>NC_091100.1:5583928-6252500 GCF_024713975.1 Paralichthys olivaceus
CCTCGTTGGATGTGTTCCTGTGGAGAAAAGGCTGTGAGAGGCTGTTTGTCTCTGTGGGGTCGTGAAATCACAGAGTCATTGTCTGCAGAGCCATCAGGGCTCATAAATGACTCTCACTGTCACAATGCTCTCCCTGCTGCATGAACAGGCTGCTCGTAGACGTGGACGTTCATTCTCAGAACGATCAAAGCACATATTTTTTATATTTATTTCAAAACGTACTGGTTTCTGTTGTATTACGACGAAACTCTGTGCTCTGAGCCTTAAAGGGATAGTTCATTGAAACTCTGGCGATGGGGGGGGGGGGGTGAAGTGTTTGAGTCCACAAAACACTTCTGGAGTTTTAGGGGTAAACAGTAGTGAAGTAAATGGGGACCTCGTCTTCCACCCACCCCTCCATCAGCATAGTGGTGAGTAGATAAAACATTAGCTCTTTAAAGTCATAAACCGGGATTTAGGAACAGCACCATGATTTAACAGATGTAGTTGGGCGGCACAGTTGTAAAGTGGTTAGCACCGTTGTTCCCGGTTCGAACCCCAGCTGGGCCAGGGACTCTGTGTGGAGTCTGCGTCTTCTCCAGGAGGTTGTGTGGGTTTTCCTCTTCCAGTCCAAGGACATGCCGCTAACCGGAGGGTTAATTGTCCGTGGGTGTGAATTTGATTGTGAATGGTTGTTGGTCTCTGCATCGATGTTTTCAGACATGAATTCTGGGAAATATCCAGACAATGTAAAAATTCAGGATAATATCCGGAGCAAAATTTGCTTTCTCGCATGCAGCCCCTCTGGAAAACGTCAGGACTTTGCACGTTTGAAAGCTGCTTAAGTTGCTATACACACCACCTCTCCCCCAATGTGGAGCCGACCATGTGACGCTGATGGTTGAGCAGCTTAGATAACGGATGGATGGATGGGTTGAATAAATCATGAGGTGTATTTAGTTTCTTATTTCAGTTTTGACCAAATGTGACGATAACACACAACACCACATCTTGAACTTTTCTTTGTTGTAGGTCACCTCGGAGATTATAAAACCTTCTGACGTCTCACACGCTTCTCTGTGCTTTATGTCCTTGATAGCAACAAAAAAAAAACTGCATTTATTTATCTTGCACCTTGACAAACTGTGACTTCCTTTTCTTTCTGTCCACAGGGCTTGTTGCAGCTGTGCTCCCTCTGTGTTGAGCAATGTAGCGGGCAGGGATATTGGCTCCCTGCAGTTTCAGCTGACCTCCCTGTCTGTCAGACACTTCACACTTGACTGCCATCTGAAATCCCCAGATTATGGCCAGCAGCCCCCCCGCTGTGTCTTCAAATGCTGCATCGAGCGTGTTTGGGGGGGGGGGGGGGGGGGGGGGGGGGTGGGGGGGGGGGGGGGGGGGGTCAGCAGGACTCTCTCATCGTAACCAGCCGCTTCGTGTTCCAAAAGATTTGAATGGACTTGTGGTTAGAATATAAAATAAAGATAATCTCCACATGAGGATATCAAAACAACAAGAGGCCAAGCTGTTAGAACGTTATTGTGATATCGAAACCCGTAAACTTTTCACCGATGACCTACAGCTGAATTTTAAACCCACTCACTCACACGAGAGACGTTCTTCCTGAAAGTCACTCGGCTGAAGGGAGACGTGTTAAGGCAGCTGTGTCTTTAAACAGATGGTGCGACATAAAATTCACCATCTATTGTGAAATGTGAAGCTGTAAATCTGCACACGTATTAAACCTTGTGCCACATTATCATGCTGCGTTTCCTGCCACACACACACACACACATATATATATATATATATATATATAGGAATATATCCTGGTTCCACACCTCTGGATTACAGATAACAGGAAACTGTGCCTGGCAACTGTTATCACTACTTTCATGTATACAGGAGAGTTTTTCTTTTCTTATATATATATTTAGTTGTGTATTTGGCCAAGGAGCTTGTATCTATGTTTTATAGGTGGCTGCGAATAAAATTCCTTCAGTCTTCAAGTTGGATTTTCTAACAAACATGTTCACACACCTATATTCAGTTTTCAAATATGGTTTTACCTCGGTTACTGGGGTCAGTCAAGGTTAATACAGGTGATATTTGTTTTTTCTCTCCTCATCCATGAATCCACCTTATGACCTAGAATCTCTAACCTTTCTGCACCTCCATTTTGCCTAGAAAGTGCCTGTGTCAGAACTGAATTCTCACACTCATGTTCCTGGGCTGCGACTGCTCTTGTATGGCAGCGACATTCTATCCCCATCCAAGGTGATCTGAGAAACACAGAGTCCTGTAGTGGTTCCCTCAGACGGAGGAGAACAGCAATAACAAGCCTGAGATGAAAGCTGAGATTACGAGAGGAGCGGCAGCGGCAGAGGCTCGCTCCTCAGATAATTCAGGTCTAATCTATGCTCTGCAGGTGTGCCGTTAGCACCTCCACAAATATTTACTCTCTGCTCTCACCCGCTGTTATCGTGCCAGTAGAAACCAGAGGCGCACACACACACATTTCACAGATGCTTCAGAGTTAGACATGATTAAGCTCCGTCATAGAATTCAGGTTTTGACACGGCGCAAGTCTGACGCTCTCAGAATTTACGATTCAGACAAGGTGGGAAATGCATTTCAACACAGTCAGGAAAATAACACTTTTCTAAATCAACAGCACAGCAGAAGAAATTACAATTAAACATGTTTGCATGAAAGGGAACCGTATGCATGATCAAAACCAACCACACAGAAAATTAAAAAACGTGGATAATGAATTATATGTGCATTCAGACCATTTTAATCTTTTTTACTCTATTGATTGGAGGCATTTGCTGAGTGAAAGCACTTCAGAGTGATTCTATGAAGGTAGTTATTGCAGGTAATGGAATTTTGTTTAAAATTCATCAGCAACTATTTGCTTTGGCAGATTTCCAGTTCGATTTTGCGTAACATCTGAAAGTCTCAGACACTCAAAGCCCTTTCATTTTAAAGGTATATTTTTTGGCATTGAATCTATTTGTCTCTTCGAGCTGCACACGAGTAAATATTGGACTGAGATTCCTCTGGCATCGTTTGGGGGATGGGTTAATTTAATGTAAATAAAGTGTAGCGAACAACCAGTCAACGTGAAGCTCCATGTTACAGGTCCACACGTGAGTATGAACAGATGTTTTTCACACATCACCTGGAAGTGGATTTCTCTGCAAAGGCGGTCTGAGAAGTTTTGATTGCAGTTTTGATCTTTCTGCATAAAAAACTCCTCACTGCTGCGATTAATATTCAAACTGATCACAACCCCAGTCGCCTGTGAACAAGCAAGCTGCTTTTTCTCCGCACATCAGGGAATTGGTGTTTTCACAGCGAGACGCTCGAGTTCGGGTGGAGCGCCTCGTTTTAAATGACCCGCACGCCCCCGCGCAGGTGCTTTCATTCAGGCTCATTAGACCTCTGCTCAGGTCTGTGATGGAAATTACATGAAGTCAGCAGAGCTGTTTCACCTTCATGCTACATAGTCAACTAATTATCATGAGCTTTAGTTTACATATTCACATCATGTTTTCGCGGTCAACAGGATGCAAGAGATGTGGTGATGGTGTTAACCTCCGAGCAACAGAAGTGAAGAACAGAAGTAAAAGGCTTTTTCAATAAATGGATTATTTGGTGGTGCAGTGGTTGCTTCACAACAAGATGGTAGTTTGAACTGGTTTTCTGGCTCAAGTCTTAGAGTTTGGAGTTTGTATGTGCTACAGTCCAAAGTCATGCAGCTGAGGTAAAGTGGAAAATCTAAATTGCCGGTATGTGTGAATGTGAGTGTGAATTGTCGTATGTCTCTGAGTGTCAGTGCTGCAGTAGGTGGGTTTATAAATAAAACAATATCACCGTATAATTAGCAAATAGCAAAGGTTCGATAAATTGATTTATTGCTGATGTATTGTACAAACAGTGACAATAACATGTAACTGATCTACCTCAGGTTTGTAAGATGTTTCACTGTTTATCCGTGTAATTCTTCATCTGCTCATAAAGAAAAGTTTAAAACCACAAACTACTTTAAGGTTACTACAAAATAATCAAAGCATATCACAATGCAAAGGACAACATAACAGACAGTATATCAAAATACAGCTGGATTAAAAAAAATGTTTTAATACTCGATGCTGTGACCCTAAGATACTTGAGCAACCTTTTTCAACGATGTTTTAAAGCGCTATCATGTTAAAATCAGAGCTGGACAGGTCACAATAAAAAGCGTTTCTTCTTCTTCATGGTGTTTAAAGTCCGAGCTGTTGCATTTGGTGAAAAAAACTATGAATTCATGGCTGAGATAAGCTTCCAGCGTGAGTTGGACCTGTTTTCGTGTTTTCAGTGAGCTATACAAGTATGCAACATCCAGTTGGGGACGCTTCCTGGTCAACTCACTCTCATTGGCCATTGCAGGTTTATGCTCAGTATTCCAACAATGCCGATTATGTTTATGTATTTGGGCAGATATTCTGCTCTGACTCGCCCCTCTCCTCGGGAACTGTCAGAAAGGACAAATCAGCAGTGATTAATAAGTAATAGTGTGTAAATGTGCATATAAAGAACCTTTATGCCCTTTCCTCCTGGAAGGATCATAGCTGTTTTAAACAGCCAGTCATCTCCACTTTGTTCAGCAAAATTTGTTTGGTTTGTTTTCTAGTTCCCCACTAGTCAGCACTTTGCTCACCATTTTTCCTACCAATTGGTTCTGTGAAAACCTCCAGCACATTCTCATGTTCTGGCTCAGCAGGATAAGCCATAAAACTGCACTTCATTTGTCTCCTCCACAGATGGAGTATGTAGATGGCTGCCGTCTCTCTCTGTGCTTTCGTGCTGCAGGCTGTGGTGCGGTATATGGTTGTTAGTCCTCCTCCTCCGCCTCCTCAGCACAGTTAGCCAGCTCTCAGACAAACTCCCCTTCAACTTCAATTTCCCCCCACACAGGAAAGAGGCATATGCCAAATGAGGCATACACAGTCGCCTGTGTGTGTGTGTGTGTGTGTGTGTGTGTGTGTGTGTGTGTGTGTGTGTGTGTGTGTGTGTGTGTGTGTGTGAGACAAAAGTCAAAAGCTCAACTCACTGAATTGTTTTCTTGATTCCTGGTTTCCAGGTTCTGTCTTTAATAGGAACTTTTTAATTTTGACACAATGAACATTGGTGACTAAAATAAACATTTGTAGTGAAAATGCAAAATCCTGTCAAGTCAATGCAAAGATTAGACGCCTGTTTCAATAATGCCCAAAAATATATACTTATTATTGGTATTGGAATTGGGACACATTGACAGTCACAGGTTTGATGCTGAACAAACTCATCGTTAGGTATTTATCCGGTTTGGACGAGGTTGAGGTTGTGGTCTGATCCTGGTGGTTAATTATTGCAAACACTGACTCAACAACTGGCCTGAGTGTTTGACGTGTTCTTGGACATTTGGTGCTTAAACTGAACATTAGTATTCACTGCTTGTTAAATGTAGTGTGTCGTTACGGCCCACTGTTCAGTGAACTGTTCTGTTACCTCCGGAGCTTGAGCCAAAGGCTGACCTTTAATAACACCATCAGTCCTCCCTGCTGAGTTACCTTTAGAGATGGATGTTGTTGAGCAGCATATTCCTCCTCGCTGAATAAATCCTTCTCATGTCAACACACTCAAGGACAGGGATTCCCTGAAGTTACGAGCCGTCCTTCTTCTGAAGTAATGTTTGTAGGTCTCTGGAGAACGGCTGCCAGCGTTTTCCCTGAACCCAATAGTTGGACATAAAATGCAATCTGTATATTCTGAGGAGAAAAATTAATTATAGATGTCTTTGACTTTGAAAATATTTGCTTCCACCGGCAGGCACTTAAGTGACAAAGCTGTGCATGTTTGAGGCCGTCTTAAAGATTTATTTTGTAAGTAATGGATATGTTATTTAGATTTATGCCTCAATATGGTTGTAATAAAATCTGATCTGTTGTCTGTTGATTTCACAATGAGGAAAAAGAAAGAGAAAATAGTCCTTTTTTTTTCTTTTCATCATAAAATATGGTTACACAGCCTGCAGTCTTACAAATGAACAAGATTACATGCAATAACTCCAATACCAGATGTATTGTGATGCAGTGAACTTGATATCTCAAATATATCTCGAGGGAATTTGGTTCAAATTGTCACTCGGACTCAAGGATGAGCTGATTTGGTGCATCAAAGGTCAAAGGCCACAGTGACCTCACAAAGCACACGTCTTGCCTTGTGAAGGTGAAGGAATCATTTCACATTTGGCACAAACACATTTACTTGAACTTGGATTTATGAACATGATAACCATAAGACTGACATCCCTGAGTAAAATACTTTTGCAGTCATTGTCATTTTCTTTGGTGCAGACATTCATGTTCCCCAGAGGCTTTAATGAATTTGATCCCCTCTCTTTTCATCTGTTGCCATCACTAAGTTTCTTTTTAAGACCAAATACCTGCAAGTCTGATCTTTATTTTGAATTTAGTGCTAATTGTCAATGTTTTCGGGCTAAAAAACTGAGCATTAATAGCGAACATGGTAAACAAAATACCAGTTGGTTGGTTGTAATGAAACCTGATCTGTTGTTTGTGGATTTGAAAGTGGGTATACTTAAAAAGACCGTTTAGGTTTCACAGACATATATCACTATTCCTCAGTCTTAGTCCCATTTAAGTGTCCATCTGGTTTGTCAGCTCTTTTGTTTCCTGCACCAATCTGTCCTTTGGAAGCTCGGAAAATTATTCTAGTAATGAAAAATAGAGAAAGAAACTTGAGTGAGCTGATTTTCTCCCATTTTAAACTTTTTTTTTCTTACAATAATGACACCTATGCGTCCTAACAGGAGCCGGGGCCGCGGTTACCTCACATTTATGCACAAAAGCTGTTTTTGTTCCTGTTACCCTCTCAGATCTCTGGCTGCTGATGGGCTCTGGTATTTGCCTGCGGACAGAACATAAACCAGGTCAAACAAAAAGAGGAGGAAGACAGAAATGAGTCATTGCTAATTCACCTGAGGACGGTGTGCAGTGAGCTCTTTGGTGACATTTCTTTTTCTTCCTCTCACAATGTAACTACCACCCATGAGGACCCAGGTTGTCGGGTTGTTGAGGACATTTGATGAGCTGCTGCTCAGAGTTGTTTTCATTGCTGGAGGCAGAATTCCTACATGTACATTGTCCTGCAGTCAATTTGTGGAGGTGATAAAATCTGCACTGCCATGTAGACATAGTAAGGATGGGATTAAATCTTGTTCATGTATGTGTTACTACTCGTTTGGTCGGATTTACATTTTCTTAATTCTATGATTTCTCCTCTACTTTTAGAGACACTTTTGATTATGTTGTCTTTCGTCTTTTCTTTAAATCTGCAGCGACTACAGTATTTTCTGTACGACGGTCAGTCCCTCCAACAGAAAGCCACCTGTGTGCCTTTCTGACCTTGACGTCACGGAGCAGTCTTCTCGGATCCCGTCGGGCTTTACGGCCTCCATAATGCAAGGTGATGATGACACTCAGGTTTTATTGCACCATAAACAACCTCGACTTCCAACACGTCTCCCCAAAGGATGATAAGGTCTTTATCGGAGAACATGAAATAGCTCCAAATTCAGTCAAGTGGATATCACAAACTAAAGAACTGCTCCTTTAATGAAAGTGGTGACATTCAGGAGATGTATGCACAAATCATGAAATCATAAAAGCTTTTGAAAGAAGTCACAGACTTGTCACCGTATCAAATTTCATTTCACTGATTTAAAATCATTGTTTATCAACAGAATGTTTGAGATGTTTCCCCTGAATTTAATCTATCGGTGATGATGTGATTTAATTCAAATGTACTATGTGTACAATGTGTAGCTGTGACGGCAGTAGCCTGTGTATTTAAAATATTTCACACCAGCATATAAAATGAACATTTCATGGTAAAATCATTGGATTCACCTCCAGAGGCTGAAGTAAATCTGAACAAACATCAAATTCAACAAACCTGCCATCTACAAATGACCTTTCTACACAACTAAAGTGCAACAGCAAGTACGTTATGTAGGAAACACAATTACAACCAGATTAGTATTGAGATCACAGCTTTAAACTTGTCGTGGTTATGTTTTGGAATCTTTACTTTAGCTGAAGCATTTTTTCTTGCATCTCAGCTGCCGCAAATTAATCCGGTGCTTCATGTGAACATGTATACAGCTCGTGATTGTTCCATACACAACGTTTGCGTCTGCAGTTTAGTTTTATATCAATGTAATTTCTAGGGTGCAGGGTTGGTGACCAATAACAAACTCTATTGTCAGCGTTGACCTCAGAGGGAAGGGAGAGCCAGAAGGTCCAAACATAGGAAACTCTGGCAGTTTATTATCAGTTCATTGTAACAGTTGAAGTGTGACTGAAGGCTGCAGTGTTAGTTGGCTTTATTTTCAACCTTTAGTCTAGATCACTCGAGCTGTATTCATTACACTGCAGTGCTGAGTGCATCAGTGTCTGACCCCAGGATAACATGCAGGTTCAAAACTTGCTTCATGTTGAATAATGTTATTATATCGGACGATGAAGAGAAAAGTGGTTGAACTGATCTCAGACCTTTCTGTTGCTGCTTCCCTTCATTGTCGAGCGATTCTTTTGAACAAAATCTGTCACATATTAAATTAAATACTTGGCTTTGTGGTTTTGTTGTATCAAAGTCGACCATACAGGTCTTGATGTTCCTGTCGTCTTTCCAGACCTTTGTCATCTTGTTAAAAATAGTAAATACACAGTTAAAGGTGCAGTGTGTAGAATCTTGTGATGTCTAGTGTTGAAGTTGCATGTTGCAGCTGAACACCCCTCACCTCACCCTCTCCTTCCAAACATGAAAAAGGACCTGTGGTAGCTTTTAATTGTCATAAAAACTCAAAAGGTGTTTAGTTTGGTCAGTCTGGACTAAAAAACATGGCGGCCTCCGTAGAGCGGGTCCCCTCCATGTAAATATAAAGTATTTCAATATAAAGAGCCTTTTCTGGGGTAAAGAAAACTACAATTCATACAATTTAGATGAAATGAACTAGTGAAAACATCGTGTGAATTATTCTACATTAAATTTCTGCCAATAGTTCCCTTTGACCTAAATCTCACACACTGGACCTTTAAGTCACATCTTGTTTAGGTTTAAGCTCAAAACTAACTTTGTTCAGACTCCTGAGATCATGTTTGAACTAAAATAATGACTTGAGCTCAGATGACCTTCAGAGGTTGCGGATCAGTTTGTAAAATCTCTTGGTTCCAACTGGGAGAGAAAACATCTCTTTCCTGCTTTTTGTTCACCCATCCATTCTACCCAACTCCCACATGACTTGGACTCGCTCGCTCACAGTACTACGTCATGTAACTTCCTCATTTGCTCCAATGACAGCATTGTAGTGAGGTTGCATAACAACAAAACACAACAATCGGCCGTGCTGAGCTTCTGGCACAAGCAACTTATGATCTCAGTTATCCGTAGGAGGACATTCTTGTTCTATCCTTGTTTAAAACTTCAGAGTTAATGTATTTCTCCTGTCATTAATATATTATGGCCCAATTCTATCTTGGCTTAAATGTTTTTGGGTCAACGGTTGCGTTCTGGTGGATTTATTTTGTGCAAATAGAGAAACGACTCTAGAATCATTAACTACAATCTGAAAATATTATCCTACAACATATCAGGAGCTTCAGTCATTCTTAACTCTTCCTTTAGTGGAATCTGACTTTACTGCCTATGTTTTCAAGCAGATATTAATTTTTTTCTTGATGCTTCCACAAACCTTTAATAAACTTTGTGCTTTGTGCATTTCCCAAAATCTAATTCCATCATGCATATTGTCGTCGTTGTTGTCACAGCTACATCACCTGGTCGGTCGACAGCCCTCTAGAAAGAACCAGAATGTTTAATTCATGCTTAAGTGGCAGTATATTTTAGCCATTATGTTGACCATAATGCACTTCTTCGATGAGGGCTCTGTACTCAGGAATGGATGGATGGCCATAGCAGGAGCCAAACGGACATAGAGCCAAATTGTCTCTGGTGCTTTGGAGAGAGAAAGGCAGCATTGTTGTTCACTCCTGCCTCCCCCAGTGTGAAGCTCTGGGTCTCTTCCAAGAGTGGATGCTGTGATTTTCTCTTCACACTGGGCTCTGCTTGAGAGCTTGAATAAAGAAATACAAGAAAGGGAAAAAAGCTTTTTCTTTATCTTCATTTTTAATAAATTAAACCTCCCGGTTGGATTTCTGCAACCATTCACCTGTTCAGTAATTTGACAAACATGAATGTGCTTCTTTTCTTCTTATGCAGCCAAGATGACAGGTGTGCAGACGGCTCTGCTGAGGCATAAATAAGAAGCAAATAAAGGTAATTCAACACCAACATTAAGGGGAAGCTTCTATTCATTTGAATAGAAGCTATCTAATACATCCACATAGGATTACATAAAGAGAGGAAAATATATAAGTGCATTATATGCATTATGATAGGGTAAGTGCAATACTTAATATAACAAAACTATATCATACATTGCTGTATAAGATAAGTGGCAGGGGAGCTGTATCATCATAATAATCAGTTATAAGTTCCTTTAGTATAAATTATAGACTTAAATATGGACGACGTGATTCTGTGATAGCATAAAAAAACAAATTAAAACCAAACTTACTGGAAAAATGAGCACTTGAACAAAATCAATGTGACGAGACATTAATTCAAATGTTAGAAACCAACTCTGAGAAAATGTAACTTAATAATTTATGCATTTAATATGTGTACTTTTTTATTTTATGTATACTTTAACTGACGTGATGGCAACTGGTGCTTTTATCTGAAGAGCAGATTAGCACTCATCTCAACTTTGTTTCCTGTTTTATTTTGTTAATTCTTCCCTTCATGCATTGCAATTACTTCTACTTCCTGTTACCGATCACCTGTTGTCAATCATCCAATCAGAAATACTTGTATTTGTACCAGCCCTGTTTTGTATTCTCTAGTCTTTACTACACTTTCTGTATGACCTCTGCCTGTGTCTGGACCTTGATGATCCTTATCCTTTGAGTTTTTACACTTTCATTGTTTTTTTTGTGTGATCTCTGACGTTGAGCGTAAATTATTTATCTTCTGAGTATTTGTGATAACCAGAAATGTTGACTGTTGTCAAGAATATCTTTAAAGCCTCTGCTTTTGATAAAATGGATAAGAAATCCGTAAATAATTTTTTTTTTTCACATCTACAGTTCCATGACTGCTGGGCAAACAACTGATTGGATCTGGTAAGACCTGTTTTCTTTTAGCCAAATAAGCAAGCACACAAATTATCTGTCTGTGCACTTACTCTGCAAATGCAACAAAGTAATACGTAAAAAATAGCCCCCAAAACAGCCTATTGCCAATTTCCACTTCCAAGGTTCACTAAACTCAGTTTGCTCCAGAAAATGTACAGAAAACCTGCACTACCAGAAAGAAAAAGCTTTAGTGGGGCCTGCATAGGGTGACAGTTCATTAAGCAGTGATCCATGATAGGGATCTAATGGTCTGCAGGTCGGGGGGGAGCAGCAGGACCTTGTGGGTGCTCTGTGACCTGAACACATCTTCCTGATTATCTGTCAAGTGGTCCTGCAGAACTATCTTCCCTCAGCAGACATGAGAGATGCTGGGGAGATGATCCCGCTATCATCATCCGTCACCTACAAACTGGTCTTCTGCAATCCATATTTGTTGGATGCCCATGCATTTGTTCTCTGTGGATGAAATCATCATTATTTGTTACTGATGCAAAGACGAGCTTCTTTTCTGAATTCTGAATTTCTCTTCATTACACTCATCCATCTGCCAAACAGAAAATACTCCACTCTTGGTGATTCACTTACTTGTTCTGATTTAATTTTCTCCAACACCGTGTTACTTCTAAAATCCCACTGACCTTTAGGATTGCCTCGGACACAATTACAGACATTTGCAGGATCAAAATAAATCAATTGATGCAGACGGAACATGGTCATACATGAAAGCTGACATTTGTGGAAATAGGCAACTGTTTGCTAATGTCTTTGCCATTTCAGTTCAAAAAGGTTGGAATGCATTGTTGTGGTTTATGACTGATGGTTTATGGTTTTGTTTCTTTGACCTCTGAAGTGCATCAAAGTTTAAATAACATGCTTGAAAAGGTGTATTTTTACCTCCGCCAAGGAGGTTTGGTTTCCATCGATGTTTGTTAGTCATCAGAATCACGTAAAAACTACAGAACCGATTTGCATGGAATTTTGCAGAGGGGTGGGGCATGACTTAATGAAGAATGCATTACATTTCGGAGCAGATCTAAATAAATGTGCATGTGGATCCAGGAATTTTAAAAAAAACTTTCCTTAACATGGTGAGAAAGGCAGAGGTACTGTATGTGAGTTATTAGTTAGCAAGATTACTCAAACTACCCTGATTTCTTTGGGGCAGGATGTGGATTAAGGTTTGAATAAATCAATTTGGTTATCAGACTACTATTATCTTTGAATGGACAATCATGCGTGGGGTTGTTTTACCCCTGTTTGTTTCATCATTACTGCAATATAAAATAAAATACTGCAGAACACATTCCCTTGATACTTGGTGGAAGGAACGGACATGGGCCAAGAAAAAACCCACTGACCCATTGATCACTTTCTTTCACATTGCCAGATAAGATGCTTTCTGGTATTTTCACTGACTTCCCAGGGAATAATTCATGGACTTGATGAAAAATAAAGTCTTATTTAACAGATGAGTGTTTACAATTTGTTGCAGCATGATGGAACCTCAGGGGACAGTTGAGCCTTGGGAGATGTAGGCAAACTACTGAGTGCCATTCAAGTTTATTTAAAGTGTAACTCAACTCTACATAGATATATAGATCCCCTATTAAGTCAGTATTTTTACTCTGAGGTCGTGCCACTTAGTGTGTACTTCAAGCCACCCTTGTGTTTTCGCTTATTCTAAATGAGTAGAGTTTCCTGTGTACCTTCGCTGACCTTTACCCACCAGAAAAGACCACTAGTGGTTCTTTGATGACACACAACAGTAAACATACAGATAATGAGCACAGAAAACAGGAGACAGAGGAATCGAGATGTTTTGTGTTGCCCCCTTGGGTAGTGATTATGAGATCTATATGGCCTCACGCTCAAGCATGCTCCAGTGTGTGTGATTCAGAAAAGCAAAAATGTATGTAAACAGGCCCAATTGTTTAACTCATACACTCGAAAGCCACGGGAGCTCTGTGGAAACCTGCTGTGAGAAGCACTGGACGAGTCAACATCAAGCTAAGTTGCTTTCGCTAAGTTGCATTTATCACACACTCACACAAACACACCGTGTTTCCTTTGCTATTTATCCTTGCTTTCAGGGGAACAAGTGCAAATGAGTTATTTCATGCTGAAATCACTGAGGGCACTGCCACTTTATGGATTCTTTCAGGCCTAAATAAGTCCAGGCATGCCACAGTTTCCAATAATGATGTCCTTGCTTCATAATTTGTAGTATCTCCGTGCACGGACACAAAACAAACAATCTCAAAGGGCCGCTAGCTAGAAGAATGTGATGAATATTGCATGTTTGGTTGGAGAGACCTTTTAGGCGGTAATTGTTCCAGCACAACAACTAATACGTCTCCTTAAATCTGTGACATCCAACGCCCATTTAAAGTATCCAGAGCATGGAGAATCCCATCACTAACGCATTAATAATTATCTCACTTCACACAGTGCTTGTGCTGTGTCTATTTGCCGTGCGCTAATGTAGAATTCCACGTCTCTTACACAAACGTTCATTTGTATTTCGCTCGCTGATGCTGCAGCTGATAAGTAATAATTAATAATTGTCTTTTGTTTTATTGTTGTCCTTCTTCTGAAGTTGGAGGGAAATGTTGCTCGCACATGTCGAACTGTGGTGACTTTTTTTTCCCCCAGTGAAAATCAATGTCATCAACCTCAGCAAATTATTGACTCTTGTTTGAAATCAACACAAATGAGGTTTGAAGATCAAGCTGCAAAAATGTCCAATTTAACAAAAGACATTTTATAGAATTTGATCTGATTAGTTTTTTTCTTCAAATTTAAATTTAGAGAGTGAACATAAGAATGTAGTTTAAGATACATAAATCCTTTCATCATCATCTACGTTGGCCACGTCTACTTGACATTGATTTGTTTAAAGATGAGCGTGTGTGACAGACATCAGCGTGTTGTATACGCTCATTTTTATTTATAAAATGCAAACAGACATCGTGGTCTTTCCATTGGAATAGAGTAAATGAAGGATCCCTTTCACTTCATCAATTGAGTTGCCAGTTTAATATCATTATGGTATTACTGCATCCTCATCATTCAAACATTATGTGGTCGGAGGTGAAGACAACAAGAAATCTTGTGAGCTGCTTCCTCTTCTTTTTCTTCTGTGATGATTTCTGAACTCCCTGCAATTGGTCAGAAAGTCCAAACTATTCACAAAAACAAATTCTTTATGCATATGATGGGAACGAGACTGAATTTTGGTTTATCGCTCCAAAGTCCAGAGGTCCAAACAAGGCCAGTGTGAAAATATGTAGCTGAAACTGCAGAGAACTTTCAAACTTCACGCTGAACTTTCACTGTGTCATCTCTCCACCCGGAGGCAACATTAGATTTGTTGATGCTGTAATAAACCTGACACTTCTGTGCTTTTGTTTCAGTACAGCTACAAACGGCTCCCTTGGTATTGAGCATTAAAACACACTGGAGTGGATGTGAGTCATCTGCGTTAAGTACAGTACAAATTTCTCAGAATATGACCCACAAGGGTATAAATCAGTGGGACAGTCGCTCGGTGCCAGCTCGCTACCTGCTCCCGCTCGCCATCGCTGCGCTGCAGGGATCATAGCAGGCGGCTCTTGGCAGGAAATTAACTGCAGCGCTTGGTTGCGAGTTATCCAACAGAACATTGTTATACTGAGACGGTGAAACTTGCAATCTCCAGTACGTGTTGACATTTTCAACATTCTGGATAATGGGAATAGATTTAAAGGCAAATTTGCATTTAGAGGACTAAAATGTTTCGAATGTTGTAATTTACTCTTTGGTGCTTATTACAATTCACAAAATTCAGCGTTCTTGTTTTGTCTATTTAGGGTAAAACTGACAAGCATCACTATCTCGATCAATATCTTTTGTTGTATTTGAAAAGTATATAACTGCAAATGAAAAGTATTTGTCATCTACGCTGCTGTAATAACAACTTCTACTGCTCCTCCTGCAGTACAAACAAGTACAATGTGATCTGTGGATATGAAACATAAACCTGAAGACCTTGTGCGTTGCCCTTGACCTCCAATTATTTTGTCAAATTACTATTTTTAAGGTCAAGAATGAAAGAATAATGATTAAAAAAAAACATGTTTATAATCTGAGAAATTCTTCCACTGGCTTTGAAAACTTTAAATGTGCAGGATGAAACTTAATTCCCAATTTGAGCACCGCAGCTCCAGTTATCTCTGTGTTCATTATCTCTTCAAATACACAAAGGAATTAATGAGCTTTTTTTAAAGATGCCAAGCTGTTGATACATTTGGATGATTAGGTTGGCATCAATGGTTAACATGTAAATCTCAAGTAAGTTTTTAATTGGCACACAGAAACTTTGTTCAGTTAATATAAGTCTTTCTTGTCAACGCTACTTGTTAAACTAGACTTTGTCTAAAGGACAAAAAGAAAAAAGGTGATCTGACACAAACACAGTGAAAGAAAATGGAAAACAAATCCTGGATCTTCTCCCTGGTTCCACATCAGAATCGAACGGGTTCTTCCCAGGCTCTGTCCCTCCACCACCTTTGATGAAAATCACTTTTTTGGTGTTACCCCTCTAACAAATAAGCAGATATTATTGCAATTGTCATATCTCACCATGTTAAAGAAGGTGAAGAAGATTTCCTGCCTCCTCCCGTTTATCTGGATCCTTGGGCCACGCTCCAAATCTTCAAAACACTTCATGGGAATCGCTCCTGTAGTTTCTGCGTAATCCTAATTAACGAATGCACAAACAAACTCAGGTGACAACTTAACCTGCTCGGTGGAGTTAATTACCAAATACTTCACATGCACTTTGTGATTTTTGCTTTCAGTAAGTGCTTGTTCAAAAAGGCCACATCAAGTTTTAATTGGTGGTATTTTCCTTTTTGTGTCTTGTCACATAGAAACAGCGTTTTTTTTTCACAATTGTTGTTTTGAGAGAATTCTGTAGCAGGTAGATGGATTCTGGTACCCCCCCCCCCCCTCCTCCACAGCAGCAGAGCGCAGCCAAAAACAGCCTCTTTGTACAGTCACCTCCTTGTTAATTAACACATGGAGAAGGAGCCATCTCTCCTGACTGCCACTCTCAGAATACGGTCTTCTGCCAAAAGCAGCTGCCGGCAGGGCCAACCAATGAGCACAAACAAACCCTGCCTTTGTAGGTTACATTAATTGCATCCCACTCCAACAGAACATACCAACGCCAGGTGCTGCAACCAGATGGGCGTGTGAACGCTATCTCACCGTCGTGGCCTCGCACCAAATCTCAGGAACGCCCTTGGTCATAATTACTTATCGCTCTCTTTGGAGTCAAGAGAATTTTTTTTTTGCCTGACAGCGCGCCAAGAGGACGGCTGAGATAAGACCTCAAACAAAAGCAATTACAGCCCGATTCAGCGTCACTTATTTCATTACTTCTCCAAAAATACCAGGTGAAACATTTAACTTGATCAGTATTACCCAATACAACAAATCCCTGAACCCTGTCTGTCTCCTGTGGGTTTGACCTCAAGGTCGCGCCTCATTTTTGATGTTGCGCCACGAATGACCCCCCCCCGTCCACCCCCATACTGCCCCGATGACCGACGATGCAGTAAATCTCTTGCTGGGGGAGTCCCCCATTACCGAGCGGACTGGCTGTGAGGGAGGAGCACATGAAGAGGATGATTAGCAGTGGAAGGTTTCTATCACTACACAAGTCAGTTCTTATCTCTTCTGCTTTGATGAGAGAGAGAGAGAGTGGAGAGAGATAGTGTCTGAAGGTCAGCACTGAGCAGGGAGCTGATAAGGACTCAGAGTATACAGAGTAAAAGACCTGGTGAGACCTGACCAGCGACGACACACCTCAGAGAGAGAGTTTCTTTTTACAGCTACAGAGTAGAGGATGAAACGCCCAACTGTTTTAAAAAAAGTGTGTAATCGCTTCTTGTTTTCTTCTTTAAAGTTGACCTGAAGTTTAAAGCAAAAAGTAGAACCACTGGCATTTGAGGCCTAAAATGTGTCACCATTCAGGGGGTTGCATTCTTCGGAGGCTGCATCTGAAGGTCGATTGCGTGACATTGGTGAGATGGGCTGTATCAACTCGAAGGCTCCTTCGAATTCAGTTCAGTTTTATTTTTATAGCACCAAATCACAACATTCATTATCCCAAGGTCTAGACCTTCCAATATTATAGACCCAACAGTTCCCACAACAAGCAACAACACTTGGGGACTGTGGAGCGTGAAAACAGGAGTAAAAAACTTTTTACCCGGGAGAAACCTGTCCTCCAGGTAACTGATGTGAATGTTTTAAAGTTTTACTTACAAATTAGGGGTTAGCATGCGGACTGTTTCCAGATATTCAAGATCCATTTACCCCCACAAATTTTTTCTTAAAAAACGATCTCATGTCGATGATGATTTTATTATTCCTCTGACCCAACAGAGGCGTATTGGCACGCCATCATTTGTGGACTCTTTGTACTCTCAACACATTGGCCAAAATGCCTCTCAGGCTCTGGACTGCAGGCACTCACCACCGCCAGAGGGAAAACAAATCTGTGAAAACAGTCGATGCCAATGACTACTGACCAGGAACAGTGACCCTGCTCACAGAGTAATATTTAGGCAGCTGTTCAGAGTTCCCACAGTCGGTGGGTGGACCCGACCCTCAGTGACAGTGTATTTTACTAAGTTTGTCGGCAGTTTCATTTTCTAAATTTCACATTGGAAATCACTTTATTGGTTTTATGGCCATGACAGATGATACAGTTCCACAGGTGCAAAATATTGTAGAACGCTTAATTAAATTCCTCTTTTCTTGAAAACATCTAGAGTCTACGCACAATGACAAATCCACCAGAACCAATCGGTTGTTCTAAAGAAAATAAGCCTGTGATTCAGTGCTTATTGTATCCATAGTCAAAGATGTGGGCTGTTCTCCAGTGATAACAGATAGTAGTGGAATAATATTATCTCTCGCCTTTGTATTTCAATTTAAATGTATTTGAATCACAATGGAATGTACAATATTCCGTTCCTGTAAAGATATAAAGAGCGTTTCAAAACATTCAGAATTGTGTTTGTGAGTCAAGTTTAATTTATGCACTCATCTCATTGAAATTACTGAACTCTTTTAAAATGGAGGATGCTTGAGTCCGTCTGTCACTCACTTTTGTATTTGTCATAATGCGTATCTATCAATCATGCCTTTTTCTCGCCGGCATTCAATTCTGAGAAATGTGGATTTAATTACGCTCATGTTATCGCATTTCTTTTAATGTCGGACAGTGTCTGCTTTTATTGAGAGGTTGAAGTAATTAAATTCACACTGTTTGGGCTGAGAGAAGAAAAGACTGATTTAAACAATGCGTAACTTTAAATACTAAAAATGGAAATGGACAGGTTCTGCTTTCCGACTGGGTGCAGCCTGTTTTTTTATGAGCTGGACTCTGGCATGAACAGCAGAGTAGGAGGGAGGGAGTAGAAAATATCAGCGATTCAATGGACTGAATGAAATAAACGAAAAGGGAAAGTAAAGTTGGGGGGGAGGGGGGTTTACAGTGAAGAGAGCCAGGTGACGCCTCATCTTACAGCAGTCAAGGATACTTGCACAACAGAGTCTGACACTGCAGATAATCCTTGTTGGAAACGCTTTAAAGTTTCAACTCTTACCCATGAAACTTTATTATTCCGCTTCTATCTATTTTCTTTTATTTACATAGACATTCGTAAAACTGACCTTGCAGTTTTTGCTGGGAGATGAAATTGGAATTGATTTTATTGATCTGAGGTCCATAAGCATCTGAGTTTCTCTCCACTGCAGTTACTATCCACTGAGCTGCAGATTCTGATTAAAACTGAGCATTAGGTCTACTGATGAGCATGAGACCTCTAATTATTACAGATTCTGACGGTAGCATTTCTTCTACGAGTACTTCTGTAGTCAGGGCAGAAACTGGCAGGGCAAAATGAAGTTGATCATCCAAGTAGAAGATGACGCTGAAAACTGTAACTGTAGACAAACTTCATAAATCTATGTATGTTCTCATTTTGTATCCAGACAGAGATAAAAACTATTTTAATTGGCGATTAAACCATAAAGATGGACGACAGCTCCAAAAACTGGAGCCAAATCATAGTGATGGCCCCCTGGTGACTGGGTGCAGTACAGCTCATAATTCCTGCCTCCTCCATGCAAGCAGAACTAAAAAGTAGACATTTAATAAATGCTGGTTTCTTTCATTGTAGGTAGTTCTCTTCACACTGATTCACTGGTTGAGGTGGTAAGTTTGATTTTAATTTGTTATTTGAAAAATGGGGTAAAACGTCATGATTGACAGCTGAGACTTACTCGTGATTGGTCTACTTCACAGACTCCAAGTGATGTCAGAGGCCCAAGATGGCCGCACCTGTGTCGAGGAAAAGTGGTAAAATCAGGTCTGTGTCTTGCCCACACACACACTCACTCACACACACTCACTCACACACACACACACTCACTCACACACACACACACACACACATACAATTCTTCGTGCAGTGGCAGTGAACATAAATCGTGAGGTGTTGATTTGCCCGGTGGGTTTTTCCCGCAGACGTGCGACACACTGCCAACGAAGTCACAGTTTTCCTCGGCACAAATTAATATCATCTCACAAAATGTCGTCAGCGTGTGGAATTTATTCACTGCCGATATCAAACCCGCTGATCCAAACAATCCCTTTGTAATTAATTATTGACTTCTCCTGTAATAACTTCTGATGAGACTGGACAAGTTGCTGAACGATTTCCTAACTCAATACTCCCGCAGAAGATTCTACATTCGCTAAGTCAAAAAGTCAAGTGATTCTTGGAAAAGTGAGAATGAACGAGGGGATCGCAATTGCAGTGTTCTGCGTATTTATCCGTTTGTAATGAGTGTTAAATGAGTCGGGAGTAATGACCATCCCACTTTACTGAAGAGTCATTATTTATCTCCAACAGTACTCACAGCTCCTTCAGTTCAAATGAATGAGCGGCCCATATTCTCCCCGGCTGTTCCTCTGCTTTATCACAGAAATCTGAGAAACACAAAATAAAGACGGTTTAAGTTTTTGTTTCTGAGTAAACTGTTGTGAGAGGAGGGAGCCTCATGTCACCGGCGATTATCTGGAGGAGCCGTGGCTGTCGCTGAATATTCTTTGAGGTGACAGCCGCTCTCTCAAACACGCGTGTGCTTTGTATGTAGACACTGAAACAGAGAACCGAGTGAATGTGAGTCTTTTCTAAATTTAGATTTTGTTTCTACTCGAGAGAATATTTTCGATTTGACTGTGACTTTCATTCCTCGCTGTCTCTTCGCCTCGTTGTCTTCAGGAGTGTTTCACAATTCAATTCTGTTCATCTGCCTCTCAGCCCCTCCCCAAACCATTCGCATGTGCTCACACCCACACACTCCACTTTCTTTTCCATCAGTGAGGAGATATGGAGATCACATACAAGAGGCTCTGTGCGCCCCCTCATCCCTAATATCAGCCGGCTCTGTCGCCTCTTGATTCAAGTAGTCAATGGCTGGCAGCGAGGACATTTTCTCTGAGATGCTCTGCGGTGGTTCAGTGTTCAAGTTTGTACCACAGCAGCCCATTAGGTCACACATTTATTACTCTTGGTAGGCCAGAGAGGAGAAGAGAGGTGGAGAGAGACGAGAAACACAGAAGATAACATTTCTTCTGAGGATAAAATTCGAAACGTAATCTTGCTTTCTCTCTCGTGCTGCCTGAGAGAAGCTTCTGTTTCAAACAGTGTAAACGTCACTGCCCTTGCGTGTCTTTTACGTTCGAGTGGTTGATAAACAAAACATCAACTAGAGGGCAGCGCAGAGTCGAGAGTTTCTGACAGCGACAAACATGTCGACAATCGAAGAGGTGACGATAACGCCATGTCTGGAAATAACATTATATAAATAGATGCCTGTAGTTTATTACCAACTCGCAAAGTCCACCATTGACGGCATTTCTTCCTCGTGTCGTCTCACTTGAGTATTGACTACACTGCCCCCCCATGATATCCGGCGGTACTGCTTTATTTCCTCTGTTTCGTTCACATCCCTAAGCTTTCAGAAGACGTCCACAAACATGGACAAAAAGAACGCAGAGAACTGTATCTGATTTTCCTCGTTTGTCATCTGGACATAAACGTACGTGATTCTTGTAAATGAAACTTGAATAGAGAGAGATCATCATGGTCACTAGTTCAGTTTAGTTCAGTCGGACTGTTTTGAATTTAAATTAATTCATTTAAAGTCATGTTTCATGCAACCAAATGAATGTTTGATTCCAAATTCATACTTTCAGCTCTTCGCCTCTTCAGCTGCTAAATGTTAATTATCGAGCCGCTCACTTTCTCAGTAGTTAGCGTGCAGTCGGTTTTGTTGGGCTCACCTGCTGCGGAAGAAAACATCCTGATGAGATCAGTGTGACTATCAGAACAGTGAAGTTGCTGCATGGCCCTACTCTGATCAACTGTCTTTATAAAAATACTAATTGGAGTAGTTTATTTATTCTATTTTAGCTTCTTGAGTATGATGATAGTTTTTACAAGGCTAGAACGGAGGCCACACACACAGCTCATTATTTTTAAGTAGCCCTATTTTTTTTATTTTGGTTCATTACAATTCCTGTGTTAGGAACTGTTAATCCTGCAAAACAATGTGCCATTAATGCTTTTACAATCAAACCTCTGTTATTTGAGGTAGCAGACGTCAGCGTTTGGTGGAAAGTATAATCGTTCATACTGATCTAAACACAATGGACCGTGAAAATTAGTCCCCTTTTTATTACACCGTCATTTCGGGGGAGTTTTGTGCAGCAGACATGACATTAAATTCTGGTTTGTCACGTTTGATTAAAAACAGTCACGCTGAAATCAAATTAGTTTTGTGCATTGAGTATGTTGCTCTTTAAATGGAATACACCATATGCACAGTGCTGCAAACTGTTTGTGCTTTTTCTTCTTTTTGATTTATTATGTCCTTAGTGAGATGTTTTAGAAAATGACTAATATCGAATCATGGAATCTTGAATTTGTTTTGGTTTTCTGAAATAAATCTCCTGTAGCCCACATTCCTGGCTCACAATGAACCCAAGTGTGAGGAGTTGGCTTTAACCAGGCTGCTGTAGCACACAATGCATCACACATTTTGATTAATGTCTCGTGCACACAGCAAACTGAACCACATCACAAACACACGGTGCACATGGGTCACAGAGGAGATTAAAGCACCATTTTTTGAAGAAGATACGGAGTAACTCCCATTGGTCCTGGTCCACTTCCAGCAGTGATGTGCACGAGCTCACAGGTCAACTATGATGAACGGTGAACACCAGAGATTAGAGTCATCGCTAATGAGAAGGAGTGTTTTCACCCAAAAGTATTTCTGGTCAATTTCCTAAGAGGTTCACCTTCTTCATTAGCAAGTACACCGACGGCGTAAATCAGCCATTTAATCACCGATTTCACAACGACCCCTATTTTCATCGGGTGACCTGCATTACACACTCTGCTGGGACCGTGATCTCAAGGTGGATCATCCACACGGGGGGTCGGACACGCATCAACACTATTCCATTAACGGTTGATCATGTCTGACACAGGTCAAGGACTTAGCTGAAAAGAAACTGTCAGTCCAGAGAACAGTCTGGGAGTATATACAACACTGAGAGAATAGCCGAATTCATATAGGTTTGTTTTGTTAACCAATTATGAATCCATAGTATGTGGCAATTAAAGCTGAGTTTCGTGCAAGTGACATCAGGATAACCCCGGCTTTGCATTTGCATGGTTTGACACTTTTGATATGTGTTTTTCCCATTTTGAATTTGTTCTCTGTCAGGACATATGGAGCTCTATTATGGGGCCAATAGCTTCCTGTGGAAGCAGTTCTTAAATTGCCTATTTGATATGCCATTTACGAGCTGGAACAGTCCTGAATGTTATTGGAGGCAGAGGGGAAATCTAAAAGGACTCATTAGGTTTAAATCCGGGACAGGGTGCAAGTGAGGGAAGACGGAGGAAGTGGAAGCGAAATGGGAGGGCTAGACTTTGTAGTTTGCTTATGACAGGGAAAAAAATTGTCCAAGAGGGAGTTGGAAAAGAGACGGGCGAAGTTCCTGGGGGAGAGAGAGATGATTATGTTAAATGATAGACAGCTGCAGGCGTTGGATGAGCTGAGATGATAAACGATACATAATCGGAGGCACATGAAAATCACCGGCCCGCTTGATTGACAGAGAGGCCAATTGGTGGCCGATGAGTGGGGAAGGCGGGCCACAAGTCATGACTAAGTCAGAGTCCATCATTACAGTTCCCAATTTATTTGTCAGAGATAAATCTGTGGGCGCGGTGTGACGGACGGAGGGGGCTGCCTGCAGAATGGATGGAGATGGATCTCTGTGAAGTCCACACAGGAGTCTGCCTCAGAGGTGTGCCTGGGATGACTTGCAATCCCACCCGGTGGTGTTTGGTTGTTTTATTGCTGAAGAGCATAAATAACAATCATCTCTAAGTGCACTGCCTTTAAAACACGCATAGTAATTATATTATAATGATTGAGTTCGATTAGAAACACAAACCTCTCTTAGTGATGCTCTTACATGAATGCTATTACAAGAACAACACTGCACATTGCACAGAGACCAACTGACATAAGGGTTGTTGTGCCTTTATTAACTGAGAGGCTCTAAATGTTTCTCATATTTAACTGACTGAGTTGACATAAATTGTGTGACTGGAGTGTTTAATTTGAAACACTTCTCTTGGACATTTGTTCTGAAAAATAATCATTTTATTTGTAATGCACCTCATGACGTTCATGCAGTCCAGCAATGTGAAGTACACACTTGCTATTAATACTTTCCAATAACCACATCCCAAGAGTCGTATTATTGTAGTAGCAGACATAGTTTTTTTTATTTTATCATTCATATCCACCCACTGGATTCTCTATCCAACATATTTGCATAAAATATATACTATTGTAAAAAAGAGAAGGTTCTTCATATAGTTTTAGTATTTTAGAATGTTGTATCCTAGTAACCGCGCCTGGAATTCTGATAAATGATGAATGCTGATGTGTGGAATATATCTGAACTGTAGGAGAAGACAAGTCTTAAATGGGTGTGGCCAGTTTTATTTGCTCTGGCTTTTCCAGGTCCATGTTCAAAGTTCCCTTGTAAAGTTTTTGGTCGCTAGGAAACAGTTTTTCTATGAGTGGCTTTTCACTTACGCAGATGATGCGATAATTTCTATCAATGGTGTCCCACTATTTTACTGACCCTCAGGTGGCGGTAAAATGCCAAGAAATGCAGCAACACACCAACATAATAAAGTCATGAGGAAGTTTATTTCCTCATGTTTTATGAGGAAATAAATGAATTCATTGTATTTGTTAGAGCTCAAGAATACACAAAATGCATTTTGGTGAGTACTACCCAGAGTGAATGTAACTCCACAGGGCACCTTCAACTTGTACTTTCAAATAAACCATTTAAATTCTGTGGCTTAATGATGTTTTGAGTCTGACAAGGATTATTTGCTCCTCAATAAACCAACAGGATCAAACCATGTGAGCTACAGACCGAAGAAAAACTTCTAACCATGTTGAGACACACGTACCATCATCACCAAGGAATGTATCTCACTCACAAAACCTAATTGAATGAGATGCTAAACAAACATTAATGTAACATTGGAGATATCAAGTTTACCATGTGTTCTTATTTTTCTTGCTGTGCATTAACCCCTCCCACCTTTGAAATAGGCTGAGAAGGACAAATAAAAACCCAGCAATGAGAAAATTCATATAATAATAATGATATAATCACATTTGAAATATCCTGGACCACACTACAACTCAATATTCAGTTCCACTTAGTTGTTGAGTGTCATGCAGATTGTGTATTTGTTAAGTAAATTGCCTTGTAAAAGCTTCAGCCCTTCCCTTGGTGATGACTGCTCGATAAGCAAAACACGTAGTTCACTCCGAATCATTAATCAAGTAAAGCACACGGTAGAAATACAACATATCATCTGAACCTCCTGTTGAGTTACTCAGTAACTTTTATGGGCCAGAGATTAGAGCTTATATGGATATAATTTGACATGCAAACTAAAACGTTTGATTCATAAAGTTTTTATTATGTCGAAACATTTCACAGAGATGAGGAATTTATTTGCCAGCATGAATGTTCTGTGTGTAACTAAAAAAAAAAAAGATTGTGAGCTCAGTGAGTAATCGCCCCACCCTCTCCAAACGCTCCTGCCCAGAAGGTGAGGCCCGTTGTTATCAGAGAGGAGCGGAAGCTCTGACGCTTTTCTTTTCGGGTGATTTGTGCTGTTATTTGATTCCTGTGGAAGGAGTTAATGAGCTGTGAAGGTGAGGCAAGAAAAGAGAGAGACTGACACCTTTCTGACCACGGATGTGTGTTTACACTAAAACCCCCTCACATAAGTCAGCAGCTGGGCTACATAATACACACACACTCACTCACACCTTCCCTGCAGTTGGAGACTTCATTATTGCAGGAGAAACGAGCCTTTGTTTCGAGCACAAGCACAAATTCAGACCACAGTGGAGGACTGGCAGTCTATTTCCAGCAGTACAGGAACCCAGTGTGCGCTATGTGTGATCTGCCCTTTGTGACAGTCTATTGTATCTTACAGATGTGATCAGAAGGGCTGTGAATCATTATTTCATTGTATTGTTTTCTCTCTTTTGGTGGAACAGAATATGTGGGCACTTTCACAACATCCTCTGCTCGCTTGTATTGTTTATTTTAAAGAAAAGCCCCACACTGTTGGAATCTGTGTGTGAGTGTGTGTGTGAGTGTGCTTTTATCCCATTGCCCTTGTCTATCTGCAGCTCTGCAGTGTATGGCTGACGGTCCCTTGGCAGGTAGAACAGCATGCTGCTCTGGGATTCTGCTCAGATGTTGTTAACCACAAATCTGTCCCTACAAGCAAGAAACAGCAAGGAAATGGATTCTTCCCCCATTCTGCACTCTGGGATTCACAGCACTGGTGGCTGCACGCCTGCAACCACGGAGCCCATATTTTATTACAAGCATACAGATTCTATTGCATAGCCAAACTTTATATATAAATATATGATCTGGTCATTGTACACAGAAGATACTGATAATACAAGTAGTATATGTATGAAATACCCTGTTTCAAGTATAAATCAGATTAAATTATCAGGTAAAGATGATGTTTTCTGTGGATTCTCTGGAAAAACTTGATGCTACGTATGATACGATGCTAAGGAATGATAGGTATGATCAAATCTGCTATAAACAATATTATGTAAGATATTAAACTTCTTCCACATTCACTTCAAGTCATTTGAAGATGTTATAAAACTTAACATGTGGTGCGAGTGAGATATGATAGAAAGAACCAAAAACTTTACACGCTTTATATCAACATTTTTGGCATGATTTCCTCTTTGCAGGTTTGAATTTGTTCCAGTCGCCTCCGTGACCCAGCGCAGGAATGAGCAGGTGAAGAAAATAAACAAATGAATAATGTTATCCCAATCTCGGCATATATACAATCACTCACATGCATCTACGCATGACAAGGCAAGGTGAGGCAGGTTTATTCATACAGCACATCTCCTGCAAAGGGGTAATTCAAAACATTAAACATGGTATTCAGCATATAAAAAAATAATTTAAGGTCATTCATGATGTAAGCTGAGGGTGGATAGATAATGAGTCGTCAAGGTTCAGATGGAGGCAGTGAAGAACATAAAAGTTAGCCTTGCAGACCTGAGATGTATGAAACAGTCCATGATGTGTTTTGGTCAAAACCAGTAAGTGCACGATATAAACAGGAACCCACTTTAGTTGGTGTGATATTTTTCATTTCCTCTGTCTTTCCTAGTAGCAGCTTTCTGAATGTGATAAAGATGTCTGAGTTTCTTCAGGAAGAGCTGAAAAAAGATTACTGATGTAGTACTTCAGCTTCCTGGAGATGAAAAAAACTTTCTCCAAAGTTGTACCTGGATATGAAACATATGCTTCTTACTACATGACAGAAAGAAAACCTGTTGTTGTTGTTGTTGTTGTTGTTGTGTATTTGTAGCAGATGCAGTTTTGTCTTTACCAGCAGATTTTGGCTCATGCAAACTTTAGTTTATGTTTATTTCCCTCGCAGAAAAATATCCACAGTGACAAAACTGCACGGAGACAAGGTTTTGAATATTATAGCACATTGAGAGCATGTCTATGTAGAATATAAGAGGCCCAAGAAGTGAGCCTTGGGGAACACCACATGCCACATCGGTCTACTCATATACAAAGTTCCAAATAAAACAAAGACAAGGCAACTGGCCTCTGGCTATGTCAACATTTTGAACAGAATGTTTCCATTGACGTCGAATGTAAAAGTATTTGCATGTGGTGTTTGGTGCCTCATGTCAATCAAAGAATGGAGATTGTGACAGGAGCCCTTTCTAGATCAAAACAATCCAAAGTGAGCAATGAGTCATAGAGCAGGGAGTAAATGTAAGCTGCTCTGTGAAAAAGGCTGGAATACAGATGTGACATTTACAGATAATGTCTGTTCGACAGTGTGGTGTCAGTGGAGGTGATGGAGGAAGAGAAATGGGCATTTCTCTGCCTCGTTACATCAAACTGTAAAATAAACTGATACCTGGACAGGTGGATGGATGTTTATGTAAATTAACAGATGATTGGATTGGTGAATGAATGAGGGGTGAATGGATGGATGGATTCATTGATGAATGGATGAGTGGATGGTTGTATAGGTGAATGAATGAGGGATGGATGGATGGATGGACGAATGGATGGACGTATAGCTGAATGGATGAGGGGTGAATGGGCGGATGGATGGATGGATGCACAGACAGGTGCATGAAAGACTGGATGAATGATTGAAGGTTAGATAGAAGTGCAGATGGACGGATGAATTGCTGCAGTAATCATCGTTGTCCCGGGGAGAGATGGGCATCAATTACAGAGACTTAATGAAACGGAGTCATGTTGAAAACAATGAGGCTGCAGTGCCACTTGTGTGTGTGTGTGTGTGGCTGTCGTCCCCTGAGAGCCATTGTATCTTAACAAACCTCCTCCTGTCTCTTCTTCAGAGGCAAACAAGTGATTATGCAGCTAACTAAGCTTCCAGGCAGGATGAAGAAGAGTCTCTGAGGATGTGCGTCTCACCACAAAGAGCAAAGCTTTGTGGCTGCAACACAAACACACCACGTAAATATGAGAGGCCTTTTCTGTACAGTGAAACATCCCACCAGCTCCGAGAGGACGCACGCATTCCTCTGATCACATTATTTTGAAAAGGATATGCTGACACATTTTTGTGCCAACGCACCTATACTGATACCTACTCTGGCAGAATTTTGCATTCAGCGGTATTTATGTTTAAGTTACGCATATTTAAAAAATGCCTGAATGAATCTTATGCCAATATTTCCAGAATGTATGTGACGCTCACACTTTTTATTGAAGCCTTCGATGTTCTTTTGGTAAATGCAAGCATCTGTGTGTTTTTGTCCAATGCGTCACATTAGGTAGTGCAGCGTGGATGCTGTGTGTTTAGTGGTCCAGTGGAAGTGCAGATGCAGAGAGGTCACCAGCGATGCCCTCGGATTGTTTTTCACACTTCACTGCAAACACACGGCAACAAGCCACACAGCCAGCTGCTGTCTGCCACCATTGTGTTTTGCACCTTGTCTGTGTCATACATTAAAGACAAATAACAGATTTTAGCTCAACATTATTTAATTTACAGATTCACAGTATATATATATTGTGTGAATGTGTATAACTTCCCAGGCAAAAGGGAGTAATGGGGGTCCCACATAAAACTTAACACCTCCAGCCTCCTCCCTCTAAAATAACGAATAGATTTTGGCAGGAAGCTGTCATGGAATGGGGTCATGGTGTTGTTGCAGTCTCCTGGAAATAACTAAAATCAGAAGAAATTCAGATTTTAATGCCAACAGATTTGTCCCCATGTCTTTGACACGATTGGCAAAATTTCATAATTTTCTCACTGGCAGCAAATTTTATTAAGACAAGACATTGGCATAAAGCCCAGTGGCAGCGATGGGCTTTGGGCTGATGGTCACAGAAAGGGAACAGGTGTCAAAAAATTATGATGCTATTTTCCACTTAAGCAGCACTCAGTAGAGCACATACCTCCACCAAGGAAAACCAATCCTGCACATGATCGTCTTTTTCCTATATTAGAGATTGAGATCATAAGAAATCAGAAATTATTTATTTGTCATAAAACATAGATAAAGACCCTGGATCTGAAATGTTAGGGTTCTTCCCAGGCCCATCTGCGCCACCCAGTTTGGTTGAAATCATTTTAGTATATGTGCAATTTTTGACTAATCCTGCTAATAATGAAACCATCAAAATATAGACAGATTGTCTAGAACATGTTTGCATGAAAAATGCAACCAGATACTTATACATCTATTTAAAATAATTACCTTTTTTTGGTTTATTGAAGTAATGAATTCAGAGGATTGTGCAGCCTCGGCAGAGGGGTGCAAGGTTCCCCATGTTTTGTCTGTGTTCGTATAAACAACTATCAACAAGCAAATCTTGTGAATATGAATTCCCAAACCATTAGTCAGATGTAGCCTCTTCATGCATACTCGAAAATTCTAATTTTACCCATTTCATCAAGCTTTTCTAATGTGATAGTTCAAAACGCTCATAAAAAAACATGCTGATGGCGATTGTAAAATGATGTCCCAAAGAAAAGTCCAGGTCTAGATTTAGCCAAGGAAGTTACAATCCCTGTGTTGGTAGTAAAACAGTGATCACGCACAGATGTAAGTTGCAATGAGCAGTGCAGTAACAGCTGTAATCAAGTGCAATGGGCTGTAACATCACTGCCCTCTCAATACCATGGTGTAATACACTTTTTATGTGGGAGTTACTATCGCCGATGCCTCATTTTCTTTACATAGCTTCGAGCATCTCAGACACATGACCTGCCTATGACTGGTCCACACACACAGATACAGAACAGTTTCCCTTCAGACCCTCGGATGATGGATGCGAGCAGAATTTAACCTTATTTAGAAAGTAAATAACATGCTCTAGATGGGAAAAGATGGGATTTTATATCTAAACTCAAATCTTTCAATATTTTTATATGAGACGTCGGTGTCACGTAGAGGTGAGATTACAAAATATGTGTGATTTGACACAGTCTGTGTGAGAAGCTCAAGACTATCTTTAGTATATCTGTTTGTTTGAGCGGCTCCTCCATCCTCTTATCTCTCAACCCAATTACACATGAGTTCTCATTTCCATAACCAAGGAGGATCAAATTAAAACCTCATACTAAACACTGTTCAGGGGGAAATGTGTTAATGAAACATTTTAGAACTCACGCACAAAGAGGTTGACTCGACAGATCACAGAGATTCTCCTGATGTTGGCATGACTTTAACTTCGTCGTATGACAACTTTACAGACACCGACTTTAAATATATAAATCTTTATGTATATTCATGTTTTCAATCACTTACATTCAATTCTTACACAGCACATTTTAGAATACAGGAGAAGAGGGTGAATATCCCTTGTACGTTTGAAGGTAGACCAGTAGATGTTAGGGACGTAACCTCAGTTTTGCTCCTGAGCGCATCAAGTGTTTTAACGAAATGTTAACTCCATGCATCGGTAAGTAAAGTTGTTCTCCACTGACTTGTTTTAAAGCTAGAACCATGTAAGGGTCTTCAACATGATAGCTGCGTACAAGGATGTTCAATATCCTCACGAGGAGTTGATGATCGATGTATCTAGAAGACCTTTGGTAGAAAAGGAGCAGCAGTGTTCTTGTTTGGTGAGGTAGCTCACAGCAAGCACCAAATATTGAACATGCAATGCCATCCAGTGTAGGCTAAGCTAATTAGCTAAACATGCAGACAACAGACCTTATATTGCCTTTGTGTTTTGATTCTGGCCGGTCGTTCAAACTTACGGTTGCTAAGCTACGAATGCACAATGTTTATTAAGGGGAGAAGTTTAAAACAAAAAATCAGTATCAAGGAAACAAGATACATTTTATTTTTTATTTTTTAACTCTATTGGTCATTGAGCAAACGAATGTAGATTATGTTTTCATCGGTACAGTTTAGTATTCACTGATGAACAAGTAGGGCTTGTCGTACACTGTTAGTATGTTTGCTTATGGTTCAGTTGTTCATGTTAACTAATAAGCCAAGTGTGTTGATACCAATGTATTCTCCAAAGGACCGATGAAAGCAGCTGATCTGTGGATCCATGGAGCTGAGATCACATTAGAGTGAGTTAATAATTTGTTTATTTGTCATTGCCACAAATGTGCTGTGGGGCTGCAGGCGCTCTGTACTTGTTGATTCTGGAAGCTGCAGCTGTGGGAGTATCAGATTTCCCCGGCATGTCCATGAGGCGCGGGCGGACTGAGAAAAGAGTGAGCGTCTGGTGGCTGCGGCGCAGACAGACATGGTCTGATGACCTTTGAGCCAGTTGCTGATTCTGCGGGTGGTGGCATGAGGGTAAATAATGGTGACATGCCTGTCACCTCAGGGTACAACTGCTCGGAAGTTTGGGGGAGGAGGAAGCCGTCATAAATTCACCGGGGGCCAGATTGGGTGGTCTGCTGCCTCAACTGAAGGGCACTTCCATTTAGCTCGAGTGGGAGCCTAATGAAGTAAGTGCAGCGGCAGGAAGAGCAATTTCTTCATCATTAAAAATAGCTGCTGAGTCATTGGCAAGCAGATTGAGAGAACAACAGTACTCTGTTCTCCTTTCTCATAGTAAACGCTCAATGAATTTATATTTTACAATATATCAGATTAACACCAAGTCAAATAGTGACCACGCTGATGGGCACAGATAAATATCACTTTTTGGAAAAAGTTAGTCGGTCAGTGTAAGACCACCAAGGTCTAACGAAGGAAGACATTGAAAATTGCTGATATTGAACAATGGCTTCCAAAGATGAACGCCTAATTATAAATCATAAAATCAATTCCATTAATTTGTCTCCATCCACTTCTAAATTGGTCCCAGGACCAAAATTCTACTTAGCGCCTCAGCTGATCAATAAAAAAAATAAAAGCCTGACAAGGATTTACGGTGGAATCGCCATTTTAAGAATAAATGAGTCGCAGGAAAAAAAGGGGAGCGTGTCCCTTTTGTTCACAGACGCAGTCAATACATGGGAAATATATAAGTTGTTGGTGACAATGTAATTGCATTGTGGCAATTTTGTTCTGCAGGCAAATGGCAGCAATTGTTCTTGTCTCGTGGAAATGTCTTGTGGAAATTGAAAGTTGTAATTTCAGATTCTTATCATTGATACAGTTGAATTGGAGTTTTTTTTTTTTACAGAGCAGATAAAGCTCAGAAACCGTTTAGGAGATCTTGATAAATCTTGACAAGGAAATCTGGTTTTAGAGATAAACAGCTTTTGTAAACGACATGTTACATTTGTTCCATATAAATGAAACTACACAGAAGCTTTCCCAGAGGTTTCTGTGAAGTAATGTTGAAGACAGAGATTACCTCAATTACCTCAAATATTTTTTAATTGATCAAACTCTGTTTTTGATTCTGTCTTCTGGTTTATTTGTTTTTCAGTGATGGCCTCTCAGTATATTTCTGAATTCTGTGACAGAGTACAGGGACGGAGTCAGACAAAGTTTTAAAATAGAGTATTTACCAAACCCGGACCAGGTTGTGTCTCCACACTCTACTTTGGGTTGAGGGGGGGCGTGTATGCTGCATCAGGCTTGTTAAGTTGTGGCGGTGGTTCAGATGGTAAAGTGGGTTGTCCACCAACAAGAGTTGTCTCCCCCATTCCGTTAGCAGAACTCTCCTTGGGTAAGATACTGAACTTACAAATTGCCCCTGACAAATAGATGCACTGTATGAATGTGTGTGTGAATGTATAAATACAGACCATTTGCCATTTTTCACCAAATTTGGTGATTTGGGTGAGGTGCACAGGTAAATTGGTGGGAGAGCAGGAATCCTGAGGCCACGTCCCACCGGCCTCATACACTCACATGAACACAGACGATACGTGGACAGAACAACAAGGAGAGAAGGCATCATGGAAACATAAGGAAACCGCAGGACAGATTCTGTCAGTAGCTCTTATTGTTAGAGGTGTGAGGCTAAGCTGGATTCAAATTACCTACACACATCAATATAAAGGAGATGATTCATGCGTGAATCATGTATGAATTGTTAATGTTTGTGGGTTTGTCTAAGTGACGTCAGGCTTGCTGTTAATTTCCACTCTCCTGCCTCCCCTTTGACGTTTAAAGGATAGATAGCGGTACAGCTAATGGATGCATGGAGGGATGAATAAAGCCATATCAGTTATGGCTCCTGAATTAAATGGCCATTTCCATGAAGAGCAGTAATCTTGAAAAAAAAAAATGTTTGTGTGAAAAATACATCATTAAATACCCATCACGACGGTCCCAGCTGCAGCATATGTGTGGCATCTAAATGTTTTATTTTTGGAAGGAGCCACAATAAAGGAGCATAATAACATATGGCCGAGCATAATGCCCAGATGTCGCTGCAGAAGTGTTGCCCTCCCCTTGACTTGTAGGTAACAACATCAGCATCTGGGAAATTAATACATGTATAAATCCATATGCAATTTCTTTGTGTGTGTGTCTCACCATGAACCTGTAAGCCTAGGTCACGCACTCACGCCTTGAAGCCCGAGTCCCGAGCATTCGCACGATGAAAAAATACTACGAGTATCAACATGCCAGAGATTTAAAAAGTGGACTGCATGTCTCATCAGCCAAGGGCAATTTTTCAGGCTGGAACTAAATGACTGATGATGATAATAACTTCCTAGGTCACCCCTGCGGATATGTGAAATATTTTTTGCTCTATAAAGTATTTTCTGATTCTCCGGTATCAGCCGTGTCCAAAGGCTCTCCGGTCACTCGCGCCCCGGTTTGCTGCATAATGTCGGTCTGTGATGAAATGACAGAATGAAATATTCACTTCAATTTCACTAACTATGCACGGGCTCTGAAGTTTTCATGATTTCTTCACTGCGTATGAAAAAATAGTCATATTATTCTGCATCAATATTTTAACTTTCATGCTGATTATTTTTCAGACTTGTCATTAAACGATGCACACATTACTTTTAATGATATTATTTCTTTAACAAAGATTAAAAACATTAATTCATTGTGCACTAATGAGGGGGACATAAAACCCATTTGTTAATTCTGACAATTTCATAGCATCCAACTGCAACAACTCTGCGCGGCACAACATTTGCTTTTCATTATGTGAGTATAAAGACGACTTATTGTCTCCCTGCTTGAGGTCCGGATCTCCTCAGTTTGTCTTCAGTCCCAGAGGAGTTGGGAGATAACTCGGTCTGATCAAAGAATTTGAATGAATCATTCTGTAGTCTGTGGGCCTTTGGCTCCAGGGAGAGTCACAGCCTGATTGGATTTTCCACTTTCAGGAGCAATCCTCTGTAATGTCACTGACACCTCACTAAAGCAACACTGTCACAGTCTGTTATCTGGTTCAATATTCTCCTATTGACATTTTCCTGTCTGTGAAGAGCCGGAGATATATCAAGAAAATAAGACAAGTGAGAATATGGGGGGGGCACAAAGCAGCCGTTCTCTGCAGGGAGTTGACTGTTACAGCATTTTGATGCAGGTAGCTTTACAGAGCATCAAACTGTAACATCCACGAAACAGCACTTCATCAATTATTCTCAGACTAAATATTCAGACTCTGATGGGAAACCTCAGTCCCTCCATAGTTAGCTTGTCTGTTTGTGTATCGAAACCATTGTGTGCTGAATGTGTTGTTTAAATGCAGGGTCATGGATCAGGGCATTTTGACAGGGGGAATTGGTCCGAGTGTGAAAAGGACAGACTGATGCATTTTTGTTAAAAGAAAAATTCTTTCCCAGATAATATGAAAAAATAGTCCAGCATTTATTCACCTGAAACCTGCTGCAAGCTTGAAATCGTAGATGAAAGCTTTTCTTGAGATTGGTCACAGCAGTCTGTCAATTGTACTTATGTTAGTCATTTTCCCTCTCAGTTGGAATTCTCTGTGATTATAATATATGAATATCTGATTCTTTATGAAAGTATTGTATTTTTCTGTCTCCGAGGGCCAAATTTCACTTACAGTATGTAGCTCTAAGACAAAAATGTAAATGGTTATTCTTACTTTTCTCATTGTATTTTTCCCTCTCAGGTGTACTTTAAGTCTGATGTGATTTTTATGAGGGAGTGAAAATTGTTCTATATTTCTATGTGAAGTTTGAGCAGGAACTTCAAGGTGAATATTTATTTTTGACTGGGGTTTTCATGTCAAAGAAATTTGTGAAAACTATAAATGAATGACAGAGCAGTGAATGCACAACATCTTTAGCTATGTGATTAAATGAAGGGCTGCACTTTGTTGACATCATTTGTCTGAAATAGATGGTGCTAATTTCCGCTTTGTATCATATTTCATTATAATTGTATATATTCATTTTAAATATAACAGTAAATATATTGTAAAGTACAAGAATTACCTGCAGCAGGAGTGAAGGTATGTTATGATCCAGAATCCAAAGATATTGGACAAATTGCACAATTACACAACTTTTGTCCTTATCTTTATATTGCAAATTTAGAAAATAAACACCTTTTATATAGAATTTACATTTTTATTGTATATAAAGTTGTGTATTTCCTCTACGGGGAATCAATAAAGGTACATTCTCAATTTATCTTATCTTATTTTAAGATTAGTGAATTAGATTGTACATACATCAGATGGAGTCAAGCTAACGTTAGCTGATGATAGTCATCACTCATAACCATAAACTGATCCTTATATAAACCACAATGCCTGTTTTCTGTTTCTACAAACTACTGTATTTGATTTTTTTCAGTTAAGATTTTCGTCAAATAAGTAATACACATTTTTTTTAAGTAAAAATGTGATCAAGGTATTTGGCCATACATTTTCAAAAAATTAATTTGTTCATAATACATCTACAGTTAAACAGTTCTTACAATTTTGTTTGACAAATCCCATAGTAACCTGCTGAATTCCCTCTGATGTCATGTCTTTGTCCACCTACCTATTGACCTCACAAGCAGCAGCCTGGTCCCCCAGCACTTTCATGAAATGAAGAAATGCTAACCTCCCCTGTGCAGGAAAAAATGAGAGAATTGCATTTTCCACTCCCAACAGGATTACACATCGACAATGCACCTAGAAAAAGGCAATTTGACACTGAAACACAGCGGAGGAGAGTAAAGCTGCAGAGGTCAGAGTGACGGATGCTCTATTCATGCCTGCATTCTCACAGAATTTTTCACAAATCCAATGGCTTTTAAAAAGTTGCTTACAAAGTTGCTTGAAGTATTTTCTGTTGCTACATAGCCACCGTTAGCGTTAATAATCAGAAACAAGTTCAGCATCAAATTCATCCCGTTGCATTCATTTCCTCAGAACTCTGTTTTTACTTCTATTGCTGTCACTCCTTTGCTTTAACTGAAGTTAGCACCTAGCGCCGACCCAGTTGGCCCTTCTGGATAACGAGTCACTGTAGTGTGCAGTCTGACCAGGGGGCGTGTTGTAATCTCTTGTCTTCTAAACGCAACAAAGGCTGATCCTTTGGCAAGTGACCATCACCATCACCCGCTCCTGGCAGGAAACCACATGCACCAGGACAGAAAACTTACATTTAGCACGCAAGCTATGAATACACTAAAGATAAACACTGCATCTACTGCATGATATGTGTACACGAGCAGGATTCTGTGGCAAATATGGGTCACACGTGTATATTTCAGGTTTTGTGCTCATTTCCCAAAACTCTCTTTTTGAGATTGTTTTGTTGTAGTGACAGTTCTGCTCGTGGACTCTGGGAATCTGGCAGTGTACAGAACAGGCTGTTCCCAGGTGCAGTCATATCAAGGCTCGCACAGGACAGCAATGTTTGAACACCCTAATCCTCAGCCTTCATTCTTCCCGAGCTTCAATAGCTGCCGCTGTTGCCACTTCCCCCGCAACAACTGCCCCTGCAATGTTTTGCACACAAATCCAGAGTGGGCCCAGGCTGTGAGAGACATTCGTTAGACCTTCAAAGGGGAGCCGAAAAAACCTGCCCGATGATAAAGCGCTGTTTTCACCCATCTCTTTGAAGAGTGTTACAAATACAACTTTGCGGAAACCTGAGCACGCATGCACCGCACAGACTTTCTCATTCACCCACACAAACTCACATGGGCATACATAGAAAATGACACACAGAAAAGATGGATAGCAGCGGCGAGTACAGTCCGTTTTGCAGCAGCCTGTGGATCAATCCTAAGAAGAAAGGGCAGGGTTCTCGCCCCTATCAGTATAACAAAGTCTGTTGACCTTTTTAAATGAGTGAAGGATACGCTAAGGTAAAGTAAACAGTGGTTTGTTTGCAGCATCATGGCAAGCCGTATTGATCCCTGTTCCCAGAAAAGGTCATGCACTTGAGAGGTGATTGTTATTAGATAAGCAAAAAAACAGACAGTGAACTTTTCAGTTTTGTGGGCAGACAATGGCATTTAATTGTTTTAGCTCGGTATTCTTTTCCAGCACTGGAGGTTTATTTTCATTTCATGCACATTGTGGTATTATCATGTACAGTACCAGCTCGGCTTTGGCTTGGACATCTGTGCTGAATCAGCAGTACATTGTGTGTGGCAGGTCATTAGCTAACAAGGGCAAGTCTAATGTCTGCTAAATAGCTAATAACGGCAGTCTGAGGGAACGCTGCCAGAAAGCGATGGATGTGCTTTCAGCAGCCTTAATGTGATGGTTTTTAAGTCTATAAGCTGCTCTTATTGATCAGGTCAAGCTTGCATTGTTAATTCAGTCGGGAGTTTGCAAGTTCAACGTTAGTCGGGTAGTACCACAAAAACAATCCATCATCTGCCTTTATCCCTGTCCAATGTTTCTTTGGGTCTTTTCTTTTTTGGATCAGGAGCTGAAATGTGAAACTTAGAAACACCTCTTTAGATCCGATGCCACAAAGTGCTTCACAATAAAATATAAAAAAAAGAAAGACAAAGCAAATTGTTCAATGGGCATGTAGAGGTGCCTTCTGCTCTCATGTATTGTGTCTGCAGAGGGAACCTCTCAGGCTCCCTTATATACAATAACTTACTCAAACACTATGCTCGTGACATTTATCGTTTCATTGAGAAGACGTTGTGTGAGAGTTTGCTCCATCGAGGTGACGGCTTTCTCAGACTGACATTCGGCTGTGGTGCGTGTTTCTTGCTTCTACCCATTTTCCGAATTTTAATTTTTATGCTTTAACAAGATGACAGCAAGCAAATCATGCATTGTATTCATCATGTGTCATGTGACATCACAGATGCACTATCCCTACTTTTCCAATCTGTATAACTTGAAAAATATTATTGCCAGATGTTAACAGCTGCCCCTCTCAGGGACATTATGAAAGGCTTAATGAGGGGAACTGTGCCTCATATACATAAGGTTTGCATACGTATAGTCTGTATGTTGTTTTTTTTGTAATTTGGACAACATCTAATGATCCTCTGTCTGTCTGGAGTGTTGTGGTTGCACCTCATCTTAAATTAACTTAATAGAATCAGAATTAAGTATTGTCCACTGCTTGGTACCTTTTGAATCAACTTTGCAATTTCACTTCAATTCTGAACATCCGAAAACTTTAGCGTAGCATCTGAATTTTCATAGACCTGAAGCTGACAGTGGCTTGAGTCAATGTTTCCTTGGTGAAGCTCAGGAATGAAGTCTGGAGTAGGAAACATCCAGTTTTGTGTGTAAAAATACTGCATGTAGTAGAATTCAGAGCATGGTATAGGATTTTTGAACATATTTGCCGGTGTTATCTCATATTTCCCAATAGCTAGTAGTAGTAGAAATATAGTATAGTATAATGTTTAAAATAAAACTCAATCACAATGTTATACACAGATATAGTATATTGTGTATGTATTGTTGATTTAAATATCTGTTTTGAATTAGTTAGTTAGCCCACTTACCTACACATGATTTTATAGGAAATGGTTGCTTGACATTTCTATCTTACGGTATCACTAGCTTGGAGACTATATGTTAGCCATCAAGGTAGCTAGCAAAGATGGGCTCGCGTGATGGCATGAAATGAGACAACGGATACAAACGTGAAATCTGCACTTTGTTTGGAATCATATTTGAAGATTTTTATTACAGGGAATCTTATCGGGTATTTGCGGGTCCTCACAACACCACTCAACAATGGTGAGATGCTACAGTGTCACATGACAGTAGGGTACCACTTCGTGTCGCTTTATTTATTTATTTTGATTATGATTCTGGGCTGCTCCATCTCGGCCACTGGCAACAGAACCACTACTGCAAAAAATGTAAATAAATAATGTTGATGTTATTATCAACCATTTTTTCCTGAGGGGGGTGGGCTCAGCCAAAGAGGCCAAATGGGCTGTTGTTTAGGCATCTTGAGCGCGGCCTTGTGAACGTCCTTATTCCCCCAGAATAATACGGATACACATACATTGGCAGAGAGAAAAAACTGGATTATGACGTAAACCTGCCCGGATGTCAACAAGTCTGTTCTGAGCACAGCATGCAGTGACATTTCAGCCCATTATATTTAACTGACTGACAGACAAGAGAAACAGCTTTCACTCTTGAATAGGTATTGTTTCCCGGTCTTTTATTATTTTTTTAATGTTTACACATGGAATATTGATTTAGATGAAATGTGACATGATAATGACCCTCTGTGCTGCTTTTTCAGTGTGTGTGTCTGCCCGTTGCTCATCCCTCCATGCTGTCGGGAGCTTCCCAGATTGGCACTTAGAAAGAAAGAAGCCCATCAAACATTGATGAATGCCCCTCCACCTGCTGCTCCGCTGATTTGCATCTGTGTCCTGGCGCTGATTTGTATCCCCGAGTCTTGTAGAGGGGACTTAAAAACGCAAATGCGCGTCAATTAAAAATGACATCTTCCAGCCAGCTCATTTCTATAAAGTTTTACACGCTTTAAAGCGCAAGAGCATCACACACACACACACACACCCAGAGGAACTCATTGCCATATTATAATGTTAACGTTATTAGGGCCACCACCGCGGCCCACTCCCAGCATGTCCTGAGGGCAGATTATTTGCCACTGAAGCACTTTGCTATTTTCCTACTGAGAGTCTGTGTGGAGAGAACTCGAGAACTCAGTGTCAGTTTCATGCACATAATGTACCATGAGAATACATCTTTCATGTCTCTTGAATGTTAGTAATTCCGGGTGAACAAAATAATTTAGGGATCTAATGATATGCTCCTTGGCCTTGGAAATGCTGGGTGAGATGTAGGCAAGTGGGTTAGCTGCTAATGCTGCTTACCTCGGAGTAGAAAAACATATTATTTAATACATTATTCTTTCTGTCATGTTTTTTATGTTCTGGAAAAGACCCCCCTCAAAAATATTGAAATGCTGAGGCTACATCTATACTAATAAGTTCTATGTGCTCTGGATATGCCTGGCGTCAACACTACCTCTGTGTTTTAGAGCCACTAAAACAGAGACGTTTGGAAATGCTGCTGGCCTTGTTTTAGTTTGAAAACTCCAGCACAGAGTTCTAATCTGGAACCAAAATGAAGATGTTTGGAAAGATGACGTAGACGCTGATTGGGTCATGATGCAGCTGATTCATCAGGCTCCTATCACTTATGGAGGAAAACAACCGGCATTGTAGCCTGAGTTCCAGGTCCTCTATATCCGCTATGACTGGATAAGTGCTGTTGGAGGAGATCATTAGCGAGTGGTTGATTTACCATGAAAGAGGTGATCCATAGTTTTGGGTTACCCATGACGACAAACTGGTGATTTGAGGATTTCCGTAACAGGACACCAATAATTACACATGTCTAATTTGTACCTCTTGTGAAACAGGATCCGGTTTGAACGCAGTCGCTTGTCTGTTTGCCGCAGATGTGATTACACAAAATATTGTCTGCAGGCGAGGACCGGGCACCAATCCTCTGCGGTGACTGTGCCAAGGATGTACACACACAGCTCTAGCACTTAGTCACACAAATGTTCCCATGTTTTGTACACAAGACAGGGAGAAAGAGAGAACGAGGGAAACTTAGGGCCTTTTAGGTTCTTTTATTCCCTCCCTGGAGTGATATGACATCCCCCAGATCTGAGGATTAGGGAGCAGCGTGACGGCCTCAGGGCATTCCGTACGCTGTCGAAATCTGAGACGCGATATGGCTCCTATTAGATAAGCAAATGCGTCTGTAAATACATACTTGAATGCCAAAAGGACTATGATGGGCTTGTTTTTGTGCAAAGTACACCGAGGCAGTGTCTTGCGGAGCCTGAATGAGTCCGCTGCGTACTACTTGGTTTCGTTTTATTTACAATTCTCTATTTTTGAAGCATCAGTTTGTTCAAGGGAAGATGTGGGCCGGGTGGCAGTGAAAGGCAGCAGCATCCTCATGGGTTCAAAGCTCTCCCAATCCTCTGTATCACACTGTCTCAAAGCTCTGAGCTGCAAATGAACATGCAGCGCAGGGTGACTGTTGTTCTGAGTGGATTGTTGACATGTAAAACTGCCCTTGTAAAGCTGAATATTTCTGACTGGGGCGTCTGTTTCTTGCTGATACATACAAATTCACAACTTTTATATGGCAATGAGAAATTGTCTGTGCTCCCAGGGTGGGAGATGAGTAATGTGTGTTAACATGAAGTGGAGCACCGCATCATGTTAATGTGCTACAACAAAAAGATGGAGGTCTCTCCACAAACACGAGCCTCCATTACAAGGCTTTACTAATCCATCCATGCAAATCCATGTCCAAAATGCGCCTTTTGTGTATAATCCCGACACAATTTATGTGGGATTAGGATTTAGCAAGGGAAGAAAAAATGACTGGAATACAGTACGTCAAAAATATCAGTCAGTGTTGTGTTCAGATTGTTGTTTATCCCCCACCGCTTTTATAAATTACATCACATCAAAGAGTTGGCCACTCACAAGCCAAATGAGGTCTGCTTCAGAAATATTTTAGCCAAACTGTGTGTTGATATCTGCTCAGGGGCGACAAATAACATATATTGTGCAGCCCCATAGAGTTAGTCTGTGTGTACGAGCAGATTAAATTACTTTATCTTATATCACAACAATGTATTATACTTCAATCTTTATTTGTGTTTGCAATGACACCACTCAGGCTGCACTGCATACGATGAGCGGCCGTGATATGTTTGGAACACTTCAAAGATATTATCTCCTCCAAGCCACCTACTCCACCGACCAATCAATCAACACTTCAGAGTCCAGACTGTGAAGGAGAAGAGCTGAGGTGATTTAACTTTCAGGAAAAAAAATCAGTTTCAATGCATCTGAGCAACACGATAAAACAAGATCAATGTGTTCTGAGATAAGCTTAATGGAATAGTTTGATTTTATGCTCATTCACTGAACAGCCAGTAGTTACATGTTGAAATGTATCTCGCTTCTTCTTTAGTCAATTAAATATGTAGCTTATCTTAGCTGAGCATAGAGACTGGAAACCATAGTTGTAAGCTGTGTCTCAACTCAATTCGTCCTTTGGAGGCTGCATTTGAAGACAGATTGTGTCACAATTCGAAGGCTCCATAAGCGTTTGTCCACCCACGAGCAATAAAGGCTCCACTGGGTGGAGTAACCAACGGCACAGCGAACGGTACACATTACAAAAACTTATTTTTTGCGCTTTTAATCAGCTCTGTTGCTAGGTAACAGCTGGAAAAGCTGGTGATGCAATAGGAAAACCAGACGGTCTCATTCCATTCTGATCAACATCGGCTATGTAGACAAGTCCTCCGAAGGATGCGGCCCCTGAATGAGGCACAGCTTAAATATAAAGATGGAGGATGGATCTCTACTTCCTCTCACTATCCAGAAATGAAGCGATAATATAGAACGGTGCCATCTTGTGCCGATGATATACTTATCAGAATCACTTCTTATCAGATAAGAACTACCTAAAATCTGCTAACATGGAGGAGGCAGGGTTTATGACCCATATTGCAGCCAGCCACTGTCAAGTTTTCTGTCTTTATATACAGTCTATGGAGAAAACTACATGCAAGACTCTAATTAACACAAACTGTTGAGATGTGTGAATGTGGGAAAAGCCAAGTGAGGATGACATAAGGATCCACGCTGCGGTGCATGTAATATTAGTTCACGGCATCTGTAGTTTCTCAGATGCTAAAAATAAATAGTTCATTCAACTTTCAAGGTTTCAGCTTCTAAGATCCAGTGCTGCTGTTGTTGGCAATTTGTTGTAGAATATTGAGAGAAATGTTCTCTGTTTTTTCTTCACAAACACAGATCAAATAAATGTTGCGTTGAGTCACAGAAGCTAATCGAGCAGAGACTATAGTCTGGGTGGGATTTCATTTTTTTTGGCTGCTTAAAACTCCATCATCACTGCTCTTTCTTCTTCTCTAGTGACCATGGACGGACTTTGTTCTTGGGGCGACGAAGGCGAACAGCTTGTTTACAACACGTGATGAATGCACTTCTGTGATCCACCTGGGGACGTCTTCAGGGACAGCCGTCTTATTTGACTTATGAACTAGTGAATAACAAAGGGCTGTGGTAATACAATGCAGTCAGAGTCAAATATAGAGTTTATAAGCAGGGAAAGGGGGGGGGGGGCTATTGATCCCCCTGAGGATATGGCAAGTTTTTATAATCGCTTTGAATGCAGAGAGAAACACAGATAAATAATGCAGTAATGTTAACTCTGCAAACAGGTTGCTCAGTCTCTTCTTGTGTCATTTCTTTTTGGGGGGGGGGGGGGGGGGTAGTAATTACGGAAGCTTCTACAACCAAGGGGCTTTGCTAAAATAATCTCCTGCTTTGCTTGAGGCAGTAGAAGACTTTATTTTCAGAGCGCAGCAGTTTGTCTCCTGCTGCAGGGGAAATAGTCAATTGTTTATTATCATTTCCCGTAGATTTCATATGTTATTTTCCCAAAAAAGAAACCCCCCCTTCCAAAATAGTGTCAGTTACATTGTCAACAAAAGAATAAAGCCCCAAACTCTCTGATTTATTGTGTCGCATGTTATTCTGCAATAATGTATTCACTTTTTGCACAAAGGCACATCCTATGACACCAGCTCAGAGAGGGTCAGTGTCTTTACTTGAGGACACTTCAGCGGGGTAGATATTGAATTATTCTAATCTTCTCTACAGTTAAGCTCTGCCTTGGGAATCAGATTCTACACTGATTGGGTGGTGCATGGGAGAAACAGATACCTGGGTGCTCTATTGCTGCAGGCGCACCACAAATCATCTGTATCTTTTCCAGATCTCTATCCAGTTTCAGGTTGCAGGGGGAAGATACAGCTTAAGACATTAGTCATGGAGAAAAAGGGAAGTATCTCACTCAGCATGCTGCTCCATGCCTGTTACGAACATCTCTCAACAACAGGAGGACAATCTGTAGCGAATTAGTATGATTTTTAAGAGGAAATTGAGCCTGCAGTGTGGGACATGGGAGAAAATATCCACCACTCTATCAAAAGCAGGCATCTAGACTTGAACACTGAATTTTTCTGGCTCTATTACACGCCAGTGCGGCACATGATGCAGAGGCTGATGGGTCAATCATCCAGCTATCACACTGCATGCAGTCAGTGACATAAAAAAAGAAAATGAGTCTCCAACCACAGGTCTCCTGCGTGAAAATGTTCCTCCTCAGCAGAGTTCGGCTAGTTACTTGAAAAATGTAATCAATTAATCATTACATGTTACATTCCATTATCTATACCTCCTTTGAGGGGACTGGAGCCAATCCCAGCTGATATCGGGCAGCTGGGTTCACAGTGGACACGTTGCAAATCTATCACAGGGCCAAGGTAACATTTAGACATGACCTTCAAAGGATGTCCACAGAATTTGGCCTGGACTCTCTCTTTCACACATGGACAACGCACCAGGAGATTAGTAGCTGAGATTATCTACCTGTGCTGTACCGCTTTGTAATCCTTACATGTTTGTACTCTTTTAATTCTTTTCAGTTTTGTCTGTCGTGTTCGAATCGTCATCAACTCGCGTTGAATCCTCCTGAGAATGTCTGGAGGTTCTCTGGAGTTCAGTGCATGTCTGAAAACAGCTACTTCGCTAAATATTAACACCTACAGGCAATTAAGTGTCTCAAATTAACCTAACCTGCATGTCTTTGGACTGTGGGATGACGTTGGAGAAGTCTACCTGCAGATAACCCACACAGGCACAGGGGGGCAAGCAAATTCTATACAGAAAGGCCCTGACAGACGCAACCTCTATCTTATACAGTCTATGGTTTGCAAATATTATGTGCAATAAAAATTGATATAATTCCAATTTCAGCTGTGATTTGCTATCCAACACTGCAATGTAAAGCCTCCTGATCTCAAGTTTGTATTTTAATTCTCTCCATGCAGTTGATTTAGCTTGTTACTAAGGGGCTGGATGGGCTCGCCTATGCAAACGCTATACATCCATCAGGTCTATAACACACAAGGACCTGACCCCCAGCAGCCAGGACTGCAAACACTTGGTGAGATCAAAGCGGTGGAACCAGCCCTGGGCTTCACCTGACCTGAATTCAATTAAAACTTTACAGGCAGATCAGAGGAGAAGCTACGAGAGAGCACAAAGAAAAAAAAAAGCTGTTCCACTTACCGAACACTGTCTAAGACAAAACTGAGAGCAAGACAGAGGAGAGACCAGGAGAGGACAGAGAGATGAAACACTACTCACTTGCTCTCTGACACACAAGCTCAATCTTTCTCGCCCTCCCTCCTTCCCTTCTGCACACACATACACATAGTACATGCATATCCACACACACTCACACACACACACAGGCACACACACCAAGCCCATAGGTCTCATTCGTTTACACAGCCTGTGGGCAAATGTGACTTTAATGAGCCGGTGCTGAATGGACATTAGGCAGAAATTCTCACGCTGGACTCCTGACTTCGGCAGCCCTCTCTGCTGTGGCATTTTTTGGCAGCCACTTCACAGCACGGTGTCAAGTTTAGTTGTTAACCACATGTTCGTATGGAGCTGAATGAATGAAGACATTTGCTTCTCTGGTGTTCAAGGACATTTAGCCATTATGATCACTATTGAAACTAGGTGGTGGTGCAGGAGCATAGATCATATCCTCATGAGTTGAGAAGATTACCTGGGGAAAGAATGTTGTGTGTTGGTTGTATTTAGAGCAAAATAAACACAGCCACACTGCCGGAAACACACTGAGCTCAGCATGCAGGGAATGAGAGAAGAATCCATGGCGTCAGAGCCTCCTCTCAGACTGAGGGTGTCAGATCCTGTGTGTGTGTGTGAGTGTGTGTGTGTGTGTGTTTGTGTGTGTGTGTGTGTGTGTCTTCAAGGACATCTGACATGCTCCTACTTTCAAACATGTGGCTTTTTTGGATGAATTTCATGTGCTTTTTTATGTAGATACTATATTTTTTAAATGACCCTGCAATCAAATGTTTTAATGGCTGTTGCTCATTTAAAAAATGCATGCATTAAACTAGGCCTTGAGGATATCCCATGGTTAAAATTCTAGTTGTAATTGATGCGTTAGATTATGCGAGGTTCTGATAATTGTAAAAGCAGAAATCCATAAACCAAATATAAAGGCTACAAGCTGAATTTCAGAAGACATCACTTTCTCCATCAGATGTTTATGTGACTTCCTCTCACTCCGCCCCCTCAGTAGCACTTCTCGGAACGGCAGAGCTGTAGCCTGGTAAATCACGACTTAGCCGTTTCTCCAATATTTTTAACTTCATAGTGTGCGCTCCTGTGAGGACTGCGATATTTCTGATATCACCTGAAGGCAGCGACAGTATGCACCTCCACCTGAGCCGCTGTGGAGTGGAGGAGAGGAGCGAGGCGAACCGCAGCCCCCACGCGTGATGGCTCTCGGGCGGATGATCGCAGCACAAAACGCTCTGGAACTGTGAGAGTTTGGAGAGGAGCAAAGTGACACACTGACTCAAACGGAAGCCACGCGGATCTTGGAGATGCGTGCAAACCGCATTTACCAACAATCACCAAGATCTATGTGAAGGGGGAAGTTTTTGGAGCGACCGCCGGCGATCGCCCAGCTGGTCTGGTGAGTAAAATTAGAAAACGTAGACTCGTCGATTTGTTTTCTACATGAGGTCGAAATGACTCTTTAAAACTTTGCGCTCAACTCAGGGGATCTTTTACGGGGCGTTCATACAGAAACAAGGGCGCGTTTCTCTCTGTCTGATTTGTGCCAAATGCGCAATTACGCACGCTTAGCGCTACCGCACGCTAGATGAAGACAGGAGCGGTAGAGGTGCAAGTTGACAAGTTGTCAAGCTGCATGCAGCGCAGGCTTATTTTCTGCAGGCGCACACCAGCTGGATCACTGCACTCAGTCCGGGAAAGAGCAGTGAGACAGCGCCATCAATCGCATAGCAGCTACACTCCTCAGCGCCTGTGGAGGGGAGGTAGTGGAGCTTTGATGGCTGTGTGTGTGTGTGTGTGTGTGTGTGTGTGTGTGTGTGTGTGTGATGGGATCAGCGCCTTCATGGCGACTGTACCTCCTCCATCATCAGTCACTCGGTGCCAATGCCAACAAACACAGATCCACTGGGTGCTACATTTCCAGCCAAACCCCAGGCTCTTTAAAAAAGACCACACACAATATCATTACCTAGAATAATGAGAAGAAGATAATCCCACAGAATTGCTACTAAAACACATAAAAATACAAAAACAAGCCAGCGAGGAACTCTGCATTTGCAAGTATTATTAGCCTGTTTATCACCATCAGGGACGCAGGTGCCCTGAACTGTGATTTCATTGGCAAAACAGAGATAATCCACCTTTTTTCAAATGATGACTACAAAATTGTGATGTGAATTCACAGGTCATTTGTTTTTTTCTCTCCGCACAGGGAGCATAAATTATTGCCTAATTGAAAATATGTTAATAGTCTCTTTGCTTACCACCAGGTAGAGGTCATAGACAACTAAGCTCCCCCTTTTCTCACAAAATAGCATGTGAGTTGTTTGTGCCACAGCTGGAGAGGTGGATATTGGATTAAGGTTAGTCCCATTTGGGCAGGACAAGGTTTTGCTCTTTGCAGTTATATCTCACGTGGCCTAGCATGAGGAGGAATTTGCTGTAAGCTCTTTAAATTTGGGTTATTATAACGACGAGCAAAGACAAGTCAGACACATTAAATTGAGCTACAATTCATTTGTCTTCATCTTATATCTTGTATAGCAAATATAGGGGTAATAAAACAACACCAATAGTTAGTACAACATAATAATATAATACCTATGTGTAAACACAGTGAGGAGGTGTAACATGTAATTAATGTACCTTAGATTTATAAAATGTTTTGGTGTTGGTCATTCTTTGCTCATAAAGAATTACGTGAGGAAAGATCGTACTTCTAAGTAAAAAGAAATAATAATATTATTGCTATTATTATAAAGAAATCAGTGCTGGGATACAAAACAAAATCATTGATTATGACGATATTATTTTCATTAATAGCACTATGACTAAATATATAGCTTATCGATATAATTATATAAGTATAACACGTAATTGATCGACCTGTGATTTGTAAAATGTTGAGACAAGTTTAAAATCACAACCTTCAACCTTCAGCAAAAATCTGCCTCTAAACTCAAAAAGGAAAATTAATTTATCGCGATAATTATCGGTATCGCCCCGATTTCGATCATGTAAATCACAGCACGCGGCACGGAGCGCGTGCACACGGTTTCTCCTGCTGCCCGGCCGGTAAGTAGATCCGGACGTGCGCAGCGCGGAGAGATACAGCTCCAGTGTGGGAGAGAAAGCGAAGCGGTGGAGGGAGAGAGAGAGAGAGAGAGAGAGCGAGAGGGAGAAAGAGAGGCTGCCCGGCGGAGGTGGTGGTTGTAGCTGCCGGAGTAACGGAGAGGAGAGACGGAGCTCCATGTATTACCATGCCGAGATTTGGACTTTATGAACTACATGCAAAACCTCCAAACCTATGAGCCCGGCGTCAGTAGAGGTACGTGAATACCGCTGCTTTCATTTGCGCGTAAAAAGCTTCGGCATCTGTGAGGAGAAAAGTTGAAGGAGGTTAGTTCGGCCGCTTCTTATGGAAGAAACGAGCCGCCGCTTCTTTCTCTGGCTCCGGGAACAAGTTGAGCCGCAGCGAAAACACGGGTTTCATGTCGGGCTTCAGTGCAACACCGAGTTTCAGTGAGTCCTGTTCACACTGGGAGAAGTGTTGAAGCTGGTTTGTGTTTGAAAGGTGATTTCTTTTTCTTTTTCTTTTTTTTCTGGAGCAAACGGCTCGTGAAGTGAACGGCTCTGGTTGGGGGAGGGGGTCAGAAATGAAAGAGGCTTAAAGCAGCTAACTTTCTTAAAAATGATACTTTGTGTTTGATCAAAAGAAATCCAGCATCAGAGGGGAAACTTTAAAGTAGAGAATTCAAAGCATATTTTCTGTTTGAAGTGTGAAACTAAGACACAAGTTTTACTTCTGAGTTTGAATTCCTCTGGTTTTTTTTTTTACAATGGTGGTGCTGAAGCAGATGGTGCTTTTGTACCTGCAGGCGACACTTGAGTATTTGAAGGTGCTGTGAGCTCCACTCTGTCACTTATTAACCGCACCGATAACCGAACCCAGCTCGGTTCATTCTGACACGCCAAAAGTAAATAATGTGGCTTTTTATTGTACTTACTCACACACAGCTACAGACATGGCAACGTCCTGCTTTTATTTGTCTTTGTATTGACCCCCCTCCCCACACACACACACACACACACACACTGAGTCTGATAGGTTGTAAAAGCTGCTGTAAAATAATGAATGTGCAGTTTTCTTAGTCATCTCTCCAGTGATTGCTGCTCCATGAGATTGTAAAGATCCCTTCAGTGTGTTTGATTTTAAACACGGCTGATTTTCCTGCGGCAGAAAAAGTCTTGTGCCGTTGCAAGTTGTTGAAATGCAAAGTTGCCGCTACATGTGCACATTTCATTAAATTGCTAAACCCATCGTGGGCGATAAGGAATCTAAATTTATTGCATTTCCATGGAAGAGAAAAGGGAATGCAGCCCCTAAATGTGTGCTCTTATGTAAAAAATGATGTTTTTGCATCAACAGGGAAATTAAAGATTTATGTGTTTTCATAAAGCCACCTCTTCCTCTGAGCTTATTAAGCTGATGTTTGGATAAATGAGGCACTGCTGTTATTAAATGCACATAGTTGCCATGTGGCTTTGTGCAGACATGGGGAGCAGAGCAGAGCATCTTGTCATCTGACCGACTCCTCTGCCTCATCCTGTCCACATGGAGCCTATTTAGCCATTTATCAGCCCAACCATCGCATGTGATGACATTTAAAATGTGGGGTAGAGCACAATGTAATAAATGAGTAAGGTATGCAGCATTAAATCTGACATGGTTGCCCACACAGGGAACAAAAAATGACTGAATGTGGAAGTTAACTATTATTTTTTCTGTATGATCATGACATTAACAATTATATTTTGTGTCTTTCCAGGTGGTTCTGTGAAGATCACGGTACGATAATGGGGAATCACTTGGTTTCACTGCTTGTGCTGCTCCTGCAGCTGCTTTGTGGTTGCGCAGGGAAGCAAAGGATGGTGAGGGCTGCCTCCATGCAATTCACCCACTCAGTTTACAACGCCACCATATACGAGAACTCTGCTGCTAAGTCTTATTTAGAGAGTCATGCCAAGATGGGGATCTATATCACAGACCCAGCCTGGGAGGTACGGTACAAAATCATCTCTGGAGACAATGAGAACTTATTCAAGGCTGAGGACTACCTGTTGGGTGATTTCAGTTTTTTGCGAATAAGGACCAAAGGAGGCAGCACTGCCATTCTGAACCGGGAGGTTAAAGACCACTACATGCTGACTGTCAAAGCTTCAGAGAGGAACACCAATTTAGAGTGTCGCACTAGAGTAAAGGTGCAGGTACTGGACACCAATGATCTGAGGCCTCTCTTCTCACCAACGTCCTACAGCATCTCTCTGCCGGAGAACACGGCCATGCGCACGAGTGTGGCCAAGGTCACGGCGACTGACGCAGACATCGGTACGAATGGAGAGTACTACTATAGTTTCCGAGAGTGGACGGACATGTTTGCAGTTCATCCAACAAGCGGCGTGGTGACACTGACCGGCAAACTAGACTTCTCTGAGACGAAGCAGTACGAGTTGGAGATCCTTGCAGTAGACAGAGGGATGAAGCTGTACGGCAGCAGCGGCTTCAGCAGCATGGCAAAGCTAACAGTGAGGGTGGAGCAGGCCAATGAGCATGCCCCTGTCATCACTGCAGTAACCCTAGCCCCCTCTGATACAGACCACGACCCGACCTATGCTATTGTCACAGTGGAGGACAATGACCAGGGACCAAATGGGGAGATAGCATCTTTGAGTATTGTTGCTGGTGACCCTCTTCAGCAGTTTAAGGCTGTAAGAAGCAGCCCCGGGAGCAAAGAGTACAAAATCAAAGCAGTCAAAGACGTTGACTGGGACAGTCAGCCTTTTGGATATAACCTTACTTTACAAGCAAAGGACAAAGGCAGCCCCCCTCAATTCTCTTCTGCTAAATTAGTGCATGTCACGTCTGCACAATTCAAAGTGGGTCCTCCTATATTTGAAATGGCGGTTTACAGAGTCAATCTGAGTGAATTTGCCCCTCTTCATACACCTGTCACTATGGTAACAGCAGTGCCAAAGTACCCACAGATAAAATATGGTTTTAGACACAAATCTGACAAGAACAGATTTACTATCAATCCAGATACAGGCTTAATCAGCACAGTTGGACCGATCAATGCTGATGTTGCCCCCCGATTTGAGCTAGATGTGATCACAAGTGACACAAAAGCTGCAACAAAAGTCATAGTTGATGTGATTGATGTGAACAACAATGCACCTGAGTTCCAGCAGACGTCTTACAATGCCATTGTGGATGAGAATGTACCCATAGGGACCAGTGTGGTAACTGTTAAAGCCACTGATGTAGACAGAGGTGAGAATGGCTATGTAACCTACAGCATTACCAATCTCAGCCCTCAACCATTTGTCATCGACTACTTCTCTGGTGTCATCAGCACCTCAGAAGTCCTAGATTATGAGCTCATGCCCAGGATTTACAATCTCAGAGTCAGGGCATCAGATTGGGGATCCCCTTTCAGGAGAGAGGTGGAGGCATCAGTCAAAATAACACTAAATAACCTGAATGACAACAAGCCCCTGTTTGAAAATGTAGACTGTGAAGTGACTGTGCCAAGAGACCACGGTGTCGGAGAGCAGATTACAACAGTGTCTGCCATAGATGCTGATGAGCTGCAGCTTGTACGGTACAAAATTAAAGGTGGGAATGATCTCGATCTGTTCGAACTTAACCCAAGCTCTGGCATGCTTTCACTGAAGCACACGCTGAGCGAGGGAGAGGCAGCTAAAGTGTCCTTTCATAGTTTACAAATCATCGCGACCGACGGAGAACACGAGACTCAGCCAATGCTCATGAACATAACTGTGATCACGGCACGCAAGCCTGTCCAGTTGAAGTGTGTTGAAACTGGAGTAGCCACCATGTTGGCTGAAAAACTACTTCAGGGCAGCAAAATCCACACTCAACCTGAGCCAGATGACAACTTTATGGATGTTCACTCAGTCAACAGGTACTCTCCTCAGTTTGCAGAATCCTTCCCCAGTGTAATTGAAGTTAAAGAGGACCTCCCTGTCGGGGCTCGGATTGTCCATTTAAGTGCCACAGACTCAGACAGTGGCTTCAACGGGAAACTAGTGTACGTTATCTCAGGAGGAGACACTGAAAGCCGCTTCATAGTAGATATGGAAACTGGTTGGCTTTTGGTTTATTCTCCCCTTGACAGGGAAACAACAGATCATTATACCCTCAATATTACAGTTTACGATCTCGGCATACCTCAGAAATCCTCATCACGCCTCCTGGATGTTAAGATCCTTGACGCCAACGATAATAGCCCTCAATTTTTGCAAGATTCCTACTCAGTTGAAATAAGTGAGAACACACCTGTTGGGACAGAAATAATCCAGGTGGACTCAACAGACAAGGATCAAGGAGATAATGGAGTTGTCACGTATTCGATTTTGGGAGGCACAGATAATTTTGCAATCAATAAAGACACTGGTGTGGTGACTGTGATGAAGCCACTGGACCGTGAGCTCAATCCAGTTTATGTCTTGAAGATTACAGCACGAGACCAGGCAGTGAATGAGCCACAGCTAGTGTCCACTGTGGCTCTTAAAATCACTTTGGAAGATGTGAATGATAATCCACCTAAATTTGTCCCCCCTAATTACCGCGTGAGGGTGAGGGAAGACCTTCCCATCGGTACCATAATCATGTGGCTGGAGGCTCACGACCCAGATATTGGACCCTCCAGTCAGGTACGCTACAGCCTCATTGACAACGTAGAAGGGAATTTCGAAGTTGACAAACTCAGTGGTGCTGTGCGGATTGTCCAAAACCTCGATTACGAAACAAAGCAGGTGTACAACCTCACGGCAAAGGCTAAAGACAAAGGGAAGCCCATATCCTTGTCATCAACCTGCTTCATTGAGGTGGATGTGGTGGACGTGAATGAGAATCTGTACAGGCCTTTGTTCCGGTCATTTGTGGAGAAGGGATTTATAAAAGAGGATGCTCTTGTTGGGACTTCAGTGATGACTGTGACAGCTGAGGATGAAGACGGGGGACGAGATGGAGAGATACAATACTCCATACGAGATGGATCCGGCCTGGGGATATTTACCATCGATGAGGAAACTGGTGAGTCTCTTCTCTCTGTGTCACCTCAGAGCCATGTGAGCTTGTGTTAATTTCTGAAATAAGTTTGCATCAGCCTGAAGTGATTTGCATAAGGAAAGTTTTATGCAGCCGGGGTTTATTTAGTCATGTCACGCTGTGGAACAATGAGCAGTCTTCCAGTAGACGGGTAAGGTTCCTGATTCCAGTCATATTTCCTCTTTGGGAGAACTGCCGGCAGGAACAGATGGAACAGCTGTCTCTCAGACCTGTGTAGACATTCCTGAGTAACTGTTGTGGTCCTAAGGAGATTGTGGGAGTGAGCTCACCGTCTTTCCCCCAGTCAATCTCTCACTGTGTAAATACACACACTCCCTCTGAAAACAGTTTAAATGTATAAAACGGATAAATCTGTTAGACCTAAGAATATAATATTCTAATGGCATTTAACACATGGCTTTTATAACCGAACATTGCACTGACGGTAAGAACTTTGAAGGTTGTGAGCTCCTTATTTATGCAGCTGAAAATATGTTAATAATTGCTCAGCTGCCTTGAATGATTGTAACAGCTGACTCAAATTAGTTCAGAATAATCAGTCTGGAATTTCAGGAGTTTCAACCCAAAAACCCAACAATCACCTGATTTGGATGTTTTGGACTTGGCTCGCTGCCCTCCCCCCTTCTAACTCAGTAACCACATTCTCAGACGGCTTAATGTGATTTTTTTTCTTTTTTAAAATTTCCCTCTGCATTATACATGTTTAATGTCTAAATGAGGCTGTGAATTTTAATGCATAATGCATTGATTTCTCTTTGCACATGTAATCTCAAAGGTTCCTTATTTGCATAAAAAGTAGAAATTGCAGCTTCTTAGTCTGCTGCTAACTTTTGCAGTTGTTAAATTGGTATATATAGTTTTTAGTTGAGTGTTTCCTCAAGAAGAATCTGAATTATTTAGTGAGTTGACAGGAAATCACCTCAGTGAACCTGTTGGGAAATAGCCTACTTTCTTTTGCATGTTAAATTTAGCGTGAGAAGATGAGCCTTTATGAAGGATACATCCTCTGTGGCTGTGTGTCAGTTGTGAGGTGTTTATATGCCGCAGAGCTTGTACGTCTGATTTTATTAAAATGAGATGCTGGGCTATCAAAAGCTTCAACTAGTGACTGTGATGGCTTCATGCAAGACTTGCTGTTCAGTGTAGATTTTTTTCCTCTTAATGTTTTGAATTGAATGTACAACGGATGTTCTGATCAGGATTTTTTGGGCCGATCACCAATTGCTTGAAGTAGTATTGGGTGAAACAGATCACCGATCACGGGCGTGTGGCCCTGTTTAGGCCTGATCAAAATGCCTCTTGGGTGATTCACTTATGGTCACATTTATCTTCCCCCGCTCTACACACCACAGGGCTGAATCCTATCCAGAATGTTGTCAATAAATGTCCATTATTACTGTTAAAATGTTCCTTTTTTCAATTCAGCGCCACATTGAACTCCTGTATCAGCCTGTGTCTGTGTCACATGTTTCATGTGCGCAGTCAGCAGCTGCAGGAGTGATGCAGTGCAAGATTTTAAAATGGAACTATATGAGCAGGTTGACTAAGTGGAAATCTGATATTTTCACATCACAGATAGATGACGAAGAAAGACGTTAATAAAAGAGAAAGGAGAAATGTGCGTCTTGTTCGCACCACGCAGCATCTGTCCTGCCAGGCTGTGACAGGCTGAGGCTCAGGCTCTCACCCGGGTGTCACACGCAGCACACTGCAGTAGAGGAGGTTATACAACCCGATCAGACAGACCACTCATAATAGAATCTATATGCAAATAAACATGTACATTACCCTGTTTGCTAAGATAAAATGTGCTATAAAAAAAACTACACAAAGTTAATAACGTTTCTCTCACTCAACAACTCTGAAAAGTGCATGATTTTAAAGGGAGTCTGGGGATATTGCGGAACACACACATCTGCTGCTTGTGAGCACCCAGAGAATGTATTAGAAGTTGAATTTTGCAATGTATAGTGCAGATTTATGATGGACTGCTGTTTTACTGTGTTACAATCGTGCCAGCGACTGTCTAACTCCAAATCCTGCGTAGGTTACGGAGTCAGGGACTCGGGTTTGATCTTCTACTTAATCCCAGAGGCCTACATTAAGTGATTATCAGGAGGTGCAATGATAGGATTGTCCTGGGTTGGGTCCTGTTATTATGGATTACATCTGAGGTCAGTAGACAACTAAATACAGCCAAGGTGGTAATGCCCCTCCTATGATTTCACTAGATGAAGGGTGTGGTTTGTTCGGCCACCATATGCATTTAAAATATTGTGCTCCTAAAAGGAAAATATAAGCACGGGTTCACCCCCCTCTATGTACTCGATGCTGCAGCTGCATGTTGTGAATCTTAACCAGAATGTTTTAAAATGGTTTAAATTAGAAAACAAATGAAAAGGCGGAGAGGAAGGAAAAATGCCAGGACCCACACACCTTCAGTTTAGGAATTTGCTTTTCACAGTGGGAACTGGGAAGGAGTGGATCCTTTTCCTGTTTTACTTGACGCATATAATCCTAAACCCTTACACATGTGTTTGTTAAGAACGATTGCACAGTCCTAATCTGTGCTGTAGTGTCTTGTTTCTTCTATTACCACAATATAAATCACTATCCTATCGGCCATTCCTCTTATAGTGGCATTCACAATAACACAGAACCAACAACACTACTTTGTGGATAACAAAGTGTTGCTGTGGAGAGCATTGCACTCTGTGGTTGCTGATGCAGGAAGACAGAGACTGATTTTCATAGAGTAGGTGTATTTAACAAATTCTGAGCAGAGAATGCACTTCAGAGCAGGCCATACTCGCTACCCACTTATCTGCCAAACTATGCACACAACAAACAAGTCTTTTTTTGGTTTGTGAGACGTAGCGTTTGTATTTAGAAATGGTGTCCACGATTGCTGTTGGTGTCATTTTCATTTATCCGAATTTAAGTGCAAAGAAATGTTTTAATGCAAGCCACGGCCTCTTTTTCTCTAGATATGACTGCTTTCTCTGTCAGATGGCTCAGTGGGTCCATGGCAACTGTTTGCCCAGACATTCTCTTTGTTATTAAAAGCTCTTTGGCCACTGGCTCATTGCCATCTCAATTTAAACTTGCTCTTATCGAGACTCTTCACTGGGCCCCTGCCCCATGCTGTAGACCACATTTACCATTCCTCACTGCAATCTGATAATTTGCTAAGAGTCATATGACTTCGGGAAGATATCTCTAAGCAATTTAACTGAGCCTTGATAGAGTAGAAAGTTTCCAAGTGGTTTTTTGTGTTGTTATGTTCGCCAACTTTGCATTTCAGCAGAAACAAAGCAAGCTGCTTTCTAAAGCTATTCCAGCATTAGCTCTGAGCCCTTTTTGACCATTGTTTAGAAATGTATTCACATCACACAGTTACCCAGAAAATGTCCTGCAGTATGCACCACCATTTTGTTCTTGGGAGGAAGCATGGCTTTACTTGTGAGGGCTTGTATACCATAAGTGGCTCGCTACAGGTGTTTGGGGTTGTCAACAGATTGACATCTTGTTTCTATCACCCATTTCCTTTTAGGTAGAGACCGTAAGCTTGAGATGTAAAACTATTTAAAACTGTGTGAAAAGATGCGGGTACTCGCTGGTAAATAGAAGTTGGTAAACTGACAGTATGGCTGTGGTGGAAATCCAAAAGAGCAATGCTGAGAAAATGTGGGTCAGTAGTGGCGAAAGCTGTGAGGATTATAAAGACCACGTATTCATGTGAAAACACATGGAGATCAGCTTCCACTGCGAGTCAAAACAGACCTGCAACAAAACAATGCTTATCATGATGAGCCCATTACCACTCCTCAAACTACGCCTGGATGACATCAAACCTGACAGAGTGACTAAGAGAGATTGTGCAAACCAGGAAGCTGTGATTTAATGAATCAGAAGTTAAGACAGTAATACATTTGCAGGAATATGGGAGCGTTAGAGGAAAAAGGGGCAGGAGCCACCTCCAGGAGAGACCTTTTAGCACTTTTGAATTAAAAATTGGGCAAGTTCATTTCATGGAACCAGTGATGTTATGTGAAAGTGAAGTTTAAACTGAAGGATTTGGGACTTTTGTTCTGTGGTCCAAAATAAAATCTAAGTTTGTTACGTAGTTTAAGGGTCAGGGAAAGATGATGCTTGACTGAAGATGCATTTAGAGTAAAGGCCCAATTTATCATACCAGCCTATTTTCTAATACACATCCATGCACATTACTCAGTGATAGAAATGTTTGGACATATCACCAAAATCAATGAGTGAATATCAACTAATATAGGTCACAGGGAAATTAATTTGTGCTTCTATACCTGGAAGGAAACAATAACTTGTGTTTCCCACACATTCATTTACTTGTGGCGGCTCAACACAATATCACCATTGACCGCCACATATTGATTTTCAATCTTTTACCATTTCAAACGGGTACAATCTTATTAGAACACCGTGCAGCGCATTGATTCATGCAGATGCTATGGAGCTGGACACACCTGTATACACAACGGTTGAAAGCAAGTTCCTCAGTTTGAAATAAAATGATCCAGCACACAAGGTGACCAGAGCCGAGTATATTCAGTCTAGATGAGACACAGATGCTGATTGTATAATGTATGCGCTGCCCTTTCTTGTTGGATAATGTATGCATTGCCCTTTCAGTTGAAGCCGTTTGCTGCCAGCACTGCAAAAGCTTTCTTTGTGAAAGCAAATTAAACAGTTTGATGAAAAACGACAAAATTGTATTAGCTTGTTTTTAAGATTTTTGCAGAAATTGTGCCTGTCATTCTTGCACTTATTTTTCCACACATTTGTTATTAAAGCAAACAGAATCTTTCCATGTTTAGTCCGTCTCTTGTTGTCAGTGATTTGAGATAGTTAAGGAACCACCCCCTTCTGTCCCTAATTTCTATTCAGTCTATATGTCGCAGATAAAAGTGGGACTGCAAAGTGGCACATGATTCCAAATAGTCTTTGCTTGAGCGCTGTTACTGTGGAGACAGGACCTGGAATGTGCAGCGGGACAAAGTTGATTGTAGGTTGCTAAATGAAAAACACACTTTCCCTCGTTAAAAGTATGTTGGTCTCTCAGTCCATTAAATCTTTTTAAAGAAACTTGAGGCTGCCTTGTGCAGAAGACGTGCTTCATTGTGTGTTAATTCATGTCATGCTCTCATGAATTAGATTAATACTTTTCTACTCCTGCTGATTGTCTGTGGATGGCACTACTTACATAGATTGTAATTTATTTAAATTGATTTACAATGCTCCAAACTATTTCATAATTAGCAGCCAGTGTTTAATACTTACTTAAAGCTACTGTGACTAACCACTTCTGAAAGTGTTGTGTAGCTTTTATTAGGACGAACAGTATGGCAGAGATGTAAAAGATACTAGCATGAGTTTGTCCTCAAATTTCAGCTACTTTTTTATGCATTTATAGCCAGTTTAATTTAACACATTAAAAGTGACAGCGCTGACCACAAATGCACTTTACATTACATTTGTGAATGTTTTGTTGTTGTTGTTGTGGCTATTAAAGATTGAATCGATCTGAGTTAATGCAACATGATTGGCTTCACAGGTGGGAAGCCAGCAGGGCATCATGCTCACTGGATTGATAACTGGGACAGATTGTGTGTGTGTGTGTGTGTTTTTTTTTTCCTCTCACATTATGCTTCCCTGGAGAAAATTGTGTGGTGTCAGTTGAAAGTCTCCATCTTTAGGCCACCGGAGGTTATTGTATACAACAGGATACAGTGCTATTATATACAGTAGATAATAGCACAGACATGGATGCAAAATGTATAGCAATTCTATTGGTATACAGAAAGTAATAAAAATGGGTCTTGTGTTTGCCTCATTGTTATTAGAGACACAGGCGGTGAGTACTTGGAGGTCTAGGAGGTATATTAACTGCGTCTAAATAATATTGTGATATTGAATGGAGTAGTATTGCTCAGAGGCCTGTTCAAAGGCCTCTAAAATAACACTGTTCCCAGTAACAATGGAAGCTTTGTATCGTCAGCGTCAAGTCCCAAAAGCTATCTCAACTGGAATTAATAGGCAATTTTTTTTTTGCAAAAAGTGGAAAGAAAACCCCATTCAGTCATGCATCACAGACGTGTAACAACGGCATCAAAAGAGTTTCTGTTCAGTGCTCACAAATAAATGATTTTCATTTTTCTTTGGATGTGAGTTTTTCCATTATAACTAAAGAAATGTTGAATATATTACCAGAGCTGGCTGCGAAACTGTTTGATATCCCACCATTAAACAAACAAACAAACAAACAAAAAACAATAGGATTACACTGATATACAGAGCATCAGTGTTTTCCATTGTTAGGCTGGTGAAATGATGGAGCTTGCCTTAAGTACCGTTCTCCCTTAAACCAGCAGTTGACAGCCATTTCTTCTGCCAGTAATGACTGTATGTGGCGCGCACAGTGATGCATGAAGTGGAAATGGCTCACTGCGCCAATAGACTGTAATTGTTTGTCCAGGATATTGAAGGAGATGGGCTTGGACATGATTTTTTTTTGTGTGATCCTGTATCATCTTTATGATTATCTCCCTTAGACCTATCCTAATGTATTATGACCCCTGTGTGTCCTTCAAACCAAAGACAGGAGACTCAGTGAGTACTGGTACTACATATAACCGTGTTCATAGCAGTAGATGCACAGGATTTTATGTGTTAATAAATATCTAGAACCACTGCCTGTATGCCGAAGCAAGTTCAACATACCCATGGTATCTTTTTTGTTATCTGGCTTCACTAAGTCTAACAACCATAATCAAGCTGAGCTGTCACGCAGCAGTGGTTATCAACCTCGGTGAGGTTTTCTCAAGTGTGTTCGCACAAAGGCGGTGGTGTTTGCAGCATATCAATAAACGCAAACATGAAGTCACCTGGTATTAGAGAAGCATAAAAGATAGAAGAAGAAAACTGTAATATAACACTAATGCGAAGAAGCTAAGCACAGGAGCTGTTTTCAGATATGAATCTGGAATATTTGAGTTTTGCCTCGCACAAATGAAGAACGCAGTAGCAGATAGTGGAGACATTTTATTTTTTATTAAAATACCCAAACTTCAGTGCATGCCTGAGAGCAGCCATAGCCATGAATCACCCAATCATTGTGCACTATGATGAAATGAATGCTTCAGGCTTTTGACATACAACAACATAACACATTTATTGGACTTAAAACTTTAAATCTTAAAGTTTTTCAAAGGTTTCAGATATTTATACCATCTGGCTTTACGTCTTTGAAACAAGGATCTGGCATGCAGATGTCTCGGAACTATGGGATGATGTGACGTTAAGTTGCTGGGGAACAGAAAGCTTAGTTTAGGACTTTTTATATTACACCAGGCCCTACAGCATGGTGGTGGAATTCAAAGCATTTTGCCAGGGCTGTGGAAAGAGAAAGGTGGGGGGGCACTGAGAAAGTTTATGTAAGCATGTGAGCTAGAGGCCTGAGAGGGCTGAGGAATGTGGGGAAGGGGTGAGTGGAATTAACAAAGGTAGTTCAAAGCAAGCCCTCAACTTTGCGGCTTAAGAATAAGGGAGTTGGGAGAATCACAACTTTGTAGGTCAATGGTTGGATGTCAAATGCACCTTGAAAATGACAGTCTTAATTTTTGTACTGGCAGCAAATTCTATATTTAGCATTCTACTTTGTTTCCCTGGGCATGTTGTGACACGCATCGAGCATTTTCAAGCAGCTTCTCAAAAGCAAATTTCACCCTCTTCAGACTGTGGCTTCACCGTAGCTGCATGTTTTCACAGAGAGAAACTCTCATTGTGTGTCTGTGCAGGACGTTGACTTAAGTACACTCGTATGTAAAATACTTGCTGCACTCGATGGCTTCGAGATCCATTGGCTGTGTGAAGATTCCACCTCACTGCCACTGTGCTCAAGTAACTTTGAAGAACAAAGCCAGAGGGAAAAGAAAAGAGCAGAGGAAAAAAAGCGGAAAGCAAATCTGGCTGAGGCTGTTGCACCTTCTGTTTTTTTTTTCTTGTGCCCCGAGGGCAGGTTTTGCTTCTGCCTTACTGGGTAGGCTAGGTATATAGGATGGGTGTGGCAAGTAAATTCTTAAGATTTATCTTTCATGTGCTTTGTTAGTAGCTGTTCACCCAAAGGCCAGGACAGATATGTCTTCATGTTATGCTCTTTAAGGTCAAATCTGTGTGTTTTCGTCTCCTCTTAGATAAATATGAACAAGAAAACTCTAAAGTGTGTGAGTTGGCATTGACATTTAGTTTGAAAAGGCAAAATTTGTTGTTTCAGTGTTTTAATATGAAGCCATCTTCTCAATGTTAGTAAATACAAAGAACTGTGAGCAAAAAAGCAGGACCCTGGTGAAAGTTCCATCGTTCTGCTATGCTCAGGTCTGCACTCACGCGTCTCCTCGGAAAAAAGCACAAAAGTACTTTGTCTTAATAGCTCTTGCAAATACGAGTATCTCAGTTTTACTGGAGCTCCTCCCCTTAAACTAACCTCTCTAACCATGTTCACCTTCTCATTCATCTAAACCAATCTCTATTTAACTTCCCCTTCCCCACTAATTTCCTCTCTGTGGGTGCCTGCAACATTAATTCCCTTATCTTTTAGTGTTTCTACTCAGGATGCCTCACACAATCATTTGCATTCCTTATCTAGGTCTTAACATTTGCAATTTCCTGCACGTTTTCCTCCAGCAGCGATCTTTATTATCCTCTGCAAGTTGTTGGCATCAGTGTGTTCATAAATTAGTCGTCACCGTGTTATTTAATTTCTAAATTATTTCGATCAAATTATCCTGTTAGGTCTGTTAATCTAATTTAAGACATCTCCAAATCTTTGGTTGTGTTTCTCTCCCCGCATTGTCAGTTTTATGACATTAGTTTGTAGAGTCGTCTAATTTGCATCCTTGATATATAAACTCATACTGTTTTTGCCTTTGGGCTCCCGGCTTTAGGAATCACTTGTGGGAACTACCTCTCCTCCCTTGCCCGACTACCCTTCTTATTATGAGCTTCAAGCAACATTGAGAGCGCCGTAATGATGACTAATGACAAGAGAGAATCCCAGGCCGAAAACGCAGGCATGCTAAAGTAAAGCCGGACAAGAGAAATAAATCAGCCGTAGCCCCACAGTCCCCACTGTGTTAAATTTGAGATTTTTGTGACAAGTCATTTGGTGTGTTATCTCTTGTCCTCAGAAATCTTTCATTACCGAAGGCAAGAGGTTTGGTTGCTCTCACTTACACTCGATCACGGTTCACGTTACAGTGTGTGAACAAAGGCAGCTGCAAAGAAGCGGTTCAAACCTATTTATGCTCTGTATATGATTTTAAGGAGGCTCCTTATCTGGACTAGCAGTGGGTAGAAGTGTGTAATAGAGTCAGTCATTGCTGAAAATGGACAACACCCATACCTGGTAATGATGCGGGTGTGCTCGTACCATTATTAACAGTTGTTTTGCAGTCAAATGCAGCTGTAAATTTCATTGCTGTTATCTAAGTTTTTCAGATTTCACAGGAAGACAGTTATGAATGTTTTTTTAAGGCCTTCAGACATGTCAAAGTCCAGGTTTCTGATAATTCTAACAATGGCCCTATTATATTTGTCCCATTCTTCATTTTATTACTTGCACTTGTGCTGTTCTTGTTGCGACTTGTCTTCTCCGAGAAAGGCTGACCTAAAGGTTGTCCGTGTTTCCATTGTCTGGAAGATATCGGCGTGTTTATGTTTCCCTCCGCAGTCTCCAACTTTGTGCTTGTTGAAATAATGGGACCTCACACATGCAAGTTATCCAAATACTAAACTGTTGCTGCATTATCAGCAGCTCCCTCCTTATTTTTTGGCAATACTCAACCCTGAAAACCTTTTCAAACAAAAGGAATGAATATTGATGTGTGTGTTTATATTGGAGAGAATAACCAATCAAGGGAACTGTTATGTTATGGCTTTCACATCCCTCTGAGTAAATTGATTTCCGCACTTAATGTGTTTGTTTGAGCGTCAGAAACAAGTCGTATGGAAAGATGTGTGTGAGCCGTCAGAAGTTTAACAACGTAAGACAAGAAAAATGGACAAAGTTGATGATGAGAATCGATGGCGACTAATGTGAATGTTCTCATTCATTAGTTGTGTTAGAAGAGCCTTTTCGCTGTCATCTCAAAACTATCAGAGGAAAAACAAGTTTGTTTTTAGCCGCTTGGCTCTCTATCAGTTTTATGTTGTCATATTTTTCTTGCAGAGTAGAAAAACAGAAAGAAGGGAGTCTATGGTTTCAGACTTGAAACAATAATTCAAGACATGTTGGCCCCTTTAGATCTATCAGCCAGGTTATGGTCATAACAGAATAAAGTATCTGGTCAAATGTTAATGATTTGAGCTGAACTAACAGTCTGGTTTTAGTCATTTGTGTGGCTGTAAACACGTTAAGCAACACAAAGGCTTACGCACACATCCTGTGAAATACACCCACCTTCTCCATCCAAATGTACCTACTGAGTGAGTGCTTGAAAGTGGGGTCAGGTGGAGATGAAACTCTAAAGCAAATTCACTCCTGTGAACTTTACTGTTCGCTTTTCCTGAGAAAGATCAGTGACTGCATTCAAACTGCTCGTCAGTTTCAGCCCCGTTAATATTAAGTCTTAAGTTGTGTTGACAGATGTTACAATTACTGTAAAACTTAAGTCAAGCATGTCATTGATCAAGGAATTAAAATGTCAAACAGAACTGCATTGCTGTTAAAACTAAGCACATTGCATTTCTGTGTCATAATGATACAAAACAGACACCTGAGCTATAAGTTTCAGTTAAGTAGAAGACAAGAGATCAGTCTGTTTCAAATGATGTGATACCTCCATGTGTCCTTTACATTTGTGTGGTTCCTAAGCAGCACATCCACGAGAGCAGAATCGAGAGTTTCTGACAGCAAACATGGCGACCGTGGAGGAGGATGTGATCATGTACTTAAGAAAAAGGCCCCTGTGCCTGGAGAAAGTAACATCAATCCTCCCCCCGTGATTTCCGGTGGTTTCGGTCTGTTTTTGTCATAGCTTTCAAATACACATGAAATGAATGCAGAGTGCGGACAGAAGGCTCCGTCCGTTTCCGCACACATATTTAACGTTGAGCATAAAATGTCCTCGATATTTCCATATGTGACCTTTTAGTTTCCAATCAAGTTGCAGAATCTACCCGTCCTCCACTCTTCTATTTAGCCATTGTCAACCTTTAGGGCTCTCATGTTTCTGAAAGTGCTTTGTTTTCTCAGCTGAACGCTACAGACCCCAAATGGCAGTAAAAAAAACCTTCCTGCCAGTGAATGTAAACAGGAGAGCACAGACTGGCTGTTGTCAATATACTACTCTGACACGTTTCAGTCGAGGTGCCTTCAATCAAACCCCACGTCTGCCTGTTTGGGGACATCTGGTTTTCAAGCTTGTATTTTCTCCTGATTTCAGAGATCAGTGGTTGTACAACTAGAAATGTGAAACTCAGGGGATGGGTTGCACATAAAAATGTTCCCCGAAAGGATGCAGACTTAAGAGTTTGTTTATGTCTTTCAGGTGTTATCCGGACACAAGAACTGCTCGATCATGAAACAACATCTCACTACTGGCTCACGGTCTACGCCATGGATCGTGGCGTGGTGCCCCTCTCATCCTTCGTGGAGGTGTACATCCAAGTGCAGGATGTCAACGACAATGCACCGCAAACATCGGAACCCGTCTACTACCCCTCTGTTATGGAGAACTCCCCGAAGGACGTGTCAATCATCAAGATAGACGCGGCCGATCCAGATGACAAGGCCAGTGATAAACTCACCTACAGGATCACGAGTGGCAACCCCCAGGGTTTCTTTACCATCAACACCAAGACAGGTAAGATTGCTGTAACTGTTACTGCTCAGTTCATGTCCCTGTAAATTGCATCTTATAGAGCAGAAAGGCCTTGATCTGAGTCAAAGACTTGAATATGGCTGCTAGCCTGAGAAAAAAGCTTGAAACTACAACAAAGAAATCACCTCACGTGGCTTAGATTGGAAAAGTGGCCTCTTTCAAGTGCACGGTTTATCTCTCCATAAGTGAAAATGTTCTTATATCGCCCTTGTCACATCTCTCATTCATTAAAGTAGGGATCACTCACACTGATTGATGAATCTAAATGATAAACACATTTAGCCTGAAAATCCACCCTAGTCTAAAGACACCACCAACTTTGAAGGTTATAAATGTGGGAAAAAGATTGTCCTACAAATTAAATTATCCTCTGTGACCCAGGGCGAGGTTTTGAGATATACTGTAGTGTATGGCTGACAAAGTGGAGTGCTTCTCTGAGGTTCCTGTTTCCTTTCTTGTGAAGAGGAAGAGCAGTGTGAACATCATATTTTAACCCAGGACAGGAGTGGGTTGAGCCTACAGGGTTTTTTCCACTCTAACACTCTAAAGTGTGTTCTCATATGCGTACTCTGGAGATGGTGTGATGATTAATATTTCATTGGGCTCTTTTAAAGTTGCTGGAACAGGCTATGTTTAGGTGAATAGCAGGAAGAAAAAAACTTGTAATAGGTGCAAAATGAAGCTCCATGTACAGATAGAGCTGTTTTGTAAATGTACAGATTTAATCTTGCTCTGTCACATTTGAGCTGTTAAACTTACTTCACTTAAAACCTAATATGAAAATATAAAATAAATCAAAGTTATGAGTTAGTGGGAATTTAAGTTGCTTTAATGTTTACTAACATCAAATACAGGAGTAATATGAGCTCTTAAAACTTTGCATCTACCTCTTGAATTTGTTTTTCTTTCCTACCTAGCTTATACACCGGCCTCTTATTGCTTTAAATGCAAGTGCTCATTAAACTGAAATGAGGAATGGGTAGTGAAGCAGTTGCTCCAATTTGTCCTCCCTGACGTGTGTGGTCCTGTTTCCCGAGGTAGTCACATCAACAAACTGGAGTTATTTTTGTTGGAAGTTGCAATGTGAAATTTTCTGACCAAATAAGGATTCATCATGCAGCACGCCTCCCAAACAAGACCCAGAGTAAATTTGGGCTCTTCCCAATGCGCAGGCAAAGAAAGAAAGAATAACGAATGACGAAGAAAAGGGGGAAACCTTAGGTCGTTGTTTTGTCTGCAGGCACGACAAGCTCGACTTACATATGCTGATAACAAGTGTGGGATGCTAGAAAAAAAAGAAAGTGCAGGGAGATTTAATATTTATCTTCTTGCAAAGCAGTCATGTGTAACGCTGTTCCACAGGCAGACCCTGAGCTGTGGAGAAAATATCTTTGCAATAATTTCTGTCTCCTAGATATATATATAAATATATGTATTGCCCTTCTGTGGAGGAGTAACCTGTGATAATACAGAACCAGAGCTGGAAAGAAATGTTTAATACTTAAGGAGCTGCTCTTAAACTGAATGGTGTTGTGTTCTGGTTTCTCATTTTGCTGCATGACTGTGTATTTATCCCTTCTCCTTCAAAAGGATGGCCTTCTTTGTTGATGAATTCTTTATAAAATATACCACCATAAATGCCCATGATAAGTTTGCAGCAGGTCACTTATTCAGCAGTTGAAGGAAGTCTTCTTAGCCCCTATATCTGGAGTAAATGTTTCCTTTTTACTGGGATTACTGAGTATTTATAAAGCTTATGGTCAAGTCCACTGTGGGCACAAGCTCTTTACAGTAGAATTGGCCGTATCTTTACATGGTTCCTTTTTAAACATGTCAGAAGAGCTGCCTGGGGGAAAAAAAGCTGGTACTACAGAGGACACTGAAGCACGAGGATAAGACTCATTCATGCATATCAAAGCATGTTAAAACTTTTATCAGTGGGACACCAGAGCCCCTTGTGTCAGGTTCAACAGAGGGTTTGGGCAAGGAAAGCTTCATTAAATCACTGCTCTGATGCTTTGTTTTTTTGCTATTCTTCTTTGTTTTTGAAGATTGTGGCCACGGGTGGAGGTAGAGAAGTAGGTGGGGGAGAGAGAGCGAAGAACCAAGTGTAGCTGAGAACAAGAGGAAACAGTGATTTATGACGAGAGCCAGTTGAAAAGGCAGCAGCATTCGCAACTGGACATTTTATTCAGAAGAATTAGGAATTTTTATGAACTATACTTCATTTCAGTAAATCTGTGGTATTAAACTAGAGCATAACGGGCCCAATATCTCTGCACATTATCAACTCAATATGACATTCAGCCGCATATTACAGGTTTTTGAAAATGTTTAAATTTACAACATGCAAGTCTCTGTAATTACATGTTCTAAAATTGCATTTGGAAGCCTGGGCCCTGTCTTGGCATATCTACAAAGCTCTGCATAGGGGTGGGAAGAAGGAAAAGACGTTAAGGCCTATGTTTTGTGTGCGGGTTTTGGAATTTTGTAGGCATGTGTTCCAAGCTAACTAACTAGCCCTCCATCATGGGCTACGGCCTTGTGCTGCTGTCCAAGTGTCCCGTCAAGGTTGAAACACATTTGAAGGTTTTGCTTTGACGCCTTGGGTGGCGTTGGTTACCCTTTTTCCCACACAGACCTGTGGTGGCTTAGCAAAGCCCAGCATGAAAGGCTCCGGTCCTGCTGTATTTCTGCCAAGTAAACACGTCCTGCTGTTTTGGCTGTTCTGACTTAGGTTTGTCATTAAAGTGCAAGACCAGCTCTTCTGTATGGGAGACGTCCAGCAGACAATCTCACTTCCCGAGACCTTGTACGTAATGCCTTGGTATAGCCTTGCTTTTGAAGGGACTGGAAAAGGGGAAAAATTGAGGCAGAGTAATATACGGTGAAAATTGTGCCAGTCAGCTGGACATGAATGATGTTTTCTAAATCAGTAAAGGATCATTGGAGATGAATCATGCTTTTCATGTTTGAAATTCTAAAAGATAAAAACCAATGCTCCGTTGTCTGGTGGCACACATCTCATCCCACCCACAGACATGACCGCTGTTGTTCCAGCCTCCTTCAAGCGCCTTCATTTGGCAGCTGAAGTGAATAACATTTTCTGGATAAAGACTCACACGCTTGGTGTTAACAGGTCACGACAGGATATGAGACGGATACATTGCCGTGCTGTGTAAAATGTTCTTTGGTTGTATTGTAGAGCAATCAGAGGTTGTCTATTACTTAGGTGTAAATTCAGAAAAGCTTGATTTTCTCTGGAGACAGCCAACCCACTTGCTGTCTAGTTTTATTTTCTTTTTCCAAAGAAGTTGTCAGCCCTCTGAGCTGGTTCGTCTGAGGTTGTTGATATGAGTTACCCAGCTTTTCTCTGGGAGAGAGAGCTGTGTTCATTACCCGGTGAATCACTCTCTCTCTCTCCTCTCTGAAATGCTGTGCTATGACTTAGTGGACTTTGAACGGCACTCTTCTGACATGTTCTGCTTGGTTTCCCCATCCAAACAAGTGGTGTAAAACAAACACACACACACACACACACACACACACACACTCAGGAAGTTTTTTATACCTTTGCCAGGAGAGAGAGAGAACTGGGGCAAAGATCACACTGTGATCACGAGCCATATCTATCTTATCTTGCTGCACAAACCTACTTCCTCCTAAACCTATGCGACCTTCTACGTGTAGCATGTCATATAATTGCCCCAGTGTTGTCTGTTGACTTGTTACAGAACATTATCATCAGTGTATGTTGATCTGACACAGGAGATTTCTGCTTGGAGCACCTAAAGCCAGTTGAAAACTCCACCCTATAATAATGGCGCCTATCTGTACTCGTCACCAGACAGTTGCCTAGTTATACTGACAAGAGCCTGCCTTTAACAGGATATGGCTGTCTATGACTGATTGTGTTTGCCTTTTAATGCTAGCTTACATTCCAGTGGTTAAACTCAAATGGAGAAAGAAACTCCCAACTGAACTTTTACAGCGTACCGAACAATTTGAGCCCATCCTATTTCTTCACCTGAAGCCAGCGGCTCACTGTCATCAATTGAAAAGGAATGCCATGGGTAATGCTTTGGCGAGGTTTGATACCTTTGTGCATTTGTCATCCCGAGGTTGAATGAAAAGGTAAGAGAAAACCGCCGCTGGGAGTTGCAGCTGCGAAATCATCCACTTTTTCGAAGCGCTCATATCAACCATCCTTTCCTGTTAAAGAGAGAAAACACTTACACGCACACACTAGTGTTATCAGTGGTTTACGAATCCCCCAATGACTATCAGAGGAAGTGAAATAGGAAATGGATACTTCCAACAACTACTTGATGTTTCCGGTGATTTAGGGTCTGAGCAATTGTTGCAGCTCTCAAAAGAGAGTCTGAGAAGAAAATGTGGAAATGAAAAATGGCCTTTTCCACTGTTGAAACTACAAAGAGTGGTCATGGTGGCTTAGTTGGCAGAGATTCAGTTTAACCTGTATTTCTGGAAAAGAAAGTCGACCTGGGGCCTTTGGGGCATGATATCTTTTTCAACACCGGGCATTAATTCTCTATATTCCAAGTTTCTATCGAATCATGAGTGATTTTGATCAAATTGAAGAAAATTGTCAGGAATATCAAGAAAAACATTTTTCCCATAAGCGGAAGGAGACTTAAGTAAATATTTACCCAACACTTCACAGTAGAACTGATTCATTCAGTACAAAGTGAAACTGGAGAGAGTAATGTGTGAAAGCCAAACCATTATGTTACCAGCCTCATGGCCCCAAAACATGGGGCCCAATAAGGTATTTTCATTCTGTGGAAAATGAAGCATGATAACCATGACAACACAGATCGGGTGACACCTTTTAATCAGCCTTTCGACTGGCCGTATATTGAAAGGCAGTGTTTACAGAAACTCTGGACAAGGCCATGTATTGACAGATCCCTCAGAACAGAGATGCATAGTCTCACGGTCACGGTCACAGGGGAGTTGAGTGAGGTAAAACTGGAGCTAACATGCAGCCCAGACAGCTGAGCAGATTAAGCATGTTTCCAAACATTAAGCTATCGTCACACAGTGGAGTTACAATGTGCAGTGTTTTAATTTCTATGTCTTATCACTTGAAACGTTCACCCCAAGAGTCGGTGAGGAAGTGCTCTTAAGACCCCTCTGTTAAATGGACTAAGTCAATCCTGTTGGTGCATGACAAAATGCCATTAGGATGATCTCTTCCACTCAAGTGAACCATACAAGCAACCACTTTAGATGTGGAAGGTCTGTTGTATGTATGTACTGTAAACTGCTGTATATGCAAACTTAGAGGCCACATTCCTTCAATCTAGTCCTAAGTAGGTTGTTGGCTTTATCACAAGGGCAAATACAGTACAAGTCTGGTCTTACCAGACGTTTTTGTTCTGAACTATCGGACTCTAGAAGCTTAGTGGTGACGTAGGACATCTCAAAACGTCTCTGTTTTCTCTACTTTACCATATACCCCCCCCCAGCATTGTATTCTTAGGGTTGTTTTATTGAGCTACTGAAGAGGAACAAGCAGATTTCTTTCAGAGAAGATACAACAATGGGACTAGTTTTACATATCTGTGAATTTGATGAATACAAAATGATCATTGTGAAATCCCCCAAACTCTATGAGGGAGACGAGAAAGTCATTAAAACAGACTTCATATCTTCCGCAACACTCATACATACCTCCAGGATTCTATGTGTACATACACACATTTCATAAATAGATGAATCACAACTACCAATAGCTTCCAAACAACCCATCCATTTACCCAACACCTCATAACATTGACTTTCACAAGCACTTGGGAACCTGACTCCCCTGTAGCCCCAACCATTCCATGAAGTCGTTGTCTTTTCAGATTACAAATAATCCTTGCAGCTGTGCGGTGGTGAGACATCTCAATCCCAGTGTAAACAATGCTACCCCAGTGCCTTTTTACTCATTTTTACAAAGGACTAAAGTTTGTATGAGAGTGTTTGCATTAGCTTATACAGCCTCTCTTTGTTGCATCTGCCAAATTCTATATTCTTAGGTGACAGCACATGATTTTTGATTGGAATATTAACAAATGGGAAAGACCAGTAGCTTGTGCGAAGCTATAATCTGGAGGCTGTGATAAAGAAAGAAACTTTGAAGTACCAATCCCTTCTTAAACTCCCACAGTCCTTTGGATTTCAAAGTCCCACAGTTTGCATATGACAGTATCGGCGGCACCATGAGCAGTGAAAACAGCTACTGGTTTGTCTTAGGCCAAAGCAACAAACAGTGAAATAATAATAAAGCTGAGAATGTTGCTAAAGCTGTTAGAGGTTGAACATTGGATTTTTGGAATAAGAAATGTTGCAGTCCATGTTCCACATTTACTTTACTGCAGAGAAATGCCAAGTTTTGAATAATGAATTTCATGGCCTACTGTCATCCCTCAAGGACTTCAAAACTGCACAGCAAGTCCAACCGCTGCGGACACCCAGCACATTCCCGATAGTCTGGAGTCACAGCTAAATGTGTGTCACATAAATTTGTGTACCACTCTCCAGACTGCTAATCACAGCAGCAAAGCCCGGGTATGAATAAGCCCAACAATGTCCTAGACTTCTTAACTCCCCCCAGGCCTCCATTTTGGAGCAGCGGTTGTAGAGCTCAAGGACATGCTTGAGAGTGCCACTGCTGCTTTGCTGTTGTTTTTCTCCCCCTCTCAAAACAGCACGGCTATAATTACTGTCGGCCCAGCGTGGCCCACGCCTAAGCATGGCTTCTCTGTGAGTGTATATGTGTGTTGTGACAAAAGCTGTGGGTTGGAAGTGCAGACTTCACTGGTGAGCTCTGGCTCACCAACCAATCATTTTACACATAGTTAGCGTTTAGGGTAGAGATAGAGAGGTATGCACCTTTTATCGTCTTGAATGCTAATGCCAGCAAAGACTGTTCCTGGTGAGCATGCAGCCGCACAGGATGAGTTTAAATAGATTTTAGTTTTTGCAAGTTTAGGTTTATTTTTTTGGAAACAAGTCACTTCTCTGAGAGTAACTCCAGTGCCAGGATATTAGAGTGGGAGGCAAGTCTTGTGGTCAGAGATCTGGCAGTGAGCTGGCAGCGCCTCGGACAGAAATGGAACAGAAGCAAACAAAAGCAGTTTAATCCACAACATGTCCCGTGTATCAAAATAACTTAAACTCATCAACAGTCGGTGCAACTGACTTTGTGTTTCAGATGTTTCAGTGTCTACATCTTGAGGCAGAGGCTTGTTTCATGGTCCATAGAGAAAATTCTAAAATACTTAAATGTTAAAGATGGATAAGAGAGAGAACTAAAACTGAGCTTGTGGTTTAAACAAAAACACAGTGTGGCCATTCCCCAAACTATTTAGCTGACTATTGTAGAATTTAAATAACTCGTGGTTGAATTGATCAGTTTAATCACCAACTACTTTGACTGTCTAAGGTAATTTTAATAGAGTTAAATGCAAGGGAAACAATGAGGGCAATTAAAGTAGAGTGCCAGAATAATAGTGCCAAAACCCAACAGTCCCCATATGAAACCACATTTAAATCTGCTAGACCCAGATTTTTTTATGGTTCTGCACAAAATTGCAAACACTCCTAGTTATCGTTCCACTTAATATGTGTGATTTTTCTCATCAAGGTCCATGAATTATTTCCTGGGAAATTGGTGAACATGTCACAGGGTGCACAAACTCACAATATTAAAAGAAGTCAAAAAAATGGGCTCGTCTTTGGCCCATGTTCCATCCTTCTACCAAGCTTCATCGAAGTCAGTTCAGTTTTTTTTGCTACCAATAAATAAACTAACAGTTCGGTTGAAACATTGTTGGTAGAGATAATTAATGGATCATGAAATAACTGATTAGTTAAAAGCCTGGGATTATTCAGTTCACGTTTATTGAAACACTCTCTGCGACTGGAAACAGGAACCTGAGACAAACTGAAGGATTAAAATCGGTTACTCATTATATGGCAGGATTGCCTGCTGCATTAGAGATGTGTATTCAGAACACATGTTGGCAGGATTCACTGCCACCCTGGTGTGAGAAGGTCAGCACCCCGCCAAAGGCACAACAGTGTCTGGAAGGAGTCTTTACCGCACATCTTCCTGATTGTATCACCCTGGTCACTGAAATTATAGCAGGGAACAGGTCATGAAATTGGACCCTGTTCTCCACCAGAGGGTTGTTAAGAACTGTATGGCCTTTTTTCCAGTTCAACAAGTGAACCTAAAAAAATTTCAGTTAAGCTTTACCTGGCTTTCTTTTAAAAAGAAATGGAAACTACCTTTTTACGACCGGAGGTGATGTGTTACTTGTTAAGTAGAGAAATCGTTAAAAAGACATGCGCTCTTGTTAACTCGATCTGGGTTTACTTTTATTGAAGAACTGTATTTCTACTTTTGCTTATATATTTTTTTATATATATTGTTTAGTATAGTATTTTTCTACTTGTATATTTCCTTTGCAAATCTTTACAAATGTCAAAATTTGATTTGAGGATGACTTTTGACAAATTGCCGTTGTGCTTGCAAAATGACGATTAAGCTCTTGAATCTAGAGACAGGAGAAAGATGAAACCTGAACTGAGATGTATTGAACATGCTCGTGCATACTCAGAAATATCAGTGTGTAAATTATGTGTGCAAAAGATGACTTTCCATACAAGACAGAGCTTAGACCACATTTCTATTGTCCAGAGTGGGATTGGGATTAAGGCCAGCTATTTTGTCATTTCATCAGTTTTGCTAACGTTTTATTCTCTGCCATGCGATTCCTCTGCTGCACAGAGACGGTACTGTTTACATTGCAAGCTGTGTATATGTTACGATACCCAGCCAAGCTTTGATTAGGCAACTGATTTGCAGAGGAATCATAAATCCGAGATCTGCTATGTTTTAATGTTGTCATCTGTATTCTGCTCTATAATACATGTGCAGTGAGTAGAGTTACCTAACGCACAGGGGAGCTGGAAAACATTATCGTCCATCAGCTTCTGCCGTGCTTAAGCACATGAATAATTAGTCAGCGTGGTCTATTATGATGTGACACAGCAGAACTATTAGCTTTGATGGGGATAATCTACAGCCCCCTCGCTCATGTAACCCATGTTGATCCCCTGCTAACCTTTTAGCAGATGTCATGTAACATGCAAAGAGGAATTTCTGCAGGAAGTAAAATTTGTTGTTGGAGGCTCTTAGTGTTGAAACTAAGTGATGAGGCGTATGCAATAGTACTGGAAAATTGGTTGGAGGCAGGTTTTCTCTTTGTGTTAACGCTACACCGAAATAAAACAACACCCACTGAGGGACAAATCTGAATTAACATTTCATTTGTTGCCCATGTTTGTTGCACGTCAGGCAAGCAGAGCAAATACTGGGGTTACGCCCACAGGAAATGTTTCGCGCTCTTTATTTTTTGATTTCAAATATTAGCAGACCTTTATCTTTGCAGCTCACTGTGAAGATTAAATAAAGCCTCAGTAGGATACGATAAAAAAACAGCGGAGCAAAAGTGCTGCACTTATACGCCACAATTGCAGTGCTGAGGGACGCCTATTTCAGTACATCTAAGTTGTGGCCTGCTATTCTTGTTGCAAGCATATGTGCCATTGATTGGTTTGGGTTTCGGAAATCCTTTGCTTTATGCTAATCAGGCACAGTGTGGCAGGCCGTCGGCTCTGGTGCGGTTAAAGCTGGCATGTCTACACTCGGTGTCTCTGCAAAGTTGCAATTACACTGGGAGTGAGAACAGAACGCTGCGTATAATGTAGCTCTGTCGCAATATCCTTCCATCCTCTTCTTCTCTTCCCTTGTTTGTGACTTTGATTCAAATTAGCCAGGAACTTCAGCTTGTTTTATTTTTAGTGGGTTTTTTTGCAGCCTGGCTTATCAAAGTAAACTCTGTGTGACTGATTTAACCCAACATCAATCCTTTTTTATTTAAATGAATGATAGAGCTCAAAAAATACCTTTTAAACACTTCAGCTAGCGGCGGGATCTTTTCTTTGGTTTTCTTTCCTCTGTTGTAAAAAGAGCTCTGCGGACTGCGGGGCGGTTTCTGACCGGCTGTCTGTTTAGTCAGCTTGTGGAAGAACTAAAAGCGTCAGGGTGTCAGGGCCGTGCTGCTGTTTGGGCACTATTTGCAGACCTTTGTGATATTTCACATATGTAAGGCAGTGTGGTGGTCTGTCTGGCAACAAGATTGACTGAAAACAGGGAAGGCCCCAGGGGGACGGCACCTCCCCCCCAGCTGCAGAGTCTTAACTCATGGGTGACTGATGAGATAACCAGCAGCGCTCAGTTTATGTCACCCAACAGTGAGTGGGGGGATTTCTGGAAAGGGTTTTATTAATGACATGTTGTTTCTACTCTTTTAAACTGTCGGGTGTTTGCTGAAAATGTGTCTTTGGTTTTGGTTTTGTTCTTGAAAAGAAGAGAACATCTTTTTTTCTGCCTCCACTGGCTCTATGCTTTATTTTAACTACGATGGCCCAAGTGGTTTTATTTCCAACTGTATTTGTATGTTTATAACTTAGCAAGACTGTGCACAAACTACTGGAATAATCACCAGGACGCTCGGTGGAAGGATGCGGCATGGGTCAGGGACAAACCGCATATGTTTCGACATTTTATTACTTAAATATATCTATGAGTGTGTGTAATTTGGTGTGGCTTGATTGAACTGACGCACCGTTTATGGTTTTGATTGTGATTTTATGATTGGTCCTATAAAACAAATTGAAATGATTCACTAAGTTGTTGCTTCATATCATTACATTTTATGACTGTGTTGTTAATTTTTTTATTATCATTTGTCTCCAACAGGTCTGGTTTCGACAACTTCAAGGAAACTGGACAGAGAACAACAAGATGAGCACATTCTTGAGGTAAGCTCCATGTTTTAGCTGATTTTCACATCTACAGGAGAAAAGAAAATGGAGGCGTTCTTTATTTGTGTGAAAATTAATTAGTAACTTGACGATCAGAAACCTAAAAGATCCACTTTTCTGTGTCGTTTGGCTTTGGCTGAGTGCCACATGTTGCCAATAAAGACAAGTCTTCTAATTTCTCCTTGTACTGATTTCCGGCCGGGGTAGGAGGGAGAGGTGGGAGGCGCGCGGCAGAGCCCGGTGACTGTTCCTTTGTTCTGTCCCACTGTTCCGTCTCTTGGATGGAGCAAGCTGGGACAGGAAACCAACAGGTCAATGTCTAAACTTGTGGGTTTTAATTGAGCTCAGCTCGGTTGTCTCCTGAAGCTTTCCTCCCTCTCGCCACAGAACTCTAGACTCATAATAAGGTGTTTTAATTGTGTTTCCGGTGCTGACAGGGAGCAGATTGGACGCCTTTTAATTACTGTTAGAAGTTACACAATTCAGTGATCACTGGGTGACGTTAAACACTGGTGCATATGGTGCTGGCGTGGTGTTGTATTTCATACTAGGACTGATCTAATTTAATTACAAGACTGAGTAAATGATAGGGATGAATAAGACTGGATTCTTGGAGGGAAATATTTATCTGATGAATTAAATTGAGAAACAAATCTCTAAGGAGAGAATCTACAATTGAATCTTTGTTTCTTTGCCTGTTGACTTTGTGAAGACTATTGGATAACAGGGTCAGAAAAAGGTTCCCATGCAAACCCCAGAGCTCCCCCATCTAGTGGTTTGCTGCAGACGTAGAATTGCTACTTCCAACATGTGGCTGAAAGCTGTTGAATTACTAGGTTGGAATTAGTGTCTGATGCAAAGTCGTCGTGTCCTGAGAAAGAAAAGAAACCCTCCCGCCTCGGCTCGGTTCATGAATGTTGTTCATTTGTCTCATTTGACAAAAAAGCCTCCAGACAGACATTAAAATAACCACATTAGACGCCCGGCTCAAACTCTTATACTTTAATGTCACGCCACATTCAACACCCCTATTCTCTTCATGCTAATACACTTTCTTTTCTTTGTAGTGTTTCCTACTAAAGCTTATAATTATTAATCAGATACTGTAATTCACAAAGAAATGCAATTTTCCAGGAAAAATAACAAATTAAAAGTTTCTCTTGCACATTTGTGTTCCATTTAAAATATGAGTTGGAGGATAATTTAAACTAAATAACATTTGAGTTGAAGAGAGAGAAAGTAGCTGGGTGAACTCAGCCTGAAGAGACACATGTCGCTATGGCAACTTGGGAAGTTTTTGTGCTTCGGTCACTTGTTAAATGGAATCCAGCAGGAAGTGTTTTATTGGGCTATACGTTCATAAAGCAGTTGAGACCCCTAACCTTACAGTTCAGAGCTCCCCACACCTCAGTGTATCGTCACAGCAGCAAATTACAGGTTAATCATGACTCAGAAGAAAACGTGCATGTGCACATGCCTTTTGTGAGTCGACTGGGTGCTGGCTGAGCAAATCAAATCGTGGTCCTAGCTGGCGTTGGAAGTTTTTGTACTGGCTTGTTGTAGAAGAAGAAACGAAACATGTGGGGCCATGTGGAGCAATTAGGGTGGGGGCTGTGTCAGCATTGTTTGCACCAAATGCCAAGAGGAGGTGGAGGGAGCACGGGGGGGGGGGTTCAGCTTTTATGACGAGACGGGTGTGGGGGTTGGTCGTCCGTCGTGTGCCTGTGTGTGAAAAGGAGAGAGACCTAAAGGCAGAAAGGCAGCGGGGGAATTCGAGAAAAGGCAAAGCTGCTCCTGGTGGTCTGTGTGAGCTCTAGCGGCAGGATGAGAGGCCTCAGTCCCAGGAAGGAGGAGGGGGGGGGTGGGTAAATAGCAAAAGTGGGACATGCCAGGACATGTATTAAAGCCTGGGACTGTGGAGAACACTTTACAATGGAGAAGCAGAGGTGAATGGTGCTGTTCACATCTGTTGTCTGGAGCCTGTTAAATACAGTTGGCAAGAATCAAGAATACACCCCAGACAGGTCTCTGGCCCGGGCCTGTATCTGACGAGGTTATTAGATCCCACCCCGTCCACTTTTCCTGATTAATCAGTAAATGGAAAAAAAAAAAGTTCAAATCTGCATCATACGTTTTCAGAGCCTGGTGACGATTGATTCATTGGTACACTTGACAGCTGCAATACAAAAACTGTAGTGGAATCACTGTTTCAATAAAGATTTAAAAAGTTGCACCACAGTTAATTATTATAAAAATGTAATTTCTACTAACTTACAAAATCGTATACATTATCCTGACTCCCAGTTCATTTAAATTAAAACTGAATGCAATAAAACCGTGTTACTTGCGTATGGTTGTTCAGATAAAGCTAAAGCTACGCGACAGTGAAGCATAACATTGAGGAGCTGTTTCTGTCTCAGCTTGCAGCTCCACAGCAGCTCTGTCCTCATGCAAAGAGACAAAATCCCTCCGGTGTAACTTGTCTGCCTTTTGTGCAGATTCCCTAATTATCAAACAATGGCTGCTGATGAAAGTTTTCCAAAGAGAGGAATACAGTGATGGATAGCCGGGTAGATATAGTCCACACACTCGCTTGCGCACACAGCAGTTGTGATTGTGAACTGCTATTCCAAGGGGTTTTTATGTTATTGTTTTTCCTTTTCAGTGTATTTTATTGAATGCATAATATCAGGCTCTAGACCTACATACTGTGTATTTGACTAAAAAACTGTGAAAATGTTCATTACAAAGCAGAAAATCCTCATTACAAAGCTCAGGATGGGCACCAACAAATCCTCCCTGAGAGACACATTCACATTCAGGCTCCTTGTCATCTCGTTTAATTAATTCTGCTCATGTGAATAGCACGGACAGCTGCAGACACTGTGAGAAAAACAAAAACACATTATTTTAGTAATTGAAACTATGGCACCAAATGGAGTGTGCCTGGCCCCGGACTCCTGACTGTTCTTGGTGAAGCACTTAGCAGATGGTTTTAAATGACTGTGGCGCTGCACAGACACACAACCTTTCTAGGACTGTACAAGCATTGTGTTGTGTAGGTCAGCGTGTGGCTCTTCGCTTTTGATTAAACTCCTTAAACTGTGCACTGCAATGTCCGAAGACACAGCGGAGAGTTGAGTCAAGGCGCGAATCTCAAAGCGTCAGTACGCCACCAGTTACTTTTGATGTCAGGACTTAAATTAAAGCTCCATGAATGATGCAGTTGTGCGACACTGTCTTTTTATGTAGAGTCCTTCTGGGGTTTAAAAAAGCCCCTGGTCTGTAGTGGAGGGCAGAAAGTCTTGATGTTTATTAGCAGGGCAAAGTCATTTCATTTGCTGGTTTGACAGACTGCGGCAGAGTCAGTGCAGCTGGTGCGAACAGGATGAAGACGTGCAGCTAATTAAAAATAATTATCTCTGATGGGTGGTTCACGTATCAGCCATATATAACGTACTGCTATCGTGATCACAGGAAAACGTATTTCAGATGGGGAATGTTTTCAAGTGAAACAAATCTTGTTCATCTGAAGACACCGACTATACAGCCTGTAACTCCTCAGGGGCAACAGAGAGTCTTTAATTACTGCAGCTACAGAAAAATATTTAACATCTATTAAATAAGTATGGTTGGGTACGGAATCAGACATGGCCAGTACGTCCCGAACAAAATCTCAATGTGAATTCAGATTCCTTATTACAGTGAACTGAAATGGTTGACCTGCTTACATGGAACATAAACATCACTCTATGTGCCTTGTTAACATTTCACCTATATCTAGTAGCGACCTTAAACTTTTTTTCACGTGAAAGCACTGAAACTGTAATTTAGCCTTAAATTATTTAAAATGGCTTAGGTTTTTGTTTTATGTGATTTTGTTTCGGAGTTTCGCACTTATTTATTTTTGTATATTTAAGTTAAAAATAGTTTGTTCTGTTCGCACCTGAACAAATAAAAAAGCTGTTCTCGTCTTTTTTTTAAGATAAGGTGTCGCCTCTGGCTTCACCCAAATAAAAAGTTGATTGTTGAATAATAGTGAATGAAGTCGACACTGAAATAAATACTTCCTGATTTCGTGCCTAAAGTTGCAGCCAAATCACCAGATTGTTGTTCTCCAGAAACGGCACATTTATGCATAAAATTGCTTTGTGAGAAGATTATTATCATGTGGCCTAATAAAACAGTGACCCGGGAGATTGAAAGCTCCAGCGGTGTTGTGCCGCTCGCTCACATCCAACCAGACAAAAGGGGTTTGAACTGAAAACCCACAACCATGGGACTAAAATCTCTGTCGTTAAAGTCCTGCATGTTCCCTCTTTGTCTTTAGCAGGGCTGAAAATTCTGTTCTTAAAATCCGATTAATCTTTTTTTTTGCTGGGGAATTTGCCTGATAAGACTCAGCGATTTGTATTTGTAGTTCTGAAAAAATGTCCCTGACTTCAATGCATTTTTTGCCAGTGAAGTATCCTGTTAGAGCGCTTTATGATTAAATGTTTGACTAAATGAGAACATCACCCTTCAGACATCAGATTATGAGGCTAAAGATATAAAGACAACAACTAGTCTCCGGCAGTAGTGGCGCATATCCGCCTGTTAGTGGTGTATATTTGTTTTGTTAAGCAGAGTGTGTATTTGAGAAGACCCCCTGACAGCAACTCTCAAAGGGAAGTGCCTTTAATTTTGGCTGTCGGTTAACTTGCTGAGAAAGAAGTGGAATGAAACGATGATGAAGAGGAAAAAACACGCTCCCTCTTTTTCATCTTCTCTTTGATTAATTTTAGGCTTTGGAATGATGAATTTCTAATGGGGTGTCTTGATCTTTACAAATTCCCTTGATAGTTTTATATAATGTTTAATGTTTAGTGATATCTCTGGCTTTATTCACAGCCTCCTACTCCACAACTCGAACGTCTGTAATTTTTCAGGGGATTCAGGTTTTTACTGTATTTGTATCTGTATTCTGAATATTCTATTTTAATGTGATGTTTTCAAGCGTTTGACTTTATGTCTATCTCCGGTTTTAAACCTTGAATCTTTCCTCCCAGGTCACCATCACCGACCACGGCGTTCCCGCTAAATCCACCACTGTCCGCGTCATCGTCCGAGTCCTTGACGAGAACGACAACAGGCCGCTGTTCCTGGAGAAGATCTACAAGATCCAACTTCCTGAGCGGGAGAGGCCAGAGAGGGAGAGAGCCATGAAGAGAGACCCGGTGTATCGGGTTATCGCGTCGGACCGCGATGAGGGGCCAAACTCTGAAATCTCTTACAGCATCGAGGAAGGAGACGAACACGGGAAGTTCTTTATTGAGCCCAAGACCGGCCTGGTGTCCTCCAAGAAGTTCTCCTCTGCCGGAGAATACGACATTCTTACAGTGAGTATCTAAGCCCATCCTCAATCCTGTCGTTGGCCTGTTAGTCCCTCACTGAGCAGTAAAACTTAACAACAGATGCTTGTTTATTACACTCCCCATCCTCCCATGTTTTCTAGCTGCCTTTGTTTTTTTTTGCTTTTATGCTTAAAATGCAGTTGTAAAAATCTGTGTATGAGAGACAAAAAGCTAATTAGTGTAGAAAGTTGTTTGCCAAAGCATCAACTTAACATTTTAGGACACAAGCCAACAACACTACAATATAACAAAGACATATGTTAGCTTTATTTTGCTGTTATTCTTTTAATGTGTTGTCTTAGTTATCGAGAGATAAATTTTGTCACTTGCTCGAAGCCCTTAAATACTTGAATCCCGTCGTCTTTCTAAAGCCTCTTTATCATCCTGGTATATTTGTACTCTTTTCATTTGTTAGTCAGTTTTGCATCAATCGAGTGTTAAAAACATCATCAACACGCTCGTTCTTCCAGATGTTTTCCTGCTGTAGTCTCACACGGGCTCACGCTAACCTTCTGCGGACATATCACTAGAGGGCTGGTGGGAAAAGTTCCAGAAAATGTCTGGAGCTACTGCCTCGGACATTTGCCTCCTAACAAACAGCCTCTTCTGAAACTTTGTCTGAAAGCATCTTAACCACAGTATATATGTGTAGATAGAGATTGAATAAAAAGTGCAACTTCACTGGATTACACTGAGTTATATGTGTGAAAATCAATGTTCTGTCAAACCTACACAGGGATTTACTTCGAGTTCAGTTATTTCACTTGGCTGTGAAAACAGCAGTGAAACATTAAGTTGTGATACTTAGAGTGATTTTATCCAGATATACTGTAGGCTTCTGCAAGTTGTGTCTAGTGCTGCTCGAAGACACTGCTCTCTACAGTTTACTGAAATTGAAGTCCTGACAAAAGGTGGACTCACAAAAGAACTGCATAACAAAAGGTGTTTTGTTCTCCTGAATACAAGGTTTTCTTGCCATGTGGATGGCTCAGGGTACGGAAATGCTTTTACGATTGAAACACAGCCCGTTCTGTGGATTTGTGCCACTAATCAGTGGTTCTATTTATGCTTCCAGTGGGCTTTAACTTTAACATGGTCTATTGTTGCATTTATTCTGCAAGCATTAACCATCAACCTGCACAACTAAACTTTGCAATGTATTTACTTCTGAGATGATCTCGGCTCTGCTAGCGAGCTGTACAGAAACTCATTTGCAACCGGAAAAAAAAGTTGCATAACAGTGTGTAACACGGCCTTTCATTCTCTGCCTCTCTCAGATTAAAGCTGTCGACAATGGCCGCCCTCAGAAATCCTCCACTTGTCGCCTGCACATCGAGTGGATCCCAAAACCAGAAGTGCCAGCCGATGCAGCTCCCCTGCTTTTTGAGGAGTCCCCCTTCACTTTCTCTGTAATGGAAAGCGACCCTGTGGCGCACATGGTTGGCGTTGTCGCCACAGAATCCTCTGATGTTCCCGTGTGGTTTGAAATCACAGGTACTGCCTCCCTCACTAACATCACTGTGTGTATGCATGTGCACTGTAGAAATGCTCTGTCGTAGAAAATTGCTCTTTAGATAGAGAAACTCTGGGTTTACTTAAGAACTAACATAGCGTTTGTGTGTGAAATGGCCGGGTAGTATGTCAATAAAAAAACCAATTACAAAATAAACAGCAGTTTAGAAGACAAATATATTTCAATGCACATTAAGAGTAAAAAACTTTTGTCGATGAGTTCGTTTTCTGGTAGAAATCTCACTTTCTTTGTCATGTTTGCTGCCTGAAGAAGCCAAAGTGCAGTCAATTCATATTTATTATGTTGGAAATTTAAAATGGACTAGAAGTGTATGTTTGTGTGAAAACAGCCCATGAAGTTGCCACAGAAAAACTTGAAATACTGCCTTAACCTAACTTAAAACTAAAAATACGTATTGTTTTTCTCTAGCTGTAATCTGTAATTGAGAAGTACCCATTCTGATGAATCACCTCCTCTGTAATTGAGTTACTTATTTTACAAAAATAAACTAGACGTTGGCTAAATCCAATCATAATGCAAAGCTAACTACATTAGCAGAAGAGTAGTAATTAGCTTCTCTCTGTTGGACTAGATTTCCGTTTGGTTTTGACACCATAAAATTGCATGGTTAAATATATAGAATGTTTTTAGGCTTTATTGCAGCTGCAAGTTTCTTAATTAAAAATAAACCCAAATAAAATGAAGTCATTAAAACGTCTATTTACTGGCCAGTTTCACTGATGTCTGCGTGTGTAGTTTGCATTACACAACTGCATCACGAATCAATAGGTCAAAAACAATCTGTTATCACAGCTATCAAGTGTTTAAACCTAATTCGTCCTCTCTTGAATGTATTGTTTTTAGTAAATGTAGGTTCTATGTGCATGAGAATACTTGAACTGACTCTTTTCAAAAAAAGCCTCTTCTCCCTTCGTCCCAGCCTGTCGTCCCTCTAATCAATGTCTGACTGACACGTCTCTTTTTTTCTTCTCTTCTCTCTCTCCGTGCTCTGCTTCCGCTTTCCTCTTTTCTCTGGAATGTTCTGTTTGGTTGGATTTTTGCAAGACGGCATAGAGGATACTGAGATGTTTTACATCCTTCAGATGGCTTGTGACCACAACTGTACAGCAGAAGGTAGCTGCTGGGATCTCCCAATAGGCTGTGCTGCGTTATGAGATCAACCTACATTGTCTGTTGGCTGTGGTTGAATTGTGTCGTGTCACCGCATTGATGTTGTACCACATTGTTGTGCCACATCGTTCCCCTTTAAACCCCGTTACCCGATACAGATTAACCTGATTCACGAGTGCCAGGAAAACCTCCGCTCCTTAACCTCATGTGAATCAGAGCTCCATTTCCTATGCACTCCTGAGTGGTTTATCCTTGAGATTTTAGAATAGCTTCATACAGTGTTTATTGTGCTGTCACACATTCACCACTTGCATTCATGCACATATTTATTCATGTAGTGTCAGGGTTGTATAAGTAGATATTGTAATGTATGGTCCTTAGCAGAGCACAGCAGAATACTGATGTTTGTGTGTCCATCTCAATATTTCATATTCAGTCGTCTTTGTACATTTGCACAACTAAGCAATGATTTGTCAATAATGTTTTTGTCCTTCCTTGTTGTTTATACAAAAAAAAATATTCCACAGGTGGTAATTATGACAGCCGCTTTGACGTGGGCAAGGCCAGCGGAACCTTGATTGTAGCACGAACCCTGGACGCAGAGCAGAAATCAAATTACAACCTGACGGTGGAAGCCACAGATGGGACACGAACTGTCAGCACCCAGGTAATTGAAACACTAATGAAATGGTTGGAAGCTGATGAGGCAGTTGTCATTGTTCTGTTTTTCCTCTGTTTGAGAAATATCAGGAGGAAATGGACGGGTAATGAGTGAGGCGGTGTCCAAACTGTCCTGTTTGTTGGTGTATGTTTGTGTCGCTAAGCTGTCATTGCTCTCAGCTTGTCTGGAAAAATGGACGCTGTGGACATGATATGGTTATACTTTATTATTTTGTCCAGTGCTGTCTGTTAAGTGGGATTCAGTTGTATTTTAACATAACTTTGTTTGTTTTATTTTAGTTTTTTGATCAAATCCCCACATTTTGGGAAATATACTTATTTGCTTTATTTGTGAGAGTCTGTTTAATAAGGCTCTGTCTCAATGTAGTTCCATCCACATAAGATCACAAGTGGACAAATTATATTTAGTTGTTAAATCATACAAAAACCAAAGTGTACAAAGGACAAATAGTGATTTTACTCGGGTAAACCTGTAGGCCACATCAAGTCTGCCAACACAGCAGATGTGCCGGTAGGCTGATTTCTAGCCAGGATAGTCTTCATGCTGAACTTATCCTGTCATATCCTGAATGCAGATTCATACAGACATTATAAGAAAGAAAATGAGCACATACCCTTGAAGAAAGGAAAAAAAATTTCAATTATCAAACCATGTTAGCATTACTTAGCGTTCCACCCCATCTTTTCTCTACCATCTCAGTCCAGCATATTGAGCTCCAGGAATCTTCCATTGTCTCATTCCTGATGCAGAAGCCTGCTTTGATGATGATGCCGTCTGGCCATTTTTCTTTTTTCTAAAGTGTGCATTCTTGAGCCCCCTCCCCTCCTCCCCTCTGCTGTGTCTCTCGCTGAACCTGTGAACCTACTTTTCTCTGAGAGGAACAGATTGTCTCTGTCTTTTCTGAATGGACCCTGAATAACTAAATGCATTACATTAATGCAAATGGCACAGTGCAGAAACTAAGATCAGCTGAATGGCATAACGACTAGAACCTTAATGCAGAAGAAAAAATAAAAGCTTTGGGTACTCTGAACCACATGATTCTTTGTGAGTCATTTTGAAAAAGATTAAAAATCACATCTCAAAACCTAAACAACATAATGCAGAGACATTATGGAACCAAACAACCTGAACACGGACATTGTTCAAGATGTTTTAAATATATTTATGCAATGTAACCCAACATATTCACACAGGTATTTTGACTGGAGGTATCCATTTCATTTCTAAATTAAATACAAACCTAGCAAAAAACAACTTCATTTAAATATATGAATATTCAAATTTAATCCTACTTGCATGTGCATCTTGCTCCCCAGCTGATACCAAAGCTGAACTGCCATTATAAAAGCTTTCACGCACACAGATTGTCTTCGGGCTTTGTGCAGACGTTCATGCCTTGTCCATGAGATTTTGAACATTTTTACATGGTAGTTTGGGTCATATCAGATGACAGCGTTCAAAATGTTTTGTCCTTTGTCCTCATAGGGGAGCTTCAGAGAACTGTAGCTGGAAAGGAATCTATTTGTTGTCACTCCGTATGAATAAAGCCTTTCATCATCTGGCTGCTGTGCTCCACTGAGCCTTGCATGGAGTGGCGCCTTCGCTGGCATTTTGCAGCTCATCCGCAGCAGCAGCAGCAGCAAGTCCTTTATTTTAGTGCAGAATCTTAAAAACAGTCACAGCAAACCTACACGAGTTTCTACCGCTCTCTCTCCTCCGCAGACAATTTGAAAGCCTCTCAGCAATCCTGCATGCGGTGACATTTTATGTCAAATTAATCACATTCAAAGGTTAATTCTCTGTGGGGCTTGGTTCTCAGTGGGACCAGCTGTACTAGCAAGGCTTTCACATTACAGGCAATGATTTCATTCAGTGTTTTTTATTTATAAAAATAAAAAAAATACTGAATCACCTAATGCATTTCCAAATTACTTTAATTTAGGTTTGTTTACTTTGACTCTTTCTGCGTGAGTGTATTATTTGTGTTCTGCTTCATGGACACATATTTAAAATGTTATCGCACTGATAACATTTTATTTTACTGAAATTTCAAAGACTGCGTCAGAAAACTAGGTGTTCATCCACCTGGGAATGCGTTTAAATTGGGCAACTTCAGAACCTTAAAGTAAATTTTGCTTCTCTGCAGTGAATTTTCAGACCCTAGCATATGTCCATCTGCAGGAATCTCAACGGAATGTGTGATGACAACTGTAACTGCTAGAACGCCTGTATCATCAGCTTTATGAACTCACCATCTACAGGCCATCACTGCTCCGTTGAACCTTGGGTTTCACACAAGAAGTGGGTCAAATAATCCTTTGCTTATCGCTGACAACACTTAAGTCTTTCTCGCCGCCTGCAGACCTTGAATGTGTATTTTTTTTTGTAGTTATTATTAGTGCTGTGACTGATAGGCTCTCTTGCAGATGAGTGCTTGAGTGTGAGATATTATATACCCAGCTGACCACCGTAGGTCAGCTGTTTTCTGTCGAGGGAAGGGATTTACTGAATTTGTATGCTCCATAAACCACATTTAGTGATGTAGGCCAGCTGGCTGGGTTATGCTGAGAGACCAATAGGTGACTGAAAAGAAGCACACAGCAATAGCAGAGTTTATAGCAATTACCCCAAATTTGGTTGGCTCGTAATAAATATGTCCCCAAACAGTTATTGTTATCACAAATTATCTTCCATGAAAAGAGAATGAAATCCATTAACTTGTGTTGGCCTCAGTGGTTTTCATTTGTGGTGAACAGTCCCCAGCCTTCATATAACCTCGCCATTTGTTGGCTTGCACGTGTGTTTAGGAAAACCTTCACAGTCCCCGAGGACTCAGAATACAGTGTGCTTCGACTTGTTTCAGGAAAGCCGTCTGATTGTTTTGGCTACCAATTTGTTTATGCGATAACATTGTTCGGCATTGTCAGCATTTGCTCTGTTAGCGGGGGGTTTAACAAACTATACACACGCCTCTGGCTATATAAGGAGAGCAAGTCATTTGTAATTTGAAATATTATCTGTAGATTATAATATGAAAGAGAAGATCATGTTGAGTAATCAAGTTTCCTCGTGTCTGTGCCTGTAACAAAAATGAAAAGAGAATTTAATTTGAAAACACAGCACGTTATTGATTGTTATTCATTATGGATTTGTTTTCTTCGTGGACAGTGTGTTGTTTACCTTTTACGGCAAATTAGATCTCCCTGATCACACGCACGCAGTGCACCTTGGGAAAGCTCAGCGTTGGACTTGTCTATTCTTTTGAGGCAGCCTGGCCTATTTTCTCCCTCCTCAGAGTGTTGATTCTTTTTATTTATGTTTCTTTGTCTTTCTTTCTGATATCTCCCTCTCTCTCTCAAAAGTCTCTGCATTTATTGGCCAGGTATCTAGGGATGATGATTATTATGTTTGGGTAGAATAAAGTGCAAACAAGAGCACTGGACCTCTGTGGCTACTGGGCTGTGTTAATCCTGTTTTGGGAACACGTTGGAGTGTCCGGTGCCAGTGCCCTGCCTTTGCCCAGAACCTGCCACCTGGCAGGGAGGCTTCCTCTCCTACGCACGACACAGGAGGACAATGAGCACAATGAGAGCTCCTGTGTGGCTTGTCCGCAATACCACACAAAGGCTTTTTCGTTATTCAGAAGTAACATTTTCAGATACCTATAAATTAATAATATCAGCTAACTGATATATCAATCAGCCTCTATCCAGCAGCTCTTTCTTTTGAACTTAAATATCTTTTATTTTCCAATAACAGTGACAAGCTCTTATGAAATCTTAAAATTATTTTAAAGGTGTCTGTGTGTAGGATTTAGTGACATCTAGAGGGGAATTTTCAGACTGCAACAACTAAACAGTGCTGCCTTGACCCGAGCATGTAGTTAAACATGTGGTGGCCAGATAGTGTAGAAGTGTATAAGCCCCCTCTAGTGCAAATGTCTGTTCCAGGCTACTGCATTATGGCGGGGCCCATGAAAGAGGACCCACTCCTAAAGAAAACGCCGCAATTTTACACTAATGAAAACATAAACTTGAAAGAAAAGAGCCCCCTAAATCCTACAGGCTGGTCCTGTAAGTCCAGCTTTCCTGTGACTCCAGTGGCGACATCAGTCTGAGGGACCCCGTTCTGTGGGAGGTCGATGGAAAACAGTCGGCCACTCTGTTGTGTGCTTTCCATTTGGCCGTTGAAACTCTGCGAAGGCGTCTCTGAAGGATCAGCTGATGTAGACGAGGGGTGCCGCATTCCAGCTCGGGCACCTCATAGCTAGGAGCTGCGCCAACAAGGCAGCCTCATCATGCAGCCCAGACTCCCTCCCCCATCTCCACCTATATGACATCCTCCCTTGGCCGTTCAGAAGTACTTCAAGCTGTTTTGCTCACAATCTGTTCTCGCTCTCGTGTTTCTCATGTTATCTCAGTCCACATTACAAAGACCCTCTTTATGTCTCAGTCGAACGTTCACCTCAGTCACTCATAAGTTTTCATGCCGTCGGTATCAAAGCTGACTATTGTATTTTTTTCTCCTGGACCTCCTGGTTTGTTTTTTTTGTGCATTTTATTCTCAGCCACACATGTATGAGTGTGTGTTTGCTATATTTGACCATTTCCCTTTGCTTCCTTTGGTCATACTGTCACTTTTCTTTCTTAGTCTTTTTTTTCTTCTTCAATACCTCAAATCTGTCACGTCTGTGTCTCAGTCTCAATCAGTCCCTCAGCATTCCTAAAGGAAGCCTCATACAAAGACGACAGAGTTTTCTTCTCCACCAGCTTTTCTTCTAGTCGGGCTGTATCATGCTGCTTTGTGATGTTTGGGGGCAAAGATCTTTTGAAGAGTTTTAGAGCTTCCCTCCAAAAGGAAAGGCAAGTTTCTGTGCACATGGGGGATGGGGGCTGAATAGTCTTGTGTATGTGCTTTCAAAACTCTATGAAATACTACATTTTAGAGTAAATGTGGATACTCTGAGCAGGTTCCATTTCTTTCTGCTTCTGGACAAGCACTATCAGCCTCTGCCACCTTAGCCCCTATTCACAAGGAGCGTTATCTGACACTGGACAGATTGAGACACACTGGACAGCTTTCTTTGTGTGAATGCATGTGTGGTAGAGCATATTTTATGAGGCTATGTGTTTGGGTGCATGCATGTGCATCTGCGTGTGTGAAATGTGGATTGTGATACAGCGGGGATCTGGTGTTATATGATGTCTAAAGTGACATGAGAGGACAGAGATGGATTGTCAGGCTTCTGAGGCTGCAACGGGAACCAGAGGCCCAATTCAGGGTTAATGTCTCATTATAAAACCGTATTTATTTTACATTACACGTCCTGATTAACAGCATGACACGGGTCGCTCATGACACATGACTTGTGTGGCAAACAGCCAGTGTACGGCACTGACAGACAGCATGCAGCCCCACGCTCCCCCTGCAAGAAGACATCTGTGAGCCTCAGCAGCATTGCCAACATCACAGCACACAGCAGATTGTAAATGTTATCAGGCCTGTCAGGTTGAGTCTATATTTGTCTCTGATATAGGCTCACGGTGCTTAACGAACAGTATTATGACAAAAAACAACAGCGGGCTGTTGTGTTGACCAGAGATCTGACAAATCCTGGTCAGCCATCGAGCTGTTAACTGGTCAGAGATTTTGTGACCATAGTCCCATTCACTCTTCCTGCACCAAGCAGCTCACACAGTTTCCTTGTGGGACATCACCCCCTGGTGTCTGGTATGCAGGTGTCTAATCTGGGCTGATCCCTTTGTTCCCCATGTTTGGCAACGGTAGAAGCCCCTCGCTGCTCTGGGAAGCAGAGATGGCATTCCAGCAGCTCTCCATAATCCTCTGTCGGAAGTCCAGTAGACGAATGGCTGGTGTTGATAAAACATGCTCCCAGTGGAATTTTACAGTTTGGGGATGTTCAATTCTTTGTTGTGTGTGGGGAGAAGAACAGCGCACTTTGTGCTGCTCGCAGCAAGAAGCAAAAATGTGCAGCAGAACTTTCTATCGTAGATTTGAGTCTGAGTGAAACATGTATCCATCCTACTTTTAGCTGGTTATCTTATTTCTGTTCCCACAGGTTACACTTATTTTATGGGTCACACATGAACTTTTATCACCTGTGCCTGTACCCAGATGCATTGTCATTCAGTTAAAATATTGTATTTGCCATCATATGTATTGAACTTGAATACAAGTGTATAGGAGAAGGGTTTGGGTAAATTATAATTTCTGCACGAAGACAAAAGGGACAGAGAGACGGAAAATAAAATGAAACGTGTGTTAACATATTTTTAGTGTTCTGGATTCTATTTCTTCAGTAAATCTAAACTGACACACTATGATTCTGGTAATTATTGGGTTGTTAAGAGTAGTGTAATTCATGTAAAATTAACCGTAACCCTTACAGAAACTTAACCCAGGTCGGGTATCACTGCTGTGCAATTACCCTCTCCATGCTTTTAATGAAATGAATGATAAAGAGTAACAATTTTAAGGATTTAATGGTTTGGATAATTCTCCTAAATCAAATTCTAAAAAATGTGTGGTGTTAAAAAAGATTCTCTTCTCCAATTTTTCTCCTATAGGTACTCATCCGTGTCATTGACACCAACAATCACCGGCCTCAGTTTTCACAGGAGTCGTACATCGTGAACGTCCCTGAAGACAAACCAACGGGGAGCGAGGTCATGCAGATCAGCGCGACCGACAGAGATGAGAAGAATAAACTAACCTTCACGCTCCTGAGCAGCACCGATCCATTCAGCCTGAGGAAGTTTAGACTAGACCCGGGAACAGGCATTCTGTACACCGCTGAGCGGCTGGACCATGAGACAATGCATCATCACATCCTTACTGTCATGGTAGGAATCAATGAAAACTGTTTCTCAATAGTCTGGTTAATTATAGTTAGTTCCTACATATGGTTTTATGGAGTTTTACAAATGTTTGCTTCATTTGAAAATGAAACATCCATGAAATTAAGTTTGTTTATTTCTATTCATTCCCACATATGAATAATTTGTTGCTTTATGACGTTCGGGAAGGATTTATCCCTCAAGGAGTCTCACACTCTGTCTGTTTATCTTCCTCCTCTGCTTCTCTCTTTCTAAATTTCTTCTCTTAAGGTTCGAGACCAGGACATCCCAGTAAAGAGGAACCTTGTGCGTGTGATTGTCAACGTGGACGACTCCAATGACAATGCACCCTGGTTTATAGGCACACCTTACTCTGGTCGTGTGTTCGAGTCCGCTGCCGTAGGCTCGGCCGTGCTTCAGGTCTCAGCTCTTGACAAAGACAAGGGCCATAACGCAGAGATTGTCTACAGCATCGAATCAGGTACATATACACGAAGTCGCTGTTCCACTCTGTTGAGCCACTGTTTCCAGTCTTTTCTCTCACAGCAGAAAGCTTTCATTGTAAAATAATGCAAATGAAATCAGCTCGTAAAAAATGTATGAGTCATGTTGAGTCCTGCTGCCCACGGTATCTCCATCATGAATGGAATATTTTACAAAGACGAGGGGAGTATTGAAGACTGTGTAGAGGTTCTCCAAATGCGTGGGAGATGAGCAAATTCCCCCCTCAGAAATTTCCACAATGCTATTCTGCTACAGTAAGCAGTTATATGAGAACAAGAATTTTTGTTTTGAATACATGCATACTTAAAATGGGTTAGATGACTTATTCTAATTGAACAGTAGCTTGCTCATCAAAAACATCTTCCTGGTACAACACAGCAATATAAAGTTGTTTTTTTATGTCTCAGTCTTTTGGGTCTGCCGATAGGGGACATGTTCAAATTTTAACCAGTTGCCTGTCTATAAGACAAAATTGAGTATATTGTATGTAACACTCAGGGAGATGTGCTAAATTTCATTGTACAGCTGTGCATTATATTCTATTCTAAATTTTGAGTTGTATCAGATTTCAGTGGTAAAGTTATGTGAGTGTGGAAAGAAATATGTAGTCACAGGGTGATATTTCTAGTTTTACCATGTAGGTATTGCATTAGTCGCCATCACAGTGTGAATTGATTCGTCTTTTTCTTTAACACATTGTTCTTTTGTCTTCTCCGTCTTACAGGAAATGTTGCAAACTCCTTTGCCATCGACCCTGTTCTTGGAACAATCACAGTCGCCAAAGAGCTTGACCGCCGCAGCCAGACCCAGTTTGAACTTACTGTTAAGGCGTCTGATAATGGAGTACCTCCACTGTCAACTACAGCCACTGTACCTATTGTGGTCACAGTTTCTGATAATGCAGCGCCCAGATTCACTGAGAAGGAGTTCTCTGCAGAAATCAGTGAATTAGCCCATCCAGGAAGCTTTGTGAGCTTGATTTCAGCAGTCAGCCAGTCATCTGTCTTCTATCAAATAAAGGGTGGCAACATCAACAACGCTTTCGACATAAACCCAAACTCTGGAGTGGTTGTGACCCAGGGAGCTTTAGATTACGAGACCGCCTCTCAATACAAGCTCATCATTCAGGGCACCAACATGGCAGGCATTGCAAGCAACACAACACTTCAGATTCATCTGAAGGACGAGAATGACAATGCTCCAATCTTCCTCCAGAGGGAATTCAAAGGAGTAGTCAGCGAGTCAGCTCCCATCAACAGTGTTGTTCTCACCCATGAAAACACTCCTTTTGTCATCCGCGCCTCTGATGCCGATTGTGACCAGAACGCCATGCTCATCTATCAAATCGTTGAACCATTTGCTCACAACTATTTTGCCATTGACTCAAGCACTGGAGCCATTAGAATCACAACAGCTTTGGATTATGAACAGAGGAGCGTTTTCCGCTTTACCGTCCAGGTCCATGATCTAGGAATGCCACGCCTGTTTGCGGAAACGGCAGCCAATGTGACCATTGAAGTCATTGATGTTAATGACTGTTCACCAGTTTTTAGCCAAGAAGTGTATGAGACCACTGTCATAGTGCCAACATACAAAGGAGTGGAAGTCATTAAAATCAACGCTACAGACTCAGACTCTGGGCCGAACTCAAAACTTCTCTTCTCCATCTCTGAGGGAAATATCGGTGATAAATTTAAGATTGATCCAATCACAGGCATAATCTCTATTCAGAATGTCACACAATTGAGGAGCCGGTATGAATTGAAGGTTAGAGTGTCAGATGGTAGATTTGCCACTGTGGCAACAGTAAAGATAAATGTGAAAGAAAACAAGGAGAGCAAGCTGAAGTTCACCAGGGAGTCCTACAAAGCCTATGTCCCCGAAAACTCACGTGAGAAGAAAACTCTAGCAGTCATTGGTGTTGTGGGGAACCAGGTGAACGAGCCTTTGTTCTTTAAAATTCTGAACCCTGACAGCAGGTTTGAAATCAGCCGCACATCTGGAGTTATCTCATCCACTGGAATTCCATTTGACCGTGAGGCACAGGACACATTTAATATCATCGTTGAGGTGACCAGAGAGGATGAATCTGAAGATGGCGCTCATGTTGTAGTAACCGTGACAGTGGAGGATGTCAATGACAACAAACCTATGTTCGTGAACCTTCCCTATCATGCCCTTGTTCAGATGGACGCGGAGGAAGGCCAGGTCATCAGACAGGTCACAGCAGTGGACAAGGACATGGGTTCAAATGCAGAAATCAGTTATTACCTTAAAGAGCATCAGGACCACTTTCAAATTAGCCCCTCCGGTGAAATTTCTCTCAAAAACAAATTTGACAAAGAGTCACTCAACAAAGACTTTGTCGTTGTTGTCACGGCAAAAGATAATGGAGAGAAGCCGCTCTCGGCTGAAGTAGACGTGCCAATAACAGTGGTGAACAAAGCAATGCCTATATTTGAGAAGCCTTTTTACAGCATTGAAATCCCTGAAAACATTCAGTTACATACACCTGTGCTTCACGTACAGGCCAATGATTCAGAGAGTCCTCGTATCGTGTACTCCATCTCTGAAGGAGATCCTTTCAAACAGTTCTCCATTGATTTCAACACGGGTGTTATCCATGTGATTCAGCCGTTGGACTTTGAGACACATCCTGCTTATAAGTTAAATGTAAGAGCCACAGACTCTCTGACTGGAGCACAGTCAGAGGTATTTGTCGATATCATACTGGAAGATGTAAATGATAATGCCCCTGTGATCCCGTCAAAGTTCTATTACGCCAATATTTCTGAGGCCTCTGTCATTGGTACCTCAGTTTTGCAAGTTGACGCCAAAGATTTAGACACTGGCAACAACCAAGAAGTGTTCTTTCAGCTGGTTGAGGAAAAGGGGAAAAGCTCAGATTATTTTTCAATCGATCGTGACTCAGGAATAATCACGATAGCTCAAATACTTGATTGTGAGGAAACACCGCAGCACAAGTTGCGAGTCCGTGTGGTGGACGGAGGTGTTCCAGCCCTCTCCAGTGATGTCGTCGTGACGATAGACGTCATGGACCTAAATGACAATGCTCCAACATTCACAGAACCCACTTACAAAACTACCATCAGCGAATTGGCCCCGCGTGGACACTTCATCACCCAAGTCCAAGCATCAGATGCCGACAGCTCAGACTCAAATAATTTGGAATTCTCAATCATATCTGGGAATGAAGATCAGAACTTTGCCATAGACAAGCGCACAGGCGCCATCGTCATTTCCAACCACCGGAGGCCACATATGCAGCCGCTTTACAACCTCAACGTATCGGTGTCTGACGGTGTGTTCAGAAGCTCGTGCCTCGTCATGGTCACAGTTATCGGCGCCAACTTCCACAACCCCACCTTCTCGCAGGTTGACTATGTAGTAGAACTTGTTGAAAACTCACCTGCTGGCACCTTGGTAGCAGAGGCAAAGGCAACAGATGATGATGAAGGCATTTACGGGCAAATAACGTACCAGATTGTCAACGACTTTGCCAAAGACAAGTTTTCCATCAATGACAATGGAGAGATTTTCACTCTAGAGAGCCTAGACCGTGAGAACGCCATTGAGAAAGTTATTCCTATTTCTCTGGTAGCTAAAGACGGTGGTGGAAAAGTTGGCTTTTGTATTGTCAATGTCATTCTCACAGATGTCAACGACAATGCCCCACAGTTCAGAGCAGCTGAATACAAAGCCACCATTGCATCAGATGTTCCAAGGGGAACCTCAGTGGTTAAAATTGCTGCCTCAGACATGGATGAGGGAAGCAATGCTGACATTCAGTATTCGATCGAAGCAGATGTTGAGAATGTGGAGGAGAATTTTGAAATCCACCTGACCTCTGGGGTCATTGTAACCAAAGAGAGTCTCATCGGGCTTGAAAATGAACTCTATGCATTCTTTGTGAGGGCAAAGGATACAGGGAATCCATCCAAACATTCACTTGTGCAGGTTTACATCAAGATTGTTGCACCAGAGACCCCAATTCCCAAATTTGCTGAACCACATTACCGTTACACGATTTCCGAAGACCTTCCCATAGGCACAGAGATCGATGTGATTCAGGCAGAGAGTGAGCAACAGGTCGTCTACAGCCTTGTGAAGGGAAACACTCCCGAGAGCAACGAAGATGAGGTGTTTGTTGTAGACAGAGACAGTGGGGCCTTGAAACTTCAGAAAAGCCTCGACCATGAGACGACCAAATGGTACCAACTTATTTTGCTTGCCACGACCAAACATGAGAATTACGAGATAGTTGCATCTGTAATCATCAACATCCAAGTTAAAGACCTCAATGATAACAAGCCCACCTTTGAGTCAGATCCTTACGAGGCTGTCGTTGTGGAAAACCTTCCAAGTGGGACTCAAGTGATCCAAGTCAAAGCCACCGACCTAGACTCTGGAACCAACGGCCATGTCGCCTACAGCCTCAATCCCAAGCAGAACTCACAGGAGATCTCTGAGTTGTTTGCTGTTAATAGTGAAACCGGATGGGTGACCACGTTAAAAGAGCTCGACCGTGAAAAGATGAACAAATACACAGTTGCCGTCCTGGCCACAGACCAAGGGGATAAGCTCCAACATACCACCGGCACCACAGTGGAGGTAACCGTCGCTGATGTGAATGACAACCCGCCTCGCTTCACCGCAGAGATCTACAAAGGTACCGTGAGTGAAGACGACCCTCCTAGCGGGGTGATCGCTATCCTCAGCACCACGGATGATGATTCTGAGGACATCAATAAACAAGTGACCTACTTCATCACAGGTGGGCATTTATAATTCTGCAAAATAGATGATAAACTAGCACACAGAGTTTACTCCTAACTCCTTTGTGTAACTGTTTTTCATAAACAGAGCTGAGGGGGGATTATCCATTTATGCTACTTAATATGATGATAATATCTCATCTTTGAAACATTACACAGTCCTATTATCTGGTAGCAGTCTGAGTTATTGCCTGATTGCCCAAGCTCAAGGCAAATATTTAGGTCATCATCATACAGAAATGTATAATTATCTGAATAATGCTTTGAAATAGGCAAGGGGAAAATACTTCCTCTGGTGCTAATTAGCAAGTGGGAATAAATATGCCAAGTGTGGAAATATAAAGAGGAATCAGGAACCAGCACTGTTATTTGCTTTTTTACATTGTTCAACATTCTGTTGTGTTTGGTTGGAAGGATTGCTTGTGTACCAAACATTTGATTTAGAAGCAAGGATTTGGATTTTTGAAGTTTGACTGAATACCTAAACGATGATTTCAGTGAATATAAATTGATATTTAGTGGGATTGAGTTTGAAATTGAGCACATATCCTTGTCCTTATCCTTGTGTGTATTTAATGAGTCAGGCTGGTTCTTGCCTCTAAGTTGTTGATCATTCTAAAGTGGTGCTCTCTTTTCAACGCCAAACAGGAGGGGACCCACTTGGCCAATTTGCAATCGAGCACATTCAGAATGAATGGAAGGTTTCTGTCAGGAAGCCCTTGGACCGTGAAGAGAAGGACAATTATCTCCTTAACATTACTGCCAGTGATGGCATCTTCACTGCCAAAGCCACCGTGGAGGTCAAGGTGTTGGATGCCAACGACAACAGCCCTGTATGCGAAAAGGTAGTAATTTTCTTCCCCATTTGTGTGTGTGCAATTTGAGTAGTTCATTTCAGTTTTTGTGCCCTCTTCATCCTTGCATTCCCTTTAATTTCTTTCCCCTCTTGCATTTTCCTCTTGCTCCATCCATCCCCCAGTCTCTATACAGTGAGAGCGTACCAGAGGACTCCCCCGCCGGAAGGCTCATCTTGCAGGTTTCTGCCACAGATGCGGACATTCGGTCAAACGCCCAAATATCCTTCGAGCTCCAGGGAATTGGATCAGAACTGTTCGTCGTTGACTCTGAAACAGGTTTGTATCTGTGTGGGAACAGGGGTTTGTAGGAGTAATGTGTGATGTTTTATGGCCACAGAATACTGTCGTTATATATTCCATTTGATTCACTTGGCTTTTCTTTCTTGCTGAAGCCATCTGTGCCCTCAGCCATTGTGTCAGATTTCATTCCAGCTGTGCTGCAGGTTATTTTGATTTTTAGGAAGCTGTATGTGCGACACTTGTGTTGAAGGCTTTCTTCAAACACACATGGATCCCTGCAGCTCAGGCACAGTCTCATGTTCTAACACTTTAAGATCCAGGGCTTGTGATCTCTCTGCAAGCTGTTAGGTTTTTTTATAGTTGTGTCTGTGTGTGTGCAAATCATTATCAGCCATGAAGGAGGCAAATGGGTTTTCTTTTGCCCAGTTGTTATTTACTTATTCATTTCTAAAAAAGCCAAAAACATTCCCCTGTAGGGCAACTGAAAGACCCATAGTGGCACTAGTAATATTATTACAGAGTTACACTTCAATTTAATTTATGGCTGCTATACTTCTGGCCTGCAAATAATTTCTTCTTGGGGACCTTCTAAATCAGACACTCTGGCCTTTGGGATGAAAAAAGCAGGAAAAAAGGGAACTAAAAACAATACCAGTTAATCACAGCAGACTTGTTTTCCAAAATAAATGCAAAGAAAAATCATTAAAGGGCAGAACAAACTAGGCCAGTATATTTAAACAGCTATACAACACATCTGAGGCTGTATAAAACCCCTTAGTAATGGCAAAATTGACACCAAGGCAGATAATAAGGCCAATAATACTGTCCAGCTGTATTTTGGCAAACATCAATACTGGGTTTCTAGCAGCAGGGCTACTGTTACGTTGAGGGTTTTATATATTTTCCCAGTGCAGTGTAGTGGGATTATTGCAGATGAGGACAGCCAAGACTCTGGAGTTTTCCAGAATGTTGGCTGCTTCACTTCCAAGCTGATCTCAGCTGCCAGCACTGATGTTTTCCTTTATAACCCTTCTCTCTTTGGCTTTCTGTCTCTCCTCTTGTGCGTCAATTACTTATTTATTTCCCTCTGTCTTGAAAGCCATTAGTTGTTAGATGCTTTTCACTTGTTTAGTAGAAAGTAGACAAGGGGGCTACAGTAATGTAGAGTACACATGATGTGCTCTTTCAATCTCTATCTCTTGATTAATTGCCTACACAGATTTTATTTTTGTCTGTGAGGGGAACTGCTTTGATGCTTTTATTTTTTATGTCAAATGACGTCCCTCTGCTCCCAGAAGAGCGCATGTCTCTGTGTGTTTTGTACAAACTAGTTCTGTCTCACCTCCAGGAGAGTTGAAGACCTCGCAGCCCCTGGACCGAGAGGAGCAAGACGAGCACAGGTTCAAAGTGCGGGCAGTAGACGGAGGCGGGCGGTACTGCGAGGCCGACATCCACATCACTGTAGAGGACGTCAACGACAACCCGCCGCAGTTCTCATCCGACCCCTACAGCATTACAGTCTTCGAGAACACAGAGACGGGCACATATGTGGCAAAACTGCAGGCAAATGATGTTGACTCTGGTGAGGAATCTTTAATTCACAATGCACAATATTTCCACAACCTTTTGCTACCACTGGAAACAAAATCAGTCTAGACATTTATTATGTAGTAGGGGACATCCAGCACCTAATAGATTTAGTTTACTAATTTTTAAATATTAATGTTAAAAAATAAATTAATCAGGATTATCAAAGCATTAAAGACTCAAGAAAGCTGCTCTGCTCTCTGCTCTCTATTTCAGCTGAATCTGTGTATGAGCTTGTATTATCCATAGATTTGAACATAGCTGAGCTGATTCCGGCTGATTGGACAGCGGAGCGGCTCAAATTTGAAGCCAACATGTGAAGACAGTTATTGGTGGTTTGCCAGAACCCCGTCTCTGTTGCTGTGCAATGTTCTTTCATGGCACTTGTGCAGTTTGATTTCAGAGAGTGATGTCGAAAAAAAGAGGCTCTGTATTTCTAGCTGAATTCGCCGACTTAAAATATCAATTGCCACCACCAGATGTTATCAGCTGTAACTGCGTCACTCAGCTGAAGTTAGATCTGTGTCTTGCACTGTTTCAACTCACTTTTAGAGTTTGCACCTGACTTTTTTTAGAGCGGTAACCCAGTTAAAACGCTTGTAAATATGCGTAAATGTCTCACAGGCATAAAGTCAGTATCAGCTCTTGTGACTTTGGCCACAGAGTCTGTGTATAAGGGACTATTTTTCCCACCACAATTGAATGTCATCCATGAGAAAAGACTGTATCTTACATAAATGGAGAGGTGTATTAATCTGTACATAAGAAAATGTCAGACAGAGATAAAAGGGAGCAGTAATTATTTAAAATGTAAAGTTTAAAAAGGAATGTTTACTGCTCATTATCTAAAAATATAACTCACTTACGATTCTGAAAAGTATGCAAGTCAATCACCAGTCATTATTTTATGGTTCTTAAAAATTTAACGTTATTTTTCGGTTGGAGTGGTTTTTATTTTTAGGTTTTAGATGTTTTGGTGTAACTTTACTTCCCCAGTGCACTGGATGAATTATTAAGTGTCTGAACTTTGCTTTAGACAAACTTTAGAGATGCTGGAGGCTCGCAGGTAAATCAGTTCCCATTCTGCCTTAGTTCCTGCTGAGGCAAGAGAAAGTTAATTATGAGTCAATAAACTCACCAAAGCCATTACATTATGCTTAAAATGCAATTAACGGCATTGCATTGCTCAAAGTCAGTGTATAATATAGCATTATAATTCAAGAATTCTTTAAACAGGCTTTTAGCATCATGGTGTGCTCTCTGCATATGTGTCTTGGTTCAGTGCTGACTAACAATGCACAGGTTATTATCTTTCCATTATGCATTATACTAAATGGCACGAGGGAGGGATAACAAATGTGGAATTTCATGAATGATAAACCCCTCAAATTAAAAGCTCCATTACACTCTAATGAAATTATTCTCTCTTCGAGCTGAATTCTCAAAAGGGATGATTGCTATTTTCCATTCGCCTGGTGCAAAGCCGCAGGGCCTCGTATCTGTCCCGGGTGCCTTCACCTCTCAGCGAGCATCGCCAACCACCGACAGGTTTAGACGTGGATAAGACTGAGAACTTAAAACCACGCAGTTTTAACAGTCTCTTTAACTCGTTGGGACTTTATCCTGGAAACTATTGAACCTGCCGCTCCAGATTACACCTTTAGTTTAGTGGAGCAGGGCATTCTAGCTTGAGGAACCATTTCAGTATGTTCACTGTCAGAGAATTAAACACCCTTGCTTTCTATTTCTTTCTTTTTGGCTGGACTGACAGCTTGACAGAGTGAAAGGGATGCCAGAATTAGGTCCCCTCAGAGAGAAACGTTAAATGGTAAAAAGGAAAGAGCTGGTATTAAGACATTTCTTCCCCGAGGCTTTGCTGGCACAAAATGTTTCGCATTTTGAATATCAAGGATAAGGATACCCGAAGGAAGGGTGGAGAAAAAAGGTGCTCCCTGCAGTTTTGCCAGGAGCAATAATTATTTAGAGTTACGCTGAGTGAAAGCAGAGGGGGATTTGATTAGTATTTCTCTCACACACTTGGGCATCACACACAATGACGCTTCTTTTTGTGTGCGTCTGTCTCATATTTTTTTGGATTTAGGCTCAAGCTTGAATCTGTTTGGCAAGTCCCAGACAGACATGTACAAGAAAAAAAATGCGTTGTAGCTTTGACCCAGTTCACTCAGGCTCCACTCAACTGTCTCTTAGCCAAACATCAAAATGCAAAGCCTAATATATCCCTCCTCCTAAGAGAAAATAGTTGCTTTATCTTCCATTGATATTTGACTCTGCACATCTCCGTGTGCACTCACTCTTGGCACTAGTTGCTGTGTGCCACTTTGGCTGGAAGACGTTTGATACTTAGCCACATCGCTGCTCCTCCGCTCAGCCGTCTGCTGCTACAGTGTCTGAGAGGCTTATCAGTGTGGAATAGTTATGAACCAGACAGAAAAACAGACACAGGCTGGTGCCCCTGATCTGTGATAAACTAAAGTTATGCGAGTGCACATTCCTCCTTTGATTTTGCTTTGACCCTTATCACTCTTCCTGCATCCAAGTGTCTCCTTCTGCCCTCTGCACTGCCTTGCTGTTGTTATTGTCCTCATTCAATTTTTCCTGTTGCTCCACTCTAGAGGAATTTAATCAATTTCTGCTGTGTCTACGTTAGTGCTTTGTCAGATTCGGACAAGATCTTGAGAATATTTCCAATAAATGATTGATAAAGCTTTAAAAGCAGGGTTTCTGAGGTTTCAGATTCAATAATCTGAATTTTCAGCCTTTTAGAGTCTTAAATAAAAAATAAAATATTATATCTAAAAAAGGTCTTGAATACGTTTGAGCTGGTCTTAATAATGTTGCTGTTTATTTAATCAGTTGCGCTTTAAAATCTTTTTTTAGCAGAAATCTCTATGTTGCATATGTAGTTTGAGTAATGTTTCAGTTCTTTCTCAATGATGTAAATATTACAAATATATCTGCACACAAGTCCAACAAAGAACTGATAATTCATACATACTCTCTAATAGGCTATGTCACCTTATCTTTAATACATTTTATTTATTGTAAAAGTTTACAACACATCATTAGGTTTAATTTTTTTGATACCACATAAAAAGTTGAATCTTCTGTCAATCATCCCAGCTCCACTTTAATATTAAATGTTCCTGGTGTGGGACGTAGATGAGTAAACAATTATAAATTTATTTGTACAAGTCGATTTAGGCAATCATGATAAACTCAAGTCTCTTAAAGGACGATCAAAGCAGATTAAATAGAAACCATATAAGCGGGGCTCCCCACAGTCGACTCTCCAGCACGATAACGAGAATGGGGGGGGCTTACCTGACAAATGAGAATACCATAGCATATTTCAAATGGGGGCCACCTGCAGGAAGGCATTATGATTATTATTGTGATCCGTCTCTGTCTTGTTGCTGGGAGTGTCTTGCCAGTGGGAGGACGTGAGTTATGAGGACGGAGCGGATTAGACTTTTACGGCTTCTTTTTATAAGAGGCTGTGTGAAAGATGGATGCTTTGGAATGAGAATAGAGGATGGAAGTTGAGGATCAATACATCAATATAATAATCAATATGCTTGTTTACGCCCCGTACTTAAAGGAGTATTTCTGTTGATGTGGCCATCACTCTTATTGGTGATGATCATATTTTATTTACCAGCTTAACTTCTCAGACACGGGTAGCAGGTTAAACAAAAGGAAAATTAGACACTCATAAAGGTTGTAAGCTGAGGGTTATCGCATTATAACTAAAAGGAACATTTGCCAAAAGGAAATATGAACGTCCATGTTGCACAACAAAAACCTAATTTTCCTTTTTTCTTTAATTCCAGGTTTTAACAGCGACATCCTTTACTCATTGGTTGATTCCAGCGATGGATATTTCTCTATTGACGAGAGCACCGGCGTAATGAGCCTGGAGCGCCCCCTGGACCGCGAGGTGCAGTCGGTGTACGAGCTGAAAGCCCGCGCCACAGATCAGGGTTCGCCACATCTCTCAGCAGTGTGCCAAGTGGTGATCTCTGTCCTGGACATCAACGACAATCCGCCGGTGTTTGAGCACCGGGAATACACAGCCACGGTGTCGGAGGACGTGGCCGTGGGCACGCAGGTGCTCAGAGTGCAGGCCGCCAGCCGGGACACGGAGGCCACTGGAGAGATCACGTACAGCATCATCAGTGGAAATGAGCATGGCATGTTCAGCGTGGAGCCACATACTGGTGTGTGGTAGCATTGAGTTTAATTACTCCATACTATATTTATTTTTACTCAATAGAGCAACTACCTCTCCAAAGACCCAACAGTCCCCTGAAATCTAGCCATAGATATCAGTCCCCTGTATGTGCCTGATCTGTTGAGCTGCTGTTATAAAGATCTTAGTTTTGTGCTGGGTCTAACTACAGTGCTTCATTGTGGACAGGGTTTAAATATGTAGTAGAATATATCTAGAGTCACATCATCATACCATTACATGGTTGTTGAGTCTACACTGTCTGCATTCCTTTCTCAACACAGATCGTGACATCGAGCTAAAAGCCAACAGGGATAAGTGTTATCCCCAGTGTGTCGACATCTGCAAACAAAACAACAACCGCACATAAAACTCACATGTTCAGCCCGCACAGAATTTTACCTGAATGTCAAAAAGCTAAAACCCTGTTTTGTTTCAGCCGGGACCGGGATTATCTTGCTGCATCGCTGTAACGCAGCACACAAAGAAAAGAGCAGGATACCGTTCTATTGTGTAGCTGCAAGCAGTAATGCAAGTTAAAGCAGCTGAACCAAGCATAACTTTTGTATTTCAGAGTCAGTGACGATTTGCAGAAAATTAAAAAACTTAAAAGTTATGGCCGGAGAAAATGTAAAAATGCTCTAAACATATTTAGTTATTTGTGTATGCATTGTTGTATCATAGTCACAAACTTATAGAAGATAATCAACACACTGATATACGAATTCCTGTAATGTGACGCCAGCACTCTCTTCCTGTCTCTTTGTCCCCAGGTGACATCTTTGTAATCGAGCCGCTGGACTTCGAGGTCTCCCACGAATACTACATCACCATAGAGGCTACAGATGGTGGCTCCCCGCCGCTCAGCGACATGGCCACCGTCAACATCAACCTGACGGATGTCAACGACAACAGACCCGTCTTCAGCCAGGCGATCTACACAGCCGTCGTCAGCGAGGACACGGAGCTGGGAAAGACTGTGATGGCGGTGAGAACACACACGCTACCTTCAGGGACACGTAAACATACAGCTTGTGCTTGTTGTGGGGAAATAACACATTAATACTCTAAAAGTGCGTCTCTCCGTTTTAACTTTCCCACAGCTCCACTTGTCTGTTTGTTCACCTTCTCACTCTCGTTGTTCATTTACCAAATACAATATCGCATATCTGCACCTGTGGCAAATCACCATCTGGTGGCACAGCTAAATTAAGACCAATGCTCGTCATGCTCACTGCACCCCTGCTCTCGTGCATTATCTGTCACACATGCTCAAACTGTTTAATTAAGAGGCATTTGACTCATTAAGCCCCTGATGCAATACAGACACTTTCTACCTTTTTCCACGTTGAAATTTTTACTCCTTCTATCCCTTCCCTCCTCCACTCCTTTGTCTTATATCTGTTGTCTGATGTACCTGAATATAAATTCGATGCCTGCTATTGTCTCATACATACAAATCTTCAGTGATTTCCCAAAGGATTCCTTTCTGTATGAGACGTTTGGTTGGTTTTTAACCTTGTTAAAATTTGCATATGGTGTTTTTTATACCATATTAGATATATATCATGTAGGAAAAGGCACTTAAAGAGGGCATAACCCCTCTAAGGCAAATGTTAAAGAAGATGAAAAAAGGAATACTTGGATCCGTCTGTTTATTCAGATCCACTCCAAATTTAAATGGGTTTTTTGTTGGGTCTCCTCCACAAACCCCTCAACAGAACATAACCTCCTCGGCAGAGTTAATAAACAGTCAACACTTCGACTCTGGATATGCAGTTATTGAAAAGAAAAGAAAAAAATTCAGACAGTCAGTGTTTCATATCTGATAAAGTAAAAACTAAATCCAGCATCATGTTATTATGGGTAAGACCAAGGTACATTTCACTGTTTCTCAAAGTCACCGATTCGTTTGTTGATTATTTTCTCTTTTACATTTATCACATTATTCTTATGCTCATCTATAAACAGTCTTAATTATGTAAATTTTCACTGTGAAATACCCAGATTTGTTTTTAACGTGGCAGATAATTACGTGTTCGTTAAGGACCTTGTCGTTCTTAGCAAGAAGCTGATTTAGAAAATAGGATTAAGGCCTTTTAATATATAATTTAACGTAAGATAGGGAAGCCAAATCATTGGATTGTCATTTAAACCCCTTATCGATGGTGTCCAATTGATAATTGTCTTGATTGCCTGTTTCAAAGGTGGTGGCGGAGGATCTGGACGGCCCCTCTTATGATCACGTGCGGTTCTCTATCGTGGAGGGGAACCAAGGCAGCCCCTTCACCATCGACCCGGTCAGAGGAGAGCTTAAAGTCGCTCGCCAGCTGGACAGAGAGCGAGTAAGTGCAACAGCAGACACAATGCTGACTGTACACATAGGCTTAAATCCACAGAGGAACTAATTGCACTCTATGCAGAATCCAATCAGAGTCATGTCAGGCCTAATAGGAAAGCTTGTTTACCGATCTGTGCTGCATTATTGCTCACAAAAGCAGCTTTGCCCATGTATAGTAATTCTCTCCCTTCTTCCCCCCAGACTTCAGGATACAAGCTGACGGTGGTGGCTTCAGACAACGGGGTGCCCCCTCTTACCAGCAGCGCTTTGATTAACATCGACATCTCGGACGTCAACGACAACCCGCCCCTTTTCTCCCAGGCCAACTACAGCCTCATCATCCAGGTGAGAGGGTAGAGGGGGGTGTCTGCGTGGAGAGGATGAGAATGAGGCTGATGCAAAGAAAGCAAGAGAGGGGGAGGTGCAGGGGAGGGATTGCAGTGGACACAGAGAGAGGGATTAACAAGGAAGAATAATGGGAGACTGCGAATAGAATGTCAAGAAGCAAGTCGGAGGATGGAAGTGAGGAGAAAGGAGGAGGGCGAGGGAATTGAAAGGCAGAGGGCTGCGTCTTAAGCATAAGAATGTAGATGAAAGATTTATCTGGAAATTTGATGCTGATATTGGATGCATGACTGCAGTAAAGGGAGAATGTGTGAGGACCTGCACCTGCATTGTTTGGGACATCGAAGAAAAAAAAAAAATTACTACAAAGCTGCGAGTGAAGGTGATTCATTTCCAATTTTTTAGTCTGTTAAGAAAACTGAAAAAAGTAATTTAAGAGGTACTGTGAGGGGGCACGGTCCATGTTGCAAAGAGCTCAAACACTTCAGAATGAAACATTACTGTGTCCCTGAGAAAATCCTGACTGGCTTTATTTTACTCACTTTGGAACCTTGATCAAGGTGAAGCACAGAAATTGAAAGATCTGAATCCCACTCATGCACAGGAAAAACAATCAAAACAATATATTAATAGTAATAGTAGTAAATCAGTTTAGTTTTAAGCACCAAATCAAAGCACATTAAGGCAGAGTAGAGAAAAATGGGAGAGATAGTAGATGGCAAATTAAATCCTTCCAGTATTTGTGGAGACGTCTCACTCTGAACCACAAATGTGAACCTCATGGAGCAAGAGGAAAGTTGAGGGGTCATCAAAAACCAGAAGGGTTCAAATCTGGAAACCACTACGATTTTGTGCCAACCAATTTAGTCTGAGCTTTATACATTGAGTGAAAACCTCAACCTGCTGGTGGTACTAAAAGACCGTATGAATCCTCCGGAGAACATGTGCCAGGTTTTTAGAACGCTGAAAATTAATCATCATTGAATTTTAGGCTTAATAAAATATTACATGAATACTAACTTAGGTGGGTCTTAATTATGTTAATGTTCATTTAACACCACTTCTGTTGCATATTTTTCATATAAAAAGAGCAGTGGCATGCATAGTTGGCAATGTCTCCATGTGTTGTGAAGAACATTGTAATAAAACTGTGAACCATGCTCCTGTCTCTGCCTGTAGTTTGCAAGGCAACGTGGCACATTTTGTTTTATCCTCTACCAGGCTACATAACCTCATGTGTAAGTAATTCTAGGGTTCTCATATTCCTTCATATCTGTCGTGCTTGAAGTGTTGAATTTCTTTCTTTATGGTCTTAAAAATCGAGCTGGTTTAAACCTGTAGAAACACAATATGTTTGCATAAGCAGTCCATCCAGTAGTAGTTTAGTATGGAGTGAAACACAAACTCTGACATCTGCTGCTGACGAGTTTTAGCAACGGGAAGAAAAGAAAAAAAAAACACAGTCCCGGCAGGTATTTGTCCCACATCAGCAGAGTTCTGTGGGTTTATATCTTAACTACTGCATTTGTAGTTAGACCCAAATATAATCATAAGCCACCTCCTCTCACTGCAAACGTTAAACTCTCCCCTCTCATATCCCACAGGAGAATCGACCAAAAGGCACAAGTGTTCTTCAGCTCACTGTAACCGACCGGGACGCTTCCCACAACGGCCCACCTTTCACCTTTGCCATCGTGGACGGGGATGAGGGCGACGTGTTCCACATCAATCAGCAGGGAGCTCTAGTAGCTGTGGGCGCGCTGGATAGGAAAAGTAAAGAGCACTACCTACTTCAAGCACAGGTGAGTCACAGCGCTGAGGAGAAAGCGGAGCTGAGAGGTTGAATTGATTTAACTGCCAAGCCACAGCAACCTGATCTATTTGTCTTCCTTTTTTTCCCTCTTGGTACCTTTTCTGTCATCCTCGCTAACTCGCTATCTCTTACTCTTTTTCCTCTCAAACGACTCAGCGTTCCTCTCTGCGCATCCATCCTTGAATGCCTCTAAATATATTTTAAATGAATTATACTATAAATGCAGCTTTTAGGCTCGCTTGCAAGTGCATATAGAATTTAAATGGATAGTAAAGCTGCTGCATTAGTGTACATCTCACACAAGAAGCATAAATAAAACACATTTGCTTTGAGTTGGCACGATTATGAGTGTTGCTGGGTGTTGATTGGAGGAAAGATGCAGAAGATAAAACCAGTGGGCAGATGGGATATGAGACGTAAGTGTGATGTCTTCTTACACACGAGATGCACGCTTGAGTCGTGTTTTTCTTGTGGAACCGATGACCATCTGTGTGACAGTGTGAATCTGCAAGTGCATGAACTGTAGATGTTTTTTTCGGGGCTTTTAATCTCTTAATATATTCACAGTATGGAAATGCAGTCAACTCCGGGATGTCAGCAGTGGAAGAGCTTGATTGCCCTCTGCTGTTGGAAAAATAAATCTTACAGATAAATTGCACATTATTTGGTCATGGATGCATCTCCTTCCTCTTTCTCACGTTAGGTGTCAGACAGCGGCAAACCTCCGCTCTTCTCCACCGCCTTCATCAGTGTACGCATCATCGAGGAGAGCGTTTACCCTCCTGCCATCCTCCCTCTGGACATTTTCATCTCCACTGCTGGCGATGAGTACGCTGGAGGCGTCCTGGGAAAGATCCACGCCACGGACCAAGACATCTACGACACCCTCACCTACAGCCTCGCCCCTTCATCTTCCTCCACTGACGAGAGCGGCTCCTTGTTTTCAGTTTCCGCCTCTGATGGTAAAGTGATAGCCCTGAGGTCGCTCGACGTGGGTCACTACTCCCTCAATGTGACAGTGACTGACGGACGCTTCACCGCGGCCGCTGATGTCACCGTGCATGTTCGGCAAGTGGCCAGTCAGGCCCTCGACAACTCCATCGCTGTACGCTTTGCAAATATTGCTCCGGAGGAGTTTATCGGGGACTACTGGCGCAACTTCCAGCGAGCGCTAAGGAACATTGCCGGGGTGAGGAGGAGCGAGGTGCAGTTAGTGAGCCTGCAGCCTTCAGAGCAGGGAGATCTGGATGTGCTGCTGACTCTGGAGAGATCAGGAAGCCCCTATCAGTCTCAGGAGGTAAGAACAACCAGAGTGAACTCTTGTTCTAAATGTTTAAGTGTCATTTTGTTTTTTTTTTGTTTTAGATTTGAGGCAGCAGCTAACAGCCATCAATCAATACATCTTTTTATTTTATTAAAATTGTGAAGCAATTTTCTAGAATCTTTGGTGATATCTTAAAACTCAAAGATATTAAGTTGGAATAAAGTGAAAAAGAAAATAGCTTAAAACAGCAGAGTCGTATAATTTCAGGTAGTTGATAAAAGACAAGACTGATTGTTTCAGCTTCAAACATGTAATTACCTTCAGGGCTGGTAAGCTTTGCCGTGTGGTCTCAAATCAGTAACACACTTTGAGCTAAGATGAATGAGGGGGATCTATTGAAAGCGTAGCAGGGAACTGGAGCTGGAATGAAGAAGAAGGCGGCACGGCCGCGGCAGGTGACAGGAGGGCGGTGACGAATTGCAGGAGCGACTGAGTAGGGGTGAATTGTTGAGAAGAATTGACGTGGACAGGATGGAGGTAGCTGCTGTTTGTGGGTTGAGGAGCAGTGAAGCAGCAGAGTTCTGATGCACAATCTGTCAAAAAATAACACGAAAAGCAAGAACATCTGCTCCGGGCAGTAAAGGTAGAAGTACACAGATGTTGTCTGAAATGGAAGTTCACACATATGTTGTTTCATTATTACTGCTGAATATTCATGTGTGAGTAAGAGGCAGTGTACAAACGTATGTGAAAGCATGGCCATATATACATATATTATAAGAATATACTCTGATTAATTTTCTCTCTATCTACTGATAAATCAAACATTTGTTTCATGTTTTTATCGATTGGCAAATTGATGAATTCAGAACTAATCTCAATTTAGAAATCCTCTTCATTGACTTTATTGGTGTTTATTCCCTATTTTCTTCAGGTGGTTTTCCGTAAGCTGAACTCCTCTGCTGCCGTCATCGAGGAGATGACGGGTGTCCGCATCCTACGGGTGGTGCAGAAGCTGTGCGCGGGGCTGGACTGTCCGCTACGCTTCTGCGATGAGGTCGTCTCCCTGGATAAGACCACCATGTCCACTTACAGCACGGCCCGCCTCAGCTTCGTTACACCGCGCCACCAGAGGACGGCGACCTGCCAGTGTGACGGTGATTACGCCTCATAAAAACACAGACACGCAAGTTTATTGTCTCCTACGACCTTCCAGTCTGAGTGGATGCTCTTTGTGACTTAGGTGGCAGATGTCCTGTGCTGAACAACCTGTGTGAGAACAACCCCTGTCCTGAGGGGATGGAGTGTGTAGCCGATCCCAGAGCGACCGTGTACAGTTGTGTGTGTCCAGAGGGCAAAAAGGGCAAATGCTCCGGTGAGACCCCCCCCCCACCTCTTTATCTGTGTCTCAAAACGTCTTTGTCTTTGCTTTTCTTTATTGACACACTTCTGTCGCTTCATATCAGATGGCCACTCGCTGACGTTCAGCGGCGGCGGCTACGTGAAATATCACCTGATGGAGAATGAAAACAAGGAGCTGATGAAACTGTCTGTGAGGCTGCGGACCTTCTCCAGCCACGCGACTGTCATGTATGCTAAAGGGACGGACTACAGCATCCTCGAGGTGTGTGTGTAAACCAGTTGTAATCATACATTTGTCACTTCAGCCTCTTTTACCCATTACGACCCCAGGCGCCAATAAGTCATATTTATTTAATTTAGACCTGAGGGTTTTCTGAAGAGCTGACAGAGTATTGACAGAGAATTATCATCCTCTGAAACAGATAGAGACATGAAATAAAAACATTTGATTGCATAAACATTTTCATTTCGTTCTAATTCGTCAACGTTTTCCCTAAACCTCATGAACATTAATTTAAAATCGAAAAAGCTGGCAAACCTGAGATCCCGCCCACATCTTTTATCAACTGAACCTCGGTCAGCAGGAACATCGCCTGGGTCTGAATCTTCCTCATTGTTATTTTAACCGATGTTTTCGATGATTCGCTTAGATCATATATCTGAAACGCTACTTCAAAAACATATTTCCAGACAAACAAACAAAATGCATTTGCCTTTCCTGCGAGTATTTGAGGAAACTGTCAGTCACATGTCTCGAAAACAACGACGTCGTGGATGAGATGCTCACGTCTCACCTGCCTCTAAAGATAGAAGCCTGCAAATGTCACACCCGTTGTTCACGGTATATAAACACATATGTCACCTCCAGTCTTAATGGATTAAAACCTTGTGAATCAAAATTACGTCTAGACGTGCCCATCTCTGACCACCCAGCATTTCCATATCAGGGCGGTTCAGTAAACACACACCCGACCTGCCCTCCCCTGAGAGCACCCAGCCGACTGTGCTGAAGGGTTCACAGAGCCATTTTAAAAACTCCTCTCACATGAGGGACTATGGGAATGTGGTGGTGGGTTGACAAAATCACACACAAGAGCTATTTTAGTACTGGGAGGGAAGCAGAAAGCAGTTTTCCACACATTCCTTTCAGAGTCTGTCTGGCACAGCCGTCTGCACACCAGACGTACGACTAGAACCTGGCTGGTGAGCAGGGGAGCTATTGTTCATCATGCTGCCATGTATGGTTTTTAATATCTACAGTTTGGATGTTTGTTTTAGACGAGTGAACAGACGTTATATTGTTGTAAGAAGTTCTGGGTTTTTCTTGTAAACTTGGTGTTGTTTGCTTTTGTTATTAAAAAAAATCAGCCGCCCGCGAGTGATTTATGACAGTGTCACACATTGATTTCCAACAGTTACTTGAAGATTTGATTATAATTTCTCCACTCCAAGTTTTAATCTTGTAGAGATCTGATAAACTCTGTTCTATGTCTTTATTTTATTCTTCTCAAACAGATTGTGAACGGACGCCTGCAGTACAAGTTCGACTGCGGCAGCGGCCCCGGCCTCGTGTCGGTCCACAGCGCTCAGGTTAATGACGGCGAGTGGCACACCATCTCGCTCGAGGTGGACGGTAACTACGCCAAGCTGATGTTGGACCGTGTGCACGCTGCCTCGGGCACGGCACCGGGCACCCTGCGCACCCTCAACCTTGACAACAGTATTTACTTTGGCGGTCACGTACGCCAGCTCACCTCCTCTCGCCACGGACGCAGCCTGCCCGTGACCAACGGATTCCGCGGCTGCATGGAGGCCCTCAGCCTGAACGGCCTGGAGCTGCCTCTCAACACCAAAGCTCACCGGGCCCACGCCGTGCTGGAGGACATCGTGGACGTGGCTCCAGGCTGTGCCCTCGCACCTGCTGAGAGTTGTTCCAGCAACCCTTGCACCAACGGCGGGAGCTGCACCTCGCTGCCTAATGGAGGTACATAATGTCCTGCCCGGCTCATTGCACTCACTCAGATTTACGCTGAAGCTGCTTCTTTTAAATTTCCAGTTCTCCCTTTTTGTGCTGTACCACTGGAGCACTTGTACATTTTCAGCTGCGTGGAAGAGATCAGGAGTTTTCAGTTCTGAAGACTTTGCGTCTCGCTGCCTTAAACTGCAAATCAGTCGTAGCTTCTTTTCTATTACTTTAAACCAAGGGTAGTATAGATTGTCACATTTACCTATTTGAAGAGCTGAACCAGCTCTTTCTCTAATGTGTTCCTGTTCTGTTTGTGCTCTTTGCTGTCAATGCAAACTCAACGCTTCTGCATCTCTTAAGCATTAAAACCGCCGGTGCGTTTCTGACATTGTAAACGTGCCTGTTTGGAATTGGCTGTTTGTTTGTCCTGTGGAGGGCGGTGACTTGTTGTTGTGATGGACACTGTCGCTTACATCGATGAGTCCCAGTCGGCTGTTTACTCAAAGTTTATTAGTATTGAAAGTATCATGTGTCCAAATCGCACCAAAGTCGACACTGCACATATTTGTGTCCTTAAAAATACACTCGCCTATGAAGCTGATAAGATGAATGGTTCTTGATATGTGAGCCACAGATAGACAGATATTTCTGGAATTAGTAGATAGATGTTCTGGAAGCATCGACATCAGATTAATTAAAAAAAAAACCCCAAACTAAAGTACGATGAACACTTAATGCTTTTGACATTTATGCTAAGAAAAGGCCCCAAGAGCGACTGAAGTTTCCCCCCTGACCTCACAGTGAGACCTTTTCCTGTTTTATCAATTATCTTGTTTCCAAACTGACACATTAATACCGTCTCCACTTCCTGCTTGTTCCCCACCCCACAGGCTACTTCTGTAAGTGTCCGGCCTCCTTCATGGGCACCCACTGTGAGATCGGCATAAGCCCTTGCGCCTCCAACCCCTGCCTGTACGGAGGCACCTGTGTCCCTCGGGCAGACGACTTCTACTGCCAGTGCAGAGGGCAGTACTCCGGACAGAGGTATCACAACTTTCTCCTGTTGGTCTCCGGTGTAGATAGAAGAAGTGAATGTTATCTACGAACATGCATTCTTAGTGCAACACTGGTAGAGAGTGTAGTGGTTTTCATACTGGAATTGATGTTAAATAGTCATATTTAATGTTGAAGAGTAATGATTATATTTGTGGTGTAACTCTGAGCAGCAGTTGTCAAACCTGAGGCACTTGCACGCCAGTAATTTTTATTTTTTATCGTTATGTCCTCTTCATTAATTTTCATGTTAGTTTATCCTGCAGCAACATAAAACCTTCACACTGTATCTCAGCAGTTTGATGAAGTTGCTGATGTGAACTTCTTTTGACATCAGGTGCCAGTTGGGTCCGTACTGCAGAGACAACCCCTGTAAGAACAGTGGGAAGTGCATCGACAGTCTGGATGGACCGGTGTGTGAGTGTGAGGCAGGATTCCAGGGAGACAGGTTCGTTCATTTTAAACTTTAAATTCATGAACTCACAAGTCTGATCTCCATGATAAACAGAGTTTCACCTCCTGACTTCATTTTCATGTATCGTCCAGGTGCCTGAGTGATGTTGACGAGTGCATCAAGAACCCCTGCGTCAACGGGGGCCAGTGCCAGAACACATACGGCTCCTACAAGTGTAACTGCTCGCTGGGTTTCAGCGGGCAGATGTGTGAACTCCGCACCGAGGTCCGCAATGAATTCATCTCCACCTCCTGGAACATCGGCCTGGAGGAGGTGATCGGCATCGTGGTGTTCGTCTCCAGCATCTTCATCCTGGTCCTCCTCTTCATCATCATCCGCAAGAAGGCCTGCCGCAGGAAGTCCAAGGCCAACAACGGCGACAAGCACACCGGAGGCTCAAGCATGTCTCACTCCTTCCTGCAGCGGCCGTACTTTGACGCCAAACACAAGAACTTCTACTCCGACATCCCTCCTCAGGTCCCCGTGCGGCCCATCTCCTACACTCCCAGCATTCCGAGCGACTCACGAAACAACCTGGACAGGAACTCGTTCGAGGGCTCGGCCATCCCGGAGCACCCCGAGTTCAGCACCTTCAACCCAGACTCCGTGCACGGCCACCGCAAGACCGTGGCCGTCTGCAGCGTGGCGCCCAATCTCCCTCCACCCCCGCCCTCCAACTCGGTCTCAGACAGCGACTCCATCCAGAAGCCAAACTGGGACTATGACTATGACAGTAAGTTTGTTTAGTTTGTGCTTTTAATGTGGGTGCAAATATTTATTTTGCCAACCTGCCCCTGAGTAGATGATAATTCATAATTTGTGGAGTTGTCTTCACATATTTACATTATTCTCTTTCACATTTTATTTTATGGCTTTAATGTTTGTTATTATCTTTTTGGAGAGTTCACATGAAGGAAAATGTAGTTTGGTGCATTTAACGTATAAATGTTTCTACAGGCAAACAAACACTTCAGCATTCATACAAAGTTTCTATCAATAAATAAATAACAAGTGAATATATATACTGAGATTTAAATGGGGCAGTTCCTTGAAATCAATTTCTTAAGTCTAGAACTGCTAAGAACTGCAATCCAACTCACTTAAATACGTTTTAAATAACAGTACTTTGTCTCCATTGGCTCCTTATTACCCAGCCTTTGTTTCCAGGAAACTTGCTAGAAAATCATTAGGACATAATGAACCCTAAAAATAGTGTTGCCCAAGTTAATTCCAACCCTGTTCACACCTGTTCCTCTTTGCTCCACTGCTTCGTAAAAGCTTCTTACCTCATTACAGAAATGAACTCACATTCCATGATGTTATAAACAAACCATAACCAGGTCACTTTATTATAATCAACCTGAAAAAACTCTTTTAAATGAACAACATCACACACAGTTTTAAAATCTGTTACGCTTTCTTCCCCAGCTAAAGTGGTGGACCTGGATCCGTGCCTGACCAAGAAGCCTGTGGAGGACAGCGCCTGTCACCCCTACAACACCAGGGGGAGCATGTCTGAGGTCCAGTCCCTCAGCTCCTTCCAGTCAGAGTCCTGCGACGACAACGGTACGATGCCACTCAACATGTTCAACCTTTTCTCTCCTAGTGAATGAAGAAAACTAACAAGATAAAATAGTTTGATAATCACAGTGATTCATGTAGGAAATGTTTTTTTATTGCAATAGTGATGAATTACTGTTGTTTTTCCTTTGCTGAGTAAAATGCTTGCAGTGTTTCTTTGCATGCTCAGAATGGACGACCCGAGTGGTTGCTCTGGGGGTCACGTCTTCTCTTCTCTCTCTTTTTGCTGCGGGGCATCAGCTCCCATATGGATCAAATCAGTCCACAGATCCAGAACAAGGTTTTAAATAAGGGGTCCAGCCTGTAAGTCCTGATTCACTGCCGGTACAGACGGAAGCAATCACAACAACTTGTTCTGTGTAATTCTCCCGGGATCACACAGCATTGTGACCCTGTTTTCCATCCAGCTGGTCTCATTTCACCTGAGCTCAACTCCAACTAAAGGAGTGTGATGACTCACTCATACAGCCGTTATGTTCTGTTGGAAACTTCACTCGCAAGGTCATTGATTTGACGCACGCCTGCATTTTTCATTCATTAATTTTTTATTTACAAGCATGTTTTTTCTCTTCCCTTTTGTCTTTGTTCTTTTTCTTCAAAAACGTAGCCACAAATGGATGTTTAAAGCAAACATCGAGGTACATATCACCAGGGTTTCCATGCTCCTGTTATGTTCCCCCAGCTGCTCTTCATGTCACATTTATCATCACTGGGTTGTCATGACGGGGATCGTGCTGCTCATAAGTCATAAAAACCCGCACCCTTTGAAATAAAACATGAGGCGAACCAGAAATATATGGAAAAGTATAAGGCCAGGCGTAAGACAACAAAGAGAAATATATTTTCCTATTGTATTTCGAGAATAAAAATGAAAAGGATGGAATTTTTTTTTCCTGTTGGAAGTAAATGAAAATGTTGAGAAAGTTAAATCAAATTAAATTGAGGAAGTTTTGTTTAGGGTATTTTGTGAAGACGGAAAGACGAGATTAAAGTTGAGCAACATATTTCACAAACAAGGTCAAAGTGTCGACTTTAATGTAAAAATAAAATTATCTAATTTGATCCGACTTTGTTCTTGATATCCAAAAATCTTCCTGTTCACATTTTTTTCAAGCCTGGCCCAAATATTCTTCCATAGAAATGTAACTGGACACACACACACTCTTTGGAAATGTGTTAGTATCTCCAGGGAATTTCACTGATTCTTCCATCTGTACTGTCAATGGCACCCCGTAGCATTCAGTATGTTGTGGTGTGTTATATTGCATAAACAAAACCACACCCCCACCCCACCCCACACACACACACACCGTGTCGCCTTCCACCATTGTCTTGTGCCCAGCCATGAAACACCCCCCCCCCAGACATTCAGTGAAACTTAAGTGTGTCTGGCAACGAGAACAGTAGAATCAGTGGGACGTGTCTCTGGTGTCCCGCCATCATTCGCTCCATATGTGTTTATTTCTTTTTTAAGCGTTTGTATTAATGCTAGAATCTCTTCCACCCCCACCCCCCCCCTCTCACAAGCCTCCATAGTGACAGTAATCCACCTTGTTGACACGGTGGGAGGAGAAGGTATTCTTTTATTGTTTCCATCTGACAGTAGTTGTGTCGTGGTGTTGGGTCGCAGCGCTGCCATTATCTTACACTGACAAACCCCCCCTCCAGCCCCCCGACGTGTGGCTTCTCATTTTGATCTGCTAATTAAAAAACGCACCAATGCTAAATCCAATTAAACACCAAATTAAACAGGCACAGAAGTGATGCCTCCCAGTCTCAGCGTCAGACTTTGATTACACAACTCAGGACGTCTGTTTAAGAAAATGGCAAAAACCCTGTTGTTCATTAATTATTCTGTCGCCCTCTTCATCATCATTTTGTCTTTCATTGTCCACATTTCATTTGTGCTCTCAGACGATTGTTTCTTCCTCTCAGCTCCTAACGTGACTTGTTCTCTTTCTTCTCCTTCTTGCCTCATGTAAAGAGTCTTTTTTGGCTCATGATCTCAAGAACCCAAGAGGTGACTTTGTTATTTTTTGTTTCCGTCTGTGTTTGCCTGCTGTTCACTGGTGTTAACACCCCCCGATCCCACCCCCATCTAACTCTTAACCACTAACCCCAGAGCATAATGAGGAGCGGGTTAAACCTCCTCAACAAGATGAAACCGGTGTCACGCTCTCCGCACCGGTGGTGTCACGGCTGTGAGATTATCTATTTCCCCACAAACACTCCCATGCATGGCTCGGATGTGGTGACGCTGTGAGGGAAAGTGTTAATCCGACTGTTGTGTGATGAAAAGGTTTTTGCTCCATAACTAACAGGAAATATTCTCAGTCGTTTGTGTTTGTTCATGTGTTTGTGTAACTGTTTAAGAAACTTGAAGCTTCTGTAAGATTTTATTAAATGTGAATTTGGTGAAGTGGTGGAGGGAAGGACAGTGAAACAAAAGTTAGATCAGCTAAAACTTCATATTATAGCCAGTTAGAATATGTCAGTGATGTATAATAATAATAATAAGAGGGAGATTTGATTATATTTATTTGTAGCTTTGAAGAGACACTGAGGTCTTAAGAAACACAACACGTCCCTCATACTAGAGATTTGAAATGTGGTAATATTGAGAATAAAGAGAAAAAATCACTGAAATATTATGATAATTATAATATTACCTCTTTGAGCTTTGGTTTGATGACTTTTTTTAAAAAGAAAAGTAAATTGAGAAAACTCATATCCACTCACATAACAGAGGCATGACATCACTCTTAGGATGAGGTAAGCCTATAATTATATCGCCCCAAATTATAATTATTAAATAAACACATCGCAGAGTTCAGGATATTTAAAATATTATAAAATTGGAAATAATAAAACAGAATTATTTCACTGTCTAAAGGTTTGTGCAGCTGCTCTCACAAAGTGTTGTGTCGTTAGTTGTGTATTAATGAACAACTCGTTGTGTTGGTGTGACGTTGTATTGTGTTGATGTTGCATGGTGTGGGTTTTTAACATTAACATGATGGATACCAGTAACCAGACGTGACGCTGTGGTTCAGAACATTAACGTTTGCTCTTTTCCTTCCAACAACAGGATATCACTGGGACACATCTGATTGGATGCCAAGTGTTCAACTTCCTGGAATCCAGGAGTTTCCACAGTATGAGGTTGTGGAGTCGCCCGCCCCTCTGTACAGTGACCCGAGTGCCATCGACACCGACTACTACCCCGGCGGCTTCGACATTGAGAGCGATTTCCCTCCGCCGCCAGAGGATTTCCCTGCCAATGACGACCTGCCGCCGCCACCTCTGCCAGAGTTCGCCGACCGCTGCGACACACTGCGGCCCCAGGGCAGAGACCTGGACCCGTCTGCGACCGACACAGGAGGCTCAGGCGGGGTCCGCCAGCGCCCGGCCCTGCCTCATCTCTACAGCCTTAACCAGTACCTACCGCAGCACTCCTACCCAAGCGACGGGGGTGACACTGAGGGCCAAGGGGCCACCTCCACCTCCGCCAACACCACCCCTGCTTCTACCTTGGGCACCAGTGGCTACAGAGGGGGCTACGCTTTAGGTTGTAGTCTGGACTTTGACTCCTCAGCTCTGGACAACATGTCCATGTCTCTGTACACGTCCACAGCCTCTTGCTCGGACATGTCGGCGTGCTGCGAGGAGTCCGAGGTGATGATAAGCGACTACGAGAGTGGCGACGAGGGCCACTTTGAGCGGCTGTCCATCCCGGCGCTGGACTCCCAGCAGCACACTGAAGTCTGACACTGGATCCAAACAAAAGTGCCTGAACCCACAGCTACACCTTACGTTAGCCCGTCACACAACACCCACACCAAACGCGCACAGTATGTGAACACGACACCACACACACACACATACATGTCCGCACACATTGAATTGAGTCAAACACGGGGGTTGTTGAGACTGGTTGAGAGACAGTCGGCTGAGAAAACCTGAAGAAGAAGCTCTTTGCGTGTTCTCAGCCCGAACCCCCGCCCCCTTTGAGTCTGGCGGTGCTGTTACTTGTGACTGTCATCTCACACAGGAAGTAGATTGTCTGAAGGATCAACGATTCAACGCACGACAGGAAAAACATCATGGAAAGAAAAAAAAAGAATAATAATCTCACCACAACATCTGTGTTTCTATAAATAAAACCAAGCAAACTGTTTTTATACAAGTCCTCATTTTCAATGTAAATTTAAATGTACAGTTTTGATTTCAAAGTTTACTAGGTTTTGTAGATATTCTATGCTTTTATTTTCAAAAAAGACGAAGAGTTAAATGGTGTGACATTATCAGCCTTACTGTGCTTACATTCACTAGAGAAAAAAAAAAAAAAGAAACGTTAAAAAAAGAGAGAGAAGAGCGTGGCTTTCCCGCACACAGTGTACTCGTAAAGTTTATCGTCTCCTGCTCATTTCAAAAAGGGTCCTCAGTGAACGACTGCATATTCTTGTGTTGTTGGTTTTTCTTTTTTAAATGTTTGTTTGTAAATTTTGACTTTGGAACCTCTTTATTTTTCCACCAAGAAAATGGGACCCAATATATTTATAGTGCAGAGTTATCCATGGACACGTGACTTTTTCAGGTGTCCATGTGTGTGTGAGCAGTGCTATGGTCTTGTTAAGGTTTTTATTGAATACTGCCACAAGCTCACGCTTTCCTACTGGCAATAAATTATTCCTAAAAAATATTTCTGCTGTCTTCTTATTTCCAGAGCGTGCTCATGAATAGAAACACGGTGATGTATTAATTGTAATATTCTGGTGTTACTTGTGCAGAAAATAATTAAATCTTAACAATGAAAGTCACAAATCTTATTACAAACTTTTTGTCAATCAACTTTGATCTGGGTCCGACTTGTATAATTGTAAGGAAACATTTTGACAATATGTTTGTTTTTGTTAATTGTGATGGGTATGAACATCAAAACTATACAGCAATTAATAAAAGATTTTTATGTTTAATAGACCAAACGATTAATTGACTATTTGAGAACATGCAGACTGATTGAAAGGTGCTTCAGTAAAATGCAGATGACAACAGTAGAGTGTGTAACTGTACCATTTCAAACTGGGAGGGCACTAAATAGAGCGCGTACTCCACAGCAGTTCCCAAATTTCACACGCTCATAAGTTCCCTAAATAAACTTTTTCTTTTTCAAGATCAACGTATTTTTCCCTGGGACATCGGTGAATATTTTAAAAAACAAATCTCAATGTTAATGAAAGTTATTTTATATTATTTTTATATTTTTTGGCCTGAGTAAATCCGTTGAGTAGTTTTTGCATGATCAGGTGAAAACATAACATCCCTGGCAGATGAAATCACGAACTCTCCATCGCGTCTTGTTTGACACGTCTGTGAAATCTGACAGTTTCACGTCACCTCCCTCCTCTGACTCTGTGGCCTCTTGTATCTGTAAACTGTCGTCGTCTCACACGAGGCTGAAGAATCTAACGGGACTCTGATACCTTCAGGTTCTGGCTCAGCGCTACAGTCGCTGTGTGGTTTCTAACCGTGTGGTCTGCACTGAGCTGACCCGGTCACGGTTCCACGCGGTTCTTCCTCACGGGCTCTGGTGTGGAAGAACGACCTTTTGACCTCCAGTCAGGATATTTATTAACATTTCCTTTAACACACATCCCAACAATGAATTATAATGTGACGGACTGTCTAATGTCCGACAGAGCTGCAGAGTGCGTCCATGCTGAGGTTGATAAAAATCTAATTTTGTCATTTAGGAAAAGTTTGTGTGATTGATTCATTTGCTGATGCCCAATTAACCAATCATTAATTTGTGAAAAACAGCTGTTGGGTTGCCAGGTTGTGGCAAAGCTGCATCTTAACTCTTGAGAGATCTTTAATGATGTGAGGATTTTAAATGTGATTATACTGCAGTCACATTAGTGGCAGTGGAAAGTTTATAAGTTTATAACTGGACACACAAAGTAGTTAAATAGAGAGCTGGTAACTTTTCCTCCTTTTGGCTCTTAATTAGTTTGGTTAAAATAAAACATCACTCTGCAGTTATGTGTTGCTAATGACGGATCACAGATTCCTTAGATCCTACTGATGTTTAAAGGGTGGCACAGTGGTGCAGTGGTTTGTACTGTCTCCTCACAGCAAGAAGTGTTCGAACCTGACAACGCACCAGGAACACCGACTAATCAATTATGTGTGCGTGTGTGTGTGTGTGTTGATGGTCTCACGTCCACCTGCAGCAGGGGCGTGATGAGCACAGCTGACTCCAGTTAGTGAATCACTTCCTGTTTAAATGTGGCGGAGAGGGTGGGTCCCGTGCAGCAGAGAGGAGTTAGTGACAGAATGGTGGTGGTGAGCTCCTGGTGTCTGGCACGAGTGTCGGCCTGTGACGGAGTGGCGATCTGTCCAGGGTGTGACTCACCTCTTACCCAAAGTCTGCTGGGATCGGCCCCAGCCCCCCCAACGTCCCTCAAAGGGTAAATGTTGTAGAAGTGACTGAACTGACTTTTTATAGAGAGAGAAACTTAACTTCCTTTATTAGTAGATTTCTCAAATTATAATAATATATCAACATCTCAATGAATTCTGTTCGTATATTTCATATTTACGAATCACAATTCACGTCACTGGGATAATAAAAGGGTCATTTTCTCACCTGACTTGCTGCTGAAAGCAGAATTGGAATTCTTCCTCGTGTCCTCGTCCAAAACTGCAGATGAAAACATTCTTTGCTTTTCAAACCGACCTCGACACATTTTTCTCCCTCTTGCAAAAACCCATTAGTCTCAGAGCAGGATGGATGATTCCTCTTCAGCCGGGCTGCAGAGTAGAGAGGAGCATTTTCAGACACGGAGCTCCAGGTTCAAACAGCTGCTCTGTGTTTGAGTCACAATGTGGAGGAAGGTTTTTTTCGACTGCAGCAGTGGAGTGTGATGGAAGCAGCTCTGAGTGCAGCCTCTCGTCTGCTGCTTCACGCTCCATGGATCCAATTAACCGTGGAAATGGAAGCAGGTGTTTTTCCATTAAATAAATGAAGACTCTCTTACTTATTAATGAATTATTCATTGGATGGAATCAGGGGCGCAGTTGTGTGGGAGAGGAGGTTGTTCTGCGTCGAGGGCCATTGTGATTAGCATCCAGGGTGTAGGACAAGACGACGGCCACAAGATGGCAGCATGTGGCAGCTGATGAGAGCGGAGGGAGAGGAGGATGAACACAGAGGAAAGAAGAGCGTCCTAATTGCCCCCTTCTGGCTGCAGCACGAGACATAAACTCCACCTCCTCCATGTTGGGGGATGGGACATGGACCAAGTCAAAAGGTCAAAATACACATCACATGGTTATTTAGAGATGGTTTCTATCTTATCACGCTGCCTTCATCTTTTTGCAGTTTGGTTTTAATTTGATCCTATAAAACAGAAGTGTCATGATTGACAGCTGAGACTGACTCATGATTGGACAGGCATGTGTATCGGCATATAAAATGTTTGTACAACTGGAAGTAGTGGAGACACGTCATCTTTCTTTACACACAGTCTATTGTTATAATACACATTTCCTCTTTAATCTTCAAAGCTAAATAGCCTCATCGTAAGATAAAGATGCTCCATATATCGTATGTACATATGCAAATGACAACAGTTCACACAAAGAGCATGAAACAGTCGGTGTAATCCAGAGCTCGTCAGTGAGATTAGTTTTTCATCAAACTGTGATTTGCTGTTTGCACAAAAAGCGTTCAGGATTTCAAGACTCGGTTCCTGTGACAATGTGCAAATATGAAATAGCTCAAATTCAGAGTCAAATCAAACACAAGTGTCTGAGAGAAATGCAAAGAGGGGAAGACGGTGATAGACCGGAGGCTCACGCGTTGTTTAAACACGTCTACTACACTCGACTGAATGTCTACAACAAAAAAAAAAAACGACCTTGCGGTCAGAAGCCGTCAGCCGCTCAGACCCAGAAATGTCTCGTCCACTGTCTCAGAGTCGTTATTAACATCGACCCACCTTCAGCCGTCGGCTCCAAACTCCTCCACAGACAGAAACACTGAGCTGCTGCTGCAACACGAAGACACTTGAGGTCACAACGGAACCAGCCAGTGTAGAAATCAGACCAAGATGCTAATCTGACCTTAGACGCCATGATCCCGAGCTTCAGTTTGGAGAAATGTCAGGAAACCAAGAGGCTTTCCTTGAATATTTACCTCCACAAAGAAGGTTCTGTTTCCCCACTGTCTGTCTCTGTCTGTCTCTGTCTGTCTGTCTCTGTCTCTATCTGTCTGTCTCTGTCTGTCTCTGTCTCTGTCTGTCTGTCTGTCTGTCTGTCTCTGTCTGTCTGTCTCTATCTGTCTGTCTCTGTCTCTATCTCTATCTCTATCTGTCTGTCTGTCTCTATCTCTATCTCTATCTCTATCTGTCTGTCTGTCTCTGTCTGTCTCTGTCTGTCTCTGTCTCTGTCTCTGTCTGTCTGCAGGGACGGATCAGATTTCTTTAACATTGTGAGATTTCCCAGAGAAATAATCTGCTTATAGTTTGTGGGGGAAACACAGCCGGTCTGTCGAGTGGAAAGCGTCCGTCACATGTTGGGTCGGAAACTTGTGGGGAAGCAGCAAAAGTAATCTCACAAAATAAAGTTCACACAGCCAGAAAGATTTTAACACACCTCCACCAGGAGGAAAGAAACTCTTCACATGCTTTGTTTTATGGATTTGAAAAAACGTCCTTGTTGAATACGAAAAAATTACTTTGGAAAAGTTTGGCAACTTTTAAAAATGCCTCCAACCATGTGACCAATCTCACAGCTTTGTTAAGAGCAAATAACGTTGTCGCTGTAAATTCACTATGTTGATTAAATTAAATAACTTAGGATTAAATACAGTTTCTCTCATTTAATGAGAAATGAATATAAAAGAGATATTTTATTAAATGTCTGTGGCCTAATTGTATAAACACACCATCTGATCAAGGCTCAGAGGCACAGAGGAAACTCACTGTCAAACCACATACATCCATTCATGACTTATACAACCTGACGACCACAAGATGGCTGCAGACGGCAGCTGATGAAATCCAAGGGAGAGCAGGAGGGAGAGTGGAACGACCCGGAGAGAGACAACCACTTTCATCAAATGATTAAACTCAGTGAATCCTTCTGGCTGGATGAAGTAACACAAATCAGACACATCAGCCACAGAGATTACACAAACTCTGCATGATTTCCCCAACACAGATCTGCCCCGCAGTCACAGCAGCCTCCCTTTAACGCTTCATGACAAATAGCAAGAAAAATAATGTGTTCAATAAATGTGTGCAAATCATGCAGTAGAAGAGAGAGTTGAGAATAGTTGGTGTAAATCCAGAGCTTTTGACAGGAAGATTAGTTTTTCATCAGTCGTGCCTCAAGCTGTGATTTGTTGTTTGCACATGCCAGCGTCTTGAAAACACTGAAACTGAGGCAGTGAGTTCAGTCAGGCGACACATTCCAACACAAGCACATAAATAATGAAGACAGAACCAAATGAATACGTTTGATTTTATCATTTACACTTAAAATGAATCTCTGGAGGAGCCTTCAGCAAGAGCTGAGACGTGTGTAAAACAAGAGAAGACACACACACACACACACACACACACACACTGTTCTGTTAGCGGTCAGCAAGAAATTAACACTTTGGTTTAACTCTGCGGGGGGGCCGGGGGGGCGGGGTTGATGAATTAAATAAACAACAACATTTAAAAAAAAAAAAGTGTCTGGGCCTCGTTCACGTCAGATAATCACTTCCTGTATTGGAATGTGTTTGTGCTTAAGTTTGTGTGTGTGCATTTGCATGAGAGGGAGACACACACACACACACACACACACACACACACACACACACATAAACACACACTCACTCGCATGCAAAGACCACTGACCCCAATAATCCTCTTTCTCCCAGCATACACATCTCTTTCCTGGGTGGAGCTCCGCTGTTGTCAAGGCAACCGGCCCGGTGGAGGAGGGAGGAGGAGGTGGAGTAGTGATGGTGGGTTGGGGGTTGGTGGGGGGATTGGGGGGGGGGGGGCTTTACAACAGCAGATAAAAGCAAACACTCTTGTTTCTCTGTGGGACGTGGTGATGACCAGTGAAGCGGCAGAGACAGGCTGCACTCATTACATTACTTCTGTCTCCTTCATTTTGCTGACAGCTCCCTCAAATGAGCGGGAGAGTGTGTGTGTGTGTGTGCGTGTGTGTGTGTGTGTGTGTGTGTGTGTGTGCGTTGCAGCGGGGGGGTCGTCCTCTTGGCACCCTCCTGTCCACATCACGGGTGCACCTGCCCTTTCCCCCTCCCCCACATTCACCACCTCTTACCCTTTTGTCATCCCCCACAAAACTCATAACCTGTTTTTGTGGTTTGACGTGATGACATCACACATCTCCCCTCCATCTCTCTCTCCTTCTCATTTCATCCCCTTTTCTTCCCGTTTGTCAAAAATAAAAGTGAACAATGTTTCTTTTCTTTTATATTTTGAAGCAGATAAAATCTCTCTCTGTTTCTTTCCCCCTCTGTTATTTTTGTTTCACTTTAAATTTAAAGCTGCCACAAAATGTGCCTCTGTCATCTTTTGCTGCCGCTGAAGTTCCCCCGAAGACTTGAAGCGAGAGCTCGTGGGTGCACCCTGTGCCGGGGCATTATCCGGCCTCCTCTTAAGGACCATTTTGATAAAAGTGAGCCCTTGTAGCGACAGTGAGCTTTTCTTAAAAGCACGAGAGTCAAAACAAAACGCACTATCCCCTGCAGACATGTCTCTCTCTCTTTCACATGCCTGTTTTATTACTTGGTTTACATGCTCTTTGCTTTTTCCTCCCTGCCACTGAAATGACTGATTCCTAAAGCGCCTCAGTTATCCTTCAGATGAAAGTCTCTCAGCCTGGGATGATTAAAAAGGAGCAGGAGGTAAAACAGTGAATCCTGAGCTGCAGGACGAGGAGCACAGGAAGTGCTGATGTACAGGAGGACATGTTTAGGAGTGACTGACTCAAGCTGAATTATTGTTGCTGATAAATCTGTATTTTACAAGGTGACGTACACAAGCAGTCGTGTCTCCATAACTTCAGAGGACTTTATATTGATTTCCTGGAGACTCTAACTTCAACCATAACTGCTACTCTCCTCACCCAAACACTTACCTGAACCTAAAACCTTAAAACCTGTGTGCACCCTAAAATCTAATGATTTATGTTAGGAGGGTAGGGGATATATATATATTTGTATATTTGTTGATTGCCAATACTTAACATGGATGTATGAAGTTATATTAATGTCTATAAATAGTTATTCAGACATTTTCAGCATGAAATAGATGCTTGAAGTTCGGACAGAGTGAAAAACATACTTCATCTGATCAGACTCAAACAACAAAGAAAATTAAGTCAAGGTTCAAGTGTCTTTATTCTTAAAATGCTGTTGTTTTGGTTTGTGATTTGTCTGATTGTGTTTGTCTTGTTCTTGTTTGCTCTCGTGTTCCTGTTCTGCACCGGCACCCTGCTGTGCTGGAAGAAGACAGGCCTTTGTTTAATCATTATAATTATAATAATACAAACAATTATCATCATAATTGCTGGTATAGTTTTTGTGCATGTGCTTTTGTTTGGAGTAATAGAAGCAGTAAATGAGTAATTGCTTGTAAAGGAAATGTAACATTTTGATCGTGCACAATGTAATCGTGTTCATTCCCCCTGTTTGCATGTTACAAACCAACCTTTGTCTTGTGCACCGTGCTCTGAGCTTTAAAGTGGGACAACACTGTGAGAGACTTGTGTCTCTTACCCAATTGTCAGAGTGGGATTGCAGAGTTGCCACGACATGCTATACAGGGTTCACTCAGAATGATGTTCCCTTAAAGGTTCAGTGTGTAGACTTTAGTGACATCTACTTTCCAACCTGAAGGAGAACCTGTGGTAGCTTCAGTTGTTATACAAACTCAGAAGGTTTAGCTTGTCCAGTTGGACAACTGTAAAAAACATGGCCTCCTCCGTATTTAAGTATAAAGGTAAAGAAAATAACAAGTTTTACAATTTAGATGAAACCCACTCGTGAAAACATCACCAGGATTATTTTAGTTTCTGCCTATAGATCCCTTTCAGATAAATCTTACACACTGAACCTTTAAAAAAAAACATCCTGTACATTCAATGTCAAATGTTTCAAATTTGTATTATTGCAGCTGCGATGAAGACGTTCATATCGTTCCACTCGTTCTGCTGCTGCTGCTGCTTCTTTTTTATCAGCGAGCGAAACCAGAAAGGACTGAACACCAGCAAACGACACGAAGATTCACATTTTCATTTCCTCCCACCTTCTCCCTCTCAGTCCCCATCTCCTCCTGCTCTCACAGTGTTTGCTGCACTGTCTCACTAAATTGTTTAATTATTTTAAATCGCTCCTCTGCTGCTTCTTCTTCTTCTTCTTCTTCGTCCTCCTCCCTCCAGTTTATTGTGGAAAAACACGTTGCAGGGTTGTTTCTTGTGATCGCAGGAGTTCATCTCAGAGAACAGACCAACCTGAAATCTATTACAGACGGATGAGTGGGGAGAGATAATGATTGTGTTTTGCGTGAATGCAACTCACAGATATATTATAATAACGAGCCGCTTGTATTTTGAGATGGAGGACAAAGGAAGAAGATCCACAGGCAGGAGCATTATGACTCATAATTTTGGGACACTGTTGTCATCTATTTATTGTTTTGACTATATAACATCAGAAATAGTTATTTAGAAGATATACATTTATATTCCAGGGATATAAAACCAGAGAAACTCCATATTTGAGGTGAAACTGCTTTTTTAGGCATCTTTCCATGAAAAATTACTGAAATGATAAAGTGAAGACAAACATTCATTTTTCTAACAACATTTATTCCATCTGATCTGTTGTACATCATGATAAAAGAAATCCTGTAGAAACAGGTGGAGCTCCGACTGACTGACAGCTCGTCATCTCTCCAGAATATGTGATTATATCTTTTATATCATTTTTCAAATATCTTTAAAGTTGCAGATGAAAATAAAACCTTAAATGTGAGGTTTCACTTTTTATTATGACAAACTGTCATTTTGTGAGACAGCTCATGAATAGGCTGCAGAAGCTGTGTGTGTGTGTGTGTGTGTGTGTGTGTGTGTGTGTGTGTGTGTGTGTGTGTGTGTGTGGCGAAGGGGAGGCTGACCCATTTATTTTGAACATCATTAACTAACAATACGAACAACAACATAATGGACATTCTTTGTATAGAAAGTCCATTGTCAGGGTTACTCAAACAGAAACCATGTTATTAGTGTAATAGATAATAATAATCTTTATTTATACAGAACTTTTTAAAAAGAGAGTTTACAAAGTGCTTTGACAGCAAAGTGAAAAAAGTAAATATAAGAGAAATACCAATCAGCAGGATGTGATGTGACCAGTAGGCCAGACTTATGAAAACCTCAACACATAAAGGCAGTAATGTGACAATAAAAATAAATTAACCTTTAGCTTTCGACCTCGACCTTGGAACAGCCAGCAGGATCCACCCGAGGGTCTAGGGCACATAAGGGGCCGGACCCCGACGTGCTTTAAAAGTGACAGAGAATTTTAAAATCAATTCTAAAACAGTCTAAACGGTGAAATAGTCCTCACAGTGTTGGTGGTTTGATTTTGACTCACATTTAGAGTTGATCTAAGAAATTATAGAAAATTCATGCAAAGCAGACGTTCAATCTGGATCGTTAAAGACAAGACAAGATAAGATAAGATATAATAATCCTTTGTTAGTCCCACGATGGGGAATTTTGCAATAATACAGCAGCAAGAGTCAAAAACAGGCACCAGTGAGTAAAAATAATAAGATGCAATACTTTCACGTAAGGAATAAAGAAATAAAGAAACGTGAATGGAATAAAAACGAATAAATACAGTGTAAAAACAAGAACTATATTCTCTCAATGAACGTGTCTGAGCCTCCTCACCGAGACAATAAGAGAGTTTCTTATTGGAGAGAAGTTACAGACAAAACATGAATGATTCCTCAAAAATAATAATGAATGGGCTGAAATAAAGCAAAGCACGGGACCGCAGAGCCATGAATGAACACGCATCTGGTAAATGGAGAGAAGAGAAGAAGTGGGACACGTCTCTCTCTCTCTCTCTCTCTCTCCAGCTGCTCTTCCCCCTGTCGACCACCAGGCGCCAGTGTTTCCCCCCTCTGAACAAACACCCCCCCCTCTGGACTGTTTTGGTCACATGCTGGTGAACGCGCTGAAGTTGCGGCTCCATGTCACACACGCGTAAAGACAAAGTGGATGGCACACGGGCGCACGAGTGTCACCACAGCCGGGGAAACTACCGGAGCTGAGCCAAGGAAGAGAGAGGTAGAAGAAGAGGAGGAAGAAGAAGAAGAAAGGAGGAGGAGGAGGATGAAGATGAAAGCAGCGGGAGGCTGTGGTAGTATCCCACCAACACCAACACCACCACCGGCTCCGACATCCAGGCGCTAGGAGGAGGAGGAGGGGACGCACCGGCACTGGGGCTGTCGGGCTTCGAGCCGCGGCGCGTTGAATTAGGGGGAAAAACACAAAAGTTCAGTGACCGACTACAATGGTTATAAATGGGTCCCACCTGAACAGCTCCTCGCCAGACCCGCTGCTCAGCCGCCCGCCCTGGGTCACCACAACTTTGGGCTGCTTCCTCATCTTCACCATCGTGGTGGACATCCTGGGGAACCTGTTGGTCATCTTCTCCGTGTACCGGAACAAGAAGCTCAGGAACGCAGGTGAGTGAGAGGAGCAGTCGAAGAAGAAGGAAAAGTGAAGAGATTAAAAAAATAAAATAAAAAACTAACCTAAAGATGTGACAACAAACTCCTGCAGGTTTTGTTGAAACACTTTTAAGCTACAGTTTCCTCTGGTCTCCATGGAGACACATTCTGTTGCCTAGGTGTTCCATACATCTCATATTTTTTGTGTGTTCTCATTTTTTAACGAGCATCAACAAATCTGTGTCTTTACAAACTGTATGTAAAATTGAGATATGATTCAACCTTCAAGCATTGAGTCGTCTCCCACTTCATTCTTCATGTTGTCGTTTCATTTTAATAGAATTTTAACACGTTCTTCTTAATTCCCTTCCCAAGGTTATCGGATAACTTCATCGTTTGAGGCTTTTCTTTTTGTGTGTTCTCATTATTATCGAGTGTCAACAAGCGCCACAACTCGTCTCCCATCAAGCTTCATGTTGTTTGTTTTTCCTTCTCTTATATCTTTTGAATATAGATACAGGATATAGAATGTAAACATATCCTTCCTAACCCCCCCCCACCCTCCCGAGCTTATTGAGCTCACAGTAACGGACAGTCCAGATCGAGCTCGAGTAGCAATAGCCGACTTCTGAAGCGGATATAATTTCACTGACCTCCAACAGCGAAGCAAAGGTTCCGAGGCGAGCGGAGCTCAGAGAAACACTATAGTAATTATTGACACGCTCTGAAGCCACAGGGAAAGCCCTGCTTCCATCCCAGCGGTGCTTAGCACACTAATGCTTCCCAGGCTTCTCCACTATCCACGTTCCTCCAGCCCGCAGGTTTGATCTAATAATGACAATGACGACAGAATATTTAAAATCATTACCAGGCCGGGGATGGAACTAATGCTGTGAATGTTTTTTTTTTCTTCTTCACTTGACTGTGAATTGAATTAGGATATGGGCTGTGGGTTAAATCCTGTTTCCGAGTTTGGACAGGCAGTGTTGTGTCTCACTCGGTGAAGGTGGTAAAACGCTCATGTTCTAATAGTCAGCTGATGGAGCGCCGCTGTGAAAACCCAAGAGGCTTCTGTCATGCCCAGGTCTGCGCACCTTAACTGGCAGCTACACTTATCCCGGCTGTCATCGTCGGGGAGGCTGCACTGGGCTGATTTGCTAAATACACACCTGACATTACCATTTCACTCACCGCAGTCAGAATAGATTCCCGTCATGTGGCTTGAGAGCGGAGAGCCCCCTGGCGAGGAGCAGTCAGGATGTACAAGGATCTGATTTCCTCTGATTCCTGCGAGCTGCCATTGTTTGGTGATGATCAGCGTTAAAGCAGTAGGACTTGAGTGTTTTAAAGCAGAGCTGCTGACAACACATCCGTAACCAAGCCGTCTCGAAATAGCACTTATCTCCGAAACTGAAAATATATCTGCGTGATGTCGTAAGTCACAGCGTTGCGTGGTGAATTGTGGAATAATGAGAGGAACGATAAATTTAGGGAACCGCGTCTTTTGAAGTTGTTCCATTAATTACTGCTTGGAATTTAATCAACTATGGAGTTAACTTATTATCTCCACTTTAATGGTGTATATGGTCGAGAATTAACCGGCTGGGATTACCGTGTATTTATTCACTTCATTGGACAATTCAATTTTCTTCTCGACACGCTGAATTCCAACCCAGCGTGTTGAAGAGAACTCCAATATCCGAGGATCAAAAGGATGTGAGGAGAGAAAAAAACAAAGCTTAATTGTGTCCGTGGCCGTCCATGAATCCCAATAAGGCCGACGTCAGCTGATGACGTGCTTCCTTGAATCTGTGCCTTTGAAGGGTATTCGCTGCTTTTCATTCAAGCTCTGAAGACGTGCATGTCTAACTGAAGGCTCTCGCAATTCTCTGTTCAAATAGCCATCGGCAAATCGTGCACAAATTGGCGGAGATATTGATTGGTATGAAAACGTTTACATTCATACTTTCATCACTGTTGGAATGTTTTGACGGCGGGCAGGCTGCAGACCTTATCTGTGGGAACTCAATGCCACAGAGGATTGTTTCAGTAACAGAAACAGATTTGGACTCACCCGTCTAAACTTTCAGGAGTGGGGTTCTAACCGCCACATTTTCTACTCTCAAAGAAAGAATACAATTTCCTGTTGTTGAGTAGATCAAAAACCCCCTAGGGTAAAACAAAAGGGGGGGCACAGTTTCTTTTTTGCACAAAATAAACGCTAGAGATTGCGCAGCAGTCACACAGCACGGGGATAAATTAAATAATGAGTATTTAAATATACTCAGCGGAAAACCTGGCAGGCGCTGGGTCACATATTGCAGGCAGCACTGCTGTGCCTGCGTAGCCAAACCCTCCGTCAGTGCACAAAACGGCAAGTGATCGAATGAGCGTGAAGCCAGCAACACACGGTGAGCGGTTTGAGCTGCTTGGCTGGATGCAGAATCAGTGCTGTGAACTCAGCCCGGCGCCAATAAATTAACTTCAGTCGAACCTGTTTTGTTGCAGATAAAGTCATTTTCAGTTTTAAGCTGGGGAAAGAAAAACTAAGATTCCAGCAAGGAATTGTTAGAATTGACAGTTCTGACCAGCTGGAGAGAAATATCAGTTCATGCATGAGGTGGTTTATGGATGGTGGATAATGTTGTCCTGCCCCAAACTTCACTTGCAAACAATTGGATCATACTTTCTCCATCTCACTCATGTGTTGTCAGCTTGAGTCAGTGAACGAGAAGTACAAAAAGAGAGTCGGGCGTCTGCAGAATATCTGAAAAGTCTTATTCCTGTCACACCATCCCTGTTACCTTTTGCACTGATCGTCGTCAAAGCAGAAAACTTTTTTCTCCAGAAGCACAGGAAGTTTAAACAGTGACTTACCTACTGTACCTCTCGCAGTGTGAGATGACAGATGAAGACGAGCTTTAAGGTGCTGCTACCTTTCAACAAACCAAAGAGCTGCACGCCGGAGTGTGTGTGTGACACTGAATTTATCCTTCTCCAGCGTTGCGTGACTTGGCTGCGTGTCGGCAGAATGTCATTTCCCATCGTTCATTACACCTCTTGTGTCTGCAGCAGCAATATCGCTCTCAGCGTAATGAATATTTTCAGGCATTAATGCAGAATTAAGTGGCATTTGCATGTGATTCCAATTAAAATGAGCGTTTTAGGTCTCATAATAATATCCATCGGCTTTGTCGGGAGATTCTCAACGGAAATTAGCTCAGAACTGTGGCACTTAGTAAAGAGATGACTGAAAAACCCCAAATCCCCTTGTGTAGATGTTATACAGTGGATGTTGACTTCGCTGCATCCTGTTTTATTTAGAAGCCATTTTATAGAAATATTTTGTGACAAACTGTAAATCCTTAAGACCAGGCTTTATCAGGGCTTCACGTATCTCATATCAAGATTGCACAACTAAGGTTAAACTGAAGAAGAAAAAGTTTCTCTGGGTAAATGTGTTGTGTCGGGACAAAGGTAAATGAAAGAATGTGCTCACGTATCTTCTCTGTGGAGGAGAACACTGGTTTCTATTCACATGCAAAAGTTGATTCAAGTTTTTATCTCACTTTTATTGAAAGAAGGCGACAAGTCGTGTTTTTATGCATTTCAGTGTTTCACCTGGGAAATATCTGGATTTTCTTTTTTCCTTCTTCAAAAACTCAGGCATCCACTGTGTCGCTCTTCAACACCATCATTCTGTCATTTCCCCTCTTGACTTGCTGCTCTGGCTTCCCACCACTTCAGAAAACTTTGTAAAGACGTGGACTTTACTCACACTGAGAGGACATGTGTCTTTGGAACTGTGTCAGGCATCGTTACGTGATACCGATGTATCCTCTGCCAGCAGTATCAATATCGAGCGGCTGTATCATGTGTTCCCACCTCTGATGACAGGCCTCCCTCTCTGTGAACCCCGCTGTGCCCCCTTTGGCTCACACCGCTACAGTTTTACCAACAGTGATGAAAGCCGTAGTTTTTTTTCCTTCCACGAGCTGCGGACATTGTCCAGAGAGTCATGTCCGCACACAGTTGGGGGACCGGGGGCTGGGAACTCCTCCAAACTGTGGCAACAAGTAAATTTGGCACATCATGATTTAAATAACTAGGTGAAATGTTTTGAGCTAAGAACCAGAGCTCCAGATTATATCCCTGTCCACTCACACGAGTACTTTGCTTGTTTTGTGATGTTTTAATTTTCTAAAGTGTGCCAAGAAGGATTTGTCCGCAAAGTTGCATCACCACCAGCTTGGAGCGTGGACACGAGGCAGGTTGTGTCCATTGCTGTTCCCAGACAACCTCAGGTTTGGTGCAGACTGCAGCCTCAGTCTTCTGTTCTTGGCCGACAGGAGTGGAACCCCACGTGGTGTTCTGCTGTTGTAGCTCACGTTGTAAACCCTGAGATGATTCTCAGTTGTAAAGAGTGACTGGGACTGAGTCGACGTAGCTGTCAACGCAGAAAAAGTCCGGCCGTTCTGAGAAACACCTCCAGAGACCTTCAACAATCTTCCCTTTCTAACAGACATCAGGCCGCGCTCAGAGTCGCTGCAATTTGATCCCATTTAGATATTTAATGTGACGGAAGCTCCTGATCTGTATCTGCACTTTATGAATCGCTCGGCTGCCGCATGATTGGCTGATCAGAGTGAGGCACGAATGAGCGGGTGAAGTGCATCTACTAAAACGCTCTGTGAGTGTGGAAGTCTTCACAAAGCAGAAAGTTTCCCTTGAATTTTTGCTGCTCAACCAACCTGTCATGCGGAGCTGTGGCAGCAGGATGATCACTTTGCTTAGAGGTAACTTATTACAGCTCTGACACTGTGCAAAGAGAGGGAGCGTTAAACTGGGGGAAGCTGAGTCCGTGTCTGCGCAGGAGGCGCAGCAGGAGCGGCGTGTTAGCAGAGCAGCCTCCGCGCCTCGTGTGGCTCCTCACAGGATGCATTCAGGCTCAGGAGCGAGTTGTTGTCACTGCAGCTCACCACTCAAACACACAACCACTGGAGTCACATGTGTAAAAAGGAAAAATAGGTTTTGGGCCATTTAGTCTGAATAATTACAAGTGTGAGATGAAGAGGAATCCCTCGTACAGCATGGGATGATGGACTGGACTTATAAAATCTACTATATAGACAGACAGTGAACATGTATAGTTAAGACGTGTTGCATGATTCTGTTTGAAAGCTGCTACTTTAAGTGTTGGATAAACCAGCATGGTGTCGCCTCACATCAAGGCGGTTTGTGGTTCGAATCCTGGTTGTGCCAGGGGTCTTTCTGTGTGCGGACCGCGTGGGTTTTCTCTGGCTTCCTCCATCTGTCCAAAGACATGCAGATTAGGGTTATTTGATGGTTATTGTGAATTGAGGGCCAACATTCATAATCCGTCTCTGCATGGTGGCGCTGCCATACGCTGGCCACCTGTCCTCGGTGTAACCCGCTCTGCTGTGACCCGTATACAATGAACAGTGTAGATAACGGATGGATGAAAGAGGCTTTGAAGTTTCTCTCTTTAGCAGATTGAGCTTTTCCATAAAGTTCAAATGTATTTATTTCCGGTTCAAGCGGGCCTCAAAGCTCAGGTTTCCAAAGGGGCCCTTAATAACTGAAGGGGCCACAGGTTAGAGAGCACGAATGTGTGCTGAGGTTGACATAAGAGGTGCTGCACTTTATCCACCGCAGACATTATCAGATTATATGCCTGATAAAATAAACACAACCTCAGCACAGTCGCATATTTGTGCCGTTCCACATCATTGAAATATTAGTTTTGAACTCGATACCTTCCTGGATATTTATCCCACGGATCATAAGCATTAAAAGAAAAAATCGTAACACACACAAACACAGCGACGAGCAACTTCATTTAATGAAAACCCACATTTCTCTGGGGTCGTCCTGTGATTCCAGTGGATACGAGGAGGCGCAGAAGTCACGGCCGCTCAGCGAGTTGGTCATTTTCCGCGGCGATTGCTGTGACAGGCGTCGGAGCAGCACAGTATGGTGGAGAGCTCAAAAGTGGAAGGTCTGAGAGAGAAGGGCTCAGTGGGTGAAAAGCAGACTAATGGGGGAGCCACAACAGCCAGCAGGTCATGACTTTGCAATTAATTCATAGTTTGCCCAAGCTGAATAAATGAACATTGAGTGGGAGAGGATAAGGATCTCCGTCTTTTACTCATGAGGCACTTAACTCCCAGCTATAGATTAGTTAATGCCTCTGCTGTCAGCCAGGACACGAGAAGAGAAAGGAGCGGCTGCGAGCACATCCAGAGGCTGGTTTCTTCCAGTCAGCATTAACTCCTCCTTTCACTGCCGCTGTGCACCCTGACACACGTTAAAGACTTTCTACGTTTTCATTAATTATGCAAATCGACTTGCAATCTACGTTATAGTCTTTTCCCGTCAGAAGGCTTTTTGGCTCTCGTAAGGATTAATACTCAAACATCAGATCACACGAGTCTAATTGGAGAGTAGAAGTATGCACGTCTGTGGTTGCGCTGCTGGGATTGTGTGCATGATGTTATCGCCGCCTGCTTTGCCAACTTTGTCCTCACTTGTTTGTTGTCGCCTTTCACTCTCAGAGCGAGAGAGAGAGAGAGAGAGAAAGGTTCACAGCGATGCACGAGGGAGGAGATAAAGACGAGTAAAAGGAGGCAGCAGATTGTCGCCGGCCCGTCGTACAAAGGAGACATGCAGCGAAACAAACAGAGAAAGACACTCAATCACCATTCCAGTCCTGTCAGGTCTTTGTTTTTATTGCTGGCGACTGGGTTTAACTTTTTGTGACAATGATGGGAAAATCGCTCTGCAAAAAAACTCTCATTTGACCCGACTATTTCAGGCCTGGCAGGTGCCACATTGTCCTGCTGGGTTCAGGCCTCTTGCCAGGGTCGTCGGAGAAGGAAGCACTGACCCAGCGGGCGCTCATGTGACTTAGTCGACTCTTTACAAAGAGCCTCGGCTCCTCCATGATTTTTATTTTTAATATTTGAAGGATTATCTTTACACACAAGCCCGCCTGCAGTAATCCATTCTGTAAACATGATGTGTATCTGCTGTACGATAAGAATATAGGCTGTGTGTATGTGTGCTTGTGGTTTTAGTTCCTCGTCTGAGCAAACACCTCTCTGCTTTTTTCTTTTTCTGGTTTACATTCTGTGTGGGGCTCCGCCGTTCCTCTCACTGAGTTTTGTACCTCATCTCAGTCTCCCACCTTCTTTGTAGTCCTCCTCCTCCTCCTCCTCCTCCTCCTTCTCCTCCTGAGTTTACTCACCCTCGCGTACGCACACTCATTTTTTCTTCTCCCTCTTTTCACTTAAATTTGACCTTCCAGGCTTCATATTCCATGACACCCTGTCTGTTTGTATCACTCTGATCCAACACCCCCACCATTCTCTGAGGACGTTATGTTGTCAGGCCGCATACCTGTAGAGGAATTCTGCCAATAGCGCTTTTCATCAAGCCAGTCAGGCAGCAAGACGGTTATCACACAAACCCTGTGGATTCTGGATTATATAATGGCCAAGTGGACAAAAAAGATTCCAGCCTGTTAAAGTGTTAAATAATGACCAGTCTGACGTGGTCGAATTTAACAAGAGCAGGCGACTGGCATCTGGTCCTCTCTGTCACGACCCCCCCTTCCTCACGTTTCCTTTCTCTTGCTCTCATGTGTCTCACACACATTAAAGAGCGCAGCGTGTTTTAACTTCAAAAGGAAGACACAACCACTATAAATACTTATACATACAAGAGAGCATGTTTGCAGCCATTTGAGATTCCATCCCCTCATCTCGCTGCCCTGCCTCCCTCTTGCCCTGCTCCCCCTGCGCTATTTTTAATCATTTACAATATTATACAGTGAAACTTCTTTCTGCTTGATAGGAGCTCGGGATGACGCACACGGAAAGCTTAGGGCAGTGACATCAAGTAGAACCTAATGCTCATCCTAGGGGAACTATGCATAACACATGCATACTGTAGTGCTTACTGTAGAGCAGCAACTATTTCATAACACACACATGCACAAGGCAGCGCAAAGCTCAGAGGTTACAGATGCTGGCTGGTGTTGAGAAGGGGTGTTGTTTGAAACCCAGTTGGGAAAAAATCACAACATGGAGGCAAGAAGCGCTCGCCTCTGCGTTCAAGGTGCCCTTGAATGAAGCACTTAGTCCACCATTTCCACTCAGTGTCCAACAGTGGAAGACTGCGGTTGGACTCAGCAGCTTCCAGCTGTGAATGCGTCAGATTAGATGACTGTTACAGCAGGACACGGAACGGAAAAATATGCAGGCTCAGTCAGTCCTTCTTTTCATTTTGAAAAAAAGGAGAACCAGACAGTTGACCTTGTTATCTTTTAAAGTTCTCTCATTTTTTCGTCACTGGATAATTAACGTGTCCAAAAACACAGTTCACCCAGCGGACAGACGAGCAAACGGCTCCATCAGAAAGCCTTGTCACTCTCCGTGAGCCGCCGGGCTCAATGAATGGCATGAATGGCATGTAATGATGATTATTTTGGCAGACACATGAATGCCATTTGATGTATCTCTATGAAAACCGTCCCATTCAGCCTTATCAGACCACTGTCTCTGCGTTCAGCAGCAGGGGTTTGTCACTCGTCACAGCACTGTCCTGCACGCTCACTCCAGATGACTGCACCATTACAAAAATAACCGATTCAGTAACTACAAAGCGAAGCAGGGAGGGCAGACTAAAAATAATCCAGACGTTAGAGTGATGCCTGTCGTCTGCGTGAAATCAGCAACGTGTTTCAAAACCGTGCCAGCTCTAAAATAGGAAAAACAAAGTCTTTTGTTAGCGATACCAAAACTAATTTTGGAGTAGGTGTCAGAATCTAGGGAGCTCGTGTCACCTCTGTCAGAAAATGAAAACAGGGTGCATATTTCTCAGGAGATAACAAACAGCGAAATAAGGTTTTTGTTGCTCAGAGGCGGAGGAAAAAGAAAAGCATGACCATAAAAGATCTGTAATTCAAGAGACATTCACAGAGACACACATTTGTTCCTTCAGTCTGCACAAGACCAGATTCATCCCCAGTCTCCTCAGAAACCCTCTGTAAACGTTTGTGTTATGTAACAGCCAGTAGCTAGAAATGTTCTCTGCTGGATTCACTGTGGAACAGCCTGAATCAGTGCTAATATTTGTGAGGAGGGGAATTTTTAATCAGTACCACAGAAAAGTAAGAAATACAGTTTGTTTTATGTAAAAAAAAACATTCAAAAAAAATAATTAGCAGCAGTGTTAACATTTTCTCGATTGTTTTTATTAATTTATTTATAGGAATCTCATTACTAAGGTTATTAAAGCAGCTTTGGTCCATGAATCAAATGACACATTTATGATTTCATGATTCACAGTTTCCCTGTTTTCAGCAGCAGGCAAATAAAAAAAAACTGTGATATGCCCATGATATGCTATGACTAGTTCGTCTGACTGTTGACTGTTGTTAAGGGCTCCTATTGTGGAATCGAGTGTCGGTGACCCCTGTGCTTTACTTTACCTGCAGAGTTGAGAGAGAACAGCGACTCTGACACGGGGAGTCTTTTTCTGCTGAGATGAGTCACAGTTAGCGGAGCGGAGGTACAGTACAGTCATTCTCAAGAGGCAGATTATGACACATTCCTCGTGGCCTGTCACGTTTGCAAAGTAATCAGTTGAGTCCTGCGCGTCTCTAATGAGCAGGAGCTTAGAGCGGGAGATTTCCTTATCACAGTATGCTTTGCTTTAACGACCCATAAACATGCCCCCCCCCCCCCCCGTGATTATTGTCTAAATTAGTGTGTTTAGTCACACTTTCACTCACATTCACACATCAGTTGGGTCCATTCCAGAGTTCTTTGGGTGCCGTCCAAAAGCAATAGAGATTCATGCAGTAGGAAGTTGGATGTTCATGCCGCTCGCTTCTCAGTGACCCAGCCTGAGCCCCGGTTTCGCTGGGAATATGAGAATAAACTCACATGGCATGTAGTATTATTAAAAAATAAATATATATTCCATGGGAAATATTGAACTGTGATAAAATGGGAGATGTGGGTAGATATGTGTGATATCTGTGCTGCTTTGGGACAGAGTCTTTGCTGACTCTGCTGCAATGTTGACCCAATATCTTATCATTTCTAATTTTATCGAGAAGATTTTATTATTTTTTTTGCTGTGGATGCTTTTCAATGCCTAAAGTAAAAGCAGGTAAGACTAGTTTTGGAAGAATTTCATGGGTCACAAAAAAATGGTTGTTAAAAATGTTTTACTTGTAAGATCACATATTACACAGAGTAACAAGGGATATCTTTATGTGAATGAGGGACAATATTTAGTGGACTCAATGGTTGTTTCTCTTATGGCGATGCACATATTTCCTCCGTTGCAGGCTGTCACCTTTTATCATCTCAGGGACACCCTTTATATCTGCTCTGAGCTCTTGTGCTGCTTTTGACAATAGTGTTGCTCAAAAATAGCTTGTTAAGAATGGGCCCATCTTTTTTATTAAATACGTGGACTTATGTCAAGGTGGTCTGGATCATTAGTAGCCCAGAGAATGCAACAATCTGAATTTCCAGTCCTGACACCTCTGGCTCTGGGTCGGCTGACACACAGGACAGATCCGATACTGTCTGATTTATAATCCATATGCTTGATTGTGTGGAAGAGATTGAGATCCTTGAGCTTCACGTAGACGTTGCTTTCCTCACTTTGCAAAACAAACTATCACAAGTATAATAAAATACCCCTCCAGGATAGGTTAGTTTTCCATCCAGCAAAATGAGTGTGTGCACTGCTAACGCATGACTAACCCCATACATGCACATGTAAACATTGAGTAACATGAAATTGAATTGAACATATCTGTGTCATAGGTCGGCAACACAACCTCATTAACCAAAGTGATGAGATATTTGTGACTGAAATTTGATTAAAGGTCCAGTGTGTAAGATTTAGGTGAAAGGGATCGATTGGCAGAAATTGAATATCAAATGATTTTACTGATGTTTCGACTGGTGTGTTTCATCTAAATAGTATGAATTGTTATTTCCTTTACACTGGAATGAAATACTTTATATTTAAATACTTTATATTTACATCAGGAGCGGGTCCTCTCTACAGAGGCCGCCATGTTTATTTTACAGTAGCACAGAGTGGACAAACTAAACCTTATGAGTTTTTATGACGACTGAAGGCTGCCACAGGTTCTCCTTTATGTCAGGGGAGGGTGAGGTGAGGGGTCATCAGCTGCAAAATACAACTTCACCACTAGATGTCACTAAATTCTACACACTGAACCTTTAAAGCTGTGTTGATTTATTGTGGGTTTTTATACCAATGCAAGTGAATAAAAAGAGTGAAAGTGTAGTGTAACATTAGTGTTATCACATTATTTGATAAAGGATGGAATCCATAAAAAGAATACCTGACCCGACCATACCTTTCTTTTGATAGACACAAAGATCCAATGAAAGTGGAGACATCAGATCAAGGATTTCTTATGTTGTCATGAGAAGTGTAAAAAAATGTTTTGGTTCATGTGGCAGAACAAATTAGAATATGGTGGGCGGCCACAGTCTAGATAATTAATGGGAAATAATGCTGTGACATGGCTTTCAACGCATATTTCTAGTTTTCATTAGCGATTAATCTATCAATAATTTCTTGAATGATTATTTGTGGTTCACTGTTTCCGAGAGGACAGTGTGATACCTTCAGATTTTTTGTTTTGCCCCAAACCCTCAATTTGGAAACTAAAACATGTGAATGTTTTACATTTCTGCTTGAAACCCAATTGAATGAATAATTGAGATTCGTCTCTACTCCCACGAACAAAGTAACTGAGGAGCAGCTTCGCAATTCTGACTCTCTTGAAGAAATGTGAACCAGGAAACACTTATTGACTTGATTGGAAAGATGCTGCTTAAAGCCTGTCAGTCCAAAACTGGAAACCGTGAGATCATCAGACGAGAACTGGAGCAGACAGACGAGTGTGAGGCAAACCCCCCAGTTTTGTAGTCGAGGTTATGTTAAAAAAAGAATAACCCTGGACTAGATTGGATGTTACCAAAGTGGAGACTTTGGTAACATCCAGTTCTTACATCAGAGCACATTGTGGCCGACAGTGTTACATGAACTGGAGTGGAGACATGCATCATGGCTGGTGAGACGCCCGCGAGGGTTAGAGTGACAATGTTGCCGGGGATTTGTGAGCAGCTTTCCTGCTGAGGGTGAAAAATGTTTCCAGGCGTGTGCATCAAATTGCAGTGAAAGCCAGAGTCCAGTGTGAGAGGCGTCCGTAGGGCCGTGGCAGATACTGTCAGTTACTCTGTGCAGAGGCTTTAAAGATCCATACTGATCATTCATTCATCATCTGTATCCATTAATTCCACAATAAATCATCCTGTCAAGGTCCCAATTACTGCCCCGTGCTGTAATCTCAGACCAGGTCACTGTGTGTGTGTGTGTGTGTGTGTGTGAGGACCAGTTCAACATTCAGACTGAGGATATTTCACAAAGAGCTTCATTTTGCCTGATCCTCACTTCTTCACGGTGAAAAATGGATTAAAGTTAAATGTTGAAAAAGTATTTTCTATTGATTAAAGGTAGAATTTAGTTTTTTTAAGGGTTGGACTGTTGGGACTGAGGCATGAATGCTGTCAGGGTCCTGTGCCAGTAGGTCTCTCTGCAGATTGTAGTCTGAAATCATATTCAGGTGAGGGTCAGGTTCGGCTGTGCTATTTACTAACTTATTTTTTACACTGCACACAATCCTGAGCTTTATAGGAGAAAACATTTTGCACCCATTCATTTTCTCCCTCTGGCTCAGCCAGGCTCAGAATACTCGTGTCTTATGTATAAATTATGTTGCGCAGTGTTAGTGTACAAACTTTGATAACATTTATGATCTATTGTTTAACCTGCATTGTGTTTGTTTTGCTACTACGATCACAAAATTGGTGAAGACGTAAGAAAACATGGAATGACTGCTTTTATTTGATTATCATACTCTTGTGTTCACCATCCATCTGGTAATTCGGTCAGTGTTTGATTTCAAGCAGGAAACTTACAGTTGGTTCATTGTTGACGCTGTGAGCCCTGAAACCAAAATAATCCGTTTAAAGATGCGGAGACACTTTGGAGAGTTGAGGGGAAACTGCCGTCGTGTGATGATTCTCTGTGGGTTTGATCTGAAACCTTGTTCAACATCACATACAACCAGTCAATCAATTATTAATGTCAAGATATTAATGAGAGCAACACAGACTGGACGACATGACAGATCCTCATAAGTGAAGTTAAAGCAACTTGATCGCCCCCTGGTGACTGGCTGCACTATAGGTCATAAACCCTGTCTTCTCCATGTTAGTGGATGGGACATGGACCAAACAAACACGCTGAATGCATTCTTCCCAAAGATGGTTTTTTGTCAGTTTAGTCTGTTCTACTCGAGGTTGAATTGTCATGATTGACAGGTGAGACTGAATCGTGATGTATGGGCGGGACCTTGATTCCATGGCTGCGCATCACGATCACTACTACGCACACTCAAAATGATGTCATCAGCAAGATGGCAGCGTTCATACCTGGGATATTGTGTTATTTTTTCTGAAGATTAGAGGAAGTAGAGACTTGTCCATCTGTATATACAGTTCAAAAAAAATGCTGAATCTTATAATTAGAGACATTCAAATATAAAGGTTTTCTTATTTTCCATTCGTTATATTATTATATTGAATAACTGGGCTGTTGACCGGACGAAGCAAATATTTAATAAGATGTTCCTCTTGTGAACTGCTGAGGGGTGTGTTCTTCTTGTGAATAGACTAAACAGTTCCTTGTTTTATTGGAAAAATATTGACAGATTATTTTATATTGCAACATTTTTGTTTCGCTGCAGCTCTAGTGCTGCTTGCAAGATTGAATTTGGTTTGTTTTCATATTCCCACAAATCCTTTAGGTTTAACTCTGCCTACAAACGACAACAAACACGAGCTAAACACAGATACATCAGGGTCCATTTGTTCCAGGCCTGGAAAAAATCTGATCAAATACTGTAGCTACAGCGATGTCTCATCTAGTAGTGGTTGTGCGTGGGTCCTCCTTCCTACCAGCAGCTCGTTAGTGTCGTTGTTGCATAACATTATGTCTGTTTGTGAGTGTGTGAGACACAGACTGGAATAGAGAGAGGTTGCATGACAAGCGTGGGTGAGTGATTGATGTCTGTCTCCGAGCTGCTTTGTATATTTACACATGATGCTTATTTCCCTTTGTATTTACTGTTAGTGCACGGAGCTTTCACTCTTTCTTCACGCACACACACACACACACACACACACACACACACACACTCTGTTTAAATGAACTTTTGATCTCGTCATCATAATGATGGGAAAGGGCACACAGGAAATTATTTGAGGGCTGAGAGAAAATACTGGCGATGCAAATCCCGATAGAGCTGTTACATGCAGTAAATAGGAAATAGGAGGCTGTGTCCAAAACTTCTGCTTAGTGACACTCATGATAAAATGGTAAGATAAGTCCCTAATGACAGCAATAAAATGTGCCTCATCTGTTCAGAGTCCTCACATTTATAAAAGTTGACATGAAAATAAAATGCAGAAATAATCCCAGCCATGGTATAAGGAGATTACAGTGAGCTCTTCTAGATCAATTGGGGTCAGATAGGATGATGGAAATAACTGCTGCACAAACTAATCATATATAATGAAGCTCAACAGATGCTAAAGCTCCAGTCTGACCTCAATTTTCCATGAGAACGGCATCGATATATCAAAATACACAAAGGTTTGCTCATTTTAGGATCGTTACATAAACTCATTACATGAGTCATTCATCACGAAAACCTGTCACACCATCCTGTCTCTTTGTTTGATAAGCAGCACATGAGATAAGATGTGCACCGTGGATATGAACTGTAAACAGTAGCACAGCTGACTGCTAACAGGTCGAGCTGTTAACCCTTCGATACATAACATGGGTCAAAAGTGACAGTTTCTATATCTTTGTCATGATTTTGGACTTTTAACTCTTGGACGAAGACTTTTAGTTTTTTTGTGCACTATTCTTATAATGGACACTTTTGGTTGTTTGTCGTTTACCTGTGTTTCCTTGTTGGAGTATTGGCGAGCCATGTTTTTAAATATGTGTGTTGACAGTTGTGAATTCTGTGTTGAGCCTCTTCAGAGGGAGAATTTCTGTCACTCGGCACAGACAATAAACGTATCTATCTATGATTGACAGCTGTCTTGCTATTGTTCCAGCGCGTGTTTCAGTGGCACCTCGATAATCTGGCTCTGCAGACTCTGGCTCCTAATGACATCAGGATGGCAGCCGTCCTATCTATCCTATCCTACAACCCGAGGAAGTGGAGACGTGTCGTCCATCTTTATATACAGTCTACAGTTTGGCAGATCAGATCACAGTCTGTACTCAATGCACATTGCGTATATATAGACCTGGATTTTCAGGGCCAGTGTAAATGGGGTGTTACATGAGCTGAGGAGATTTACAGAGTTAGGTCATAATTCTCTGTGGTACGTTGCAACGTGTGACACCTTTCAAAAAATATGGATGAGTTCGACTTCAAAGTGCAGAATACTGAAGTGGATGGACACGTAATCTGCTGAATTTGGAAAAAAAAGTTTTTTATCTAATCTGCGGGGACAGATGGCTTTGAGATACTGCTGAAAACACTGGATTCATGATTTCCACGAAACAAATATTTCACCCAAAACAAGATCCTGAAGTTGTTCAGCTGCTGTCATGAGAAAGTGGAGCAAACAGGACACACACACACAAACACTCACAGATACACACCCAGCATCAGCTGTGCAGTGTGATAAGCTCTTAACTCCCACTATGTATGAATGTGCTTCCACAACCACTGTAAAGTATATTAATAATAAATCAGAAATAACTTCAGCTCCAGGCATAAATGTTGACTATTGCAGAGTCTTTACTGTATTTAAATTACATTTTATTTAAATTAATGGAAAAATTATATGTGGGGATAAACCACAACATGCAAATGTATTTTTGCACAGGTACATTTCCGGTCTCTGACTAGTAGTTAATTTAATTGTGGCCACAGTCAATCCATCCATTTTCTGCATTTTTCTTTTCTGCAAAATAGTCCAGATGTCCAGCTCCTCGTTGGGGAACCCGAGGCGTTCCCAGGCCAGATAAATAATCTCTCCAGCAATGTTTTGGGTCTACCCCGGGGCGTCCTGTGCCCAGGAGGCATTCTAATCAGATATCACTTCAACTGACTCCTTTCAATGCGAAGGAGCAGCCACTCTACTCCCAGCTCCCTGTGGATGTAAGAGCAGATATGTATCTCTAAGGCAGAGCCCGTCTGCTCAGCGGAGGTAACTCCTTTCAACTGCTTGTATCCGTAATCTCAGTCTTCTAGTCACTACCCAAAGCTCTCGATCATCGATGGGAGTCGGGGCTAAGATCCGCGGTGAATCGAGAGGTTTCCTTCCACCTCAGCTCCCTTGGAAACAACTCAGGGAGCTTCACGACTCTTTTACAGTTTTATTTTATTTTAAATGAACCAAAATATCTCCTCTAATTGACTTTTATATGGTTACTTTGAAAATGTGAGACAGTAAAAAAGACTGGTCACAGGAAAAAGGACGTTTTTATCTTTTTCATGCAATGTTCAAATTGGCTTTATATAAAAGGACTAAAAGCATTTGGCCATTTCTCAGGTAGGTTGTTTCAGTTTGGCACAAAACCTGCTCCTGAAGGTCTGTTTATAGTTTCTGTGAGCAATAAAGTCAAAGACATTTACATCGTTTAAATTAAACCATTTAATGTGTATGTTACATGCATAATTGATGTTCTCAGATTTGTAATTAAGAACATGAATATTCTGGATTTTACAGTTTCTATTGTACAGTAACCTCGATGACCTTGAAGCATGATGAGTGAGCTCATTTCATAATGAGTGGCAGTAACTCCTCATTAAATACTCGCTTTCCAGGGACCTACAGGACATAAATGGGATCAATTTAATCTTCTGACGGGATCAAGGTGCTTGGTAATTGCAAATGGGAATCCAAGCACCCTGTAGTTGACTGCTGTGTGTCAGTGTGTGTGTGTGTGTGTGTGTGTTCATTCCTGTCCATTTGGTTGTTTGGTTGATTGATAACTTGATTGGTTGCTAATTAGTTACTAATTATTATGCATCATTAGACCCCGTCAGACTTCTGCTTATCATTTGGACCATCGAGCGTGGCGCCGAGGAAAGTTCCAAAACCTTGAGGATCTTTGATATCCACAAACCTGCTGGAGCTTCAGCACGTCTCGGAGCAGAGCTGGATGATTAAGCAGCCTCCATGTGACCAACAGCAGACAGTGCCTCTGTTCATCTTTACAATAGCCCTCTTGTGTGCAGTGCTGGATGTCTCTGCTCTTAGGTAACTGGTATGACTTTTGTTGATCTTCAATTTTCATCAATATTAACTTTGTCTTAGGGAAATGAAGCAGTATCTGGAAACTCAGATGCGCTTTGGTTTTCTGCCCTCAGTTGAGCTGAAGATTAGATCTGCTGAAGCATGCCCTCGGTCAACGTGGCAATCAGGCAAATAATCAGAGTTGTTAGTGTTTGAGCTGCGGTTTGAATTGTCACAGAATGGAGGTTTTTAAGGGCACGGGTGAAGCACAATCAGTGGTTTGGAGTTTGTGTGTGGGTGTGTGGCGCAGTGGTCACCTGGTTGAACTTTAAGTCTGTCTCCCCCTATCTGGGTCAACCCATCAGCCCCCTGCCACGTTCTGCCTTTCAGACACTCCACCACTCAGACCGGAATCACCTGTGGAATAGCGAGGTGGGATGGAAGGTGCTTTTCTTGTGGGGACAGGTGGGATAAGAAAAACGTCACAAATCTGTTTTTAACAAGGTGTTTGAAAGGACACAGAAAATAAAGAACGTCATACTGAACTTGTAGGCCTTATTTTGATGATTGTAATGTTGCGTGAATGTTTGTATGGTTCTTTTCAACTTGGTCGTGAGAGTTTGGCTTTTAAAGTCTTTTTCGCTTTGGGAACTGTGAAGGGAAAAAAAACCTTTTGAGCTAAGCTAAGCCCAACCAATTTCTAGTCTGGACGTTATGACCCATTCACAGATGAATCAGGTTAGGTTATGAAGATATGAAAATGTTATATACAATACAGAAAACCACTGTCAGAAAAGCTGTCTTTACGTATACAGTTCTTCCATTGTAAGTTTTTGTTGTTATTATTGTAATTATTAATTATTATTATTGATAACCTGTTTACAATAATAAATTCAATGTTTACAAAGATGTCAACAATGCAGAACATGTGCTAGTTTATGTTCACATAAGTTTTATATGTTTGTTATGGCTAAAATGTCAAATATCAAGCCTCAGTTTCGTTTCATTGGGTTTGATAACATCACCTTAGGAATCACTGCCAGTTTTTTAAAGTATATACTGGCCGATATCTTGGTATCAGAATGCATTTTTCTCCCTGTTGTCAGTATCAGCATTGACATCCATGTCAATGGGCTCCAGTGCTTGTGAGAGGAGTTAGAAATTGGATCTAGATCAAATTATCAACGCAGATGTGAAAAAGCAGTAAAATTACAGCTCGGAGATTTACAGCTTCTGTGAAGAGGGACGCTCAGAAACCCTGAAGTGTGTCTGAAACCATTAACATTGATATGTTTGGCATGAAAGGGGTTGAAGGCACTCTGGATACCAGCATCAGCAAAATAACCTGCACCTCTCTTATTAATGAAATACCGTCATTCACACGGCACTTAGCAGATAAGGGTTTCTGCTTTGTCCCTGCTTCTCAATGTCCTTTAGTTTCCTCTGGGCTGGTAAAAGTACACGCTACAGTGCACAGTGTATGGATAGCATTGAGTTTCACTGGATGGCAGCTGGAGTACTGTAAATCTGAGCAGCACGAGAGCTGTGGCCACATGGTTCAGCCAACCCACAGCTCCTGAGGGGGTCGACGGTACAATATCCCCCACACAATGACCCCATGTCCGTCAAGTGTGATGGGAAGATAAAGATTGAGCGTCCGTGATGAAAGATGACAGGACTGGTGTTTAACACATAGAAGAGATGCAGATGTTGTTACATTTCACGCTTGGTCTCACAGGTTAATTTCACTTTTCATTACCACTAGTTCTTGACACATGACGACTGTGTAATCAGATTGACAACATGACATTGGACAACTTGTCTGGGGGGTTTTATCTGGAAGACGTGACTGGTCCTGTCAGGCTGTGTCAGGCCACCAGCTGTGGGGGCCTGGCTGACATCCAGTGTGACACCACCCGTGGTGTTTTGTCATCTCTGCTCCCTGACCAGAGAAAGTAAGCGTGGCGGACAGGTATTTTCACAACACATGATCCTCAAAATTGCAGCGGTGACTGTAAGAACGGAGCCCAGCAAAGTTGAGATTGAGAGTGCTTACGACTTTTTGTTGGTCCTTTTTGACAGATGTGAAATCTCACTCAAAATGCGTCCTGCTGCCGAAACTCACAAAACGTTGTCAAGTACAACAGAAGCTTTTTTTATTTCCTGTAATCAAAGCAACATACTACATTTCTTTAAAAGTTGAGATGTGAAATATGTTACTGTCTGCAAAAAATCCAGTTTTATTAGGAAACAGCACCTCTGGTTAAACAAGTGTGCTGGATAAAGGACAATGAAAGAAAACTTTCTCTCCCGGATAAAAGATTTCCACATGGTGGTGATAAATATTCTCGGGTGTCATGAGATAGGAAATAACTTCACATTAAAACCCACAAAGAGAAATATTGTCTTGTCACAGTCATTCGGCTGTTTCTTGTTTGACTGGCACTCCTCTGTGTGCGAGTGTTAACTGTGGTGATTAACACTTGATTCTGACATTTAAATATTCTGCAGGCTACTCTGGGCCATCTGCTTCATGAGCGCAGCCCTTGTGCTCGCTGTGAACTAGAATCAGGCTGACGGTGCATAATGCCGCTTTCCACTCCGCTGTTTTGGCTTCGTGCATCCCTTGCAGAGGGGGGCACTTGAGGTCAGCTTTATAAATCCCTTTTTCTCTCCTTCACCACACCGGGGTAGAAGTAAACCACTGCCGCCTAAATCCACATCATAAGCCTTTCATTTTCTCTGCCGTCCCGACGAACGGCTGAATACAGATTCCCCGTCAGTCATAAGAAAGGCTATTGATGGATTTTGCCTTCCACGTTTTGTTATTAACGTACTTTATGTCCTGTGTGTTTCTGCTCTCATCCTCGACTCGACTTGAAATAGGTTCCATGACAGAATTGAGGAGATTAAAGCTGCAGAGAGTCTCATCATCCGAGCCTGTCACTGGCTTCATTCATAAACACAATATCCGCAAATCCAATAGTGACCCAGGGACATAATCACTCTGCTTCTTCATCAGGCTCCCTTCAACTCTCCCTCTCTCTCCCTCTCTCTCTCTCTTTCTCTCTATTGTAATTCATCTGCCTTTTTCTTTACCTCTCTTTCTCGCTCCGTTTCTCTTCCTCTTTGGATTATTATTATTAATACAGTTGAAGCTAAGTTCCACCGTCACAGTTTGTTTTGTGTGCATTTTGTCGCATTTCCTGAGCTGCCATCCTATTCCTGCCGGATGGATTGCCATGATAATCCGATTTGTTTTTTTTTTTGTTTGTTTGTTTTCCCTCTCTCTGTCATAGTTGAAGCCGAGAGATATTTTGAGTGAATCCCATGAGACTCTTGCTAAAACAGTCAGAAACACAAAAACACATCAGATGAGTCCTTTCATCACGGGCTCATCTTCGGCACGGTTTGTGATCGCTGAGCCATGTATGGGCCGTCGCTCCGCATTTATGATCAAAGTAAATCCAGGAGAAGAATTTCTTGTCTTTGAAGCAAAGTAAAAGTGCAAAGAGGTGAAACAAAAATGTCAGGCTCCGTTTTTTAAGTTGCAACAACCGAGACCAACACGAGGCACAAGGTCGCAGTGGCACGGTCACTGGATGTGTGTCCGAGTAAAGTGCAAGATGTTCCAACAAAGCTGAATTAAAGTCAGGTGGGTGTGGTGATATATTTCCTCTCAATTGCATTGTCTGGAAAGGATACGTTGCACGTCGCATCACAAATAAGATTCCCCAAGTGTGTGACAAAGTTCGGTAGATCCATTTATTTTTCAGAGATAGTTTTAATCTAGTTTTTCCCCCTTTCTCTCGTCTTTGGATCAATTTATTTTTCGATCTGAGCATTTGCGCATTTAGAGCTGGCTGCGGTGGCACTTTCCAAATTAGAGGTCACAGACAAAAACACAGCTCGTCTGTTGCCTTGTAATGGTTGAGGAGATTTGATCAGCTCCAGGGAAAGACTTTCATGTGGCCTGAAGGATATTGCAGTTATTTTTATGCGGCTCTAAAGGTGTCCTTCAATTAGAGTATGCGATGAAAAGTGTTTAGTTTGACTTTTCATCACCACTTTGTAATTGCTGTGTATTTTCTGTCAAGCGTTTAGTTTTCTCCCACGAGGGGAACCAACAAATTAAATGAGGTTGCACAAAAAATAGAGAAGAATTTTGGTTTTCAGTGTAAAAGACTAATTTTCAGTAAAATATAAAGAGCTCCTCTGGTGCTGCCTCACTTTGTTCGCTGGGCGTGAAAATACCAAAGCAACAAAGTATATTCCAAGGTCAGCAAAACACCCACACTGCTGTGGAAATAGAGATGTTCAAAATTGGAATTCATAGAATGAGAAATGCATTTGACGATACAGTGTGCGGAAAGTAATTATAATCAAAATTTACATATGCTTGACATATTGAAATGTATTCATATTCCTGGGGTGATTTCTCACACATTACCATACATTAAAATGAGCGTTCTGCAGTATGTTTCCACACTAAAGAGACTGATGTGCTTTTTCTGCACATTCATCCTGACCGCAGGAACTTCCCCTGACGAGGCATGCAGTTAGACTTGACTTCTGACCGCGGGTAATGAAATGCCTGGTTCATTAGTGTAGCCGGGACAAAAGGCCACAGAGTCAAAGACGTCGTATTCATATTGCTCCACCTGCTGCGAACCTTCAGCACGTGGACCCTGAGACTCTTCTACACCAGAGAGTCTACCAACTGCTCCAAGTCTGGAATTAAACTCAAAGCCCACGTTTCTCTGCTGTTCAAATATAATCCCGACCATTTTAAGCACGTTGAGAAATCGTCAGTGTAACAGTTGGTAGGCAGCTGTCAGCACAGACTGACTGTAGGTTGACGTCTTTCAAGGAATCTTACTACAAATGATCCAACTTTCATTTAGTTCTGAGCTATTTTTTTCAACTCCACCAAGTTGGTTTGTTTGTCATATGACATTTTCACCAAAATGGCTCTCAAAAAAAAAAGATCAGGCATATTTAGCGGACTGACATTTATGAGTGTGTCCAATTTGGTGCAGATCCAAATAACAGTTCTGATCTAGCAGATTTAAATGTGGTTTTGTGGGATTGTCGGGCCTTGGCGGAGGTCTCTACTCATCTGAGTGTTATTCTCAGACTCCGGCAAAGCTCAAATATAAACATAGAGTTTGAAGATTATAGTAATTTTCATCACAGATCTCAAACTGGAAGGTTTTATGCTGACAAGTGTGAATACAATGTGTGCATTTTTATATTATCTAAACTAATAATGGTGTGGTGTGTGTGGTGTGTATGGGACCTGAGAGACTCTTGAGGTGATATAAATCCAGGGAAGGATATAAAACAACTTGAGGATGTTGGGGTCTCACAGGAAAATAATTCAAGAATGAATTTCTGTTCAAAAACATTGAATTATAATTATCACAAGGATCAAACTGTTTAATGTTACAGCAAACTGAACGACCGGCCAATATTAGCGTTCGGTCAAAGAGGTGACAGAGAATTAAAGTTTTGCTGAGGTGGCACATTATGAATGACAGCAGTCGGAGCAGCACTTTCTGGGCAACATGTCAGAAATACTGAGAGACGTCACGACTCGGAAACCAGCGTGAGACGACTCGCTGGGATTCAGTGCCGTGTGCAGGAAACAGCTCAGCACCGGACGAACAACGTGCAGCCTCATGCTCATGGCTGCATTTCACAGCTCTGAGGGGACTGGGAAGAATAAATGCAGCCAAATGTGAAGCCTTATGTTATGGACAGATTGTGCTGCTACATGAGGGAGAGAGTGTGTTTATGAATTCAGGATCCCACTGATTAAATGTAGATCAGTTCTTGGCTTCAGCTTAATTTAGGCTAATGCCCAATTATAGGAAACAACCGTATAATTGCTCCGCCCTCGCTCAGCCGGCGTTACTGTAATGTGAGGGAGGTCAGCACTGCAGGACAGAGGAGCAGGAGGAGCTGATGAGTAAATGAAATACACACGATCAGTGAGTGATGATAGTAAATGATTTAACCTCATTTAATAGGATGATATGAGGCAAGAAGGAGTCGCCTCTTTCTACCTGATTGGATTTGAAAGAAGAGGTTGAAATGAGCCAAGAGGTGGAGCCTATGCACGATTAAATGAAAGTCATCAATGAACAATAAGAAGCAAGCAAGGTTTAATAAAATAAATAATAAACTGCACTTACGCTAAGCTCCGTATCAAATCACAGCCCTTCTGTGTCACTGCAACAGCTCCAGGACAAGAAAGTGACAGTCCTCGTGTGACCCAGTAAAAGCCAGGTCTGAAATCCCTTTGCAAAATCTGTGGACAGACCTCAGTGTCGCTGCTCACAGACGCTCCACTTTCAGGCTGCTGGAGACTATCACTGCAAAATATTAATTTTCAAAGTATTGGATATAGACGGTAAAATGATGGAATGCCAATATTTCATTTTCAGTAAGTCAGAAAAACAATTCCATCGTCTCTATCGCCACAAAAAAGTAATCTCCATTTTTAAATTATGTTGCAACACTATAAAATGTGGTCAGTGAGGCTGTGTTCAGTTTTAAGTAGCTTTCCAGCCTGTGTCAAAACTCATCGCCAACTACAGAACGAAATCCTGCGATGGGCCTCACTTGAACCTAAATCCTGACAGAAATTGGTTGAAAGTGTGAGGTTGCAGAAACGGAAAAAAGGGACACAGCACCGGGCCATATCTCTCCGCAAGCCAAATGAAAACTCAGGGCGATGCGTCAATCACAAGACTAGTCACAGTGACGGACACAGTGAATGAGAGTCCAGCAGCTAAAAGAACCAGCTGCCTGCAGGCCTCACACAACGTGACCTTGTCAAGGTCGAGGCTGCTTAAACTGAGAGATTTGAGTTTCAAATCCTGTAACAGGGTAGGGAACATTTCATTTGGCTTCAGCAGCTGCAGCCGGCCGTCACACAAATCTCCCACAAACACTTGTTTCTGTCACTTAACAGAGGACGTCACATTGAGTCTCAGTAACTCTTTACCCTTAACTCTGCAACATTAACCACAAACACCACACCCCTAACCCCCAAACTTTATAAATACCCAAACCATGAAGGTACTGCAGATATAACAAATGGTAGCTTTAATTGTCAGTAGCCCTTCTAAAAACATACACACTCACAGATCTATATAGTAACAAGTCACAGGATCTTGTGACAACAGCAGGTGCATCCAATTCCCTACAGAGGGCATCTGAATGACAGATATAAAAGGACACAACTTAATTAATATCTGCATGTGATCCCTGGCATCAGAGAGATTGGTATGTTCCACACGAAACAACAAGCCAGCGGACCAGCTGACCAGTTCCTCTAATGCTCCGGTGAGAGTGACAGATCTGCCTGACGTTTGGGGTGGGGGTGTCTGGTATTGACAGACGGAGTGCATGAGGCAGAAATGAATCTGCCGCATGCACTGAGGTGATTGTCGAGAGAGACGACGCATGAGTTTTCTTCTGACGTGCAGTTAATGCATCAAATCATCTGTCACAGGGTGTTGTCACGTACAGTACAGGCTTGTCATTAGACCTCGTGATACGGCGCTCGCTACTATTCATGCCAAACATCTCACTCATGTATAAGTGACAGCTGTGCAAATGATGTGTAGCTGCATGTTAACGTCCTTCAGTATTCTAATGAAAGGGCATTCAACGGTAAATAATTGCTAAAATGCAGAGTTGTTCATAAAAAGTGGGGACACAGCAGCGGTGTGTGTCTTCAGGCAAAGAGCATAATGAGATATTTGAAGCGAATGTATTTCACTTGAGAGCGGCTGAAGATGGCAGTGGCTGTCCGTCACCTCTCCGTGTGCAACAGTGTATTCATATGTAACTTTGTGATAACTGACCTGACTGGATCATGTTCGCCTGACATGCACAGTGTGGAGTCCTCACTGGCACTTAGAAAAAACGCATTATTTAGTCACAGGGGCTCCCTTCCTGTCACTTTTCAGCGACATCAAAAGGTGACAATTGAATTCGAGATGAAGTTCACACACACACACACACACACACACACACACATTTGTATACACATGGAATCACCGAGGGGAATCTACCGAATATTTGTATGCATTCACACAGGCACAGAAATGTGCAGATGATTTCCCTCTCAACATTCAGCCTTCAGGCTCTTTTCCTGTGGCTTATGTAACAAAGAAGCAGCAAAAACAAATTGATTTTTCTAAAGGACTTTGTTGGTGTTTTTCCACGTTTTAGCATATTTATAAATTGTGTGCACATGACCTTTCCCAAAAACATACAGGACCTTTTTTGGATTCGGAATGTGCGTTACTCTAAAATGTCAGTGCGGTGAGAACATGAAGACCCTTGAACCTTGATTTACTTACTAGTGCAGTGTCCGTTCTAAACCTGCCTGTTTGGAATGGTCTGTTTTGTTTGGCCTGTGGTGACGCTGGTTCCAGCTTTTCTTTCTTAAATTGTAAAAGTGACCTGCAGTAACTTAGCCAGCTGCTGGACTCAGTCCACAGAACCCTGAAGCTGCTCCACCACTGCTGCACAAAGAGCTGTTCACCTGTTTTCTCAAAGTTTTTTAAATATTGAACTGCTGACATTCTAATCCGCATTTATGCTTGACTCATCCACCCATCACCCTCCCGCAGGAATTTCTTTCTCCAATTTAGAGACCCCCCCATCCACATGAACATTCCGAAAACAAAATAGCATTCGCTGTGCCAGGATTTAGGCCTCGATGATGCGCCTGGCAGAGCTGAATTAGCGCTCACTCGCAGGATTCACAAGATTCTCTTTGCAAGATGCTGCAGCAGTGGGAATGAGCGGCCTTGTTTCTCGCACAAAGAAAGCACACTGTCGTCTGATGACTCATCCAATTACTATTAATCAGAAGTGCTAATTTGTCAGACCCTACTCACCGCGCTGCGTATCACTAGCGTGTTCAATCACTCCACTTCAACACTGCATTTCATTGGACCATGCATACACATGCATGGTTCTCGAGTTATGCACTGCAGATGATTAACACACTTTTCATGGCTCTCAATTAGTATAAAACCATCACCCTGGCTTGGATCTTGTTGTTTTTTGTCTATGTGGTTGATGTTTTGTCCTCTGTGAGTCAAAATTTGTTCCATAACCTTCTCCACACTGTGATAAATGGCTGATAGAAAGGTTGGAGAAAGTAAATACGATAAATTGGAGCAGAGCAGTGGTTCAGTCCTTTTATCCGGCTGATAACTTCAAAATGAACGATTTGGCATTCTCTCTGCACAATCCCTCACGCTCTCTTTATCGCATTCATTTGGATGACCAATTTGCTGTCAGTGACTCATGTCCTCTTTCTCTGTCTGTGTTTCGTCTGCAGGGAACATCTTTGTGGTGAGCCTGGCAGTGGCAGACCTTGTGGTGGCCATCTACCCGTACCCTCTGGTCCTCACCTCCATCTTCCACAATGGCTGGAACCTGGGTTACACGCACTGCCAGATCAGCGGCTTCCTCATGGGCATCAGTGTCATTGGTTCCATCTTCAACATCACCGGCATCGCCATTAACCGCTACTGCTACATCTGCCACAGCCTCAAATACGATAAACTGTACAGTGACAAAAACTCTGTGTGCTATGTGATGCTCATCTGGGCTCTGACTGTTGTGGCCATCGTGCCCAACCTGTTTGTGGGTTCACTCCAGTACGACCCGCGGGTTTACTCCTGCACCTTTGAACAGTCGGCCAGCTCGGCGTACACCATCGCAGTGGTTTTCTTTCACTTTATTTTACCCATAATGATTGTCACCTACTGCTACCTGCGCATCTGGATTCTGGTTATACAGGTGAGGAGACGGGTCAAACCAGATAACCGGCCCAAGCTAACGCAGCATGACGTCAGGAACTTTGTGACCATGTTCGTGGTGTTTGTGCTCTTCGCCGTTTGCTGGGCACCACTCAATTTCATCGGCCTGGCTGTAGCAATCAAACCGCAGGTAGTGATTCCCCTCATCCCTGAGTGGTTGTTCGTGGCCAGCTACTTCATGGCCTACTTCAACAGCTGCCTTAACGCCATCGTGTACGGCGTGCTGAACCAGAACTTCCGGCGCGAGTACAAACGCATTGTAGTCTCAGTGTGTACGGCTCGCATCTTCTTCCAGGACAGCTCCAACGACGCAGGAGAGCGGCTCAAAAGCAAACCGTCACCACTCATGACGAACAATAACCAGGTCAAGGTGGACTCCGTCTGAGGACACGAACACATGTGACTTTAAAAGAACATATTAAAAAAAAAACATGAGCAAGAAAAATACCAAATATACATTTAAAACAGTGTCTATCCTCTGGGCTGTTCACAGACAGTCCTACTGTACGGTGCTATCTGACCTCTGAACAATCACAGTAAAAACAGGGGTGCATATTATCTTTGTCTTTTATCAAGCACTTTTGTTTGACTCTGCAGTATCTGTAGTACAGTAAATATATGATGTTGGTTTTGTTTTCATGTTTACAGTGATGATATAAATGTATCATGCATTATATTAAGTATTTATTTTGTATGAAATGTCATGTAGATATATAGTGAGATATATCAGGTTCCAGTTACATGAAGAAAGGCCTATACGTTAAAAAAAAAAAAAAATTATACGAAACACGTTGAAAATATAACGAGAAGTTTATAAATGAAGTTAACTGATTTTAATACATCGTTTGTGACTCTGTAAGAGTAATTGAGTGCGAGCAATGTTGGTTGCTGCCGTCTTATTATACCCTGCAATACTGTCCCTTTCATTAGGTGGAATATATATTTTCGTAAGAAACATCGCTCTCTCTCTCTCTCTCTCTCTCTCTCTCTCTCTCTCTCTGTCTCTCTCTCTCTCTCCACTTTGTGAGCTCATTATAATGTATGCATGGATATCAGGAATTGTTTATATGCAAAATAAAATCAGATATTGATGGAGGATGTGTTGTGTGTTCACTTTTCTCACAAGTTGATTGCAAATACATCCTGTAGTTCCAGTTTGAAACGTCTATGTTGAAACCCTCTTCACGTCCTGACAGTAGCTTGCCCGTGGTGTCACTGCTCATGAGTCTTTAGCTGCGGAGACGTACGTCGCTGAATCAGAGACGATGATCAGAAGTCAGCGAGCAACTCACGGGAAAGTCAAAGTCTATAGTAGTTGTCAGGCAGTGCATGTTATAAACATGGAGGTAGTTTTGTGAGAAGCCTAATTGGAGGAGGGGGTGTATTGGTTGAATATTTTCAAGGTGTAGTCTGTTCTAATTGGTTTTCCACAATTACCAACCCAATCTTTAAGAGAAGTCCAATGAGGCGAGAAGCACAATCTCAGACAATCAGACTGATCGTTAATAAATTACCACTTAAACCAGATTATCTAAACTATTGTATCTGGAGGTGAAACTGCTAGAGAGCACAGACTTTATAGAATGTGTAATAATTGTCACCTCACAGGAAATCTATAGATGTTCCCATTCAGTAGTTGCTCATTTTCCTGATGCTCAGGTTCACTGCCTTAGCAGATTGTATTTCTGTGATGTGTTCTAAGCTCATAAATTAACTTGAGTGTAATTCTATATCACAGAGGAATGAAGGCAAAATAGTGCCCAAAGTGTATTGAACCTGGAATGACCTAAAATCAATGTGATCATAAAATGTGAAAGAATGGTCACATCTTTTATTTAGTACACACAGTTCAACTAATGCAGCTATATATATATATATATGTAGATACATACTGGAGTAATTGCTGCTTATCAGCATACGTTTCAGCTCAGGGTATCTAATAAATTGAATGTTTATAGTATTTGAATTGTTATTTTTGGCAAAATTGTTTCAGGTGAGTGCACCTTATGTTGTGTTATTCAGCTTGTCCTCTATTCATAATTCAGACATTTTGCAAAGGATCAACCTCGACAGCTCTGCCTCAAATCTGCCCTGAGTATTTTTATCCAAAGTGGAGCACAGCCAATGAAATTCAGTTTGCTTTTTTTTTTTCTTTCTAATGTGAAGCTTTTTCTTTCTGCGTCATCATACTGATGCACGTGTGGCCGCCCAACACTGAAGACTCCAGGTTCTGTCTGCAAACAAATTGAAAGGTGAGCACGCAACAAAGTGTAGTGCATCATGGGAAGCAGGGACTTTAGCCCACTGTACCTCAGCGTTTGCATGCATGTTGCATAGCATGCGTGGGCTACCCCCGTCAGTGGGACACAGACAAAGGCATCATGCATCACAGAGGAGAACGGCTCAACGACGCATTTGAAATCCACTTGGCTTATATAATAGCTGCTGACCATCATCCTCAAAGCAAGAGCTGAAAGTGCCGGCTCCCAGCAGACTCCCTGCCCCCTTCTCTATCCGTTTAATCCCAAGAGCTCTGTGTCATAGGAAACAACTGAATGGGTTGGGGATGAGCAAATGTAAAAATCCCAGGGATTTACTACCCCCAAACAGAGTTATACTGTAATCTGTGGCCCAAAGATTTTTATAGCTCAGGATATACAACTAAACAATGTACAACATGACCGATGGCACTGGTTTAGGCCCGTCGTCCCTTGCTGATTTAATACAGAGAAAAGAAAAGAGAACGTATCCTCCACCGTGACAAGGCCACAGATCAAAGCTCCAACACAGAAAGAACGACACATGAAAGGTCACGGCAGCTAACATCTACGATCTGTGTCAGCTGTGACTCAAAAGGTCTCTCAAGAAATGTTGTAGAAAAATGCTCACTGGACATGTCTTAACAATATCTGTTCACTGGACTCATGTAAATGTATTTTCCTGTAGTGATATTAAAACAAATCAGCTACTCACTTACAGTGATATTTCATGGGTGATAATTTGCAGGTATGCACGTTTATCTCATACAGTTGTGAAACGACGTCAGAGACAATCTGTTGACACTTTAGTGGTAGTTCTTGCTTCTTATCTCCAGGATGTGATGACACAAAGACACGTGGTAGAAACAACAGCAGCTCGGTGTGACACCTGGTAAAAGTCTTGCCCTCAGGTCAACAGTGAAGACAAAAAAATCTGATTTAAACACTTTGTTTTTCTATTTGCTATTTTATTGTGTCACTGGTTAACATTGTCATTCAGCTCTGTACAGCAATGTAATCGATATTCTGTGAAGAGGCCAGATATCGCCTCTCACCTGGAAGGTGCCACTGTGTTGTCAGTGTTTGTTGTGGTTTTCTCTGAGCCTCACTGAAAGATGACTTAAATAGCTAAGATGCTGGATAATACAGCTCTGTCCCCCCATTGCTCTCTCGCAGAGACATAATCCAAAGATGAATCACTGCTGCCACCTGGGCCCCCGAAAAACTCCCCAGAGCTGCTGAAGCACGGTATAGAGAAAGAAAGCTGCACTTCTTAGTCCCTGAGAGACACAGCAGAGAGGAGATGCTAATGATCTCACCGGCAGTCGAGTTACACAAAATGACACGACAAAGGTTTGTGTTGAAAAGCTGTGAAAACCTTCAGCACTGTGTTCCAGCTGAAAGACGACATACAAAAGTACAAAATACCAACGAACATCAATTTCATATTGTACTTCCTCAGATGCATCAGTCCCCTACTTCAGGGCTAAATTACTCGAGTTATCGTAAAGATGTTCAGCAGCTTGACAATGAGCCAATTGTCACAAGTGAGACGACACAGTTTTCTCTTCTGTACATTTATTTCATTCTTTCCACCGACAGCGGCAGTTAGGCCTCCTGCCTCATTCAGTCATTTACTCTCACCAGTTTTGTGTTGCTTTCTCCAACTTCCATCCAATCATGGGAGTTGTTTTCACTTACCTTTTAGCACATTTCCCAGTAGAGCATGTCTGCTCTGGTTTCTGCCTGACCACACAGGAATGATATGAACCTCTTAGAGGCACCGGGGGGGTGGGGGGTGGGGGGATTGAGAGAAATACTCAGACAGAAAAGAAAAAAGGAGTCACAATGCACAGAAAGGAGGATCATATTTTGAATCATAAATAAGAAATCGGAACATATGGTGACTAAAAGCTTTTTTCACTTTCTTTCAACCATGAAATAGATTCTAAGCATTGTGTAACGTTTTTTATACGTTGACCATTATGGAGATACATATTCTTCTCCACTCTGTGGCTGTATCCAGAATAGCAGCACATGTCTGTTTAAAAAACAAATGTTAAAATCAGGTTGAGTTACACTGACTTGAAAAACAATGTCACCTTATGGAGCAGGAACCCAACAGATCCCTGAACGATACGGAGCTCAAGTCAAGAATCTTGATAATGTTTTTTCTGTCATGGGAACACTGTTGCTAGCAACTATGAAACCAAACTAGATGCTTTCTTTTGTCCCCCTGAATTTTATGGCAACCGTACCAAAAGCAAAAGTAACCCAAATGAGGGTGTACCTAATTTCCTCTGGTGTACCTCAAGGAGTGATTCTCGGCCCCGTCTCTTCTCAATATAAGACTCTCTTGGTCAGATCATCTGCTGTGATACCTTTACTTTTTCTTATCTGTATCTATAATCCCTATTCATTCTTTAGCACCAACCCCAGTCATTCATTCTATGTCAGTTCAAACTGAAGTCTAACCAGACGGATCAGGCCTCACCTGGTCACCTCAGAACTTCTGGCAGGAATACCCAGTGACACCCCCGCTCTACAGCGACACATATGGTCTTCAATCAGCCCAAAAGAGCTCACTCCACTTTTCACTGCTCTTCACTCGTCCCATGTAGTATTTTGTGTTAAACTCATCCTCTTCTCAGTTTAATCTGTTGCAGTTTAGAGTGTAGGGTAACTAATGTGGATGTTAAAATCATAAATAGCAAGTAAATGCTGCTGCGTTTAAGACATTTCAATATTTTTAAATTGCTTTTAGATTTTTCACCATCAAAATGTATTGGAACTGCTTTAAATTATATATATAAAAAGTGGACCACAACTGACTTTTACAGGCGTTTCAACTTTTATAGGCATTCAAAACACACACACACACAAACACACACACACACACACAGACACTATGGGAAGGAGACACAGTTCGAATGTGTCTCAGTGGCTGCCTGGTCTTTCAGTGGAGGATTTAGTTCCTTGTATTGTGATTTCTGGACCAGGGGCAGTCCATCCTGAATTCAGGGAAACGAGTTTCATTTCACACCAGTGCAGCAGTTAAATCACTGTAAGCAATTCTATTTACTGAGAAACACTGGGACCAATGTGGAGTTTTTGTATCTAAGGAAAACTTTTATCATGACTTTGACGCAGCCATATGGTACCAAACTCTAAATTCATGTGCTTGTCATATGATTATATTCTCCTCACCTTTGGGGCCTGGGAAAAAAATTAAAGCGTTTATATCACAGTATAAGAACATTCAACTAATTTAAATGAAAATATGTGAGAAAAGTGAATGGCATTTGTTATTTGAGTAATTCTTTACCTAGAAATGTGTTGGATTTTCCTTTATTCCTTAGGTTGTGTTTTAAAATTCTACACAAAGTACATGTAATGCAAACAACAACTAAATCACTGACTTAACTTAAAAGACATAAAGAAGAATTCTCTTATTGACTTCATCATAAAGCTGTTTGCATTTATAGCAACATGGAAAAACTTTAATCAGTGTAGACAGACCCATATTTCTCACAGGGGGGTTTTCTCTCACCACAGATAAGTAAAGGACACTTCCACTCGTACAAGTTAGTATAATAAGAATTCTACAAGTTCTCAACACTTATCAGGAATTAGGAAAGAAAATTTCTACAATCATTAATCAGAATTCTTATCAACGTAACATTAAATTAACCACAATCCTCCTGTACTTGGAACTGCTGGTGACATCACCGATGACATCAGCAGCAGTGTAAAAGCAGGAAGTGTTTGGTTGCAGCCCCCTTAACACCTGGAGCAGCATGTTGAGTGTGGTGAGTAACAGTGACTAAAACTACAAAATGATATCAATTGACTATAGTTGGGCTTAAATAAATCTTTTTTTGATTTTGATTGAACCAGTAAAGGTTGATGGTCACTTGATATTCCACACATTGAGGTTCTGGTGAAACAAACGAGCACGGTTGAAACAAGAACAAATTGCAAATTGGACAAATGTGGTCACACTTTGTAACATTTAAAGAAAAACCTGTTTCCTCCCTGAGTCAGGTTCTATTTGGGTGTTTACACATGTACACACTTCAGTCAGCTCTATGTTCTGTGGCTGTGTGGAGATAAACAGCACAGCACTGTACTGTGAATTCCTGTGAGCTCTTATTACCACCATGTTTTCTTCTGTTCAGTTGTTTTCTGACCTGTTTTTAGGAGCATGTTGTTTACATGGAAACACGAATACAGCCGGTTCCTATCTACCCACTTTATGCTGGATTTTAAATGTCATGCAGTATCTTAACATTAAATGTGATGCAGGTGATAAAACAACATAAATAATTGTAACATTATCATTTTTGTAAACATAGCAATATGACAAAAGTTCAGCACATATCGATAAAGTGCTTGTGCAGTGTGCTACAGAGCGCCGCTCAGAATCTTCTGCCTGAACCCGACCGAGCCCGAGAGAAAATGACCTGACCTCAACAAGCATTTAGCTTTTTCCATTGTCACAGGACTAACGTTAACACATCATGTTTGTCGGTATGTTTTATGAAGAATTCCATTGAGCAAAGAAAAAAAAAAAGCTGTCCTGCACTGGCTGCCTTCACACAGGGAAATGAATGCCATTCTCTTATCAAGAATCACAGTAGGTGATGGTGAATCACTAGACAGATCTCTTTGTCCTCTGCGAGACGCTACGAGACACGGTGACATTTCACGAGTTCAGCCTGATAATACGCTGTGGTAGGTCTTCACAGAGGCGGAGACAGAGATAATGTCGGGAAAATTACATTTGGTGATAGAATAGGTATCGAATTACAGCTCTATTAGCGTAGGAGTAGTTGATGTTAAGTAAGCACAATCATTTTTATTCATATGAGCGTGAACAACTGAATCTGAAGAAGCTGCCGGGAGGACGGTGACTCATATTCGAGGGACTTAACTTCAGATGGCTTTCAGACAATACTGACATTTTCTCTCTGGCTTGATCAGTCTTTTACTTTTATGAGATTTTCAACATGCAGTGCAGTACACGTGAACACTGTGATGAAGAGCGCAGCGACCGTTTTAATGTTCCCGTTGAACAGCATGGGAGGGGAGTGTGATGCCAATACCCTTATAGAGCGAGGTGAGATGTCAGCGCCCTAATTAGTGTGATACTACTTTTACTTTGTAAGATAATTAGAGTTTATTTAAAAATCAATTTGCCGCCGGTGTCATTATCTGCCCCGAAAAAACGCTAACCCAGGTGTGTGTCTGGCACAAACGCCCACGCAGACACACACTCCGCAGCCTTTTATCTTAACAGCAGATTTCTTTTTGACTTGTTATCGCAGGAAAAGCAATGATATGACTAATTATGTTAAAGATGGTTTTGTGCTTTTTAAGTTTTCCAATTAGTCTTGAAAGCGAGCCAGCGTGAACAATACCAGAACCAACGGTCAAAGGTTTTATACCTAACAACTGGGTTTTTCCTTCTGTGGCATTGTCATCATCGGTGGCCTCTAAAACCTGAGAAAATACTGACCTGTGATTTTATTGTGTTTTATTGTGTGTGTGTCTTCTTCAGTGTGCTGAGATGCTATCCCATGATCCTCTGGGATGCTGGAGGCAGCGCGCTTCACCATACATCAGACGGAACACTGTGTCAATCAACACCCACGACCAGAGAAGGAGAGGTGGACTGAGGTAGGAATCACAACACAAATGTTCACAGTATGTTCCTTGACAGAATGTGATGGCAACACATATTTTTAAATGACTCCTATTATATTGCCATTTATGTTCTTCCTTTTATTCTCATATATATAAAACTCACATGGCAGGTGAGTCATCTAAGGAAACTAAGCAGAGTGACAGGGTGTAAGTGCTGAAGATGATATGATGCTTTGCAGTCGGTGGATTTCAATCAAACAGTTGTAACAGTTGTGTGTTAGATGACCTCACTACTCTTTACACAATATATCCATATACAGTGTATTGGACCTGTCTTATATTGCTTTGGATGAAAATAACACTGCTATATATATATATATATATATATATATATATATATATATATATATATATATATATATATATATATATATACATATATGTACGTAAACACAGTTGTACATGCTGATTTCCTGTTTAATAAATTTCTGCAGCGCCACCTATAACAGGTAGAATCTTCGTAGCAGAAAACAAGGATGAATTGTTCCGAATCAGTCCGGGAGGCTAAATATTCAGTAACGTGTTTTAGAATCAGAAGCATCACCAGGGTTAAGTTTAGTTTTACACAGTCAGACATTTTTTTCCAACACATTTAAAACCACACTGACACCAGATGGAAGTAAAAATTCCCCGGAGCAGTGAATATACGAGCAGCATGGTCGTCTCTGTCTCTGTCTATACCCACTCATCGCATTATTTACATTGAAACGCAGTCATATTTCATTTAATACTGCCGGCTATTTTTAGAACCATGAGAGGTGTGGAGGCACGAAAGATTATCTGGATCACATGGACTCCCGTGCGCGTGTGTGTCAGGGAACAGAGGCTCCGTTTCAACAGAATATACACAGATGTTGATGCAGGGCAGTAAAGAGAGAACATGCAGGTACAACATAAGATTTGGCCTCAGTTCAAGAAAGTAAAAGCATCAAATTCTCGACTCTGCAGTGACGAGGAAAAAGAAAAACTATCTTTTAAATCACTAAAGTACTCGTGACGCCGTCTGTGCCAAATGATTTTGCTGAGATCAATTACTGTTCGTTGCCCTCGTGGCCAAACAATACACTCAATCACATCGAGTTTAGCAAGTTCCTGTGAAACTGCAGAGTCAGGAGTTTCCCTTCTCTTCCACATGCACTTATGCTGTGTCCCAATTCAAAGGCTGAATCCCCACAGTCCTTGTTCCTGGACCGAATATATCACAGGTATACAAGGACTCTCCCATTTCAGAGGCTCCTCCAAAAGCAGCCAAGATGCAGAAATGCTCATAGAGGTGCATCCTCGGCAGTCCTCAGTGTCCCACTGTCCGTGGAGGTGGTTTGCAGAAAAACATACAAGAACATATATCAATGTGTCCTGTGGTCCCTACTGAAACCAATGCTGGTGTTGATCTGAGGTCATATCTCTCATAATCAATAAAGAGGTCAGGTGCAGTCAATGATGGATTTTTTCTTGTTATATTATGCATTTTACTTATTTTTTAAAATATGCTATTTCTGAGTTTTCTAGTTGGTATCTAGAAATCATCTCATAACCTGTTGAGGGGTCCTGACCCCTACTTTGAGAAACAATTCCACCGTCCATTGCTCACACTTCCATTTTATTTGATTGCCAATGGAATATTGAGGTGGTCATCATGTCCAAAATATATAATTTCCCCTCATTGTGCAGCAGATATTTGCCTTGTGGTGTTTGGTCATCGGTCCAGTGAATGTGAAACAGACATTCCTGGCGGTAAATGACGGAGAAAGCTGTAATAAGTTCGCCAGTTGTTCATCATGAGTTCAGATGAAAACTGTTGTGGATGCAGTTGTTATCTAAGAGTCTTTAAGAGCCTGTTGGTATTGAATGTGCCTGAAGTGTAAGTTCAGCTGAGTGCAGGGTGAGCAGGCCCTTCTGCCTGGATGGATTATGTTGGTTGGGTGCACCCAGGAGTATGTTTATGTGACGGTTGGTTGGAGCTGACACCGTCGCACCACAGTTCAAGTCAATGAATGAATGAGATAGTACAGTTGCTCTGATTAAACAGGTCAGTGATCATCAGCTGAGAGGCTCACTGACTCAAATGAGCGCCATGAAACTTCTACTACTGTTGTGTTCCAACACTTTGAAGACATTTGCTGTTGTTTTATCAAATGATAAACCAATTACAAAAAAATACGCTAAATGGGATGGTTGGTTTCTGGGGAATTTTCCTGCTTAATTTTAGTCAAAGTCATGTGGAGCCCTGGTTTACAAATTACAACATCCATACCAAAACCCCCTTAATGCATAAAGCAACATTATCCGAGAACTACGATAACTCAAAGTAAGTTTAATGTCCTGGCATGTCTGGACTCGCAATAGAGAAGTCCAGTCCTTCCACCAAATTTCCTGGAAAATCTGAAAAACAAGCAAACAAAGGTAGAAGGGTGAAAATTGTTCTTCAGATAATTATGCTCCATCACTGAAATGTGTTATTTACATCACATGTATTTCACCAACACCTGAACATAACAATCTGCTTTGCTTTGTAGCCATGAACAAAGACCCTCACGGTTGCTCCATTTATGCATCTGAAATAGGCCATTTGTTTTTTCCTCCCAGGGTTATGTAACACTGATGTTTTCATAATATTAAAATGACAAAAGCATCGTGCCAGTAAAGGCACTGAAAGCCAACAGAACAGCAAAGGTCATCATCACACTGAAGCCAAAAAGACAATTGCTGCTATTAGATCATGAGTGGGGCATCCAGCCAGAAAGAAGTGAGCTATTTAGACACAAGCGAGTGAAGGCAAACAAACAAATGAATCTCTTTAGATATGAAACAGCATAAATTTGATGCATGGAAAGAAAAATGTTAAACTATTTATTTAAAAGTAAAGTAAATCCAAATCAAACTTCTAAGTTCACTGCAGATGGTAATTCATACACCCAGAGTAGGATTCATTATCGCTTCACTAGGATTCATTATACTGCAAATATGTTTAATTATTACAGTGAGATACATAACCCAGAACTGTCTCTCTAACTGAACCATCTATTATCCTCTCAGAAATATTGGAGAATCATTGATCATATTAATCCTGCGATCTGATGCTTATTTTAGGTGTCTGTGTTTTACTTTATTTAGGCTAAAAGGAATATATGTATGAGTTTATTTTACTAAATCTGTAACACTGACGCTTGGTCTCTCTCTGTGTGTGCAGACCTCACATTAAACATTGCGTTGACAACTAAAAGAGAATTAAAGGAACTTTTGATGGTTTTTCAAATGGATAAATCACTGTGTTAAAAAATGAGAGTATAGTTATTTTTAGCCCTTTTCATTATACAGTGGCATATTCAGACCATCCAATCTATCCCTTCGATGGAGGGATAATGGTGTCTCAAAGTGGAATTAGCGCATGCCTCCACAGCGCCTCTGTGAGATTTTTTTACTTTTAATGACTGCACTAATTAAGAAGTCCTCCTCGGGTCCTGGATAAAACGGGAGAAGTAATGATGGATGGGTTCGGAGACAAAGAAAGAAAGGGAGTGGAGAGAGCGGGAGAAGCTCAAGGGTGGCCCCAGGAGGAGACAGTGGGTCTGCTCTCTGTTCACTTCACAGCAGGGGTCCCTTTTAGCAAAGGTCCAGGAGTGACACTTTCTCCTAATGAGATGGACATGCTGCGAAGCCGTTAATAGTGTGAACTGGTTTAGCTGGAGGAGAATACATCCCCCATGACTAGCATGTCTTTCCTTTCTGTGGACGTCTTCAAATGCACATTTGTGTTGACAACAACAACCATTTTTATTCTCTCTCAGTTCCTTTAATGACAAATCAGACAAAAAAACCTGAGCTGAGCCGATGTGTGGTCACATCCTCACCTTGGCTTGAACAGAAGCTGGCGCTGGATGTGGAATTATTATCTGTTAAGTACAGCCGCTGAGTATAATTACAGATACTTAAGGTCATTACGTCTTCATTGTCAGTCATTAAGTTGTCCTCTGCCATAATGTAGCTGTTAATTTAAGTGGGAGCCACCAAGTGTAAATCAGATTCAGACCGAAGTATCATGCTTAATGGCTGTCGTTCAATATTTAAAGAAAATATGAAAATGTACTTGTTTGTTTCTGTAACAGAGTATTCGCGCCGCAGTAGAAAGCAGAGTAAACATTAAGAATAAGGCTTAATTCTTCTAGAAAGTCATGACTTGATAATTATAAAAAACAACACGTCATAATTTAATGCCATGTGTCGTTTTATAGGGGGACACAAGAAGGTCAGTCTGTGATTATGTAAGAAGCTAATTACGTCGTATTACGAAGAAGGAACGGCACAGACACAGGAAACTGCATCGATTGTGGAGGAGGAGATGCATCTGTGTGATATTGTAAAAGGGTTGTGTAATCATTGAGATTAGGCCAAGATTTTGAATCCAGGAGCGGAATGGAACTCCCATAGGCACAAACAGGTTCTCCTTGCTCCTTATTCTTTACTCTCTTAATATTATTGCTTTTTAAAGTTTTATTTTCGTCATTAAAAACTTTGTTGTCATAATATTATTACATTATTCTTCAATATGGTCCGTCACACGACCAACACTCTGTGGAAAAGAACATTTTTAATAAGCATGATCTGCACTGCAATTCGATTTCCTGCAAAACATGTTTGGAGAAAACCATTTGGTGAAACATACGGAGGAGGGTTGCAGTAAGAATTCTCACAGCAATAATCTACTAGAATGATTATATTTTTTGACCATGGTACATGTAAAATTCAAGAACTGTTTTGGGAGCAGTGCTTTTATGAAAACAACAACGGAACAATTCTCCAGTCATTTGAGTATTCCCACATTCATTTGTTGTTTTGTCTTTGTTGTGATTAGTATGCCCATTACAATCAATGCTAACTACTTTGCAAATAAATATATTCTGTAATGTATTGGAAAGAGATAGTCGCATTATACACTAAAAACTAAATGTACCACCTGAAATGAATGGATACTGAAAGTTGTGTAACCTCCAGCCAGTCGCACACGAGCATCTATGATCAATTACATGACGGTTAAAGCGCCGGAGGTAGGCAAAGACAAATGATCGCACATCTGTTCAAAAAAAGATATCAAGAAAAACAAATAAGTGTGTTGTACTCCTGCCAGGCCCACACACTGCACATGCTCACATACCAGTGTTTTTCTAAAGAGAGCAGAATGTAGCTGCCAAATCCAAAGTCACCTTGTCCCAACTTGGCTGGATCAGATGTGTTCCACTGTTTTTTGACAACGTGTCGGTGCTGCCACATCCGCTGCTCAAAGATCTGCCCATCTGTCATGCTCAGTCATTTGGTTTTTCTCTCTATCGAGCTCACCTCACCGTATCCGCGTCCTCCTGGTCTCTCTACCAGCTGACACTGATCTTACTGGAAATAATAAACCTTAAAGATCTTACCTGAGACTCTGTGAGTTGGTGTCAAAGCTGCCCGAGTTGAACATCTGTCACTTTTGAACGTCTTTGTAGCATTTGCTCTTCATCTTCTTGTAAATCTTGTGGACGATAAAGCACCAAATCCCTTTTTAATAAACAGTCAGCTACAGAATCCCTGGATTTAATAGGGGATCAGAATCTTGTCACTTCAGCTGGATGGATGCTTATAACCTGGATGCTCACATTAGAAACTATTTTATCCTTAAACTGGCTCAAAGATAAAACACTTGATAGAATTTGTGCTGCTCTGCACAATGTAATAGTGTGTGAACTGTTTTCTCTTCTCTAGATTATCACATTTACGGAAGGTGATTAGACACAAAAAGGAAATTAGCATTAGGGTTAGTGATTTGAGAGGGGTAAATAACCCATATAAAATAAGATGGACGACACGTCTCCACTTCCAGGATGCGAACGCTGCCATCATGCAGATCTGGAGCCAGAGTCTGCGCAGTATCAGGGGACAGAGCCTTTGTAGCGAGGTCCCATCGACACGAGGGGTCTGTAAATAATGTTTCGCCCCATTTTTATAGCATCAAAAAACTAAATAAAATCTTACAGGGAAGATTAATGATTGGACAATCATCTGTGGGAAAAGTACTATCTAAAACTACATAACTTGTACTTTGACTTTTTATTTTAGTCCATGTCCCATCTACTAACATGGTTGGGACAAGATTTATGACCTATACTGCAGCCAGCCACCAGGTGGTGATTGAGATTCTTTGGCTTCACTTTTGGGGAACAGTCCTGTTGTCCATCTTTAAATAGAATCTACGACCTTCACTAATCTGGGGTGAGAACCCTGAGGTGACACCATTAGCTTAACCTTATATATTCTATACAACCATATATGTGTTATATTCAACTAGGCTTGAAAAATGGACATTTAAATTCCAGTATTTTCTGGTCATTTACTCAAGTGTACTTACTTGGACTTTAATATTGCTCTTTCTTTACTCAGGAAAATGCCTATGGGGACACGGGCTCATGTGTTCAGTATGTTTATTTTTACGTTTATTATGTGCCTGCGTCTGCGACTTGTGGCAACGGTTCAGTTACTGTTCAGCTGGATGGCAAAATACTTTTTGAGTAAGTGTTGTGATGTGACCGGAGGCTCGTTTCATGATATCTTCATGACCTTGGTTGTTATGACAATGGCCACTGGGGACCGGGCCAGCTTGACTCCATCTGTGTCTCCACAGCTGTCCTAGAGACAATGAGCTCCAGAGCCTGCCTGTAAATGACCTGTGAGAACGACCACTTAAAGAAGTGCATCTCTAAATAAAAATCACGCGGGCAGTAAATGAAGAGCCTCAGTCAGACATGCAAGTCTCTGTTGTTTACATTAAACTACTGAAACTACCTAATAAATATCTTTTCCTTCATCCTTAAGCAGATCAGCATAACAAAGACGGCCATACAGTCAGATACTAATCACATTAAAACTGACGACAGAGGATTAATTAAGTGATTCTTCATAGATATCATATATCACTTCATATTCTATAATTAATTAAAGTAAGTTAGGTTTTTTTTAATGTATCCATAACAAACCGCATATTTCTTCTCATATATTCCCACAATGTATAAATCATAAAATAACACATCTTTATTGTTGCACTATTTACTTTGGAACTTCAGATATTATTATGACCCATTACATTCAAAGGAACTTGTATTATGAGGCTTTAATGATTTTCATCTTTTTCATAATTGTATTCATTTTCAGAAATAAAAAACACAGTTTCCTAGAAATGATGGCTTGGGGGGGGGGGGCTGACTGTAAGAAGAACTTGTATTAATTTCTTCACATGACCGAATCAGTTTAGGTATCAGTGTTTGAACCACATTGAAAACTCGATTTTACAATGAAATGTGCTCAGTGTTGATTTTTACAGACATGTTTCTTTCATGTCACATATTCCCACAATGTAATAATTATAAAATCATGTTCCAGGTCGATTAGCACATGAATTGTGTTGCAGTAACACACCTTTATTGTAGCTTTATATACTTTAGAACTACAGCTATTTTTCTGACCCTTTACATTCAAAGGAACTTGGGATATCAAGCTGTATCCAATGATTAGATTTTCATCTTTTTCATGATTGTGATCAGAAATATTGTCCGCTTGTAAAAAAAAAAAAGAATCCAGAGTATGCTAGAAATGATGGCTTGGGGGTAAAAGGCTGACAGTGTAAGAAAAGCTTTAATTTAGTTTCACATGACTGCATCAGTTTGTATCTGGCGTTACATCCCCTTGAAAGTGAGCCACATTTAGTCGTTTTATTTACTTGGCACTGGAACGACTTCTCTCTTCTGCTGTGCTGTACACTGCTTGTTTGTGGCGTGTTGTGCTGAGGGAAACATATGGGGTTAATGAACTGTGGTGTACAGGACATATGTCTCCTCCTTGTGTGGAGGAGAACAACTCCTCTCTTTTTGTCCAGGTGGTTCTTTCCACCATGATACCGCCCTGTAACAACCCACTGTGAATCGTGACACTCTGAAGGTCAGTGTGTTGTTTTTTTGTGTGTTCATCTGTCTGTACAATGTCTGTGTGTACGGCCGACTCTCACTTTGTTGGAGATTTAATTTTTATGTTATTTTTTTGTCAATTAGATTAATTGATAAAATCTTTGATTTGTTTAGATGTTTTTACTTGGAAGAAGTAACTTTGATTACTTAGGGGTCATAGACTGTAAAGAAAGATGCACGACATAACTTATTCACCTTCTTCCTGAGTGTAACATAAGACCATTTAACATTGCAGTGAATGCAGCGGGGATCCCCTGCTGTGTTGTCACATTCTGTGACTGTCTAGGCAGCCAGGCGGAGAAAGTCCACAGAAAGTCCGGAGGCTCTCACTTGGACACCTCCTTCAGAGACACTGCAGAGGATCTCTGGAGTTCAGTGCATGTCTGAAAGCAGCTCATGAGAGACATCATAATTCTCTCCCATTATATCTATTGGCTGTAAGATTCTAGTTAAGTACCAGTATTTCGTGAGCAATGTGTGGGCACTGACATGCAACGTAAAAACACTCACATAGCTTTTGAACCGCCACATAGAAAACTTTGTTCATTGTCATTCTCCTGTTGTTCTGAAAGGTGATGTTGTCCTTGGGCTATGCTCCCCACACAGGTTAGCGATTCTTTATACTGTCAACACATTGCGACAGAATTCAGAAGAACACTACACATCAACACATTTACTGCTGTCAGTGAAAAGACGGACTGTTGTTTTTCCTTCTGTCTCTATGCAGCCTTTTTTCCAACGCACCTCAGGGTGGTGAGTCGTCTACAACATGAAGCACTGTTTTGTTTTTCCAAGATGGCTATGTAGCATATAGTATGTAATAGGAATATTTATTTACCCTCAAACTGAATTCTTTCGTACATCAGCCAAACTCAAAACTTGCCTGAAAACTGCAGCAGCTTTATTAAACTTTTATTATCCATCTTTTGAGCCTTTTTCATGTCATTGATCTGCCCACACCAAAAATATTGAGCTCAACTGAGACATGTGTTGCTCAGCTTTTATAAAACCTTTTTTATGTGTTTATAAAATACTTTGAATGTTTTTTATTATAAATAATTAGAATTGGTGACCTGACAACTCTCTTTAGGAATATAAACCGTCTGGTGATCACGTGAACTTGTAGTAATCAGGCAGGAAAGTCTGGTTATTTACAGATGGAGGAAAAAAGAGATTACAGTGTGTAAAAAAAAAAAAAAGATCAACTCAGACGGGAGGTAAGGACAGACTGATAGTGTGCGTGTGTGCAGCTGGCTGGCTTGCTGCATGGTTGGCATATTCTCAGTTGGATGAGAGGACATTTATGTGATGTCAGCACGCATTAACCTCTCTGAAAATACATCGGAAACAAACAGGGGCACATGTGCCCACATCCCACCAGCTCTAAGTAACAAGCCTCTGGAAGGAAAGGCTTTGCTGGACAACAGAGCGCAGATCCAAAAATAGAAATGGGAAGATGAAAATAGAAAGGCGTCTTGGTTGAAGAGGAAAAAGGCAGAATTATGAAGATTCTTAAGATGTTTAGACTCCGTAATTAAGTTGCCTTTGAATATGTGAAGCCAGTTTATTGCAAAATTATACTTGGTCTCTTTTTTTGCAAGTGTGCATCAGTACACCTATCAGTTCAAGTGGCAGAAGCTTGATCTGCTCTGACACTTTAATATTGTGAATAATTAATGTGCATAATTGATGATGCTTGTGTGCATAAGCATAATTACAAAGCCACCACTGTTGAATAATTGACCTTGTATGCTAATTGGATGTGATTGGCTTGTGTACAAATTTTACACTTTCTCATGGGTTCTCAAATCACCTGAGTGTGTGCGTGTGTCTGGCTGTTAGTGAACTTAGGTGTGCTTTTTCTCACATTAGGTAATTAAATAAACTCTGTTCTTCTTTAATTGTTCCTGCCACCTTCCAGAACTGTTTTTGCTGTCTCCCTTTCTTCACGGTGATGAAACTGTCCACCTACTTGTTCTGCCTCTCCCACTCGTACTCTAATACCTCCAACCAAAGGCAGTGAGGGATGCTGTGGCCCTCTGGGCTTTGTCAGCCAGCTCCTGGCTCCCACGTTACAGACAGTGCCCTGTGGGCAGAGATGCTAATTTGAAGTGTTCCTGGATGAGACAGCTCTGTGAGGATATAAGCCAGAGTCCACAGAGAAGGACTTATAATGCCTCCATGCATTAATGCTCTTCTATCGCTAGCACAAACGTGAGATCTGGTTTTAGAAACCTAAATTGCCCTGGCAGCCTGTGCTTCCCAGGAAAAGGTGGCGTTTGTGGGTCCCAAAAATAGTTGTACAAGGCTTGGACTGTAAATTTTTGATGCTTGTGCAGTCTGTAGTGGGGAGGCACATAAACACGTTCTGCAGTATAAATGAAGCAGGTTTTAACAAGCCAAAATTAGAGTGTTTAATCTCAGTAAAGTGTTTTACCTCAGGCCTTCACGGAACTCATAAACTGAACTATCTTCTAGCCTTAGCAATGAACTCTGGGTCTTACTTGAGAGGTTATAACCTAACTGGTATTCATTTTGTTGTAAATCCTGTAGGAATGTCCTGCTCAACATGGCCTTTAAGGAGTCTCACACTTTGGACATATTTTAGATGCATGCACAATCCGATTCTCCAGAATGAATCGATGAACCTGTTCATTTTGATAGATCCCAGAGTTCGCATCCTTTTGATTTTGGTGATATCCTGACCTTCCCTTTAGTGCAACAATCGAGCTAAACAACAGGAGAAATTTAGACCTCATATATGAGACCTTATTCACAGTGCAAAGACCAAAGTAAAATGACCACCACTGTTTGGAGGGCAGCCAGTCCATGTTATTGAGAACAAAATGCACCTTTTTGCCCTTGTCCAGGTGCAGAGTCAGCTAAATGGAAAAGCGTCTGCAGATGGTTCCGTTTCAGGACACTGTCTCCTGATGAGTCTTTAATAGTAATGAGGACAATAAAACAATATTAATGTTCAATATAAAATGTAAAGTACAAACCAATGTAAAAATAGAAAAATAAAAAGTTAAGCTTGTAATGTAATAGCAATATAGAATGCTAATTAGAACATTGCTCAATTGCAATTATATTGCACCTGGTGTATTACATCACAGAGCCTTATTACAATATTTGGTATCCCCGAAATTATTGTTTTGAGTGTGGAGGGTGTAACGGTTTCTATCATGTTGTGGTAATCTGGTTTTAAACATATAATAATTATGATAAACACAAATGATTTTGATTTTGATATTGTAAGACAGAGTCAGCCAAGCTGTCTTTTGTCTAGCTTCGTGTTTTTAGCACATGAATGGTTAAATCGTATCTAACACTGAGTAAATGGTATTAAAATGCTGAACTACTCCTCTCTGATGTTGTACTTAAACACCTAAGGTAAACTCACTTTCTGAAACCCTGCTATCTCAGCATTTGTTTTCACCCAGTGGTTTTGTGTATTAGCTCCAATAAAAGTAGGAGTTGAAAAACGACTAAAAGGCAAATAACTCGGCAGGTGTTTGGATAAAACAAGACGAGTCTTCCAGTTAAGTCTGATCTGTAAAAGCAGCACATTCCGAAGCCCTCAGCGGGACTAACTGCCGCAGATGGAAGTCTTTGACCTTAAAGCTCAACTTGAGCCGGTGCTACACACACTGCTACTGTCAGATCCATCACACTAGTCTGGTTTCTGGTAATAAATGAGGAGACTCTGAAGAGGTCAGAAAATATTGGGCCTGTTGGTCATCAGCAGCACAGTCAGGCCGTACATGTCAGTATCATGTTTGTCTCTGGCAAGAAGCTGGGGAACGCTGCATCGGAAAAGTGCTTCGCATGGGCAGCAGAGAATATCATTGGCCCTTTTCTTTTAAATACCCTTTTCTTGACTTTGTTATTGTGCATGAGAGGAAGCTGGTTCTCATCTGTCTAATAAATCCATAAATCTCAGTCTGACTGTCTGTGTGTGGCTCGCATATCTCAAGAACCATTGATGTTATCCACTTCACACTCTGTATGTGTGTTGTTAAAGGCCCAAAGAAGTGCAGTGTTGAATTTTTGTGTGATTTGGACATGAGGTACATTCAATATTAATCAAATTTGAAAAACTAGATGTCCAGCACTGTTTAGAATCATTGGCTGGGACTCATCAATGAGTGATGTTGCTGAGCACAATAGTTAATTCACAACAACGTCACCAACAACTGGTTTCTGCAGCTTCACTGAACTTTGTATAAACAGCTGAACAGCTCTTTGTGCAGCAGTGGTGGTTCAGCCTCAGGGTTCTGAGTCCAGCAGCTGATGTTCACTTGCCGCTTACTTTCACAGTTTCAGAAAGAAAAAATGCAACCAGCATCACCACAGGCCAAACAGCCTATTCCAAGCATAGTTACAGGCACTGCACTATCACCGCTCCATCTGACAGCCATAAAGGAAGGGATTGTGGTGTTGGTTTGGATTGATTACACATTCAACCACCTCCCAATGCAAAAGCTGATAAAAGCACTCACCAGCAAAACTCATTGTGCGGCTGTTCTGCTTCCACATCTGGGCCTTTCTGTCTTGATGGTTTCAGTCTGACACATCATGCTGCTCAAGATAGATGGACATGGCCAGAACTCTATTTCCTTTTTTACCAAGGCTGTCCCATCTGTTTGGTAGCTTGAAAATGAGCTGCAGTGATGACACCAGCACCTTTATGAAATTGTTTACCAAACTATGCTGGAAAAAAGATGCTGGGTGCGCTTTTCCTCATTGGGAATGATAGATATTCAGCTATATACGTTATCATGGATTCACTTTACTGGATTAACCTTTGTGGTGTTTTTCTGACTTTACTGGATTTTAGGTTGGTGCCTCTGGGCAGTCATGAAAGATCCAGTAGCTCTATTATCAGCTTTATCTTCAGCCGACAGAGCGCTGAGACCAACACGCACTGTCTGTCCACAACTCCTGTACTAAGCCATTCTTTGATAGACCCAAGGTCACTTCCTGCCCACGGTGTCGTATCCACCTTGTGTCTCGAGCTCTCGTTTGAAGCACTCTGCGAGAACTTGGAGTTTATTTTTTATTTTAGTCCCCCAGAGCAGCAGAGGAGGCAGAATGCCTTGTATTCACATATTTGGCACAGACATTGTTTTTTTGTTTTGTTTTTTCTTTTCACTCATGCAATCATTTGTTTGTAAGCTTCGCCAGCTCAGCTCTGGGCAAGCTGTTGTCATGGCAACACCTGTCCCTCCGGATTATAGAGGCTGTCACTGGAGCCAATTCAGCAAAGGGATTTTAACTGGCTTATTTTACCCAAAGATATATGGCACCTTATTAGAAAAATCATAACCCGAAAATTGAAGATAGTCTGCTCCCGACTATTGGTGGTTATTAGATAAACGTATGAAGTTTGTCCAGATCCGTTCGCTTCCACTGTGGCATATGCTGCCCAGGATGTGGGGTCACGAGTGTTGACCCACATTTGAATTAGTGGCACCTGCACGGATCGTTGAAGGTGTGCAATCCAATTTCCCTGAGAAAATGCAGAAGAGCAGATTCGCCCACTGAGATCCTTCAGAGAGCCGTGTGACATACCGATTTAATGTCGTGTGTATATGCCCTGTTTGACCTTTTTGACTTTCAAAATCACTAATGCCATGATTCACACATTTAACAGTGCAAGACAGAAAACCGTAGAAAAGTCAATACAATTTATTTATATAGCACAGATTCACAACAAACAGTTGTCTGTGGAGTCACAGTCTCAGGTCATGGCTCCAAAGGTGAGAGGTCCTCGGGTGAGAGTGCTGGTGGTTGCGTGACACCTCTTTCCCAGCATTAAGGAGATGAAGTGATCAAGTTATCCAGAATATTACCCAAAAGTAATATCCAGACACAGCTCCCGTGCTTCTTTGTGTTTCTTTTATCAATCACAACCATCTTAGGAAGCACCAGGATGCACGGACAGTGCCCCAGTCTGGGAGGGGGCTTGTTTTAGTGAGGAATCTGGGGAGGCGATCACTGCCATTGACATCCCAATGCAAATAATTTAACCAGCAGCAAAGACAGGCGTCTAGTGGCAGGTTTACCAACAGTGTGCATCCGGTGAGGCAGACTACTCCCAACTAAATTGTGCCATTTAGTTGTTGCAAAAAACAGAATTTCAGAGAAGAAAAACAGGAAATGTCCCTGTGTTTATTGAGCAAACAGGAAATCTAGAGATAGGCTGTTAAAAATAACTATAATAATGCCTCATGTGCCACTTACAGTTTTCTCTCTGACACATCTGTTTGCCTAGTCAACATTATTCATCTGTGTTGAACTGGAAAACAGAACATATTAAGGGGGTAGGGCAGAGGGAGTTGATGAATTTCAAAACAATGCTCATCACTCAACAAACAGTGGAGTCTGGAGTACCTGATCTCATGCATATTTAATGAGGAGATATTAAAAACGTGCTCACTCATATTGGGCACACTGAGCTGCGTGCCAGCTATTTTTAGATCCTCCTTCGACAGTTTCTGGCTCCGCACGTGAGGCTTGGGGAATGTCAACAGAAGGCTGTAGATAACAAGATGGAAAATGGCAAATGTCAGAGATGACATTGCTGCTGTGAGTATCTGTGTGGCTTTACTTTTTCTAAATATTGTCACCATGATTAGCGTCAGGCTTAGAGGTGAAACATTGGCCTTTTGCCTGTCAGTGAAAGGCACGGTTATTTAGGTTCAATGCTTTTCTCCCAGTGAGAGAATGATTCGTGGGAATGCAGCCACTATTTATAGTGTAGTCATGTGTAGAAAGAGTGATGAGGGATATGAGTGCATAAGCCAAATGTAAAACTTTTAGATATAGGGGGTCAAATATCAGTCGTCATGTCTCTCCTTCAGGTGATGGTCAATAATCAATTTTTTCTGCAGTGGAGTGGGACTCATTTTAAGCCCAGGAGTTAAATGTTGCAGTCCATCTTGAGCATCAATCTTCCATTCCTTTAAAGGTACAGTGTGTAGAATTTAGTGACATCTAGGGGTGAAATTGAATGTTGCAGCTGAATATCCCTCACCCTCCCCTTCCAAACTTGAAAGAGAACCTGTGTTAGACTCCTCTGTAGAGAGGACCCACTTAATGTAGATATAAAGTATTTAAATATAAAAGACCCATTCTAGGGTAAAGAAAACAACAATTCACATGATTCAGATAAAACACACTAGTGAAAACATCCCAAGGATTATTTTACATTCAATTTCAGCCAATAGATCCCTTTTACCTAAATCTTACACACTGGACCTTTAAAGTATTTTTCATCAAGATGCTTGAGATGAGAAAATCACTTTCACCCTTTCCACCCTTTCATGGTGGTGGAAGTTTTCTTGTCCCTTACTTAAGACGGGGGCTGGCAGCGATTGAGTGAGCAGGTCATCAAATTAACCACTGATTAGCCTCAGCCTCAGTTAAAGAAGAGCTCCAGCTGTTGGAGGAGACAATTCCCAGAGCTGTGTGCACATCTGCAAGATCTTGTGGACCTTCACGTCGATGCTGGCTTCTCTGATGAAAATTCACTTTGCGTTTGGTGCGAGCACATCATTGGGGACATTAGCCTACTTATGCAGTTTCTCAAATGACTGGATAATGATTAATAATTAATTTTCCAGTTTATCAGTTCCTTTAAGTTTAAACACTGGTTTTGCTCCGCATGGAAGGTTTTGGTTCTTCTTTATCAGCTGAACAGATAAACTTTACTCAGATAAAATATGTGTTATATCCTCACTGGGCTTACACAATGCACAAGCAATAAATAATATTGAAAAAAACCTTTCCCCAAATTTCATGGAAAACCGTTCATTAGTTTGTATGTAAATCCTGCAATATTCAAACAAACTCAGATGAAAACGAAACCTCCTTGACAGAGGTAATAAGACATAAGACCATTATACCATGCATAGGGCAAAGATGATTTAAAATGAAAGAGTGAATAATGTTTGGTTATTTTTTTATTTGTTGAGCAGATCATTTCTGCTGTAAACGATACTGACACTGTACATTCTTCCCCAGAAAGATAGGGAGGAAACTGTCTTTTGGTCTTTTTCCTCTTCCAATCACTCAACTTTAATGTGATGTGATGTGAGTGGTGATGTCATGATTAGTGTGTGGAAATCAGCTCAGCCCGTCAATCATGGGGCCATCACAGCACCCATCAAAGCCCCAGAGAAATGAAAGCCAAGGGCACAGCGATAAGACTGACAGAGGAAAAGAGAAAAGGATGGAGGGGCGGGGGGATGGGAAGCTTAGGAGGGGGTGGGAAAAAATAAAATATAAATTCATGAATATAAGTAGGAGCTGAAAAAAACTATATTGGCTAGATTGAATGTTAAAAATGACAAATGAAAGGATTTGGTGATAACAATATTTAAAATCTTTGCGGCTTATTACACTGTCAGTCACATTGGGCTTTAGCTGCTAATCTGATCCCAAATATAACCCTAAATCCAGCCATCACTATTCCACTGCTCGCTCGCTAATGTAGGCCACTGAGGACCCACGTACACACCGCTGGCACAAATCTTAAGCACTGATCCCTGACGTCTCGTTAAACTGAATCCTCGGCTGGAAACACAATGTACCTGTCAGTGGGTAGTTTGAAGGACATGCTATAAAACAAAAGAGCTTTTTTTTCTTTTTTTTTTTTTCTTCTTCCACGTAACACATGTAGCAAGAGTTTGTTTTTGCCCCGAGTGCATTGTGATGCATGCTGTTTCTTACATTGGCAGACCCAGTGGGACACAAACACCTGAGTCAGCATTAGCTCTGTGTTCTGACTGCGAGGTGACACAGACATCACACGGGATGACATGAGACACTGCACTGCCGACTGGGTGAGTGCCTCCAGAGCAACGTTGGGCCAAAGGAGACACGATCTTTAGGTGTGGAAGCGTTTATGTGAGTCTCTTCTATATCTCGTCTTTTTATGACTTTTAGCTTTTCAACCACTCTGGATTCTCTTATCTTTGAAAATGGCCTGAATTATATTATCCTTAATATTGCTTAGAGACTCTGAGGGTTTTCCACAATTCTCCTTCAGCTGTTTATGTGTAAACTGTGTTTGATGTCGAGATGAAATGATTACAGTGACCAAAACTATCTCGGTGTTAGCGGTGTTGTTAAAGTGAGATGTGAATGTCAAAAAATGACTGATACATAAACTGTAGTAATTTCACTAAGTTTTATATCAACATAATATATATTATCAATTAAAACTATGATACAATTTTTATAACTTATCGAAGGTGGCCAGAGATTACCAACAGTTCTCTTGCTGTTGCCCCCTGAATCTTGGAGACTGGCTGAATTTGGTTGATGCTGGACAGGATCAACCAAATCATCACGGTTATTAGAGATTAAATGGAACAAATAACCGTAGTGAACTTTAGCAATTTAGCATTTATTTGCTCGTCCAATCATCTAAAGCCCATTTTCTCACAAAGGAACATGAAGACATCCATTCTTCATCATGGGCTCATGTCAGGCATCTTCTCTTAGACACGGCCCTGACTGCAGGGGTCTCAAAGCAGCGTCTGAGCTCCAGCTGTTCATCTACATCTTCCTATGGCTCGCTCTCTCTGCTTCCCCACTGGGCAGCGGTGAGTTGAAAGCCCTACGTGATTTCTCTCTCGCACTCTCGACTAACACAGGTCAGAATCACGAGCAGGTCGAGCTGCTAATTTGGCAGAAACCTTCCTCAGATACACTTTCCAGCTGAGTATGCTTTCCCACATGGCCGCTCTGAAGCAAAGCAGAACTTCCATACACTTATTTACAGATTAGAACAGAACAGCATTGATGAAAAAATATAAGTATAATGATCAAGTTTATGTGGCTCAAGCCTCACCTGTTAAAAATATAACGTCAGGGGCAAAGCCATGTTATCTTAGCCGACCCATCGGATTACAAAAGTGGATATTACGTACTTGTATGGTTACGTGTCTTCAAGAAAAAGTGTAGATGCAACTGTTGCAGATATACAAGATATAGAAATCAATGGGAATCTTCAGGATTCTATCAATCTAAATAAAAGAAGCTGCAGAAAGTGGCAATTTAAGATAGATAACAAAGATCATTACCCCATTATTGCTACTGGTTTTTAGGGACATCTAAAATGCATTAAGGGTGAACCTTTGTTGCACAATATCAAAACTAGGACATTTAGTGTGTGAGTGTGTGTATGCATGTGTGCGCGTGCGTGCGTGCGCATTTCTGGAATTTGGAGGCAGTCAGGTGGAGCGCTGCAACACACTGTACATGTCAGAGACTCGGTGCAGTAGCATGTTATGAACCTGCACACAATTGCCAGATATAGGTCACATATGTGACATTGACTTCACAGGACAAAGAGCAGCATAGATGCATGTGTCACATGAGGGAGACACACTGAGAATAGGACGGAGGGACCTGCTGGCAAAACAGGTTTTACACACAAATATAAAATAAAGATCTGCATATCTGTAGATACTTCAACTTAGCCTCGCTATCTTTTTCTATGATATAATATGAAGTGGAAAAGTAGGTCAAAGAAGTTCCATGGTTCACTTCTTTGACCTTTCATGGTTCACTTGTTTGCCTTAATCACTACACCTCCTACATAGGGTTTGTGTAAAAGGCTGCGCTGGTGCTATAGACGACACGCTATCACGCTATGAGGTTGTGCATACGAGGGGCACAGTTACTCTTCAGGCTCTGTCAGCCATGTTACATTTGCACTTGCAGTGACCATCCCTGTGTGCATAACACTGTTCATCCTAATGAGAGCTGCAACTTCACAGCAGACAGGTGGCGTGTCTGTAGATCATCTGAGACCCACCGAGCTGAAGGTCAAAAGAATGGCTGAAAGCTATTATCCTCAACATCCCGACAGTGTCACACTTCTCTGACTCTAACCTCTGCTGTTCTCGATGTGTGACAGCAGCTTGTATTGATTCAAAATGACAACGATCCCATTACAAAATATGCTTCTTTTTTTTTTTAATTCTCACAGCAGTGACAATGTTTTCATTTCTTCCTTTACACATTATTATTATCAAGGATTCAGTGAGGGTCAGTCCCTGTTTTCTGTTAGATCTATAGCTTTGAACAAAGAATGCATTTTGAAAAAATGTTGCTTGTTTAAGCACATTGTGCATCTCAAGTAAACATCATGTGTACTATTAGTGTTGTTAGTCTATTAACCAAAGATTAATGTTGTGACAGGAGCATTTCAGGGGCCAATAAGGTTTCAGTTGAGGTCAGTGGCCCCCTGACCCATCCCTTGGATCCGCCCCTGCTTGACTATGCGACAGCTTGAACAATACCAGGAACCTGGAGCCACCTATTTGATCTTTAATGTGAAACGAAAAGTGAACAGTAGAGAACAAAACTTTAAACCCTGAAAAGTATCTGTGTTTTTCAGACCCTTTAAAAAAAACAGCAGCACTTAAAGTATCTTTACATCATTAGAAGAGAGCGACTGGATAAAGATCAGTCGGCTGCACACCAGCAGCACCAACAGCAGAGATGTCTCGTGAAAGAGCAATTAGCAAACAAAAATCCCATAATCTTCTGCTCGGAGGGCTGCAGTCTGTCTTTGAGGGACAAAGAAAGGTTTTATTCTTTGTGAAGCCGGCAGCTCACACAAAAATACTTTTGCTTGTCCTACAATTACCTTTTATTTTCAGCTTCAGATTAATAACTGTGCACTTTGAAGATGGTCTTGAAAAACAGAGGAAGCACAATGCCATCAGAAGAATGATTATATAGTTACATATACAATAATTCATAGTTTATATATTATATACATATACATGATTGAAGATGCAAGATTATCACTCATCTTTTCCTTGTGCATCTTAAGGGAGTACACATGCATGTTAAATTTTCTTACCAGCACATACACTACTCTGAAAATATAGAACTATGTAATATCATATATCATATGTAAAAAAAAAACAACAAAAAAAACACCAGTTGTCCTGAATTGAAGCCTAGGCCTAAGCAGTTAGATGATTAGTTGTGGTATTAAAGACTCATGGATACACGTAATCGACCAATCAAGAGTCAGGCTCAGTTGAAAGTCAAGAATCAGATACATTTTTAAATGTGGTGAAATGAAGAACAAATGCATAGCTGAAGTTTACTTTTTTAAATGGAGGTTCAAAGTAATACAGTCGTGAGATTTACCAATTAAACCACTAATTGCTGTGCCATGCATTAATTAATTCTGGCAATAAACAGCGAGATGTTCAATCCACTTTTCTAAAAGTGGGACATTGTTATCACTCTCAAGGAACTGTACCAATAACAATGAAGCTTCTATAATCACTTTTTTTTACATCAACAACTGAAGATATGGCTGTGAAATGTAAAATGTGTCCCTCAAAGTGATGAACCCACTGAGAATCATCACCTGCCTCTGCAGCCCCCCGTAGGTCTGGCTGTTTTATGGCCTCTTTTAACCTTTTGAGTTGAGTTTTATTGTTTTGATTCACTCTCTCTTTTTTTATTAGCCTTGCAGGCAGCTTTTTATAATGAGAAACTATTCTGCATGCTGCCTGGGTGTGTTAGCTGGATGTGGTTGTGGTTAAAAGTTGTCCAAAAAATCAATTATTGCAGCTTGCGTAAAATGAGGTGCATGTAAAACTCTGGAGGAAGTTTGAATCTTAAAATTATATAGTTTTAAATCAGTTTCAAGTTTCTGTCATATAAACTTGAACACACATATAGTGTGTTCAAATGATTAGAATGAACAAAAACAACAGTGTATAAATATATGCATTTTAATAACTTCTCAAATACACTTTATTCGTTCTGGTGGCTGGGAGGAAAGGTAGGCAGCACACAGTATCTATGTGTTTGTGCCAGGAAGATAAAAAAGAGGAGTGGGAGAGAGAGAGAGAGAGAGACATAAAGATGAATTAAGGATTTGGATCTGAGCTCTGAGCCCAGTTCATTATCCCAAACAGCAAAGCCACCAGGAGGAAACTTCAAACAGTGTGTCTCTGTGTATGTGTGTAAATCTGTCTGCTGCTGTATTTCACCACTCCAATATTTGCTCACTGTTTATATTTAAATAATCTCAAGACTTAACGTCCATAAAGTTGTTACCATCCATGAAGTTGCCAAACCACATAGTTTCAGCTGCAATGCAATCCTCTCTCTCTCGCGTGACAACTTTCACTGTTTAGTCTGTTTTCCTCTCACTTGGAATCTGTTGCATGTGAGTGTGATGTTTGTGCATCCCCACCAATTAATACATATAGTGGGAAACTGTGGATCTGCCCATTTATTGGGATCTGCACCTAAATTGAATGGGTTCTTTGCTGACCCATGTGCCATCCTTCCACCAAGTTTCATGGTAATCTGGATGGACAATGGTCTTATGGGTTGTTTGTTGTTATGCCTGACACAACCTACGTATGTTGACATGAACTCTTGGTGTTCAGGAGCAAAGGAGGAAGAAGCTGGTTGTTCAATGCAAAACCTTGTGCACTGCACATCAGGGTGAATCAACAAAGAATTGGACTTGGACACGGGAGATTTGTTTGTTTCTAATTTCCTTATAACGGTCAATGTTGGTTTCCTTTAACCGTGACCAAGCTTTTTCTCACATTAATCAAGTTGTTTTTGTGCCTGTATGTTTTGTTCTTGAAGGCAATGAGCACTAATCATTGACAGAGCTCTCAAAACAAAGCTGAGATGCAGGTTGAGAACAAACTCACCAATTAATGAAAAGCCTCGAAAAATCTAGTTTGTGCTGTGTTTGAACCCCATTCAAGCAGAGGTGTCCAGTGATTTCTCTCTCTCTGTACCAGCTCTGTGCACGTTGTTAACAAAAGAGGAGAACTATCCTATTTTGTTTGCCTACATCTTTTTTCATTTTGCAGAGTTATCAAAAGAGGCATCGTGTATCATTGTTACATTTCAGAGCCTTTACTTTCTTACTTTTAAGAGTTAAATCAGTATTTCTACTTTTACCAGTCTTTTTTTATACAAGTATCTGTACTTTTACTTGCTGTGAGTACTTTTGCCACCTCTGCATTCAAGCAATGATAACTTTTATTATCACTATAATGCGACATGATGTTATAACATATGATGACCAACGAATGTTTAATCTAATTGACCTGTAGATTGAGTCTTTCGTCTTATTGGCTTCGACAGTAGTATGTGATATAGGTCTAAGCGGCTGAATAATAAACCCTGTGGTCTTACCAGTTGCAAAGTGAAGGGTAAAGGTCAGGTCCATTGTCCATTGTCTTTTCAGGGCAAAGGATAACTGCAGAGCTAAACCTGGAAGCAGGTCAAACACAGTATTCTTGAGGGGAGGGAGCCCTGGCAGTCGAGGAGGGTTAGACAGTATTAAAATGCTCGGCACTAAACTGGGGGACTGACAGTGTTTCCACTATTCATGACTGAGCTCACGTGAGAGGGTTTACTCCTAAATCCCAGGGCTGCAGTGCCCCTGAGGACGAAAGGGTCACTGAATACCAGAGCGGTGGACTCAAGACTCGACTACAGATTAACTCTAGACATTTGACTTGAACTTGACTGTTCTGACTTGATTTGAGATACAAAACAGGTTTTGACCTGGTTAAAAAAAAATCCCACAGACCTTAAATAACCACAAAACATGAATATGTATTTATAGAAATGTCTTTTCAATGAATCCCCCAAAATAACAAAAGCTTTAAGCGACGAAACACTCTCATCCGCTTGTCCAGTGCTGTGACAGGGAGAATATTATAGATGGTGAAAAAAAGTTGGACGACGCGTCTCCACTAGCCAAAATGTCCTGAATATAAACACTGGCATTTTGTAACTTTCGAGACAGAGTCTGCACACTGGCGATTATTGGAAGCCATGGTATCCAAGTCTCGTTGATACATATGCTTTACCAATCACAAGTCAGTCTCAGTTGTCAATCGCCCCAGTTTCACCCATTTTGTAAGGATGATATGAAATTAATAAATAAAACCAGAATAAACAGTTAAATATACATCAGTGTGATGAGAACCAAACCATCTTTGCCAAAAATGTAATTAACATGCACTTTGACTTTTCAGTTTGGTCCCATCCACTAACATGGAGGAGGCGTGTAATTCGGTGGCCATTGAGACACTTTGGCTTCACTTTTGTGGAGCAGACATGTCGTCCATCTTTGTATACTGTCTATGGACAAAATCTGTAAAGGAGGTCGGAGTGGATGGATGTGTCAACTTCCTGTTTCTTTTAACCATGACCACACTCACTCTTTAATCAAACCTCAGTCCTAGAGGTGTCAGATCAGAAAATGATTGAGAGTCTTTCAAGGCCCTGACCATTGATATCGTCCTGCCGATAGAGGTTTCACATCACAGAACGTTTGTGTCCAATTACAGACAATCTCTATTTTTTTTCTCTCTCTTGAAAGTCAGACTGAAAGACTTTGACATTTTGAAGGCTGACTAAGAACGAGTACATCCTTATTGGAGCTTTATTTCAACCAGAATGTTTATAACAAACACTATTCCCTTGTAAGGAGGTTCAAACATGCCAATAGAGCGTTGGGTAAAATGTCATTTGATGAGCTAGCGGTTGTTATGAGTCTTGACACCATTATGGAGACAAACACATCTGGTGGCGAGCTGGAGCAGATCTCAGGGGGAAACTTGAAACCTGAATGTACAGCAGCCTCCTGGAAATGTCTGGTGAAATGAATTCCACTCGCAGCTCTGGGTGATGTTATGTCCTGGAAGAGGCTGAGACGTACAGCTACACGTCTGTCAGGGGAATGTCTTCTGAGAAATGTGAATAAAATGTGTCTAGTGTTTCCCAGCACTGTAACAAAACAGAGATTTAATGTCCAGCAGCAGTATGTGATGTTTTGTCTTCGGTGCCTTTTATATCTAATATACAGCACTTTGAACTGCCTTGCTTTTGAAGCACGCAATGCAAATAAACTTGCCTTGACTAAGCTTTTAAAACGAGTGCTTCTAAAGAACTCAGGTGACCCGCCATTTGTTTTTTATTATCTCTGAAGGGCAGAAAATTAGCATAAAATTGCTCCAAACAGCCTATTCTTCAGAACACATTTCACAGCATTCTGAAACTGAACGTCAACTCATTGTGGCCAATAATTCAGAAGCATAATGTAAAGAATTCCTTCAAGGTGAATTGGGATGCAGTTTTGAAGTGGAGTGGCTGCACTTCGCAGTCATTTGTGTAGAGCCCAGAGGAAAATCACACTCACTTACAGGAGTTAGTGGAGCTTTATTGAATAGTGAAAAAAAATAAATTGGAATAGCTTTGTACAAGTCATATGTCACTACCGAATGGATCCAGTACAATAAACCAATAAATACTACGACAAGGATTTACATAAAAATTACTAAATAATCCTGAATTTGTCCGACTAATAAATCCAAGAATCTCAGTCTACATTAAGCTTGGCTCACAAGGCCTGAGGAAGTTCAATGTTGAGGGTGAAACATGGTTAAACATGGTGTAAATAATCATCTTGTGTCTGAAGTCATTATGAATTTGTTCTTTATTAACCCAGAGCTGGTGTTGCTGTTCACTACAAAAAAATATTAACATATTGTTCTGCAATATCAGATGATTTGGCAGAAAACAAATCTGATAACCTTTCACAGATACGTTCAAATATCTAAAATAATGGTTTTGACAGAAACAAACATAACAAAAGTTGCGCAAATTAGTTTTAGCTCTTGAATGTGATTTTAAAGCTCCACTTTTAGTACATTTTAGTGATAAAACTGGCATTGGTTTGTTTAAACATTTTGTTTTATCAATACGTTTTATCGACAAGACCTTATTAACAAAATCTGCAAATAAGTGTTTCATATAGTTGTACCATATTTTATTTTACACTTAAAGAGTCATATCATTGCTTTTTTGTGAAATATCCCCATCCAGGTATTTGCAGTTTTCTCAAAATAATCATAATGACTGTTTATTTAAAATTTACCACAATTTTTTAGTAACTACTCCCACCTAACTGCTGTAAGTTCTTATCTCACTGTGTGCTTCACATCACGTAATAATGGACAATGTAGGGTTTTTTTTACATTGTAAAAACTACATTATATATATGATAGAGGTAAAAGTTGATTCTCTTCGCCCTGAAACTGGGTCACGTAACTGGTATACATCCATTGTTAATGTTATTAACTAAGCCTGTTATTAACAAAGTATATAACTTGATGTGTGAGAGATCAGATGTGCAACACAGTTAATTAATATATATTTCTAACCCATGGAGGTCAATGTACTGATCCCACTCAACCCCCACCCATATACAATATTTAGTGCTGAGCTACTGTTTAAGTGGCACATACGGTACTTTATTCTTACCTGTTTGCCCACAACACCGACACTCGTAACAACATTTTGTGCTGTGTAAAGTTAATTAGCGCAGACATATTCAGTCCATGCAGTGGCGTTCATTTCCATTCCTACTTTTAGTGAACGTGACATTGCTCTGAGCAGCACCGCGGACATGGTCTCCTTCTGGCCTGTGGGTTATTGCCTGAATTGAAGTACACCATCATTGTTGTTGTAGCTCTATTTACAGTTGCCTGCCTGTGTTTTCTCGTTGCCATAAAGACTACCTGAGCATTTACACTGAATGATCCATGAGCATGAGTAGGTGTGAAAGGGACAGAAGGACGCGCAGAGACGACGTTGTTCATTCTTGGCCGTGCATGCAAGAAAGGGGATGATCATGTCACTTCTTCTTTTGATTGTCATGTTGCTGTATTAGAGCTGTCCATCAAGAAAACATGACAAACCCAATGAGTGACATATTTACAGCAGTGCTTCGGACAGTGCTACGTGCTTCAGACACCGCTAGATGCCAAATGCTTTTGGCATAATGTTTCACGCTGTGTCATCTTGTATATCGTGGAGTAGGAAGGTCATTTTGAATCGTAAGTGTTAAAATCCTGCACAAACACTAAACTGGGTATAATAGGCTTGACAGAAAGATTTTTTTCTGTGAGTGGCTGCGTATCTGTTTATCTATTCACTAGTGGGAACACAGAAAAGAGCAAATGTTTATCAAATACAAGCCTACAAAGCCCAGAGGGGGCACTACTGTATATGATCCTTGTATCATTTATGTGACATCTTACCTTTGCAGTGACAAGGTCTATCTGTGGAGGAAATATACTTAGCATAAACAGTAAATAATTAAAGCAGTGGAATTGCACACAACTTAACTATGACATACTTTTTAAAAATAGCACCATGTCTGCAAACAATTACTAATTCAACAACACACATGCATGTTTTAGCGACATAAGGTCTAATGGAAGTTCTCATCCTACATTCTGTGGTTTAGTGTGTGAGTCACCGGCGATGGATGGTTTCCAGACGGTTTATAGGAAGATGGCTTGAGTATCAGTATAAAGTATGACTACTGACAGACACTGCACAGATGCAATAACCTCTTTAATATATGGCTTGTCTGAGAGCAGGTTTGTGATATGTTCAATAAATGATTTCCACAGCCTGGTGTATAACTGCTGCAGACCATAAGGACATTTCCTATGTTTTTAAGATCGCAGCAAAAATGTAATTAAGCAAGTACAAGTTGTCCTTATAAAACATTCAGTATGCTCAATAGTCAGACGTTGATGAGTTGCACAAAAGAAGAGAACATTTGAAACCTCAGTCTTGTTGCAGAAAAATGATCACTTACTTCAAATAGAGGCAGAGGCATGCCAGACCCTTAATACTTTAATATGAAGTTGTGTGAGGAAATGTTCCTGTTATAAGAATCTGGATAGTAAGTCAAAGTTGCAGATGCATCACGGCTTTCCTTCCAGTGTGTTTGGCCAACAAAAAAGATCATTCCTGCCAAGTTGGTTTAACACATTAGATTGTCTGGAATACTGTTCTGCTTTATTTGCAGATTATATGGGAACCCCAAAACAGAATGCCATCACCACCACAGGTTATACAAACTGGAAGAAAGCATTAGATTCATTTCGGGAGCATGAAATATCCACCATCCATAAGGTCTCAGTGATGTGTTGGAAGAGCTTTAAAGCTACACAGGTCCACAAACTGCAAACATCAGTGAGATTGTGGATGGCATCTCAGACGTACAGCAGCAGTGACAGCTTCACCATCATCACAAAATGAAATGATTCAATAAACCGCTGATATCCTTATTTTCAAGGATCATCTCTGTAATTAAAGATGGTGGATAAAGCAAGGGCTCACCATTCAGAGCAGCTTGCATTGTATGTTAGTCCACTTGGCTCTTTGAAAGAGAGTTTTACTGAAACCATAGAAAAGCAACTTGAAAAACATCTTACCTGTGTCGCTCAGTCCTATGATGGTGCTTCAGTTATAAGTAAAGCATTGAGAGGTGTACAAGGTCAATTAAGGCATTATACGTCCATTGCTGTGCCCAAGAACTCAATCTTCTCTTTTGCTCCACTTGCAGTCTCTATTTTTTTTTTTTTTTTTTAATCTTCCGTCCACCATCACAAATTACAAGCCTTTAAAGAGGAACTTGGGGCAGGGGACAAATAACTTTTCCAGCTTTTTAAGACTCACTGGGAATGCCAGATTGAGTCTGTGACTACTATTCACAAATGTTTCCTGCTTTGATCCAGACTTTAAGGAGTATTACAACTACTCTGGCTAAGGCTCTGGATGAAGACCATGAGAAGACCAATGCCCTGTGTGAAGGTTTTGATATTCATGCAGGTGGGACACAGAGGAAGAGGAAAAAACGTGGAACTATGTGGTTGAGGCATCTTGTGTCACAAGGTCAGACTCACTACTGGGGATAGCATGAGAAGGCAAGTCTTATTTTCTGGTTAGCGATAGAATGCTGGAAGAGCTTGCCAACAGGTTTTCCGGAGTTGGGTAAAAAAATGTGATGGGCGAACCTGCATGTTATCATGCCTCAGAGCAGTTCCTGAATGAAACTGAAACATCTTGCTGAACATTAAGGCCTCCACCTACAGCCTGAAGAGATTAGTGTTGGAAAACATTTCCTTGGCAGAAGAATGAGAAAGAAAGTTTCCAGCATTCCAACTGTCTTTTCCCTTTTGGATGATGTTATGTTCCCTCTCTTAAGGCCATCCTTCAAGCTTCTCTGACCTTCTTTGACCATCGCAGCTCCGAAAGATCTTTCAGTGCCCTGCGCCGACTGCATACATGGCTGAAGATAACAACGCGTCAGGACAGGCTGAGTAATTTGACAGATTCGCCAAGCTAAAACCAAGTCGCTTCACACTTTCACCCCCATAGCACCATGAACAGGTGTGTAGATGTTAAACAGACTCAGTTGGACCTGTTATCTTCTTCTTCTTTGTTTGGTTTATTTCAGGGTGGCAACCAACATCAAGGTGCATTACCGCCATCTACTTTTACTCTTATTAACCCTACATGACAAATGCAACAAAACCAGCCGAGCGACTTCTCATCCTCCTCTTTCCACCTACAATCAGTCATTTGACAAGTAACCTCTCCAAAATAAAAGTCTGCTTCAAAGGAAAGAATCAGATGGGAAAGGGTTAAGTTCCTTTTCATTGTTTACAGATTTCTTCCGTTCTCTTTTATCATGAGAGCTCCCCTTGGATAACTCGGGGTTCCATTGAGGTTAAAAAAAAAAAGAAAATCACAATGTGTGGTTTTGACAGTGACGATGACACACCACTGTTAACATTTCACTTGTCAGGGAACACTTTGTACTCTGCTGCCTACGCTAGCTTTCCAGGCACAGAGCTTCTGTTCTCATGTTTCATGAGGAGATTGAGGCACTGAACCCTCTCAAGACATGAAACATCCCTGGTTAAACAGTAACCTGCTCTTATGTGAGAACATGTAGCTTAATGATTCAACAGTAAATTATTGACTGTCAGAGACAGATCTTTCAATGTTGACAGAAGTCAGAGACAGACCTTCTGCAGCAGTTCCTTCCTCTACAACTTGAGGAGCATTGTCATTTATTGAAATGGAATGATGAGAAGACAAGGACAACAGCAGGTCTCCTCAGACAGAGAATACTTGTATTTAATACAGTATTGTACTAAGTCCAAACAAACAGCCACATCCCATCAATCGGGCGTAAATATTCGTGATTCAAATTTGCTGATCTGAGTGATGGGGCAGGCTCCCCAGAACAAGAGGCCCTCATGCTAACAGGCAGTACCGTCTGTGACATTACTGATGCTCAGGAACCTAGGAGAGCTGACCAATTCTAAGATTATATTATGTGGAGACAAAAACAGGCCTTCAACTACAGGGACCGATTGTGTCTTTCAATGCATTATTTCAGGTTTGCTATTTCAGTTTTAAAAGTGATTATATTTTGTCCTTGTCCTTGATTGGTTCCATTCAAATTCAAACATCAGTTATTGTGGGTGTAAGGGAGTCTGGTTCAACCTCAACTGTGCAACTAACTCAAAGTTGTACCCACAGAGTGCAGTAGATTTGTATTTTTGACTTTTCACTAATGGTTCTGTTAACAGGTCCCTGCGGGGCAATGTGTTGACGTGTGTAATTAGTTGAGTCACTTAGCGTGAGACTATGTTTTGCTTTCAAAACTCACAGCTGCATCAATCTGCAGCTGCAATTGGAGCACTGACCGCATCAGGGTCTGCCTACTCGTAGAGTTAAGGTTACGCCGTGTAACCTTTGTATTTCACACTAGCTGTGTGGCCACTAATGAAATCTACACAGCATAATGTTCCCCAGACTTCGTCCTTGTGTTTAACAAACAGTCACACACTCTAAGCAATTACCAACAGCAGAAAATGAGGGACATGGACCTGGACATTTTGAGTGACCAACTAATTTCGCTCAGTCTAGATCACAGCTGCAATGCAGAAGATAACATCATGGTATCATTTCGACAGAACAGAACTCTTTCTTGTTTTAATGCAGTTCTCGTTAGGCTCTAAACAGTTTTTTACAAGGACACACTGGCAGTTGTATTCGCATTGTTTTTACAGAATACCAATTCTATGAAGAAGATCACTTTTGTTTGGAATTTAACAGAACACCTGTTGTGTGTGTGTGTGTGTGTGCCTATCAGTGTTTGAATAAGCGAAGTATCATCATCATCATGCAGTATTGTGCGTTTGTCAAATAGTTCTGTGATAGAAAATTCATTGGAGCATGAGAATGTATTAGAAAACTGAAAACACATTTGATAAATGGTTCATCTCTGTCCCCTGCATATGAGACAATCCTCTCGGTGCTGACTGCATGGAAGTTAAAACTTAAAGCTTAAAATTGTCTTCCCTTTTTTGAAGTCTTTAAACAAGTGAGTTGTAATGTGTTCATTTGGGAGCTGGCAGGGGGGTTGTATTACTTTAAGACAGAGCCAAATGCTATAGTTAGCTCAGCTTGCTAATGGCAGATTACATTAAACAGACATGTATCACTGCAGTCTCCTGTCTGACTTTGAGTATGATCATAGACTGTAGATAAAGATGGATGACATGATGGCTTCCCAACAGTGAAGCCAAATCAATTTAATCGGCCCCTGGTGGCTGGTTGCAGTAGAAAACATAAACCCCAACATAACACTCCATGTTAGTGGATGGGACATGGACCAAACAGTACACATCAAAAACATTTTTGTAAAGATGGATTTTGGAAATGGAAATCTTCTGTCTTTGTTTACACTGTATGCTAGACAATGAGCACATTTTACTATTCCTTTAAACTTAAGGAACATTCCCACTCATTTTCATTCATTATACTGTATCTTTTGGACCATTAACATCCTTTACAAATCCATCAGTCACATTATATGAAATAAAACATGATACAAACAACCCTGCATAAGCTTTATGAAGCCTTTCGAAGCGTAATTCATTCGTGCTCTCGTTCATACTTTGCCTCACCGCACAAACTCGTCAGTCCATGCCGTGCCATGTTCATATTCATAATGGTGCTCACGTCCACAGGCACACAGTCACCGGGGAGATGATTGCTTCTGTTCCACAGTAGGCTGCACAGTGGGGTTCGGAGTTGTGTGTCTGATGCTCAGTTTGCTCTGGGCGTTCAGCACACGCAGTCTCCCCGTGAAGTTGTTATTATTATTCATTCACACTGAAGTTCTGTTTAACAGTTTCCCTCCCTTCAATAAAAAACACATATATGAACAAATGTGCAAATACATGCATGCATTTTATTTCACAGTGATTGCGTGTGCTGAGCTGCAGTATATCTGAGCATGATGACCGGAAAGAACTGGACAACAGTACGAGTCAGTGCTACTTCATTTAATACATTTGTCTGTTTGTGGAAGTACTTTGCACCAATAAATTACAGCCTTTATGTAGAAATTATCAGAGCTTGGATTTTTCAAGTGCATCTGAATCAAGTAACACATTAAGACACATCAACATTTCCTTTTACAAAAGCACGTTTGTTATTCTATATTCCACTTTTGTTGGAATGCATCACTGTACATACTCCATACATGAATAAATACACAAACCATAACACACACAGGTTAAAAAATATCTACAGTTACGGCAGACCTGGGAATCAGCTGCACCCCTCCAGTGCCTCTAGCCATAAACACACCAAATGCATCGCTGCTACCTCTGAGCGCACTGTGTTCGACTCCGCTTCACACCCTGCACCTTGACTCATGAAATTAGTGCCTGCAGTGTCACGCACACAAAGCAGGTCATGCCGGATGGTTTTAATACGATAACAGCGCCCAAAACAGTTCTGTATTTTTTTTTCCTATTTTGGAAGAAACAATGTATAAATTTGTTGTTTATTAAAATTATGTCATATTAAGATACCTGATCACAGGAGGTGATAAAATCATTATTTTTTATTGATTCTGGTTCTGCGAGTGTAAAATGATCTAAATATGGCATAAACATAGTGTTATGTATGTTTATCAAAATGCTGCAATGAAAACCCTGGAAACCGGTATGAACTTATTTTCTTCCGAAGAAAACTTTGGACCTGTACGTACTTTGGTGGACGTATAATTCCAAAACTGGCTGCGAGGCTGCAGTATTGCTTTGAGAATTCCATATATGGAGAAGTGCACCACTTATTTTGGACAGACTAGATATTTTTCACATTAAATGATTCAGCTCTCATCTGTTAAGTACGGCACTGAGCCGGCTTTAACGCAGTTATCCCCTTAATGCGAACCAGGATGGGACTGATAATCTTGTCATTTCTTCTGTTCCTGTAATAACACATCATCTACCCTCTCAAGGCTCTTTGAGGGAAATGACTGGAAATGTTGCAGTAGTACAGGCTCTAGTTTTATCTGTGGTGAAATATAACATCAGTGTAAGATCACTTTCTATCAACACTTGTGTTAGAATAATACACAGGTACATTTTACTGCCCTTTCTTCTTATATTTCTGAATAGGTAACCTTTCCCAGAACTGGTGTTTTGGTTGTGCACAGTTTACTTTTAATAGTCATAGTTCCTTAGCAACTAAAAAGTTTGTGTTGGTTTGAGATACTTATGTTCAGTGTTTAGTGCAGTGACTCTGGTCTGTTAGTTATCTTCCACAAAAAATAGAATGCAGTATTAATCTAAGATTTTATGTTCCCCTGTGCTTCTCGTGCATCACCATAAAGTCACGATTTTTACCACTCACGTTGATGAAGCATTGAACGCCTTTCTGCAGCCAAGATTTCAGGGCTTTTCATTTCAAACAGAGCATCTCAGACGCCCTCACGTATCTAAATGTGCCGCTCACTGTTTGCTCTTTGAAGATTTAAATGTACGTGATCGCAGACAGATTGTATTTGAATCCACTTCTTGTTCTAACATCTTTAATGGAGACACGTCTTGTAACAAATGAGCGCATAGATCATCTGTGCAGCAGTTTATTATGACCGATAGTTATGTTTTATTGTTGGGGGACCTCGAGCAGCCGTTCTAATTATGACATGAATAAATACGGATGTGACTTGATGCAGTATGAAGAGTGACGAGGTGCCTAATGAGGAGGGGGAGGGGTATGAATGGGTCAACTTGCAGCAGATCTTGCACAGTAAAACTATTCACCTTCATGTAATGACTAAAAATCTGATATAAAAAGCTTGAGAATTATGCAACATGATACTTTTACATGTGTAAACTGAATAAATGTCTGCAGAAGCTTTCTCTGCAGAAGCTATAATTAACAGCTACAACATGACGCTTCTTATCTTGTCAAACACATGTTGCCAAAGTGATCAGTAATCTGAGATGATGAATCAGTGTGCTATTGTGGTTTACCTGCTGCTGCTGCTGCTGTCGTCTCTGTTGCTATAGACGAAATTTCTTGTTGAGGTCATTTTCTAATGTCAAGTACAGTTTCACGTGTTTCAGAACGTGTCCAACGGATGTCAGAACAGTGGAATCAGATTCAAGGGCTTCACAAGCACATTTGTCTGTTGCTAACTGTATCTGGTCACCTGTCAGAAATCCCAGGATTATCCACGATTTGCACGTGTTAACGACCAAAAGATGCCGCAAGACCCAGCTATTGTCAGCAGGACAAAGCCACGCCCACAGTAATGGCACATGGAGGCAGTAAATTACCAAATTAATGTGAAAAGGCAACATCAGATTCTGTACGGGACAGAAGTCTCTTCTGAGTTGTGAGGAGAGATAATTCTTCCATTTTTAAATTCCCCTTTAACTGGTCACATGCTGCTCACCATACTTGTTTGGATCGTCTTTTCGTAAAAACCTCAAAGACAGTATTTCAACGTTACAAAATGAAATTAACCTCCTATGTTTTTGCTTGGCTGAATTTTGCATGGATACAAATACAATATTTAATTGGGAATCTAGTTTTTACTGTTTCACATTTACCATCTACCTTGTGTTGTGCTGCTGGTCCTGCAAAGAGTCAAACTTGGGAAGGTGAAGTCAAATGTCAAAACGGAAAAAGCAATTTAAACCGTCAACATAATATCTTTCACCCTTGGGTTACACATCTTCAGATACCTGGTGTCAGCGATGTGGGAGGCAGGAGCCTAAATGAAAAATACAGCATGAAAGCCAGAAATCCCTCATGCGGACAGGTCTTTTTGATTATATTAGGGATAAGAAACAGTTATGATTAAATAAAACCGGCAATGTTTTGTCCTTCAGACGGTAAAAACAGACTGGTCTCTATTTATAGTCGGGTTTATTTTTAGCCACAATGGTGCCACAGGAATTGACTAAGTGAAAAGCGCTGCACGTGACAGACACAGCCTCCACAGTTCACTCCCTCCTCTCCCACATGCATCTTTCTTCGTTCTGTCTCCCACAGTCTCGTTGAGGAGTTTTTGTTTTTTTTCCTCTTTCCCCCTCCCCGACATTATGTCTCATTTCCTCTCTCTCTCTTCGTTCTTCCTCTACCTGCTCTCTCATTCATATCTTTCCCTATCTCGCCTCATCTGTCTTCCTCTCCCTCCTCCTCCTCCTCTCCATTCAGTCGTGAAGCACTGACTATTCAGTCACGTTTTGCTTCATACTTCCACCAACCCCTGAAGGCAAGCCAATCCAGGATATTTTACAGCAGAGCAACACACAAACTCTGTCACTCTCAGAGACGTGGGCACAACACACACACACACACACAAACACACACACAAACACACACACACATACACAAAAGCCTGATTCTTATTTAATTTTTTTTATTCATATAAGAATCTTAACCTGCCTCAGCTGATATGGTTTACCACACCGAGATGTCTTGTGTGCTGTTTGCAAATAAGCTAAGCGGCAACAAAAGCAAAGACGGGATTTTGCTGAAGGCAATAAACGGCACAATTCATTTCATTCACTTCATACGTTCATAAATGTATGAATGCAGCGCGGCTAAAAATATAAGCACTTTTATTTACTTATTTATTTTCTCCGACACCCCCCCGCACTCCCACTCCCTCTGCCCCAAATCATTCAGCTCATGCTTCTGCTCTGCTCTCAGAGGAGATGGGCTAAAAATAGAGGTGTTTCCCATGCACGTTCCATAGTTATTTCCCTCAGTCTCTAACCCTCCCTCCCTCTCTCTGCTTCTCACATGCACACTCTCTTGCTGTCCCCAGCCAGATACCACACCCACACACACACACACACACACACACACACACACACACACACACGAAAATCAATTCAATTCACCATTTGTTAATTCCAATTACATCCCAGATACAGTTACCCCTTTTGCTAAAATACGTCAGAGGTTTGTTCCTTTGTGAGATTTGTACCTAAACTATATTCAGTCAAAACATTATCTCTTTGTTCCACATGGACGTCAGCTACATGGTTGTGATGGATAGTTGGGTCTACAGAGCACGTGGACGTCCCCGGAGACAGGGGTTTGCATTTTGAGTCATGCATTATGTTTGTTTCAGCAAAGACTGTTTATGTGGACAACATCTCTCCATTTCCTCCCACTCTCTAGTGATGAAGCCAAAATGTCCCAGATATGAATGCTGCCATCTTGAAAATAGTATTACCATTAGTTTGGTCCATGTCCCATCCACTAACATGGCAGAGGCAGGGATTATGACCTATCCTGCAGCCAACCACCAGGTGGTGATTTACATGATTTGGCCTCACTTTTAAGAAGCTGTCATGTTCTACATCTGTAAGTATAAAAAGGTTTGTTAAACTAATGCAGTCATTAAACAAATTAACAAGGAAATGGAAAAAAATCCCGATCCACAGGAGTGCAGGGACCACAGCACATTATCAGCTGCTCAGTGAACGTCAATCTCAGAGTTAATGACCTAAAAGCCACTGCTCCCTGTGCACTCCTTGTTTAAGGAAAAACTTAATTTTTGGTTTTGACTTATTAAGTAATGAAATGACTACTGCTCCCTTCTCCTGGCTAAGAAGATATTTTATATTTTAACAGGGATATCACCAGCATACGTTCGTCTATTATATGCTTATACTTTTTTTTTCTGCTGCCATGGTGATTTCTATAGAGGTGGTAATTAAATTTTCTCTTTCCCACCACATCCATTCTTTAATAGAAATATGCTAATTGGCAGCCACTTTTCAGACCTACATATTTTTCCCCCTGTGCAAAACTGACCCTGTTAAATTGCATCAACCTGAATAAATCCGGCAAACGAGCAGAGTGCACACTCAGCCAAACTTCCTGTCTTCCCATCTCCCTGTCCTATCTTCTTGGTATTTGTACGAACACCTTAAATGCATGTGTGTAATAAGGAAACAGCTGCACTCAACTGATTACTCTCAAAACATACACTTTATGTGAGAAAGTCCATGACTCACCAAGAAGCCTGAGTGTGTGCATATTACAGAACTGCATCTATCTCCAAGTGGATGAGAGTGTTAACAACCAAGTGTCTGTTTTTTATTAGATCAAGGATGTTTTCATCCTTGATCTCTTTAAAGTCCACAGGACAGCAAGGTTTGGTTTGAAGGTAAATGTTTGTCAGTGTCATCATTATAAAGTCCATGTACTGCTAAAGCACCTTTCTAACTGCCAGGTGGTTTTACCTGTGCTGTGCCGAGCCATGTTCACTATAGCTAGGATCCCCAGCCTGAGCCTGTTGAGACCTGACGCGCCGGGTTCCGACAGAGCGTTACCTGTACTAATCTGAAATTCTGCTAAATGTTGCAGTGGTAATAAACTATTGCTCTTCTTGTCAGAAAAAAGGGAGGGACATTGTGACTCCTATTCAAGGTCACGCCTTTCTGCTTTTCTATTGTTCCTGACCACTGACATAAGCCTTGTCCTGAAACCAACATGATGATTTTGGAGAGACAAGTTTATGAAATATAGTTTTTGATTTAAACTAAAAAATTTCACATTAAATGTCTGCTTTAATACAAAAAGAAAGATAAATGTATAGAGCTATACGGGACACATCTCGTAATGCAGCACATCATATAACATCAATCAGTAATTCACATAAAAAACGGTGGTCGTAAGAACACCTCAGGTGAATTCCGTGTTCCTGTCCAGTAAAACATTCCCTTCATCTCATTTTCCCTGAGTTATAGGTTCGGAGCATCCAGGCGTGAAGGCTGCAGAGCAAAGACAAGTTGTTGTCAGTGCCCTGTGTCCTACAGTTAGCGTGTAAAGTGATGTTTGCTACCGGCAGCAAAGTAGCAATGCAAAACCCCGACAACAGTGTTAGTGTGGAGCTAATGGAAAGTCTGTGTCACGGTAAGGGCTGATGCCCATGAGATGAAATTAGGTGCTGGGAATGATGGAATTGCATGAGCAGAAAATGGAAGCTGATGTGTTTTACATCGACATATATTCTTCTGCTTCTCAGGTGGTCACTGAGTTCTTCCAACTCAGAATCTGGAGCTTTTGACTAAAAGCTGTTTCACTAAGGGGTCGTTCGGACATCGGGTTGTCTGGGACTATGGTTTCCCATGTAGATGTTCTTCCATTACTGTTCCTCCCACTGATATTAATACAAACATGGTGAATTAATGCGCTCATCAGAACATCAGCTTTAGTCTTTTTCCAACTTAAAATCATTCTTCTTCTTCTGACTTGTGACATTATAATGAAAACATGTATTATTCCCCAATCATCACACCATGAGACCTCGGTGACAGATCTAGGTTTAAATAACAAAGATAACATGTACCATGCAGTGTCAGAACAATTTGATATCAAAAGATACCCCACTGCAATTTGTCATTTCACGAAAACGTCTTCACAAGTTTCTACCAAACTAAGTAGAAGGCCTCATTATATTGTGGTCTAGATATAAATAAAAGGGGAGGTGCAGGAATTTCCACTTTCTTTAAGATTGCTTTATGGAGTGGGTTTTTATTGTTTTGTTTTTTGACATTTTCATGGATCTTGAGGGAGAAAGAAAATCTGCCATATTTAGAGGACTGGGATCTATGAGTGTTTGTTATTTGGTGATTGAATTTAAGGACTGTTTGGCCTTGATGGAGTTTTGAGTGCTACGTGTTCCATTCTACTTCCACTCTTTCTCTTCATTTCTAAGCCAGTGTGCTAACTGTTGCTACTGTTCAGGCATGGAGTAGACATATCAAGTCAACCCCCGCAAGCATTAATGTTTCAGACTTGCATATTAAAATATAGTTCAATATCAATTAAATATAATTCTTGATTTTAGAGCCTTTCAGTAGCATGAAATGGAGATTCTCAAGTAGTCTAGAGGAGAAATACCTCAAATCTATCCATCCATCCATCTATCTGACTGCTAAAAAACATCTGATAGAATATGTGAGCTATGAATATTTATGGAGGTCCATCTCCTCTGGATTACTTTATATATTAATAGACTGTGTTAAGGGCACTTAAGTTTATACGACCAAGAACACTCACATCAGGTCAGCACACTGTTCTTTGTTGTGTTGTGCCTGTCACAGAGAATCAAGTTAGTTGAACTAGACTTGTTGAAAACATTGAGGGGCTATTTTCTGTTGCAGAGCTGAGTGCAGATGTAACAGAGTGGAAAATTACGACTTAGCTGAACTTTTAATGCAGCACTTCCAAACCATCTGTGAAAACAGGCACAAAGTTGATCTCAGAGCGCATGGAGTCTCTTTGGATGTTGCTTCTGGGCTCCACCTTATTCCCACACAAATCTCCAGGAGCCCCTGGGTGCTGTTTGATGCCATTAGGCACTGGACTGTGCAACATTCACTGGACAAATGGCCTCTGGCTCATCAAAGTACAGAGGGATGTTTCATCCCCATGGGAACATGAGTCCTGCAAGTGCATCACATCTTTCTCCAATACATGGCATGGAGAAATGGATATCACTCAGCAAGAACTATCAATGAACACAGCCAGATAACAGCTTTAACATGCATTTCCTTATCAAGTCAGTCTGTCTTCTCGGAAACTCAGTTTCCAGTTTGATATTCTGGAAAAAAATAACAACTTCTGTTTCAGCTGTTTGCTGCTCAAGAGTTTAAATATTTCAAACAAAGACCTGCTAGCGCAGTGCTAATAGAACCACTCCCACTGAGGATAAACACCCAGTTCTGCTGCTAATTATCTTAGACAACTAAACCACTTCAGGTTGGAGAGAAATCTCAGTAAGATGAAAAACAAATGGGGATCTTTGGCTTTTCATCACTGACGATTCACCTGTTCTAGAGTCACACGCTGCATGTCCTGCAGGCTGTGCCATACAGCATTAGCAAACGTATGTGCTGGATGCAAGTAGTCAATTGATTTGAAGTATTATTGGGATCGATTGAACCCTCAGGCTGTCGGGTTTAAACATTAGCACAGCGTATCATATTCATACTCCCTGCTGATCAACCGACTGCAACGTCCACGTTATAACTGTTGACTTGATAACCTACGACCTATAGTTGACTAATTCATGTGATGTTTTTTAAACGTAGCATTTTTCACTTCTATTCATGTTGTTCTTGGTCTGTCTTCCGTTTAAACATGAGCTGCAATTGAATTTCAGTGTCCTCTGCAGCAGTGGGTGACACCCATGAGACTCTCGGCCTGTTAATATGCTCATTAGCATGCTGTTCAGTTAGAGCCACACTATTATCAGGTTAATCCTCTGTTAAAAGAAACAATAACAACCTTGGGTTCTGACCCTTTTTGTCGCAGCGCCACAATGTATTACTCAATGTTCCATTTTTTAAACTCATTAGAGCCTGACAATGAGATGAAGTGTAGGGCCGCACTATGGAAGGAACCTGTGATTCTAGACATACAGGCTCATCCCCTTATATTGAAAAGAAAATGAGTGTTTTATGATTTATGTGCCCCAGTTGCTTGATGTTGCGTGTCTGATAAGCCTCCTGCGAAGTATTAAAAGTTAACTTAAATAAATGGCAATGACCCCCAAAAAATATGAAGTGAAAATGATGAAAAGATTTTGTTTAAATTCACTGCATGTGAAGATGGTATTATAAGTTAAATACATGATTAAGGGCCTGATATGTTAAACACTAAATAAACATCAGGTTTTCAATAATGATTTTCATTAATTAATAATTAGTTAGTAATTATTCATCCATCTGTTTAATCATTTACAAAAGAGCTTTTTGATTAATTTATATATATATATATATATATACACATTTAGTATAACCAGAGCCAGGAAGAATTGATTTTAAGGTCCTTCTTATATGCAGAGCCCTTAATGGATTAGGATGAAGCTGCATTATGAACTCCCTCGTTCAATATTTGCTTTCAAGATAATCTGTTGCTGGTTTATTGGAGGTTTCCAGCAACAGCTGAATGAAAGTCTTTGACCATCTCTAACTCCACTATGCCACAAAGTTATATGTGTCACACTACTTTACTAGACTAACTTTACTGACACAGGCTTTGCTTTGCACTTATGCGCTGCTTTTGGATTTCAATTTAATTTTGTAGAGGTGAGAGAACCGATCAGATTTTGGTCCGGATTGGGATCAGGGGGTGGATCAGGGAAACCAGTGTGAAACATTGACACCTTTTAACCACAGAATAATTTGCAGATCTTAATGGAAAAAATCAGGCACATTTAGGGGACTGATTTCTACGAGTGCATGAAGGCCTGATGGGCCTTGGCGGAGGAAGGCGTTCATCTGAGTCTATTTTAAACAAAGTTCTGATGATGAAATTCCAAGGACTGCTGTAAACCACTTTGTAACTCCTGTTCTACAAAGGACATTTTCAATTATCCTCACAATACATCAAACAAAAAACTAACTTTTCCATCAGACCATGGTCCTTGTAAAAAAAAAAAGTATCTTCAAAAGACGATGACCAAACAACAGTTTATGTCTGATGGAAGTCATTTGTGCTGCTGGTGCATTAGCTCGATCTGGCCGCCCCCACAGGGACACAGATTTAGATCTCCCCCAGATTGAGCTAAAAACATGTTTAAGAAAAAACGTGTTGTTTGATAATGTCCAACATAAGGATGTACAATGGTCAAGCAACCTGCGATATGTTTTTTTTTTTAATTTTTCAATGAATCCATCAGGTTGAGCTCGGTTACATTCGTCCATTAATTGGCGAATCCCTGAGAAATCTATAATAAAACTATAATTAAAAAAACATGCTCAAAGGACAAATTAACACACGTTTACACAGATCCCCAAAACTGACTAATTAGATAGTTATAAAATTATTGAACAACACTGTAAAATAACATATATATTAGTCCATTAGTGAAATAAAGATATTACGATAACCAGGTGTGGTTGTATAACCTCTGCCTCATTAGACGATGAGTAAAACTGAGGAGTAATATGAGAATGAAAGCCAACAGTGACCAGGTTTTATAAAGGCTTTGTAATTAAATTCTGCAGCTTATGGGGTTCTTTGACAGCTCTGTGATCACAATACTGATGGAAAAATTAGAACGCACCATGCATGGAAGATAAATTTAATCATCCAACAACCCCATGGAAAAACAGTTGAGGTGTGACTAAGCTATAAATAATAATGGAGTGGATATCTTATTAACTTTATACATTCCATGGGATCATGTTTCAGTTTTGGGAGAATTTTATTTATTTTAATTTTATTTCTTGATTGACGTTTTCCTCCATTTCTTTTGTCTCGGTTTCTTTGATCAATATATTTGTTTCGCAGATTCGGTATTTTAGTTTGTTGATTTTGACGAAGCTATTTATTTCATCTGTCAGTTTCCGGAGCAAATTTCAAATGTGATTTACCATAAATGAAGTGCCACCATCAATTTTTCATTAATATTAGTTTTTTAAACTTTTTAAACATTTAATGCTTACATTCAATGAATGACACTTAAAGGATAGGTGGAAAAGATTATGAATAATCCACAAGAGGAGCTAAAGTGAAGTGCAGCAAGAAAAATAATATGAGACAAAAAACCAACAATAACCAGGTAACTTAAGCTGTTGTATCTTTATGTTTTTAATTAAAAACCTTAAACTACTTATATTGTACACGAATGGCAATCACAGGAGCACATATCCCCACCAATGCCCTACAGGCCCCTTAAATTCAGTCAATTTTTTTTTCTCCTTCAAGATCCAGTCATTTTTCCCTGGGAAATCGGTAAATACATACATTAACACAGATACCAGCTTTCTAGATGATGGTAGAACTAGTTTATTCCACATTGCCATAAAAAGGCACAGAAGAAAATTGACGATTGCAGCAAATACTCACAGCAAATTCTCCCTGACTGACAAAATGAAAATATATCACCAATATCGCTGAGTCTCGTACTGCAAAGGAAAAAGGAGAGGACAATGCACAATGACTTCAGAGGCACGGTCACTATGCTGCTATTGTTTTCTCAGATTAGATTTCGATGTCAGGCCATCTTGGGAGAAATCCAACCATTGCCTGGTCCGACTTCAGAGAGATTCATTGAGAGCTTCGATTGTGAGCAGCACGATGCAGAAGAAGCCATTTTCAGAAACATCCTGTGAGTGATTACAGAGCAGACGCAGGGGAACAGATTGGTCAGACCCTGCGCGGGGATTTAAGGATACTTTTAAGGTTGAGGGTTTTCCGAGGCCGAACAGCTCTTGACCGGTCAAGTCCATCATCTGACCTCAAGTAGGCGTCTGTCTCAGCAGCTCAAGACTGAAGCCACAAAACAGAAAACCAAACAGCAGGAAGAGGCTGCAGTAAAGGGCTGATTACCAAGGAAGAAACGTCTATGCTGATATAGATAGATAGATAGATAGATAGAGTACTTTATTCATCCCCGGAGGGAAATTAAGTCGTCATAGCAGCTTGTGTATCGGAACACAACAAAACACAATGCAATAGAACAAAACAAAACATTTGAGGTAAAAAGAACAAAAACAGAAACACAAGATGAATAGCCAGACAAGTAGTGCAGTGGCAATATGATGATAATAGTAATGATGATATGATGGTAATGTTATTGTTAGACAGTATATAAGAATAGTAGTACAGTATATATTTATATATATATATAGTATACAATATAACATAATATATATTTATATAGACGGTAATTATACCAATATAATAGCAGTATATAGTAATAATGGCAGCAATAGTATATATAATAATAATAATAGTAGTAGTAGTAGTGATAATAATAATAATATAATAATAACATGTACACATGTATAAATATGTGTATATAGACTTGTAAATCTGAAGAATATACAGAGAATATACAGAGTATGATATGATATATAATATATAGTAGGGTATAAATATAAGTACTTGACTATACAATATACTGGCAGTGTAAGAAAACGTGGACTGGATGTGCAAAAGACAATATTATTCTATAAAATGGTCTGTAATATTAAAGTGGTTTAAATTAACACACGTAGTGTAGTGCAGGGTACATGGTGCAAGGGTGACAGGTATATTAGTGCAGTTCTGTGATGGTGGCTCTGACAGAGGTGGATGAGTTGTAGAGTCTTATTGCGGTTGGGAGGAACGATTTCCTGTATCGCTCCTTAGAGCAGCGGGGTTGGATGAGCCTGTGGCTGAAGCTGCTCTTTAGCTTGTCCAGTGTTTTGTGGAGGGGGTGAGAGGGATTGTCCATGATTGCCAGCAGTTTTGCCAGCATCCTGTTCTCCACCACCTCCTCCATGGTGACAAGCTTAGAGCCAACCACAGACTCAGCTTTTCTGATGATTTTGTTCAGTCTGTTGGCGTCCTTTGCCTTGATGCCCGCACCCCAGGACACCACAGCAAAGAAGATGGTGCTCGCCACAACAGACTGATAGAACATCTGCAGCATCTTGTTGCAGACACTGAAGGACCCGAGCCTCCTCAGGAAGTAAAGCCGGCTCAGGCCCCATATCATTGTGCTGTTTTCATGCAGGAGCAACTTTTTTGGTAGACTCCCTTATTTGTTTTTGTTATAAGTTAAATAAGAATTTCAACATCATTCCCATTCACATCAACTACGATCCTAGAACCATGAGACATAAAGCATAAATCTGTTGGGCAGGAAACGGCTAGATACAGATGTACAGAACTGAGCAGGCGAAAGGTCAAGTTCAATCATTTCACCGGGCTGTGACCAGAAGGTGAAACAGATTTGGACCAAGACCTCGGTGTTGTTTTTGCCTCTCAGCAAATTAAATTCACATCAAGACAATACAGCCGACTGTCCTGGTGGGAGAAGCCTGAAGGCCACAAAGAAAACAAAGAAAAGTGAAATCAACAGAGCAAACCGAAATCAAAGTGATTCAGTTCACATCTACAGTAATTTCTCTCAAGGGATTAAGGTGGAATTCTGAGAACGAGCCGCTCGCTGGCGTATTAACAATGTTGTTCTTGATTGCACCAGTCTTTTTCGAGAGCGTGTCATGTGGTTCTGATTAAATGCCTGACTGGCCTTTTACCCCACTTGCTCTTTTTTTCTTACCAGCAGTCGTTTTGTCCGCTCTGTGATGATGATGTCTTCATTCTTTAAATTTGGAGACATCGACCAAAACCAAGGATGCAAAGTTCTCTGGTGCTAAATAAAAAAATGTCACCTTTAAATCATGTTAAATGGCATTTTCCCTCATCAACAGCAGGTAAGGTCGATTTCATGAACTCATTATTGAATAAATACATTAACATATGAGATTCAGTAGTGAGTTGTACCATAAATATCACACGTCCACACATTAAGGGCAGAATATCATGATGTGTTATTCTGAAGTCTGCAGATTACTAACAGTGTTTCTGAGGTTCGCCTGGAAGCTGAAGGTCCATTTAAACCAGATATTATTATGGGATTGACTCGTCGGGCTCAGATATGACGATTCCAACAGACCTTCGGTTTTTATGTTGAAACTCGACTCCAGGCCAAAGCAGTCCTTGTAAACTGAAGCTCTGAGTTTGAGTTACACTGTCACACGGTTGTTGTTGCCATGGTCACAACATGGCTGTTTACCCTGATTGCACCTTGTAAATGACCAAGGCACAGTTTTATATAATAATAATAATAATAATGTGACGTTTTCAGGTGCATTCAAGTGTTGCAATAAAGAAAGTACGTCCTTTGTATTTCAGCCTCTTTTTTTTGGCCTCTCTTATACTCTGTTAAGTTCCAACAGACATTTAAGCAGGTTGGAGGATGAGGACAAACCAATGTGTTTGAAGGATGATAATGAAACTGGAGAATGAGGTCGTCTGGGGGCTAATTATTCAACACACATCCTAATATTTGCAGCTTAAATGAGATCAGGAAAACACAGTGTTTAATCATATTCTAACACTTGCTGCTGCTGTAAATAAGTTTGTCAGTTCAAACCTGTGATGTTTGTCCGGAATGTGTCTCCACTTGTGATCACATCCCACTTTCCTTAGCAAACAGTCAATTGGTGAATGAAGTTTCTCAAACAATAAACTAAAAGTTGGTTAAAGGATATAGAGGAAAATCAATATTAGCTTGTTGAACAGAAGTGAAAGTGAGGACCGCATTTACATTCACTGCCTTTCTCTTGTCTGAGATTACATTAGATGTATCCGTCAGATGAGAGGATTTATAGAATGGAAATCAATCTCGGCTGCAAGCAGAACCAATAGTGCTGCGCGGTAGGTCATCTGTTGAGGTACACACACAAAGAAAGACACAAACGTGCACACACACACACACACGTACAAACCTTTAATAGCAATTTCATCACTGTTTCACCCTCAGCTGCTCCCCGGTTGCCTTAACTATTACAGGGCAGTTCCCATGAGGTGTCCTGGTCAAGGATACGTATCACTGCCTGTAATCTCTCGATACGAGTCCAGTTAACTGCCACCGGCCAATGATGACACCGCAATGCACTTGAAATACTGAATCATGTGGCCGCTGCAGCACGAGTCCTCTTCCTTTCAAAAACGCTCACTGTGGCCTGACACTGCCACTAAGAGGCAATGTGATTTACCAGTAGAAGGAGTTGGATATTGATGGAGGTCACATTGTGGAGATGGTAAAGTGGTACAGTACAGCCGGTAAGAGAAGTGAGATGGCTCAACCTGGTCAGGCCTACGTGGGCAGCGGGATTCATCATCACACTGGGACACCGTGTCAGGACATGGTCACATTTATGACAGAATGTGTCTCACAACCATTTCAATTACAGGCAGTAAATGGGTTTTTCTGTGATAGAAAAAAAAAAGATACAAGGTTCAGCCCGACAGCAGCTGAAGCCTCCAGCAGAAAAGGAAACATTAAATCAATAAGTGGCTGTTTATAAATGAAGTCTTTTTGATATGTCAGGTAGACATGAGAGATCTACAGAACGTCATTGATGAACTTGTATATTGAGATGCTGCAAAAACCATAAACAAGTCTCAGGATAAATGCATTAAAGGAGACTGTGACGGCACCTGCCTTGTTTATTTAATATATTTTTTTCAATTTATTTTATAAGACCACTCATTTATTCCCAATTTATTTTCTGTTCGTTGTGTCATTTCAACCTGCGTTTCCCTCTTTATCAAATTGGGGGCTCGTCCAGCTGTTGTGGAGTAGCTGTTGTGATGTAGCTTTGGGGTTTGGTTTGCTTTTTACTGGTATTTGCAAATCATCCTTGGTAATGTGGCTTGTTGGTAGTGCATTTCGTCACAGGAAGTGCCGACGTCACCAGCCTTTTTTGGAGGGCTTCCCCGGGGATCCTCTTCGGTGCTGTCCTGCGCGCATCTTTGTTTTCTGTGCAGTCGTGGTAAAGCAAGACTTTTGTTCGGAAGATGCAGTAGTGATCATTTTTCTTTATATTAGTTGTTATATTGTGAAAGTTCTGTAACGTTATAAAGCCGTAAGTAAAGGAAGCTTCTCTCCCCCATACAAATCACTGAATCTGAATCCTTGGAGTGCCAAGGACTTGACTGAAAATGGTTTGGCTGACATTTATTAAGCACATTTCTAGTCGAATTACCCCTCAAAGTACTGTCACATTTATACAGCTTCATTCTGTCATTAAATTGGCAATATGGCATAGAGGATCTCTGGAAACTGAGGAAATGGGGAATGAACCAGTTAGGGCATTGTCATCAAACTCTGCTAAAAGCTCGGTCTAAGGTGCATTTGAAGCATTTAAATGTATTTAAGGTGCATACAGTATTTAAAGCCCTGTATTTTACATGTAAGAAGAAAAAAAAACAGTTATTTTAAATGTAACACCTGTCTGTTTGCACATCTTCCTCTCGTCTTTGCACCGAGCTCGCTGAACCGTACCTGACGTTTCAAGGTCAAGTAAAATGGCAAATTATGTTGCATCGTGTCTGCCAGTCTATGTGCTGCCGTGGAAATGGAACCTTTAATCTCATTACAGGTGAGCTACAGCAATGATGCATAACAAACATGCATACATCAACCTTGTAAACACATGCTCGGAAACACACTCAGACATGTAGACACACGTTTCAGAATGAATGCAGTCAGTTCCTGATGATGTCAGTTAATAATCATTTGTCATCTTTCCATCAATCTGTGCTTAGTCATCTCACTTTTGATCCAAGTGGTAAATTGCACATTATAGCAAAAGCGAAATAATGAAAGCGGTTATAATACATATGTAAATTGTACGGCAAGGAGCCTATCGCAAGTCATAATCAGTGACTGAAGTTTCTGTGTTATTGTTCTCATTCAACCCATAATTATTATGTGCATACTTGTAGATAGTTGTGAAGATGTTCACTCTCACTGAGAGAATAATCTTTTCGTGGAACATATTCCCTTTCATCTGTCAGCAGCCATTAAGTACGACCACAACACTGACTAGCTAAACAAGGTTGGCACTCGCTACTCCCTTCTCGCTCTATGCAAATTGGCCCCTTTGATGTTGAACCAACAGCACAGGGAAGGACAGAGCGAGGAAGAAAAGACGGGAGGGGGGGGAGAGGAGGGTGATGTGAGCTGGGCTTGTTTTTAATCAGCAGCTGGTTCTAATGAGGACCTGTGTCAGCAAAACAATGCGGCCACGCTGCCGACTGACCCAAGCAGAATTTAAAAAAATTTCATAACAGAGGGATTTTATATAAATGGCTGCTCAACTCTGTTGTGTTGTTTTTTGTTTTTTTTTTTGGGGGGGGGAAGTTGGCTGAGAATCAGACGCCGGCTGCTTTAGGAAGAACAGGAAGCTTTTATTCTGCAAACCTCAAACCATGTGCTCAGCCAACTTCAAACTTCCGTTGGCAAGCTGCTATTTTTTTTTGCAAGACGTGCTATTACAATCTGCCGTAGATTACATTCTCAAATGTTATTTCTGCCGTGGTTCCTCTGCTCCTCTGAGAGCTGTCCACACTATTAAAAATCACTAAATGGAGTCTGGAAGGTTACTTGTGTATATTATTAAATAGGGTTTCCATTAGGCAGCTATAATTGTAATGGCAAGGGAGCAAATGACTACATACTGTACAGGTATCAGGTAATAGTTGCAGGCAGTTTTTTAATTAAAAGTTGGACTGACTTTATTGGAAGCTGCTTCCAGGGATGCAACTGATATTACTGCTATTGCAATTTAATTGAGGAATTATTGAAAGCAGAAGTCCATTTTTCCTGGTTAAGCAATGTGCAGCTGCAGGGAGGCGGTATGTTTGCCACCCATACATATCTGTCATTAGAGAGAGGAAAGAAGAAAAGGTGACAGCCCTGGAGATGCTGCAGTAGAAAACAGGTGGGGAATAGTCATTACATGTTCCATACATCAGATGTAATTTTCACCACATGAATTAAACACTATTACAAGAGACTAGATGAATTGTGTTACAATCATGTGGTGCTGATGTCGACCAAATATGTAACGTTACAGACACGCAGTTAGAGTGACATCGTGCTGAGATCAAAACCACATCTGTTTCATTGTGGTCTGAGCAAATTTCACGCCCAATCAGTCTGTTCTGCTGTCACCGAGCGTCTGAGTAACGCCTCCGTGTGGGCACACCGTCTCCCGCTCACTGACTTTTATGGAGAAACCCAGATTTACAGAATGCAAAACTAAATGTGAAAGCATAATAAAAGTACAACTCGTCATCATCTTTATATGCAAACTCCTCAGAGGTAATGGAGTAGTGTGTCTAATTGCCATTGTGATAACACATTTAGCAAAAATACTAATTAGCAAGATGCGGCGTGAACTCAGAAAACATTCAGGTCCTGATTCATCATTGCATATGATGCAGAATGAACTGAGTCAGCACTGTCATTGTCTCCAGGGCTCCATGTAGAGTGAAGTCTAAAGGTAATGAAGAAAGTTTGGAAACAGGTGCAAAGAAAAATGAGCCGCCGGAAAACTGAGAAAATATATTCACCAATTTGACTTGATAATGTAACTGAGCTACAACAGAAATGAAATTATTTCCAGAGACACACATGCTCTATAATCAATCTCATGTATTGAGATGTGATTCATACCTCCTGAATGTGACATAAACCTGCAATAATCCCACGTAAGATGAATAAACCCTCCTCTCTCATATGGACTCAAAGTTGCAAACGCTCAGGTGGGTTTATCTGTAAAAATACTCAAATCCAGTTGAGCTCTCGTTGTCTTTGTATTGGCAGAAGATGAAGCAGTTCATTTTCCAGGTGACATGTGTCGACACATTGCTTTTCTTATTCAGGTCCCTGTAATATCAAGTATCAAGTTATATCATAGATTATTTAGAATTTAGTGTAAAACTGAACTGTTCCAAATACACCAGGAACTCATCAGATTCGAAAATCTTTACAAATGTACATTGTCTAATTTGTTAATAACAGATTCATCAAATTGTCGACAGTGTGTCATTTTGATTTGGAGGATTGTGGCACTTGTGGCTCAAACTCTCCCAACTTGGCTGTTTCCACTGGCAGGTGAGCCATTTGTATTTTCCATTGGCTGAAGCTGACACAAAGTCAATCCAGAGCAGCTGCAGATTGTCTGGAGCGAATCACTGGGCAACAAACTCACATTGATAGTGAAGAGGACATCGCTATCAATGTGCCAGTTTTATGACATAAGGCAAACACACCCAGTCAATTGACAAATATGCACAATCACTTTTAAAGCTTGCAACCTTAAAATAAGCAAAGATGAAATAAGGATGAGACAAAATAGTCATTCTAAAGCAGAACCCAAAGCAGAATATCCAATTCCAAGTTTTGCCATCTACAGATTTTAGATTTTCCTTCCCACTGGTTTTAAACAACAGCTCCGGGCTCACAAACACACCTGAGTTGTTGCTCAAATAGAACAGAGGCCAAACACAAGCTATCAGCCATCGGCTTCTGATGAAGGCTTTGCTTGGTGTGCAATGTTTGAGCCCAGAGCCCAGTGATATGAGCTGCCATCTTTTCAACTCCAGTGCGGCTGAAATAATGGAGTGTGGCACCTCAAGGGCTCTGACAACAATTCTGAGGCTTTTGTGCTCAGATGTGTGCAATGGAAATCTAGTTTATGCATCAAACTTAACTAACTCTAGTTAAGTTTGATGCATTGAGGAGAAAAGAGATGAGCAGTACAAGTTAACACTGCCTAGTTCTGAGGGTTTTCGGCTTTGCAGGGCCGCGATGGACGGCGTCCAAACAATGGCCCCTGACTTTCTCACTAGCCCCAGCACCCGCTTTTTGATAAGAGAAACAACAGCACCACAATCCAGTTTGGCTTTAGCATGACATCAGCCCAGAGTGAGAAGTGTTGTGACACTGCACGTTGTAGTGTCAGCTGCATTATGGAGGTGGGCTTATGATGAATCCATGGGCTGCTCAAGCAAAAAGAGAAAAGGGGAAAAAAGCACACTCAAGCAGCCCACAGAGCGACTGGTGCCAGTTTTATATTCCCATACAATTTGCACCTAAACCTTACTATGGGTCCAAATAAAGATATTCTTCATTATTACAACAACACATAATGATATATATTATAAATAAATCATGTTCACTGAGGTCACATTTTAAAATTCGTGCCACAGCTAAGGGTAGACCGTGTAAACCTCCTGACCCTGAAGAGCACCAGTATTATGCCTGTTTGCTCCCTCGACCTGGGGCTCAGTTATCATATCCTTAAGACCTTGGTTGCTATGGCAACTGCACTTGGGTACCGGACCAGCTCGACTCCATCAATGTCTTTACAACTATCCATCCAACAGATGTTGAATTATTGCCTTTAGGGTTTGTGTGACCAATGCTGCATATTGCATACTAAGTACCTGCAGAGAGGAACATTTCTTTGCAGGGTGCCGATTGGTGCTGATCGTCAAATGTAATAATTGAAAGTGTAAAAAATCAGGTTTGCTGCATTTGAAGTGAAGTTGCGTAGAAACTGAAAGATCAGTACTTAGTCATTATACTAATTTATTAACCACACAAAGAACATGATTGCTGTGCCTCCATGTGGAGTAAAACTATTCATATGTTTAAAGAGCACTCCACAACAGTAGTTTCATTAGTCTGCTGACGCAAAGTGCCTCCTCAGCTGTGAGGTGGTAGATACAAAAACTGGCTTTGAAGCTCGCAGCCGTCTGCTCACTGAAGACCCTCCGTGGTGTTTCTGCAAAACCTCAAGTTCAATTCTCTTTCATCAAACCTCCCATGTCGTCTATCTATTCTGTGGAAACAAGACATCGTAATGAAACTTGGCAAAGTCATAAACACAACCAAGGAGCTGTCGATATACACACGCAGTCAGACAAACGCCCTGCACAGGGATGTAATTCAAAACAACATCAAGTTATCTCATTGAAATGTTGATGTGAGCACAAAAGAACAATTAAAGAGAGGAGACAGAAAGAGAGATTAAAACAAACCCTGTTTGTACTGTCGCTGCACATATAATGTCTGTTACCCTCAGTTTCTTGGGGGACATTGCTCCAGAAGAATGGTCCAATTAGCAACTTATTACACGAGTTGCAAAAAAAGTTTCCCTCTCTAATTTCTCAAAGATGCTGCATATCAAACCCGAGAAACTGTTGCTGATGCTCACAGCAGCAAAAAGCCCCTGTGTACTTTCACAGTATTCATCTTCGAATCCACGCGATTCCCAGTCATCAGTAATCAAAATAAAGAACCTGCCCTCATCTCTCTCACCTCCCGTGGGCTTTGCAGTCATTGTGTGTTTAGCAGGTTCATTCATTTTCAAGTTAAAATTGTAACTGGATGGTCACTCGATGTGTCACGATGAGAACTGCTTCATAAAAAGTAATGAGGGAGAAGATTGTCTGATTGAATTGAGAGTCCAACACAAAATTCAAAGTGGTTCACAGGCACAGTCACAGAGACAGGGCAGGTGGGCGTATCAGAGGGTTTTCTGCAGCCACAGGGGTCGGGACTTGGAATCCTGGTTTTGAAAAAGAAAAAATGAACCCAAAATTATATAAACAATGTAGCTCCTGAAATTAACAAAAAAATAAACTAGTTGCATTTGCTTTTCTAAGATATACATTAATTTCCAATGGTTAATTGTATTTTGCCCTAATTATGCTTTTCAATCATCTGGAGGAACATGCACATCCATAAAATCTTTGCAGTTGCTAGGTAACAATGGGCTACACAGAAAGACAAAAAAGTAAAATACACGAAGATAAATAATTTTCTTATTTTATTCTGTAAGACAAGTAAAAATATAAGATTCTTGTGCAGAGATTCATGTTCAATATTTGCATCATCTGTCTACTTATTTATTCTCTCTGGCTGTTGTGCACCCATGCAGTGAAGTGTTACCTATAGCATTTGCTTGTGCTGTGTGCACCAGTAGCCGGCTCCTGTAGACGAAGATAAAAGACAAAAATATAATGAGCTCATAAACTGTGAAATGTTGCAAAGTCAATTGAGGAATGAAACTGTTTAATACTGACAGAGAGGTCATTCTCCGACCTCAGAACTGCAGCAACAGTAATAGGCAGAGACATACCATTATTCTTCTTGTGCTTAATGAGCAAAATTTAATTTATGTTGGAATGTGCCATGTCAGAATTTATGTCAGACTCTAAATTATGAGTTGGCTTTGATGGGTACAAATGTTAATGTTAATTTTACACACATTTTAATGGTAAAACCGTAGCTGTAGACAGGCTTACAGTTTATTGATATCTTTAAATTGCATATATGACTTGGTGCACATAAAATAAAGGTGAACCTACATTCTAACCTGTCAGTCGGTGTTCAACTGAAAATGGTACATGCTCTTCATGTGGAATCAGGGAGACAGGGATCGAACCACGGACCTTCTGGTCGGGTGACCTCCTGAGCCACAGCCGCCCCGAAGAGAGGGAGCATATGGTTCTTGTTTCAGAATGGTACAATACAGTAAAAAAACTAGAATGGCCCTCAGCAGAGCTCATACCTCCTCTAAGGCCCAATAATCCTCTAAGATTTAATAAAGCTGCACCAAGTTTCACACATTCGTAGATTCGGTCGTCTAAAAATTCCTGATTTATTGATTTAGTATTTCCCTGGGGAATCTGTGAAAATGTCATAAAAATTGCCCTATCCCATAATATTAAAGGAAGTGACTGGATCCAGCTAAAATTGAATGGGGCTTTTTCTTGACAAATGTCCCATCCGACCGCTTGGAAATCCTTTCAGAAGCTTTGCCGTAATTCTGCTGACAAACAAAACCAATGGACAGAGGTGAGAACAACCTCCTTGGCAGAGTCAATCAACACTTCACTGTTTCAGCTCCACATTGAGAGTAAATACACCTTGTACTCATACCTGCCTGTATCACAGAAGAAAAGTGCCCTGGAGTCAAACAATCTTTTCATCATCACCACAGGAGGTTTCTCAAGGGCACTTCCACGTGTGATCTGGAGCAAGACAAATTTAGTAGTGTCTCCACTTCTAGAGTCTGTTGAAAAGTGTTTCAGTCTGTGGTTGCAAAGATCATCGAAACACTGCGATCGCTACAGAACACAGCTGAATTTGACGTTAAGGTTTGAAACCTGCTAACTTCATTCTGTAGCCTGTGGAATTAACTGTATAATTTAAGGCAAATACAATATATCTAGCTTTGACCCCGTCCGCTGAGCTGAGGAGTAGGGACAGCTACACGCTCTGACATGTCATACCTCCTGTAAGTCAAGGTCAACTCATGATCCTATTGCAGCCATCTATTCCATGACAGTCAGCACTGACTGTGCTTCATATGTAATGTAGCCCCTGAATTCCCTCTACATCCGCCTGGTCCATGTTTCACTTCACGCTGTGACAGACGTAACAACCACTTATCCTTCTCAAAGTCAGAGATGCTCTGAGTCAGCAGAGCAATGTCACTGTCACATTGAACGCGACAAGAGCATGCTAGCTGTTTTTTAAGCATGATGATCTATACAAGGGTAACCTGCAGGGATAGGAAACTGTATGGTAAGCGTGTCAATATTGGTCATGTGTGCAAGACTGTCTGGACAATGCTGACAATGAGCGTTTTGCATCCTTTACGACTGTGCCGGGGGCATAGAGTAACATCATCAATTAAACTCACAGGTCTCGAATGTGCTGCATTTGTCGAACAGTGCGTAACGTCTCACATACAACAAGATTATATCATTGTATGAAAAGAATACTTGCAGTTCCAACGCATTCACCAACAGGACAATATGTTGAGCTCATCTCTCTCTGCAGAATTGGGCTTTTTTTTGTCGGAGATAGACCCACGCAGTTTATCACATTAATGAATACTTTGCAGTTGTTTCAGCTTCAACTGAGCCAAATAATCTGGCTAATATATTCAAACACATTCTGGGCACAAGATATCTCATTGCTCCAGGGCTCTGGCACGGGAATCGGTATGGATCTACTTCTGACGGGATGCCCTTGTGCTTGAGTGTCTGTGTTTGTGTGTGTGTGTGTGTGTGTGTGTGTGTGTGTGTGTGTTGGGGGGGCATGCATGTGTATACAGTGGGCCAGAGTGAAGCCCAGAACAGAAAGAAACCTGGCTTCAGTTTTGTGCCCTGGTGTGCTGGACTCCAAGGTCCTTGAAGAGCTTTTATCTAAGTAGATCAAAGCGTGATGGAGCTATAGTTCTTCCAAGCTGCCAGGGACACTTGTAAAGAAATACCATCTAGTTTTTGACATTTATTGCACTTTATTGAGTGTTGTAAAATCAAAATCTCTTAAAAATTATTTCCCTGAAAGTTCCAACCAAGGTTCATTTAGGGAGCACATACTAAAGACTATTGTATGACATATGCCTATGTGGTTATTATGGTTTGGACTAAGGTGTGAAATCCTCCGAAATGAAGCAATTCTTAAGTATATTTATTAAAAAAAAAAAAAAGAATTGCATCTTGAACTGAAAGACTCTACTGCTCAATTCATCAAGTGTACGATTTAATGTTATTGGAGTTTGAGGCTTATTTAATGTCATAAAAAAAGACACATAGATGTGCAATTTGCCGATTTTACCACAGTGGTGAGGTTCTCAATAAAGTGGCCAAGTGCCTTTCATTACCAGAAACTATTACGCATGGCTGTTTATTTATAGGCCTCATCATACTGTATGCATTTCCAGCAGTGGACTCTCAATCGTCGTTATAAAACTTTGCAAAGTGCTTCACAGCAAAGGAGGAGCTGAAATGCACACTAATGGAAAACAATAAAAACACTGCCAGCATTCATTGCAGTCAAGCTGTCTCCACTTATGGTAAGAGGTAAGACATTTTCATCATGTGGAATCGAATGCAGCACAGTATTTCAAATGTGTGGAGGATAAAAGGAAAATATTAGGTCATGATATTCATCGAATGAAGTTGAGTTGTTATCTTTATTTTGTATGTGGCTAAAGCTGCTGGATGACAGATAAGAGTAAACTTGGTCCAAATGCATTAAACCTAGCCATTAAAGGAAAACTTCAGTCAAAACGAAGCCATTTAGTTCTGTAAACTGTAAAAGCAGCTGTTAAAAGCTGATGGTTCAAATCCTGCAGCATATTCTAATCCTCCTCTGCTCATAGGTATGTTCACATAAGTCGACAAACTCTGTACCTCTGCCAAGGTCCAACAGTCCTGTTAAATTAAATCAAGCTGCACCAATACCAGTTCCCTAAATATGCCTGATTCTTTTTCATCTAAAGCCATGAATTATAATAATGTCAAAGAATGACTGTCTGTATCCGCTCCTATATCAAAATTGAATTAGTTCTTTGTGGGCCTTTGTCCCATCCTTCCACCAAGTTTTGTCGAAATACACCAGCAGTTTTTCAAACCAACCAATTAGAACTGCACTCATCAGAGACCTTTGCTAAGCCCCAGCAGTCCCCTTATGGAACCACATTTAAATTCACTAGATCTGGATTTTTAATTGGATCAGTACCCTTGACAATCCAGATCTTTTCAACAAGATCCATGAATTGTTCTCAACAAACAAAAAATAATCTCATCTCCTTGGGTTTGAATCAATCCCCAAAATTGTATTGGGTTTTCCTTGGCCCACGTTCCACCATTCCACAAAGTTCCATAAAAACCTGTTTCATTGTTTTTGTGTAATCTCGCCTTTCAACAAACCAACCAACAAAAAAAAGGATTTGCCACAATTATGAAAGAGGATAACTGAAGCAGACAGAACACCAATGTCAAATGATTCTCATAAAAGGAATATGAAAAAGATATAACCATCCTTAAATGTGATTGTGATGTCAGCAAAAATCGTAAACAGCCACCATCTCATTTTCAGAAATCTTCTGCCTCAGCTTTAATATGATTAATTATTACTTACATTCATTTACACAGAGGTGTGAAATGATTGCGATCGATGCTGTTGAGAGATGGATTTAATAGCATGGGTGATTTCTCAGGCCAGTGCAGGTACATGACTGCGTGGTCCCTTCTGGGAAGCTGCAAAAGTGATGTGGCATGAGTCAAGTCCTCTTAAATTCAACTCGTCAATGTGACTGGAGCAGCATCATCCAGGCGTTACGATGAGGCATCACCTCAGACCTTTGGTCATTAATCATTTATTCAGGCTGAGAACTCCCAGTGTGATTTTCCAAAGTGGTCAGAAACCTGCCTAATGACATGCTTGTGGGCCACACCATCGATTTAATGTTGTGGTGTTGAAATTGTCATATTTTTCAGTCTCACACACACACACACACACACACACACACACACACACACACACGTATTTGTATAACTCAGTTACAGCATAGGAATAAAAAGCCTTGAACCTAAACTCTTCTTTGATATATGTAACACTAAAAGCAGAGTACGGCAGTAAGTTGACATTCACTTCTAACTCCCATAAATAGGCATGGAAGAGATGTCACAGTTGGTACCGCTCGAAAAAGGATGAACTGAAAATGATGGAGGAGGTGGCTGGCACTATCTAGGGTGAGTTTTGGTTGAGAAGGCGTTCATAAGCATACTGCATTTTAAAGATTAAAGCTTCTGGTCTTTGTGTAAAAGGTATAAATCACCTATTCATAAAAAATAATGTGCTGTTTTCTGGATATTTTTGTGTTCAATTCTTGTTATACATACAAATGTACTTTTTAATTGTTTTACCAGTAGCTTCATAACCTTAATTTAATAGCCTGGTATATTGGAAAATGTGTTAATTTCTTTTGTTGCTGAGAGTTTCAAGTCTAAAAGTGTTGCAAGCTGCCAGATATTATAGCATGAGAACAAATCCTGGGAGGTTCGCAGGATCCTAATTGTCTTTTCATTTGAGTCATAGTTTGTGTCTGACTATTTATTGCCCAGGACCAATAATGTCTTATTGGTTCCCTGACAACTGTTCCTGGTAATAAAACGAATGTACTATTGTTTTAGCAAATTTTGGTTTTTCCAATGAATTAAACAAACGTGTTCATTAGTGAGCTTCAGAGATGATGGCAGGTGGAAAATGCAACGGTCTGGACAGAGCCAGACAAGCCATTTCCAGGCTTTGTGCTAAGATAAATGAACCGAGTGCGTTTATTTGCCAAGTGTTGATCTTCTCATCCATCGCTCAGCAAGAAAACGAGGAAGTGTCCATTCATCTATTATATAAACTGCTTATGCTTCGTTGGTTGCAACCAACTGCAGCTGAAACTGGGTTGAAGGAGGGGTACACCCTGGACAACTTGACAGTGTTTCAGAGGGCTGACATGTAAAAGACAAAAACAAATAAAGAATAGCATTCGGTAATTTAGAGTTTACAACTAATATAAGTTAGAATGTGGCTCAGGCTGCAGTTACCTGTCCAAACACATCCTATCCCAGAAAAGAACTAACCAAGCTCGAATCAGACAGTTTCCAGGATTACAGACAAATCCTGTATAGCAGGTGTATAGCCCAGACAACATGACCGAACCTGAACATAATTTAATAATGAAGAAGAAGAAGAAGTCCCGCTGTCAGTACACCGCCAACCTTCCGGTTATTGGACGACCTGCTCTACCGCTGAGCCACGGCCGCCCCCAGGAGATGGATCATTGATGCCTTATACCCCTCAATGGACGAAGAGGTTTAACTAACTAACTAAAATGTTGAATTATTACCTTAATCATAGTGATGTGTTTATATGTGGAAAATAACAATAAAAAATAATTGTTATTGAACATACAAACTGGTTGTTGATCCGGTTCTAGCCGCCTTGTGTTTGTCTAGTGGGCTCGTTGCTCTTCTGGCAGAACGGCACATGTATATTTGTTTGGTGTTCACAGTCACACCAAGAGCCTCTGCTTTTATTCTATGGTTCACTGAACACACCGGAGGCTGTATATTTTTTCATATGTTCATGTTTTTATCCCTCACCTCTGCCTTTTCTTTTGGAGAGGTTAGTCGTGGGCATGTCTTTTTTTTTTTTTTTTTGTATTCATGTAAACGGTATACTGTCCATGATTTTGCACCTTTGTAAAAGACCCAAAACACATTATTTCCTGTCTGACATTCAGCTGTAGAGTTAAAATTTATGTATATAAACAGAAACACAGATGATGACGAGCACATTTTCATTGCTTTATCTGCTGTGTTCTAATATTAGATATGGTTATGAGAATATTTGTTTTCCTGCTTCAACAAACTAAATAATCTTGTTGAAAGGAAGAAAACTGTAATTACAGATTTATCAGCTTGTGACTGTGAATATGAACTCTGGTTCTAAGCTCTACAAAGTAATTTAGTAAATCCACTAATGAGCAACATACTGTAATTGACTGCAATCCACCAATCACACACACACACACACACTGGGTCTGTACCTCTTCCATGCAGTCTGCTGCCTGTGTGTACTCCACCTTGGATATGACCTGTCCAGACCTGCATTTATATTCTCCACTAGAATATAATCTACTTCCTCATGCATCCTGCAGCCACCTCCATGTGCAGAAGGTACAGTAAAGATGTTGATTTACATATTAAAACAAGTTATATCACTGCGTCATCGGACTCTATAAACTATCTAAATCAAAACTGTTGACAGTGTCTGGCTCCATTTGAAACTTCAGTACAATGTCTTGTCTTTTGAAGCTTGCATCATGAATTTATTGGAAATGAAGTTTCCCGAAACATTAATAAATACCAAGACTACACACACACACATCACACAAACTTATTTTAACCCCTACAAGCTATTTTAGAATAACCTTTTTTCTGAAAGTCATAGAGACTTGGGTATTTCATGATTAATAAAAGTTAGCCCGCTATGCACCCACATTGAATTTCAGTCATTTTGAGCAAGCAGCGTGGAGTTATTCACCCTATGGTGAATATGGCTTAGAGTTGCAATGAGGGTTAGGGTTAGGGTTGTGATTAGGGTTAGGGTTAGGGATGAGTACCCATTAGAGATCAAGATATTCTTCCATAACTTTTTTCTGTAGGTCAGGGTTAGGGTTAGGGTTAGGGAAATGGTGAAACCATCCAATCTATGTAAAAAAGTACAAGATATTTTTGAATAACTTTTTTTCTTAAAGTCATAGAGACTTGGGCATTTTAGGATTGATAAAGGGTAGCCTGCCATGCAACCACAACGAATTTCAGCACGTTTCGAGCAAGCAGCGCGGAGTTATTCACCCTATGGTGAATATGGCTTAGACTTGCAATGAGGGTTAGGGTTAGGGTTGTGATTAGGGTCAGGGTTAGGGTTGTGATTAGGGTTAGGGTTAGGGATGAGTACCCATTGGAGATCAAGATGTTCTTCCATAACTTTTTTTCTGTAGGTCATAGAGACTTGGAAGTTGGTTCCATCTCCACTAATGTGGCTATGTCCGATCCATTGGTACCACCCCCGGGCTTCTACGACCTTTGGAAGGGGTAGGGTTAGGGTTGTGATTAGTGTTTGCTTTTTGGGTTGTGATTAGGGTTAGGGTTAGGGTTGTGATTAGGGTTAGGGTTAGGGATGAAAACCTATAGGAGTTCAAGATATTCTTCAATAACTTTTTTCTGAAGGTCATAGAGACTTGGAAGTTGGTTCCATCTCCACTAATGTGTCTATGCCCGATCCATTGGGACCATCCCCGGGCTTCTACGACCTTCGGAAATGGTGAAACCACCAAATCAATGTAAAAAAGTACAAGATATTTTTGAATAACTTTTTTTCTGAAAGTCATAGAGACTTGGGCATTTTAGGATTGATAAAGGGTAGCCTGCCACACAACCACACCGAATTTCAGCACGTTTCGAGCAAGCAGCGCGGAGTTATTTACCCTATGGTGAATATGGCTTAGAGTTGCAATGAGGGTTAGGGTTAGGGTTGTGATTAGGGTTAGGGTTAGGGTTGTGATTAGGGTTAGGGTTAGGGTTGTGATTAGGGTTAGGGTTAGGGTTGTAATTAGGGTTAGGGTTAGGGTTGAGTACCCATTGGAGATCAAGATGTTCTTCCATAACTTTTTTTCTGTAGGTCATAGAGACTTGGAAGTTGGTTCCATCTCCACTAATGTGTCTATGCCCGATCCATTGGGACCACCCCCGAGCTTCTACGACCTTCGGAAATGGTGAAACCACCAAATCGATGTAAAAAAGTACAAGATATTTTTGAATAACTTTTTTTCTGAAAGTCATAGAGACTTGGGCATTTTAGGATTGATAAAGGGTAGCCTGCCACACAACCACACCGAATTTCAGCACGTTTCGAGCAAGCAGCGCGGAGTTATTCACCCTATGGTGAATATGGCTTAGAGTTGCAATGAGGGTTAGGGTTAGGGTTGTGATTAGGGTTAGGGTTAGGGTTGAGTACCCATTGGAGATCAAGATGTTCTTCCATAACTTTTTTTCTGTAGGTCATAGAGACTTGGAAGTTGGTTCCATCTCCACTAATGTGGCTATGCCCGATCCATTGGTACCACCCCCGGGCTTCTACGACCTTTGGAAGGGGTAGGGTTAGGGTTGTGATTAGTGTTTGCTTTTTGGGTTGTGATTAGGGTTAGGGTTAGGGATGAAAACCTATAGGAGTTCAAGATATTCTTCAATAACATTTTTTCTGAAGGTCATAGAGACTTGGAAGTTGGTTCCATCTCTACTAATGTGTCTATGCCCGATCCATTGGGACCATCCCCGAGCTTCTACGACCTTCGGAAATGGTGAAACCACCAAATCGATGTAAAAAAGTACAAGATATTTTTGAATAACTTTTTTTCTGAAAGTCATAGAGACTTGGGCATTTTAGGATTGATAAAGGGTAGCGTGCCACACAACCACACCGAATTTCAGCACGTTTCGAGCAAGCAGCGCGGAGTTATTCACCCTATGGTGAATATGGCTTAGAGTTGCAATGAGGGTTAGGGTTAGGGTTGTGATTAGGGTTAGGGTTAGGGTTGTGATTAGGGTTAGGGTTAGGGTTGTGATTAGGGTTAGGGTTGTGATTAGGGTTAGGGTTAGGGTTGTGATTAGGGTTGAGTACCCATTGGAGATCAAGATGTTCTTCCATAACTTTTTTTCTGTAGGTCATAGAGACTTGGAAGTTGGTTCCATCTCCACTAATGTGGCTATGCCCGATCCATTGGTACCACCCCCGGGCTTCTACGACCTTTGGAAGGGGTAGGGTTAGGGTTGTGATTAGTGTTTGCTTTTTGGGTTGTGATTAGGGTTAGGGTTAGGGATGAAAACCTATAGGAGTTCAAGATATTCTTCAATAACTTTTTTTCTGAAGGTCATAGAGACTTGGAAGTTGGTTCCATCTCTACTAATGTGCCTATGCCCGATCCATTGGGACCATCCCCGAGCTTCTACGACCTTTGGAAATGGTGAAACCACCAAATCGATGTAAAAAAGTACAAGATATTTTTGAATAACTTTTTTTCTGAAAGTCATAGAGACTTGGGCATTTTAGGATTGATAAAGGGTAGCCTGCCACACAACCACACCGAATTTCAGCACGTTTCGAGCAAGCAGGGCGGAGTTATTTACCCTATGGTGAATATGGCTTAGAGTTGCAATGAGGGTTAGGGTTAGGGTTGTGATTAGGGTTAGGGTTAGGGTTGTGGTTAGGGTTAGGGTTGTGATTAGGGTTAGGGTTAGGGTTGTAATTAGGGTTAGGTTTAGGGTTGAGTACCCATTGGAGATCAAGATGTTCTTCCATAACTTTTTTTCTGTAGGTCATAGAGACTTGGAAGTTGGTTCCATCTCCACTAATGTGGCTATGCCCGATCCATTGGTACCACCCCCGGGCTTCTACGACCTTTGGAAGGGGTAGGGTTAGGGTTGTGATTAGTGTTTGCTTTTTTGGTTGTGATTAGGGTTAGGGTTAGGGATGAAAACCTATAGGAGTGCAAGATATTTTTCAATAACATTTTTTCTGAAGGTCATAGAGACTTGGAAGTTGGTTCCATCTCCACTAATGTGTCTATGCCCGATCCATTGGGACCATCCCCGAGCTTCTACGACCTTCGGAAATGGTGAAACCACCAAATCGATGTAAAAAAGTACAAGATATTTTTGAATAACTTTTTTTCTGAAAGTCATAGAGACTTGGGCATTTTAGGATTGATAAAGGGTAGCCTGCCACACAACCACACCGAATTTCAGCACGTTTCGAGCAAGCAGCGCGGAGTTATTCACCCTATGGTGAATATGGCTTAGAGTTGCAATGAGGGTTAGGGTTAGGGTTGTGATTAGGGTTAGGGTTAGGGTTGAGTACCCATTGGAGATCAAGATGTTCTTCCATAACTTTTTTTCTGTAGGTCATAGAGACTTGGAAGTTGGTTCCATCTCCACTAATGTGGCTATGCCCGATCCATTGGTACCACCCCCGGGCTTCTACGACCTTTGGAAGGGGTAGGGTTAGGGTTGTGATTAGTGTTTGCTTTTTGGGTTGTGATTAGGGTTAGGGTTAGGGATGAAAACCTATAGGAGTTCAAGATATTCTTCAATAACTTTTTTTCTGAAGGTCATAGAGACTTGGAAGTTGGTTCCATCTCTACTAATGTGTCTATGCCCGATCCATTGGGACCATCCCCGAGCTTCTACGACCTTCGGAAATGGTGAAACCACCAAATCGATGTAAAAAAGTACAAGATATTTTTGAATAACTTTTTTTCTGAAAGTCATAGAGACTTGGGCATTTTAGGATTGATAAAGGGTAGCCTGCCACACAACCACACCGAATTTCAGCACGTTTCGAGCAAGCAGCGCGGAGTTATTTACCCTATGGTGAATATGGCTTAGAGTTGCAATGAGGGTTAGGGTTAGGGTTGTGATTAGGGTTAGGGTTAGGGTTGTGATTAGGGTTAGGGTTAGGGTTGTGATTAGGGTTAGGGTTAGGGTTGTAATTAGGGTTAGGGTTAGGGTTGAGTACCCATTGGAGATCAAGATGTTCTTCCATAACTTTTTTTCTGTAGGTCATAGAGACTTGGAAGTTGGTTCCATCTCCACTAATGTGGCTATGCCCGATCCATTGGTACCACCCCCGGGCTTCTACGACCTTTGGAAGGGGTAGGGTTAGGGTTGTTATTAGTGTTTGCTTTTTTGGTTGTGATTAGGGTTAGGGTTAGGGATGAAAACCTATAGGAGTTCAAGATATTTTTCAATAACATTTTTTCTGAAGGTCATAGAGACTTGGAAGTTGGTTCCATCTCCACTAATGTGTCTATGCCCGATCGATTGGGACCACCCCCGAGCTTCTACGACCTTCGGAAATGGTGAAACCACCAAATCGATGTAAAAAAGTACAAGATATTTTTGAATAACTTTTTTTCTGAAAGTCATAGAGACTTGGGCATTTTAGGATTGATAAAGGGTAGCCTGCCACACAACCACACCGAATTTCAGCACGTTTCGAGCAAGCAGCGCGGAGTTATTCACCCTATGGTGAATATGGCTTAGAGTTGCAATGAGGGTTAGGGTTAGGGTTGTGATTAGGGTTAGGGTTAGGGTTGAGTACCCATTGGAGATCAAGATATTCTTCAATAACATTTTTTCTGAAGGTCATAGAGACTTGGAAGTTGGTTCCATCTCCACTAATGTGGCTATGCCCGATCCATTGGTACCACCCCCGGGCTTCTACGACCTTTGGAAGGGGTAGGGTTAGGGTTGTGATTAGTGTTTGCTTTTTGGGTTGTGATTAGGGTTAGGGTTAGGGATGAAAACCTATAGGAGTTCAAGATATTCTTCAATAACTTTTTTTCTGAAGGTCATAGAGACTTGGAAGTTGGTTCCATCTCTACTAATGTGCCTATGCCCGATCCATTGGGACCATCCCCGAGCTTCTACGACCTTTGGAAATGGTGAAACCACCAAATCGATGTAAAAAAGTACAAGATATTTTTGAATAACTTTTTTTCTGAAAGTCATAGAGACTTGGGCATTTTAGGATTGATAAAGGGTAGCCTGCCACACAACCACACCGAATTTCAGCACGTTTCGAGCAAGCAGGGCGGAGTTATTTACCCTATGGTGAATATGGCTTAGAGTTGCAATGAGGGTTAGGGTTAGGGTTGTGATTAGGGTTAGGGTTAGGGTTGTGGTTAGGGTTAGGGTTGTGATTAGGGTTAGGGTTAGGGTTGTAATTAGGGTTAGGTTTAGGGTTGAGTACCCATTGGAGATCAAGATGTTCTTCCATAACTTTTTTTCTGTAGGTCATAGAGACTTGGAAGTTGGTTCCATCTCCACTAATGTGGCTATGCCCGATCCATTGGTACCACCCCCGGGCTTCTACGACCTTTGGAAGGGGTAGGGTTAGGGTTGTGATTAGTGTTTGCTTTTTTGGTTGTGATTAGGGTTAGGGTTAGGGATGAAAACCTATAGGAGTGCAAGATATTTTTCAATAACATTTTTTCTGAAGGTCATAGAGACTTGGAAGTTGGTTCCATCTCCACTAATGTGTCTATGCCCGATCCATTGGGACCATCCCCGAGCTTCTACGACCTTCGGAAATGGTGAAACCACCAAATCGATGTAAAAAAGTACAAGATATTTTTGAATAACTTTTTTTCTGAAAGTCATAGAGACTTGGGCATTTTAGGATTGATAAAGGGTAGCCTGCCACACAACCACACCGAATTTCAGCACGTTTCGAGCAAGCAGCGCGGAGTTATTCACCCTATGGTGAATATGGCTTAGAGTTGCAATGAGGGTTAGGGTTAGGGTTGTGATTAGGGTTAGGGTTAGGGTTGAGTACCCATTGGAGATCAAGATGTTCTTCCATAACTTTTTTTCTGTAGGTCATAGAGACTTGGAAGTTGGTTCCATCTCCACTAATGTGGCTATGCCCGATCCATTGGTACCACCCCCGGGCTTCTACGACCTTTGGAAGGGGTAGGGTTAGGGTTGTGATTAGTGTTTGCTTTTTGGGTTGTGATTAGGGTTAGGGTTAGGGATGAAAACCTATAGGAGTTCAAGATATTCTTCAATAACTTTTTTTCTGAAGGTCATAGAGACTTGGAAGTTGGTTCCATCTCTACTAATGTGTCTATGCCCGATCCATTGGGACCATCCCCGAGCTTCTACGACCTTCGGAAATGGTGAAACCACCAAATCGATGTAAAAAAGTACAAGATATTTTTGAATAACTTTTTTTCTGAAAGTCATAGAGACTTGGGCATTTTAGGATTGATAAAGGGTAGCCTGCCACACAACCACACCGAATTTCAGCACGTTTCGAGCAAGCAGCGCGGAGTTATTTACCCTATGGTGAATATGGCTTAGAGTTGCAATGAGGGTTAGGGTTAGGGTTGTGATTAGGGTTAGGGTTAGGGTTGTGATTAGGGTTAGGGTTAGGGTTGTGATTAGGGTTAGGGTTAGGGTTGTAATTAGGGTTAGGGTTAGGGTTGAGTACCCATTGGAGATCAAGATGTTCTTCCATAACTTTTTTTCTGTAGGTCATAGAGACTTGGAAGTTGGTTCCATCTCCACTAATGTGGCTATGCCCGATCCATTGGTACCACCCCCGGGCTTCTACGACCTTTGGAAGGGGTAGGGTTAGGGTTGTTATTAGTGTTTGCTTTTTTGGTTGTGATTAGGGTTAGGGTTAGGGATGAAAACCTATAGGAGTTCAAGATATTTTTCAATAACATTTTTTCTGAAGGTCATAGAGACTTGGAAGTTGGTTCCATCTCCACTAATGTGTCTATGCCCGATCGATTGGGACCACCCCCGAGCTTCTACGACCTTCGGAAATGGTGAAACCACCAAATCGATGTAAAAAAGTACAAGATATTTTTGAATAACTTTTTTTCTGAAAGTCATAGAGACTTGGGCATTTTAGGATTGATAAAGGGTAGCCTGCCACACAACCACACCGAATTTCAGCACGTTTCGAGCAAGCAGCGCGGAGTTATTCACCCTATGGTGAATATGGCTTAGAGTTGCAATGAGGGTTAGGGTTAGGGTTGTGATTAGGGTTAGGGTTAGGGTTGAGTACCCATTGGAGATCAAGATATTCTTCAATAACATTTTTTCTGAAGGTCATAGAGACTTGGAAGTTGGTTCCATCTCCACTAATGTGGCTATGCCCGATCCATTGGTACCACCCCCGGGCTTCTACGACCTTTGGAAGGGGTAGGGTTAGGGTTGTTATTAGTGTTTGCTTTTTTGGTTGTGATTAGGGTTAGGGTTAGGGATGAAAACCTATAGGAGTTCAAGATATTTTTCAATAACATTTTTTCTGAAGGTCATAGAGACTTGGAAGTTGGTTCCATCTCCACTAATGTGTCTATGCCCGATCCATTGGGACCACCCCCGAGCTTCTACGACCTTCGGAAATGGTGAAACCACCAAATCGATGTAAAAAAGTACAAGATATTTTTGAATAACTTTTTTTCTAAAAGTCATAGAGACTTGGGCATTTTAGGATTGATAAAGGGTAGCCTGCCACACAACCACACCGAATTTCAGCACGTTTCGAGCAAGCAGCGCGGAGTTATTTACCCTATGGTGAATATGGCTTAGAGTTGCAATGAGGGTTAGGGTTAGGGTTGTGATTAGGGTTAGGGTTAGGGTTGTGATTAGGGTTAGGGTTAGGGTTGTGATTAGGGTTAGGGTTAGGGTTGTAATTAGGGTTAGGGTTAGGGTTGAGTACCCATTGGAGATCAAGATGTTCTTCCATAACTTTTTTTCTGTAGGTCATAGAGACTTGGAAGTTGGTTCCATCTCCACTAATGTGGCTATGCCCGATCCATTGGTACCACCCCCGGGCTTCTACGACCTTTGGAAGGGGTAGGGTTAGGGTTGTTATTAGTGTTTGCTTTTTTGGTTGTGATTAGGGTTAGGGTTAGGGATGAAAACCTATAGGAGTTCAAGATATTTTTCAATAACATTTTTTCTGAAGGTCATAGAGACTTGGAAGTTGGTTCCATCTCCACTAATGTGTCTATGCCCGATCCATTGGGACCACCCCCGAGCTTCTACGACCTTCGGAAATGGTGAAACCACCAAATCGATGTAAAAAAGTACAAGATATTTTTGAATAACTTTTTTTCTGAAAGTCATAGAGACTTGGGCATTTTAGGATTGATAAAGGGTAGCGTGCCACACAACCACACCGAATTTCAGCACGTTTCGAGCAAGCAGCGCGGAGTTATTCACCCTATGGTGAATATGGCTTAGAGTTGCAATGAGGGTTAGGGTTAGGGTTGTGATTAGGGTTAGGGTTAGGGTTGTGATTAGGGTTAGGGTTAGGGTTGTGATTAGGGTTAGGGTTAGGGTTGTGATTAGGGTTAGGGTTAGGGTTGTGATTAGGGTTAGGGTTAGGGTTGAGTACCCATTGGAGATCAAGATGTTCTTCCATAACTTTTTTTCTGTAGGTCATAGAGACTTGGAAGTTGGTTCCATCTCCACTAATGTGGCTATGCCCGATCCATTGGTACCACCCCCGGGCTTCTACGACCTTTGGAAGGGGTAGGGTTAGGGTTGTGATTAGTGTTTGCTTTTTGGGTTGTGATTAGGGTTAGGGTTAGGGATGAAAACCTATAGGAGTTCAAGATATTCTTCAATAACTTTTTTTCTGAAGGTCATAGAGACTTGGAAGTTGGTTCCATCTCTACTAATGTGCCTATGCCCGATCCATTGGGACCATCCCCGAGCTTCTACGACCTTTGGAAATGGTGAAACCACCAAATCGATGTAAAAAAGTACAAGATATTTTTGAATAACTTTTTTTCTGAAAGTCATAGAGACTTGGGCATTTTAGGATTGATAAAGGGTAGCCTGCCACACAACCACACCGAATTTCAGCACGTTTCGAGCAAGCAGCGCGGAGTTATTTACCCTATGGTGAATATGGCTTAGAGTTGCAATGAGGGTTAGGGTTAGGGTTGTGATTAGGGTTAGGGTTAGGGTTGTGATTAGGGTTAGGGTTAGGGTTGTAATTAGGGTTAGGGTTAGGGTTGAGTACCCATTGGAGATCAAGATGTTCTTCCATAACTTTTTTTCTGTAGGTCATAGAGACTTGGAAGTTGGTTCCATCTCCACTAATGTGGCTATGCCCGATCCATTGGTACCACCCCCGGGCTTCTACGACCTTTGGAAGGGGTAGGGTTAGGGTTGTGATTAGTGTTTGCTTTTTGGGTTGTGATTAGGGTTAGGGTTAGGGATGAGAACCTATAGGAGTTCAAGATATTCTTCAATAACTTTTTTTCTGAAGGTCATAGAGACTTGGAAGTTGGTTCCATCTCCACTAATGTGTCTATGCCCGATCCATTGGGACCATTCCCGAGCTTCTACGACCTTTGGAAATGGTGAAACCACCAAATCGATGTAAAAAAGTACAAGATATTTTTGAATAACTTTTTTTCTGAAAGTCATAGAGACTTGGGCATTTTAGGATTGATAAAGGGTAGCCTGCCACACAACCACACCGAATTTCAGCACGTTTCGAGCAAGCAGCGCGGAGTTATTTACCCTATGGTGAATATGGCTTAGAGTTGCAATGAGGGTTAGGGTTAGGGTTGTGATTAGGGTTAGGGTTAGGGTTGTGATTAGGGTTAGGGTTAGGGTTGTAATTAGGGTTAGGGTTAGGGTTGAGTACCCATTGGAGATCAAGATGTTCTTCCATAACTTTTTTTCTGTAGGTCATAGAGACTTGGAAGTTGGTTCCATCTCCACTAATGTGGCTATGCCCGATCCATTGGTACCACCCCCGGGCTTCTACGACCTTTGGAAGGGGTAGGGTTAGGGTTGTGATTAGTGTTTGCTTTTTGGGTTGTGATTAGGGTTAGGGTTAGGGATGAGAACCTATAGGAGTTCAAGATATTCTTCAATAACTTTTTTTCTGAAGGTCATAGAGACTTGGAAGTTGGTTCCATCTCCACTAATGTGTCTATGCCCGATCCATTGGGACCATTCCCGAGCTTCTACGACCTTCGGAAATGGTGAAACCACCAAATCGATGTAAAAAAGTACAAGATATTTTTGAATAACTTTTTTTCTGAAAGTCATAGAGACTTGGGCATTTTAGGATTGATAAAGGGTAGCCTGCCACACAACCACACCGAATTTCAGCACGTTTCGAGCAAGCAGCGCGGAGTTATTCACCCTATGGTGATTATGGCTTAGAGTTGCAATGAGGGTTAGGGTTAGGGTTAGGGTTGTGATTAGGGTTAGGGTTAGGGTTAGGGTTGAGTACCCATTGGAGATCAAGATGTTCTTCCATAACTTTTTTTCTGTAGGTCATAGAGACTTGGAAGTTGGTTCCATCTCCACTAATGTGGCTATGCCCGATCCATTGGTACCACCCCCGGGCTTCTACGACCTTTGGAAGGGGTAGGGTTAGGGTTGTGATTAGTGTTTGCTTTTTGGGTTGTGATTAGGGTTAGGGTTAGGGATGAAAACCTATAGGAGTTCAAGATATTCTTCAATAACTTTTTTTCTGAAGGTCATAGAGACTTGGAAGTTGGTTCCATCTCTACTAATGTGTCTATGCCCGATCCATTGGGACCATCCCCGAGCTTCTACGACCTTCGGAAATGGTGAAACCACCAAATCGATGTAAAAAAGTACAAGATATTTTTGAATAACTTTTTTTCTGAAAGTCATAGAGACTTGGGCATTTTAGGATTGATAAAGGGTAGCGTGCCACACAACCACACCGAATTTCAGCACGTTTCGAGCAAGCAGCGCGGAGTTATTCACCCTATAGTGATTATGGCTTAGAGTTGCAATGAGGGTTAGGGTTAGGGTTGTGATTAGGGTTAGGGTTAGGGTTGTGATTAGGGTTAGGGTTAGGGTTGAGTACCCATTGGAGATCAATATGTTCTTCCATAACTTTTTTTCTGTAGGTCATAGAGACTTGGAAGTTGGTTCCATCTCCACTAATGTGGCTATGCCCGATCCATTGGTACCACCCCCGGGCTTCTACGACCTTTGGAAGGGGTAGGGTTAGGGTTGTGATTAGTGTTTGCTTTTTGGGTTGTGATTAGGGTTAGGGTTAGGGATGAAAACCTATAGGAGTTCAAGATATTTTTCAATAACATTTTTTCTGAAGGTCATAGAGACTTGGAAGTTGGTTCCATCTCCACTAATGTGTCTATGCCCGATCCATTGGGACCACACCCGAGCTTCTACGACCTTCGGAAATGATGAAACCACCAAATCGATGTAAAAAAGTACAAGATATTTTTGAATAACTTTTTTTCTGAAAGTCATAGAGACTTGGGCATTTTAGGATTGATAAAGGGTAGCCTGCCACACAACCACACCGAATTTCAGCACGTTTCGAGCAAGCAGCGCGGAGTTATTCACCCTATGGTGAATATGGCTTAGAGTTGCAATGAGGGTTAGGGTTAGGGTTGTGATTAGGGTTAGGGTTAGGGTTGTGATTAGGGTTAGGGTTAGGGTTGTGATTAGGGTTAGGGTTGTGATTAGGGTTAGGGTTGTGATTAGGGTTAGGGTTAGGGTTGTGATTAGGGTTAGGGTTAGGGTTGAGTACCCATTGGAGATCAAGATATTCTTCAATAACATTTTTTCTGAAGGTCATAGAGACTTGGAAGTTGGTTCCATCTCCACTAATGTGGCTATGCCCGATCCATTGGTACCACCCCCGGGCTTCTACGACCTTTGGAAGGGGTAGGGTTAGGGTTGTTATTAGTGTTTGCTTTTTTGGTTGTGATTAGGGTTAGGGTTAGGGATGAAAACCTATAGGAGTTCAAGATATTTTTCAATAACATTTTTTCTGAAGGTCATAGAGACTTGGAAGTTGGTTCCATCTCCACTAATGTGTCTATGCCCGATCCATTGGGACCACCCCCGAGCTTCTACGACCTTCGGAAATGGTGAAACCACCAAATCGATGTAAAAAAGTACAAGATATTTTTGAATAACTTTTTTTCTAAAAGTCATAGAGACTTGGGCATTTTAGGATTGATAAAGGGTAGCCTGCCACACAACCACACCGAATTTCAGCACGTTTCGAGCAAGCAGCGCGGAGTTATTTACCCTATGGTGAATATGGCTTAGAGTTGCAATGAGGGTTAGGGTTAGGGTTGTGATTAGGGTTAGGGTTAGGGTTGTGATTAGGGTTAGGGTTAGGGTTGTGATTAGGGTTAGGGTTAGGGTTGTAATTAGGGTTAGGGTTAGGGTTGAGTACCCATTGGAGATCAAGATGTTCTTCCATAACTTTTTTTCTGTAGGTCATAGAGACTTGGAAGTTGGTTCCATCTCCACTAATGTGGCTATGCCCGATCCATTGGTACCACCCCCGGGCTTCTACGACCTTTGGAAGGGGTAGGGTTAGGGTTGTTATTAGTGTTTGCTTTTTTGGTTGTGATTAGGGTTAGGGTTAGGGATGAAAACCTATAGGAGTTCAAGATATTTTTCAATAACATTTTTTCTGAAGGTCATAGAGACTTGGAAGTTGGTTCCATCTCCACTAATGTGTCTATGCCCGATCCATTGGGACCACCCCCGAGCTTCTACGACCTTCGGAAATGGTGAAACCACCAAATCGATGTAAAAAAGTACAAGATATTTTTGAATAACTTTTTTTCTGAAAGTCATAGAGACTTGGGCATTTTAGGATTGATAAAGGGTAGCGTGCCACACAACCACACCGAATTTCAGCACGTTTCGAGCAAGCAGCGCGGAGTTATTCACCCTATGGTGAATATGGCTTAGAGTTGCAATGAGGGTTAGGGTTAGGGTTGTGATTAGGGTTAGGGTTAGGGTTGTGATTAGGGTTAGGGTTAGGGTTGTGATTAGGGTTAGGGTTAGGGTTGTGATTAGGGTTAGGGTTAGGGTTGTGATTAGGGTTAGGGTTAGGGTTGAGTACCCATTGGAGATCAAGATGTTCTTCCATAACTTTTTTTCTGTAGGTCATAGAGACTTGGAAGTTGGTTCCATCTCCACTAATGTGGCTATGCCCGATCCATTGGTACCACCCCCGGGCTTCTACGACCTTTGGAAGGGGTAGGGTTAGGGTTGTGATTAGTGTTTGCTTTTTGGGTTGTGATTAGGGTTAGGGTTAGGGATGAAAACCTATAGGAGTTCAAGATATTCTTCAATAACTTTTTTTCTGAAGGTCATAGAGACTTGGAAGTTGGTTCCATCTCCACTAATGTGCCTATGCCCGATCCATTGGGACCATCCCCGAGCTTCTACGACCTTTGGAAATGGTGAAACCACCAAATCGATGTAAAAAAGTACAAGATATTTTTGAATAACTTTTTTTCTGAAAGTCATAGAGACTTGGGCATTTTAGGATTGATAAAGGGTAGCCTGCCACACAACCACACCGAATTTCAGCACGTTTCGAGCAAGCAGCGCGGAGTTATTTACCCTATGGTGAATATGGCTTAGAGTTGCAATGAGGGTTAGGGTTAGGGTTGTGATTAGGGTTAGGGTTAGGGTTGTGATTAGGGTTAGGGTTAGGGTTGTAATTAGGGTTAGGGTTAGGGTTGAGTACCCATTGGAGATCAAGATGTTCTTCCATAACTTTTTTTCTGTAGGTCATAGAGACTTGGAAGTTGGTTCCATCTCCACTAATGTGGCTATGCCCGATCCATTGGTACCACCCCCGGGCTTCTACGACCTTTGGAAGGGGTAGGGTTAGGGTTGTGATTAGTGTTTGCTTTTTGGGTTGTGATTAGGGTTAGGGTTAGGGATGAGAACCTATAGGAGTTCAAGATATTCTTCAATAACTTTTTTTCTGAAGGTCATAGAGACTTGGAAGTTGGTTCCATCTCCACTAATGTGTCTATGCCCGATCCATTGGGACCATCCCCGAGCTTCTACGACCTTCGGAAATGGTGAAACCACCAAATCGATGTAAAAAAGTACAAGATATTTTTGAATAACTTTTTTTCTGAAAGTCATAGAGACTTGGGCATTTTAGGATTGATAAAGGGTAGCCTGCCACACAACCACACCGAATTTCAGCACGTTTCGAGCAAGCAGCGCGGAGTTATTCACCCTATGGTGATTATGGCTTAGAGTTGCAATGAGGGTTAGGGTTAGGGTTAGGGTTGTGATTAGGGTTAGGGTTAGGGTTAGGGTTGAGTACCCATTGGAGATCAAGATGTTCTTCCATAACTTTTTTTCTGTAGGTCATAGAGACTTGGAAGTTGGTTCCATCTCCACTAATGTGGCTATGCCCGATCCATTGGTACCACCCCCGGGCTTCTACGACCTTTGGAAGGGGTAGGGTTAGGGTTGTGATTAGTGTTTGCTTTTTGGGTTGTGATTAGGGTTAGGGTTAGGGATGAAAACCTATAGGAGTTCAAGATATTCTTCAATAACTTTTTTTCTGAAGGTCATAGAGACTTGGAAGTTGGTTCCATCTCTACTAATGTGTCTATGCCCGATCCATTGGGACCATCCCCGAGCTTCTACGACCTTCGGAAATGGTGAAACCACCAAATCGATGTAAAAAAGTACAAGATATTTTTGAATAACTTTTTTTCTGAAAGTCATAGAGACTTGGGCATTTTAGGATTGATAAAGGGTAGCGTGCCACACAACCACACCGAATTTCAGCACGTTTCGAGCAAGCAGCGCGGAGTTATTCACCCTATAGTGATTATGGCTTAGAGTTGCAATGAGGGTTAGGGTTAGGGTTGTGATTAGGGTTAGGGTTAGGGTTGTGATTAGGGTTAGGGTTAGGGTTGAGTACCCATTGGAGATCAAGATGTTCTTCCATAACTTTTTTTCTGTAGGTCATAGAGACTTGGAAGTTGGTTCCATCTCCACTAATGTGGCTATGCCCGATCCATTGGTACCACCCCCGGGCTTCTACGACCTTTGGAAGGGGTAGGGTTAGGGTTGTGATTAGTGTTTGCTTTTTGGGTTGTGATTAGGGTTAGGGTTAGGGATGAAAACCTATAGGAGTTCAAGATATTTTTCAATAACATTTTTTCTGAAGGTCATAGAGACTTGGAAGTTGGTTCCATCTCCACTAATGTGTCTATGCCCGATCCATTGGGACCACACCCGAGCTTCTACGACCTTCGGAAATGATGAAACCACCAAATCGATGTAAAAAAGTACAAGATATTTTTGAATAACTTTTTTTCTGAAAGTCATAGAGACTTGGGCATTTTAGGATTGATAAAGGGTAGCCTGCCACACAACCACACCGAATTTCAGCACGTTTCGAGCAAGCAGCGCGGAGTTATTCACCCTATGGTGAATATGGCTTAGAGTTGCAATGAGGGTTAGGGTTAGGGTTGTGATTAGGGTTAGGGTTAGGGTTGTGATTAGGGTTAGGGTTAGGGTTGTGATTAGGGTTAGGGTTGTGATTAGGGTTAGGGTTGTGATTAGGGTTAGGGTTAGGGTTGTGATTAGGGTTAGGGTTAGGGTTGAGTACCCATTGGAGATCAAGATGTTCTTCCATAACTTTTTTTCTGTAGGTCATAGAGACTTGGAAGTTGGTTCCATCTCCACTAATGTGGCTATGCCCGATCCATTGGTACCACCCCCGGGCTTCTACGACCTTTGGAAGGGGTAGGGTTAGGGTTGTGATTAGTGTTTGCTTTTTGGGTTGTGATTAGGGTTAGGGTTAGGGATGAAAACCTATAGGAGTTCAAGATATTCTTCAATAACTTTTTTTCTGAAGGTCATAGAGACTTGGAAGTTGGTTCCATCTCCACTAATGTGGCTATGCCCGATCCATTGGTACCACCCCCGGGCTTCTACGACCTTTGGAAGGGGTAGGGTTAGGGTTGTGATTAGTGTTTGCTTTTTGGGTTGTGATTAGGGTTAGGGTTAGGGATGAAAACCTATAGGAGTTCAAGATATTCTTCAATAACATTTTTTCTGAAGGTCATAGAGACTTGGAAGTTGGTTCCATCTCTACTAATGTGTCTATGCCCGATCCATTGGGAACATCCCTGAGCTTCTACGACCTTCGGAAATGGTGAAACCACCAAATCGATGTAAAAAAGTACAAGATATTTTTGAATAACTTTTTTTCTGAAAGTCATAGAGACTTGGGCATTTTAGGATTGATAAAGGGTAGCGTGCCACACAACCACACCGAATTTCAGCACGTTTCGAGCAAGCAGCGCAGAGTTATTCACCCTATGGTGAATATGGCTTAGAGTTGCAATGAGGGTTAGGGTTAGGGTTGTGATTAGGGTTAGGGTTAGGGTTGTGATTAGGGTTAGGGTTAGGGTTGTGATTAGGGTTAGGGTTAGGGTTGTGATTAGGGTTAGGGTTAGGGTTGAGTACCCATTGGAGATCAAGATGTTCTTCCATAACGTTTTTTCTGTAGGTCATAGAGACTTGGAAGTTGGTTCCATCTCCACTAATGTGGCTATGCCCGATCCATTGGTACCACCCCCGGGCTTCTACGACCTTTGGAAGGGGTAGGGTTAGGGTTGTGATTAGTGTTTGCTTTTTGGGTTGTGATTAGGGTTAGGGTTAGGGATGAAAACCTATAGGAGTTCAAGATATTCTTCAATAACTTTTTTTCTGAAGGTCATAGAGACTTGGAAGTTGGTTCCATCTCCACTAATGTGGCTATGCCCGATCCATTGGTACCACCCCCGGGCTTCTACGACCTTTGGAAGGGGTAGGGTTAGGGTTGTGATTAGTGTTTGCTTTTTGGGTTGTGATTAGGGTTAGGGTTAGGGATGAAAACCTATAGGAGTTCAAGATATTCTTCAATAACTTTTTTTCTGAAGGTCATAGAGACTTGGAAGTTGGTTCCATCTCCACTAATGTGGCTATGCCCGATCCATTGGTACCACCCCCGGGCTTCTACGACCTTTGGAAGGGGTAGGGTTAGGGTTGTGATTAGTGTTTGCTTTTTGGGTTGTGATTAGGGTTAGGGTTAGGGATGAAAACCTATAGGAGTTCAAGATATTCTTCAATAACTTTTTTTCTGAAGGTCATAGAGACTTGGAAGTTGGTTCCATCTCTACTAATGTGCCTATGCCCGATCCATTGGGACCATCCCCGAGCTTCTACGACCTTTGGAAATGGTGAAACCACCAAATCGATGTAAAAAAGTACAAGATATTTTTGAATAACTTTTTTTCTGAAAGTCATAGAGACTTGGGCATTTTAGGATTGATAAAGGGTAGCCTGCCACACAACCACACCGAATTTCAGCACGTTTCGAGCAAGCAGCGCGGAGTTATTTACCCTATGGTGAATATGGCTTAGAGTTGCAATGAGGGTTAGGGTTAGGGTTGTGATTAGGGTTAGGGTTAGGGTTGTGATTAGGGTTAGGGTTAGGGTTGTAATTAGGGTTAGGGTTAGGGTTGAGTACCCATTGGAGATCAAGATGTTCTTCCATAACTTTTTTTCTGTAGGTCATAGAGACTTGGAAGTTGGTTCCATCTCCACTAATGTGGCTATGCCCGATCCATTGGTACCACCCCCGGGCTTCTACGACCTTTGGAAGGGGTAGGGTTAGGGTTGTGATTAGTGTTTGCTTTTTGGGTTGTGATTAGGGTTAGGGTTAGGGATGAGAACCTATAGGAGTTCAAGATATTCTTCAATAACTTTTTTTCTGAAGGTCATAGAGACTTGGAAGTTGGTTCCATCTCCACTAATGTGTCTATGCCCGATCCATTGGGACCATCCCCGAGCTTCTACGACCTTCGGAAATGGTGAAACCACCAAATCGATGTAAAAAAGTACAAGATATTTTTGAATAACTTTTTTTCTGAAAGTCATAGAGACTTGGGCATTTTAGGATTGATAAAGGGTAGCCTGCCACACAACCACACCGAATTTCAGCACGTTTCGAGCAAGCAGCGCGGAGTTATTCACCCTATGGTGATTATGGCTTAGAGTTGCAATGAGGGTTAGGGTTAGGGTTGTGATTAGGGTTAGGGTTAGGGTTGTGATTAGGGTTAGGGTTAGGGTTAGGGTTGAGTACCCATTGGAGATCAAGATGTTCTTCCATAACTTTTTTTCTGTAGGTCATAGAGACTTGGAAGTTGGTTCCATCTCCACTAATGTGGCTATGCCCGATCCATTGGTACCACCCCCGGGCTTCTACGACCTTTGGAAGGGGTAGGGTTAGGGTTGTGATTAGTGTTTGCTTTTTGGGTTGTGATTAGGGTTAGGGTTAGGGATGAAAACCTATAGGAGTTCAAGATATTCTTCAATAACTTTTTTTCTGAAGGTCATAGAGACTTGGAAGTTGGTTCCATCTCTACTAATGTGTCTATGCCCGATCCATTGGGACCATCCCCGAGCTTCTACGACCTTCGGAAATGGTGAAACCACCAAATCGATGTAAAAAAGTACAAGATATTTTTGAATAACTTTTTTTCTGAAAGTCATAGAGACTTGGGCATTTTAGGATTGATAAAGGGTAGCGTGCCACACAACCACACCGAATTTCAGCACGTTTCGAGCAAGCAGCGCGGAGTTATTCACCCTATAGTGATTATGGCTTAGAGTTGCAATGAGGGTTAGGGTTAGGGTTGTGATTAGGGTTAGGGTTAGGGTTGTGATTAGGGTTAGGGTTAGGGTTGAGTACCCATTGGAGATCAAGATGTTCTTCCATAACTTTTTTTCTGTAGGTCATAGAGACTTGGAAGTTGGTTCCATCTCCACTAATGTGGCTATGCCCGATCCATTGGTACCACCCCCGGGCTTCTACGACCTTTGGAAGGGGTAGGGTTAGGGTTGTGATTAGTGTTTGCTTTTTGGGTTGTGATTAGGGTTAGGGTTAGGGATGAAAACCTATAGGAGTTCAAGATATTTTTCAATAACATTTTTTCTGAAGGTCATAGAGACTTGGAAGTTGGTTCCATCTCCACTAATGTGTCTATGCCCGATCCATTGGGACCACACCCGAGCTTCTACGACCTTCGGAAATGATGAAACCACCAAATCGATGTAAAAAAGTACAAGATATTTTTGAATAACTTTTTTTCTGAAAGTCATAGAGACTTGGGCATTTTAGGATTGATAAAGGGTAGCCTGCCACACAACCACACCGAATTTCAGCACGTTTCGAGCAAGCAGCGCGGAGTTATTCACCCTATGGTGAATATGGCTTAGAGTTGCAATGAGGGTTAGGGTTAGGGTTGTGATTAGGGTTAGGGTTAGGGTTGTGATTAGGGTTAGGGTTAGGGTTGTGATTAGGGTTAGGGTTGTGATTAGGGTTAGGGTTGTGATTAGGGTTAGGGTTAGGGTTGTGATTAGGGTTAGGGTTAGGGTTGAGTACCCATTGGAGATCAAGATGTTCTTCCATAACTTTTTTTCTGTAGGTCATAGAGACTTGGAAGTTGGTTCCATCTCCACTAATGTGGCTATGCCCGATCCATTGGTACCACCCCCGGGCTTCTACGACCTTTGGAAGGGGTAGGGTTAGGGTTGTGATTAGTGTTTGCTTTTTGGGTTGTGATTAGGGTTAGGGTTAGGGATGAAAACCTATAGGAGTTCAAGATATTCTTCAATAACTTTTTTTCTGAAGGTCATAGAGACTTGGAAGTTGGTTCCATCTCCACTAATGTGGCTATGCCCGATCCATTGGTACCACCCCCGGGCTTCTACGACCTTTGGAAGGGGTAGGGTTAGGGTTGTGATTAGTGTTTGCTTTTTGGGTTGTGATTAGGGTTAGGGTTAGGGATGAAAACCTATAGGAGTTCAAGATATTCTTCAATAACATTTTTTCTGAAGGTCATAGAGACTTGGAAGTTGGTTCCATCTCTACTAATGTGTCTATGCCCGATCCATTGGGAACATCCCTGAGCTTCTACGACCTTCGGAAATGGTGAAACCACCAAATCGATGTAAAAAAGTACAAGATATTTTTGAATAACTTTTTTTCTGAAAGTCATAGAGACTTGGGCATTTTAGGATTGATAAAGGGTAGCGTGCCACACAACCACACCGAATTTCAGCACGTTTCGAGCAAGCAGCGCAGAGTTATTCACCCTATGGTGAATATGGCTTAGAGTTGCAATGAGGGTTAGGGTTAGGGTTGTGATTAGGGTTAGGGTTAGGGTTGTGATTAGGGTTAGGGTTAGGGTTGTGATTAGGGTTAGGGTTAGGGTTGTGATTAGGGTTAGGGTTAGGGTTGAGTACCCATTGGAGATCAAGATGTTCTTCCATAACGTTTTTTCTGTAGGTCATAGAGACTTGGAAGTTGGTTCCATCTCCACTAATGTGGCTATGCCCGATCCATTGGTACCACCCCCGGGCTTCTACGACCTTTGGAAGGGGTAGGGTTAGGGTTGTGATTAGTGTTTGCTTTTTGGGTTGTGATTAGGGTTAGGGTTAGGGATGAAAACCTATAGGAGTTCAAGATATTCTTCAATAACTTTTTTTCTGAAGGTCATAGAGACTTGGAAGTTGGTTCCATCTCCACTAATGTGGCTATGCCCGATCCATTGGTACCACCCCCGGGCTTCTACGACCTTTGGAAGGGGTAGGGTTAGGGTTGTGATTAGTGTTTGCTTTTTGGGTTGTGATTAGGGTTAGGGTTAGGGATGAAAACCTATAGGAGTTCAAGATATTCTTCAATAACTTTTTTTCTGAAGGTCATAGAGACTTGGAAGTTGGTTCCATCTCCACTAATGTGGCTATGCCCGATCCATTGGTACCACCCCCGGGCTTCTACGACCTTTGGAAGGGGTAGGGTTAGGGTTGTGATTAGTGTTTGCTTTTTGGGTTGTGATTAGGGTTAGGGTTAGGGATGAAAACCTATAGGAGTTCAAGATATTCTTCAATAACTTTTTTTCTGAAGGTCATAGAGACTTGGAAGTTGGTTCCATCTCCACTAATGTGCCTATGCCCGATCCATTGGGACCATCCCCGAGCTTCTACGACCTTTGGAAATGGTGAAACCACCAAATCGATGTAAAAAAGTACAAGATATTTTTGAATAACTTTTTTTCTGAAAGTCATAGAGACTTGGGCATTTTAGGATTGATAAAGGGTAGCCTGCCACACAACCACACCGAATTTCAGCACGTTTCGAGCAAGCAGGGCGGAGTTATTTACCCTATGGTGAATATGGCTTAGAGTTGCAATGAGGGTTAGGGTTAGGGTTGTGATTAGGGTTAGGGTTAGGGTTGTGGTTAGGGTTAGGGTTGTGATTAGGGTTAGGGTTAGGGTTGTAATTAGGGTTAGGTTTAGGGTTGAGTACCCATTGGAGATCAAGATGTTCTTCCATAACTTTTTTTCTGTAGGTCATAGAGACTTGGAAGTTGGTTCCATCTCCACTAATGTGGCTATGCCCGATCCATTGGTACCACCCCCGGGCTTCTACGACCTTTGGAAGGGGTAGGGTTAGGGTTGTGATTAGTGTTTGCTTTTTTGGTTGTGATTAGGGTTAGGGTTAGGGATGAAAACCTATAGGAGTGCAAGATATTTTTCAATAACATTTTTTCTGAAGGTCATAGAGACTTGGAAGTTGGTTCCATCTCCACTAATGTGTCTATGCCCGATCCATTGGGACCATCCCCGAGCTTCTATGACCTTCGGAAATGGTGAAACCACCAAATCGATGTAAAAAAGTACAAGATATTTTTGAATAACTTTTTTTCTGAAAGTCATAGAGACTTGGGCATTTTAGGATTGATAAAGGGTAGCCTGCCACACAACCACACCGAATTTCAGCACGTTTCGAGCAAGCAGCGCGGAGTTATTCACCCTATGGTGAATATGGCTTAGAGTTGCAATGAGGGTTAGGGTTAGGGTTGTGATTAGGGTTAGGGTTAGGGTTGAGTACCCATTGGAGATCAAGATGTTCTTCCATAACTTTTTTTCTGTAGGTCATAGAGACTTGGAAGTTGGTTCCATCTCCACTAATGTGGCTATGCCCGATCCATTGGTACCACCCCCGGGCTTCTACGACCTTTGGAAGGGGTAGGGTTAGGGTTGTGATTAGTGTTTGCTTTTTGGGTTGTGATTAGGGTTAGGGTTAGGGATGAAAACCTATAGGAGTTCAAGATATTCTTCAATAACTTTTTTTCTGAAGGTCATAGAGACTTGGAAGTTGGTTCCATCTCTACTAATGTGTCTATGCCCGATCCATTGGGACCATCCCCGAGCTTCTACGACCTTCGGAAATGGTGAAACCACCAAATCGATGTAAAAAAGTACAAGATATTTTTGAATAACTTTTTTTCTGAAAGTCATAGAGACTTGGGCATTTTAGGATTGATAAAGGGTAGCCTGCCACACAACCACACCGAATTTCAGCACGTTTCGAGCAAGCAGCGCGGAGTTATTTACCCTATGGTGAATATGGCTTAGAGTTGCAATGAGGGTTAGGGTTAGGGTTGTGATTAGGGTTAGGGTTAGGGTTGTGATTAGGGTTAGGGTTAGGGTTGTGATTAGGGTTAGGGTTAGGGTTGTAATTAGGGTTAGGGTTAGGGTTGAGTACCCATTGGAGATCAAGATGTTCTTCCATAACTTTTTTTCTGTAGGTCATAGAGACTTGGAAGTTGGTTCCATCTCCACTAATGTGGCTATGCCCGATCCATTGGTACCACCCCCGGGCTTCTACGACCTTTGGAAGGGGTAGGGTTAGGGTTGTTATTAGTGTTTGCTTTTTTGGTTGTGATTAGGGTTAGGGTTAGGGATGAAAACCTATAGGAGTTCAAGATATTTTTCAATAACATTTTTTCTGAAGGTCATAGAGACTTGGAAGTTGGTTCCATCTCCACTAATGTGTCTATGCCCGATCCATTGGGACCACCCCCGAGCTTCTACGACCTTCGGAAATGGTGAAACCACCAAATCGATGTAAAAAAGTACAAGATATTTTTGAATAACTTTTTTTCTGAAAGTCATAGAGACTTGGGCATTTTAGGATTGATAAAGGGTAGCCTGCCACACAACCACACCGAATTTCAGCACGTTTCGAGCAAGCAGCGCGGAGTTATTCACCCTATGGTGAATATGGCTTAGAGTTGCAATGAGGGTTAGGGTTAGGGTTGTGATTAGGGTTAGGGTTAGGGTTGAGTACCCATTGGAGATCAAGATATTCTTCAATAACATTTTTTCTGAAGGTCATAGAGACTTGGAAGTTGGTTCCATCTCCACTAATGTGGCTATGCCCGATCCATTGGTACCACCCCCGGGCTTCTACGACCTTTGGAAGGGGTAGGGTTAGGGTTGTTATTAGTGTTTGCTTTTTTGGTTGTGATTAGGGTTAGGGTTAGGGATGAAAACCTATAGGAGTTCAAGATATTTTTCAATAACATTTTTTCTGAAGGTCATAGAGACTTGGAAGTTGGTTCCATCTCCACTAATGTGTCTATGCCCGATCCATTGGGACCACCCCCGAGCTTCTACGACCTTCGGAAATGGTGAAACCACCAAATCGATGTAAAAAAGTACAAGATATTTTTGAATAACTTTTTTTCTAAAAGTCATAGAGACTTGGGCATTTTAGGATTGATAAAGGGTAGCCTGCCACACAACCACACCGAATTTCAGCACGTTTCGAGCAAGCAGCGCGGAGTTATTTACCCTATGGTGAATATGGCTTAGAGTTGCAATGAGGGTTAGGGTTAGGGTTGTGATTAGGGTTAGGGTTAGGGTTGTGATTAGGGTTAGGGTTAGGGTTGTGATTAGGGTTAGGGTTAGGGTTGTAATTAGGGTTAGGGTTAGGGTTGAGTACCCATTGGAGATCAAGATGTTCTTCCATAACTTTTTTTCTGTAGGTCATAGAGACTTGGAAGTTGGTTCCATCTCCACTAATGTGGCTATGCCCGATCCATTGGTACCACCCCCGGGCTTCTACGACCTTTGGAAGGGGTAGGGTTAGGGTTGTTATTAGTGTTTGCTTTTTTGGTTGTGATTAGGGTTAGGGTTAGGGATGAAAACCTATAGGAGTTCAAGATATTTTTCAATAACATTTTTTCTGAAGGTCATAGAGACTTGGAAGTTGGTTCCATCTCCACTAATGTGTCTATGCCCGATCCATTGGGACCACCCCCGAGCTTCTACGACCTTCGGAAATGGTGAAACCACCAAATCGATGTAAAAAAGTACAAGATATTTTTGAATAACTTTTTTTCTGAAAGTCATAGAGACTTGGGCATTTTAGGATTGATAAAGGGTAGCGTGCCACACAACCACACCGAATTTCAGCACGTTTCGAGCAAGCAGCGCGGAGTTATTCACCCTATGGTGAATATGGCTTAGAGTTGCAATGAGGGTTAGGGTTAGGGTTGTGATTAGGGTTAGGGTTAGGGTTGTGATTAGGGTTAGGGTTAGGGTTGTGATTAGGGTTAGGGTTAGGGTTGTGATTAGGGTTAGGGTTAGGGTTGTGATTAGGGTTAGGGTTAGGGTTGAGTACCCATTGGAGATCAAGATGTTCTTCCATAACTTTTTTTCTGTAGGTCATAGAGACTTGGAAGTTGGTTCCATCTCCACTAATGTGGCTATGCCCGATCCATTGGTACCACCCCCGGGCTTCTACGACCTTTGGAAGGGGTAGGGTTAGGGTTGTGATTAGTGTTTGCTTTTTGGGTTGTGATTAGGGTTAGGGTTAGGGATGAAAACCTATAGGAGTTCAAGATATTCTTCAATAACTTTTTTTCTGAAGGTCATAGAGACTTGGAAGTTGGTTCCATCTCTACTAATGTGCCTATGCCCGATCCATTGGGACCATCCCCGAGCTTCTACGACCTTTGGAAATGGTGAAACCACCAAATCGATGTAAAAAAGTACAAGATATTTTTGAATAACTTTTTTTCTGAAAGTCATAGAGACTTGGGCATTTTAGGATTGATAAAGGGTAGCCTGCCACACAACCACACCGAATTTCAGCACGTTTCGAGCAAGCAGCGCGGAGTTATTTACCCTATGGTGAATATGGCTTAGAGTTGCAATGAGGGTTAGGGTTAGGGTTGTGATTAGGGTTAGGGTTAGGGTTGTGATTAGGGTTAGGGTTAGGGTTGTGATTAGGGTTAGGGTTAGGGTTGTAATTAGGGTTAGGGTTAGGGTTGAGTACCCATTGGAGATCAAGATGTTCTTCCATAACTTTTTTTCTGTAGGTCATAGAGACTTGGAAGTTGGTTCCATCTCCACTAATGTGGCTATGCCCGATCCATTGGTACCACCCCCGGGCTTCTACGACCTTTGGAAGGGGTAGGGTTAGGGTTGTGATTAGTGTTTGCTTTTTGGGTTGTGATTAGGGTTAGGGTTAGGGATGAGAACCTATAGGAGTTCAAGATATTCTTCAATAACTTTTTTTCTGAAGGTCATAGAGACTTGGAAGTTGGTTCCATCTCCACTAATGTGTCTATGCCCGATCCATTGGGACCATCCCCGAGCTTCTACGACCTTCGGAAATGGTGAAACCACCAAATCGATGTAAAAAAGTACAAGATATTTTTGAATAACTTTTTTTCTGAAAGTCATAGAGACTTGGGCATTTTAGGATTGATAAAGGGTAGCCTGCCACACAACCACACCGAATTTCAGCACGTTTCGAGCAAGCAGCGCGGAGTTATTCACCCTATGGTGATTATGGCTTAGAGTTGCAATGAGGGTTAGGGTTAGGGTTGTGATTAGGGTTAGGGTTAGGGTTGTGATTAGGGTTAGGGTTAGGGTTAGGGTTGAGTACCCATTGGAGATCAAGATGTTCTTCCATAACTTTTTTTCTGTAGGTCATAGAGACTTGGAAGTTGGTTCCATCTCCACTAATGTGGCTATGCCCGATCCATTGGTACCACCCCCGGGCTTCTACGACCTTTGGAAGGGGTAGGGTTAGGGTTGTGATTAGTGTTTGCTTTTTGGGTTGTGATTAGGGTTAGGGTTAGGGATGAAAACCTATAGGAGTTCAAGATATTCTTCAATAACTTTTTTTCTGAAGGTCATAGAGACTTGGAAGTTGGTTCCATCTCTACTAATGTGTCTATGCCCGATCCATTGGGACCATCCCCGAGCTTCTACGACCTTCGGAAATGGTGAAACCACCAAATCGATGTAAAAAAGTACAAGATATTTTTGAATAACTTTTTTTCTGAAAGTCATAGAGACTTGGGCATTTTAGGATTGATAAAGGGTAGCGTGCCACACAACCACACCGAATTTCAGCACGTTTCGAGCAAGCAGCGCGGAGTTATTCACCCTATAGTGATTATGGCTTAGAGTTGCAATGAGGGTTAGGGTTAGGGTTGTGATTAGGGTTAGGGTTAGGGTTGTGATTAGGGTTAGGGTTAGGGTTGAGTACCCATTGGAGATCAAGATGTTCTTCCATAACTTTTTTTCTGTAGGTCATAGAGACTTGGAAGTTGGTTCCATCTCCACTAATGTGGCTATGCCCGATCCATTGGTACCACCCCCGGGCTTCTACGACCTTTGGAAGGGGTAGGGTTAGGGTTGTGATTAGTGTTTGCTTTTTGGGTTGTGATTAGGGTTAGGGTTAGGGATGAGAACCTATAGGAGTTCAAGATATTCTTCAATAACTTTTTTTCTGAAGGTCATAGAGACTTGGAAGTTGGTTCCATCTCCACTAATGTGTCTATGCCCGATCCATTGGGACCATCCCCGAGCTTCTACGACCTTCGGAAATGGTGAAACCACCAAATCGATGTAAAAAAGTACAAGATATTTTTGAATAACTTTTTTTCTGAAAGTCATAGAGACTTGGGCATTTTAGGATTGATAAAGGGTAGCCTGCCACACAACCACACCGAATTTCAGCACGTTTCGAGCAAGCAGCGCGGAGTTATTCACCCTATGGTGATTATGGCTTAGAGTTGCAATGAGGGTTAGGGTTAGGGTTGTGATTAGGGTTAGGGTTAGGGTTGTGATTAGGGTTAGGGTTAGGGTTAGGGTTGAGTACCCATTGGAGATCAAGATGTTCTTCCATAACTTTTTTTCTGTAGGTCATAGAGACTTGGAAGTTGGTTCCATCTCCACTAATGTGGCTATGCCCGATCCATTGGTACCACCCCCGGGCTTCTACGACCTTTGGAAGGGGTAGGGTTAGGGTTGTGATTAGTGTTTGCTTTTTGGGTTGTGATTAGGGTTAGGGTTAGGGATGAAAACCTATAGGAGTTCAAGATATTCTTCAATAACTTTTTTTCTGAAGGTCATAGAGACTTGGAAGTTGGTTCCATCTCTACTAATGTGTCTATGCCCGATCCATTGGGACCATCCCCGAGCTTCTACGACCTTCGGAAATGGTGAAACCACCAAATCGATGTAAAAAAGTACAAGATATTTTTGAATAACTTTTTTTCTGAAAGTCATAGAGACTTGGGCATTTTAGGATTGATAAAGGGTAGCGTGCCACACAACCACACCGAATTTCAGCACGTTTCGAGCAAGCAGCGCGGAGTTATTCACCCTATAGTGATTATGGCTTAGAGTTGCAATGAGGGTTAGGGTTAGGGTTGTGATTAGGGTTAGGGTTAGGGTTGTGATTAGGGTTAGGGTTAGGGTTGAGTACCCATTGGAGATCAAGATGTTCTTCCATAACTTTTTTTCTGTAGGTCATAGAGACTTGGAAGTTGGTTCCATCTCCACTAATGTGGCTATGCCCGATCCATTGGTACCACCCCCGGGCTTCTACGACCTTTGGAAGGGGTAGGGTTAGGGTTGTGATTAGTGTTTGCTTTTTGGGTTGTGATTAGGGTTAGGGTTAGGGATGAAAACCTATAGGAGTTCAAGATATTCTTCAATAACTTTTTTTCTGAAGGTCATAGAGACTTGGAAGTTGGTTCCATCTCCACTAATGTGGCTATGCCCGATCCATTGGTACCACCCCCGGGCTTCTACGACCTTTGGAAGGGGTAGGGTTAGGGTTGTGATTAGTGTTTGCTTTTTGGGTTGTGATTAGGGTTAGGGTTAGGGATGAAAACCTATAGGAGTTCAAGATATTCTTCAATAACTTTTTTTCTGAAGGTCATAGAGACTTGGAAGTTGGTTCCATCTCCACTAATGTGGCTATGCCCGATCCATTGGTACCACCCCCGGGCTTCTACGACCTTTGGAAGGGGTAGGGTTAGGGTTGTGATTAGTGTTTGCTTTTTGGGTTGTGATTAGGGTTAGGGTTAGGGATGAAAACCTATAGGAGTTCAAGATATTCTTCAATAACTTTTTTTCTGAAGGTCATAGAGACTTGGAAGTTGGTTCCATCTCCACTAATGTGCCTATGCCCGATCCATTGGGACCATCCCCGAGCTTCTACGACCTTTGGAAATGGTGAAACCACCAAATCGATGTAAAAAAGTACAAGATATTTTTGAATAACTTTTTTTCTGAAAGTCATAGAGACTTGGGCATTTTAGGATTGATAAAGGGTAGCCTGCCACACAACCACACCGAATTTCAGCACGTTTCGAGCAAGCAGGGCGGAGTTATTTACCCTATGGTGAATATGGCTTAGAGTTGCAATGAGGGTTAGGGTTAGGGTTGTGATTAGGGTTAGGGTTAGGGTTGTGGTTAGGGTTAGGGTTGTGATTAGGGTTAGGGTTAGGGTTGTAATTAGGGTTAGGTTTAGGGTTGAGTACCCATTGGAGATCAAGATGTTCTTCCATAACTTTTTTTCTGTAGGTCATAGAGACTTGGAAGTTGGTTCCATCTCCACTAATGTGGCTATGCCCGATCCATTGGTACCACCCCCGGGCTTCTACGACCTTTGGAAGGGGTAGGGTTAGGGTTGTGATTAGTGTTTGCTTTTTTGGTTGTGATTAGGGTTAGGGTTAGGGATGAAAACCTATAGGAGTGCAAGATATTTTTCAATAACATTTTTTCTGAAGGTCATAGAGACTTGGAAGTTGGTTCCATCTCCACTAATGTGTCTATGCCCGATCCATTGGGACCATCCCCGAGCTTCTATGACCTTCGGAAATGGTGAAACCACCAAATCGATGTAAAAAAGTACAAGATATTTTTGAATAACTTTTTTTCTGAAAGTCATAGAGACTTGGGCATTTTAGGATTGATAAAGGGTAGCCTGCCACACAACCACACCGAATTTCAGCACGTTTCGAGCAAGCAGCGCGGAGTTATTCACCCTATGGTGAATATGGCTTAGAGTTGCAATGAGGGTTAGGGTTAGGGTTGTGATTAGGGTTAGGGTTAGGGTTGAGTACCCATTGGAGATCAAGATGTTCTTCCATAACTTTTTTTCTGTAGGTCATAGAGACTTGGAAGTTGGTTCCATCTCCACTAATGTGGCTATGCCCGATCCATTGGTACCACCCCCGGGCTTCTACGACCTTTGGAAGGGGTAGGGTTAGGGTTGTGATTAGTGTTTGCTTTTTGGGTTGTGATTAGGGTTAGGGTTAGGGATGAAAACCTATAGGAGTTCAAGATATTCTTCAATAACTTTTTTTCTGAAGGTCATAGAGACTTGGAAGTTGGTTCCATCTCTACTAATGTGTCTATGCCCGATCCATTGGGACCATCCCCGAGCTTCTACGACCTTCGGAAATGGTGAAACCACCAAATCGATGTAAAAAAGTACAAGATATTTTTGAATAACTTTTTTTCTGAAAGTCATAGAGACTTGGGCATTTTAGGATTGATAAAGGGTAGCCTGCCACACAACCACACCGAATTTCAGCACGTTTCGAGCAAGCAGCGCGGAGTTATTTACCCTATGGTGAATATGGCTTAGAGTTGCAATGAGGGTTAGGGTTAGGGTTGTGATTAGGGTTAGGGTTAGGGTTGTGATTAGGGTTAGGGTTAGGGTTGTGATTAGGGTTAGGGTTAGGGTTGTAATTAGGGTTAGGGTTAGGGTTGAGTACCCATTGGAGATCAAGATGTTCTTCCATAACTTTTTTTCTGTAGGTCATAGAGACTTGGAAGTTGGTTCCATCTCCACTAATGTGGCTATGCCCGATCCATTGGTACCACCCCCGGGCTTCTACGACCTTTGGAAGGGGTAGGGTTAGGGTTGTTATTAGTGTTTGCTTTTTTGGTTGTGATTAGGGTTAGGGTTAGGGATGAAAACCTATAGTAGTTCAAGATATTTTTCAATAACATTTTTTCTGAAGGTCATAGAGACTTGGAAGTTGGTTCCATCTCCACTAATGTGTCTATGCCCGATCCATTGGGACCACCCCCGAGCTTCTACGACCTTCGGAAATGGTGAAACCACCAAATCGATGTAAAAAAGTACAAGATATTTTTGAATAACTTTTTTTCTGAAAGTCATAGAGACTTGGGCATTTTAGGATTGATAAAGGGTAGCCTGCCACACAACCACACCGAATTTCAGCACGTTTCGAGCAAGCAGCGCGGAGTTATTCACCCTATGGTGAATATGGCTTAGAGTTGCAATGAGGGTTAGGGTTAGGGTTGTGATTAGGGTTAGGGTTAGGGTTGAGTACCCATTGGAGATCAAGATATTCTTCAATAACATTTTTTCTGAAGGTCATAGAGACTTGGAAGTTGGTTCCATCTCCACTAATGTGGCTATGCCCGATCCATTGGTACCACCCCCGGGCTTCTACGACCTTTGGAAGGGGTAGGGTTAGGGTTGTTATTAGTGTTTGCTTTTTTGGTTGTGATTAGGGTTAGGGTTAGGGATGAAAACCTATAGGAGTTCAAGATATTTTTCAATAACATTTTTTCTGAAGGTCATAGAGACTTGGAAGTTGGTTCCATCTCCACTAATGTGTCTATGCCCGATCCATTGGGACCACCCCCGAGCTTCTACGACCTTCGGAAATGGTGAAACCACCAAATCGATGTAAAAAAGTACAAGATATTTTTGAATAACTTTTTTTCTAAAAGTCATAGAGACTTGGGCATTTTAGGATTGATAAAGGGTAGCCTGCCACACAACCACACCGAATTTCAGCACGTTTCGAGCAAGCAGCGCGGAGTTATTTACCCTATGGTGAATATGGCTTAGAGTTGCAATGAGGGTTAGGGTTAGGGTTGTGATTAGGGTTAGGGTTAGGGTTGTGATTAGGGTTAGGGTTAGGGTTGTGATTAGGGTTAGGGTTAGGGTTGTAATTAGGGTTAGGGTTAGGGTTGAGTACCCATTGGAGATCAAGATGTTCTTCCATAACTTTTTTTCTGTAGGTCATAGAGACTTGGAAGTTGGTTCCATCTCCACTAATGTGGCTATGCCCGATCCATTGGTACCACCCCCGGGCTTCTACGACCTTTGGAAGGGGTAGGGTTAGGGTTGTTATTAGTGTTTGCTTTTTTGGTTGTGATTAGGGTTAGGGTTAGGGATGAAAACCTATAGGAGTTCAAGATATTTTTCAATAACATTTTTTCTGAAGGTCATAGAGACTTGGAAGTTGGTTCCATCTCCACTAATGTGTCTATGCCCGATCCATTGGGACCACCCCCGAGCTTCTACGACCTTCGGAAATGGTGAAACCACCAAATCGATGTAAAAAAGTACAAGATATTTTTGAATAACTTTTTTTCTGAAAGTCATAGAGACTTGGGCATTTTAGGATTGATAAAGGGTAGCGTGCCACACAACCACACCGAATTTCAGCACGTTTCGAGCAAGCAGCGCGGAGTTATTCACCCTATGGTGAATATGGCTTAGAGTTGCAATGAGGGTTAGGGTTAGGGTTGTGATTAGGGTTAGGGTTAGGGTTGTGATTAGGGTTAGGGTTAGGGTTGTGATTAGGGTTAGGGTTAGGGTTGTGATTAGGGTTAGGGTTAGGGTTGTGATTAGGGTTAGGGTTAGGGTTGAGTACCCATTGGAGATCAAGATGTTCTTCCATAACTTTTTTTCTGTAGGTCATAGAGACTTGGAAGTTGGTTCCATCTCCACTAATGTGGCTATGCCCGATCCATTGGTACCACCCCCGGGCTTCTACGACCTTTGGAAGGGGTAGGGTTAGGGTTGTGATTAGTGTTTGCTTTTTGGGTTGTGATTAGGGTTAGGGTTAGGGATGAAAACCTATAGGAGTTCAAGATATTCTTCAATAACTTTTTTTCTGAAGGTCATAGAGACTTGGAAGTTGGTTCCATCTCTACTAATGTGTCTATGCCCGATCCATTGGGACCATCCCCGAGCTTCTACGACCTTCGGAAATGGTGAAACCACCAAATCGATGTAAAAAAGTACAAGATATTTTTGAATAACTTTTTTTCTGAAAGTCATAGAGACTTGGGCATTTTAGGATTGATAAAGGGTAGCGTGCCACACAACCACACCGAATTTCAGCACGTTTCGAGCAAGCAGCGCGGAGTTATTCACCCTATAGTGATTATGGCTTAGAGTTGCAATGAGGGTTAGGGTTAGGGTTGTGATTAGGGTTAGGGTTAGGGTTGTGATTAGGGTTAGGGTTAGGGTTGAGTACCCATTGGAGATCAAGATGTTCTTCCATAACTTTTTTTCTGTAGGTCATAGAGACTTGGAAGTTGGTTCCATCTCCACTAATGTGGCTATGCCCGATCCATTGGTACCACCCCCGGGCTTCTACGACCTTTGGAAGGGGTAGGGTTAGGGTTGTGATTAGTGTTTGCTTTTTGGGTTGTGATTAGGGTTAGGGTTAGGGATGAAAACCTATAGGAGTTCAAGATATTTTTCAATAACATTTTTTCTGAAGGTCATAGAGACTTGGAAGTTGGTTCCATCTCCACTAATGTGTCTATGCCCGATCCATTGGGACCACACCCGAGCTTCTACGACCTTCGGAAATGATGAAACCACCAAATCGATGTAAAAAAGTACAAGATATTTTTGAATAACTTTTTTTCTGAAAGTCATAGAGACTTGGGCATTTTAGGATTGATAAAGGGTAGCCTGCCACACAACCACACCGAATTTCAGCACGTTTCGAGCAAGCAGCGCGGAGTTATTCACCCTATGGTGAATATGGCTTAGAGTTGCAATGAGGGTTAGGGTTAGGGTTGTGATTAGGGTTAGGGTTAGGGTTGTGATTAGGGTTAGGGTTAGGGTTGTGATTAGGGTTAGGGTTGTGATTAGGGTTAGGGTTAGGGTTGTGATTAGGGTTAGGGTTAGGGTTGAGTACCCATTGGAGATCAAGATGTTCTTCCATAACTTTTTTTCTGTAGGTCATAGAGACTTGGAAGTTGGTTCCATCTCCACTAATGTGGCTATGCCCGATCCATTGGTACCACCCCCGGGCTTCTACGACCTTTGGAAGGGGTAGGGTTAGGGTTGTGATTAGTGTTTGCTTTTTGGGTTGTGATTAGGGTTAGGGTTAGGGATGAAAACCTATAGGAGTTCAAGATATTCTTCAATAACTTTTTTTCTGAAGGTCATAGAGACTTGGAAGTTGGTTCCATCTCCACTAATGTGGCTATGCCCGATCCATTGGTACCACCCCCGGGCTTCTACGACCTTTGGAAGGGGTAGGGTTAGGGTTGTGATTAGTGTTTGCTTTTTGGGTTGTGATTAGGGTTAGGGTTAGGGATGAAAACCTATAGGAGTTCAAGATATTCTTCAATAACATTTTTTCTGAAGGTCATAGAGACTTGGAAGTTGGTTCCATCTCTACTAATGTGTCTATGCCCGATCCATTGGGACCATCCCTGAGCTTCTACGACCTTCGGAAATGGTGAAACCACCAAATCGATGTAAAAAAGTACAAGATATTTTTGAATAACTTTTTTTCTGAAAGTCATAGAGACTTGGGCATTTTAGGATTGATAAAGGGTAGCGTGCCACACAACCACACCGAATTTCAGCACGTTTCGAGCAAGCAGCGCAGAGTTATTCACCCTATGGTGAATATGGCTTAGAGTTGCAATGAGGGTTAGGGTTAGGGTTGTGATTAGGGTTAGGGTTAGGGTTGTGATTAGGGTTAGGGTTAGGGTTGTGATTAGGGTTAGGGTTAGGGTTGTGATTAGGGTTAGGGTTAGGGTTGAGTACCCATTGGAGATCAAGATGTTCTTCCATAACGTTTTTTCTGTAGGTCATAGAGACTTGGAAGTTGGTTCCATCTCCACTAATGTGGCTATGCCCGATCCATTGGTACCACCCCCGGGCTTCTACGACCTTTGGAAGGGGTAGGGTTAGGGTTGTGATTAGTGTTTGCTTTTTGGGTTGTGATTAGGGTTAGGGTTAGGGATGAAAACCTATAGGAGTTCAAGATATTCTTCAATAACTTTTTTTCTGAAGGTCATAGAGACTTGGAAGTTGGTTCCATCTCCACTAATGTGGCTATGCCCGATCCATTGGTACCACCCCCGGGCTTCTACGACCTTTGGAAGGGGTAGGGTTAGGGTTGTGATTAGTGTTTGCTTTTTGGGTTGTGATTAGGGTTAGGGTTAGGGATGAAAACCTATAGGAGTTCAAGATATTCTTCAATAACTTTTTTTCTGAAGGTCATAGAGACTTGGAAGTTGGTTCCATCTCCACTAATGTGGCTATGCCCGATCCATTGGTACCACCCCCGGGCTTCTACGACCTTTGGAAGGGGTAGGGTTAGGGTTGTGATTAGTGTTTGCTTTTTGGGTTGTGATTAGGGTTAGGGTTAGGGATGAAAACCTATAGGAGTTCAAGATATTCTTCAATAACATTTTTTCTGAAGGTCATAGAGACTTGGAGGTTGGTTCCATCTCTACTAATGTGTCTATGCCCGATCCATTGGGACCATCCCCGAGCTTCTACGACCTTCGGAAATGGTGAAACCACCAAATCGATGTAAAAAAGTACAAGATATTTTTGAATAACTTTTTTTCTGAAAGTCATAGAGACTTGGGCATTTTAGGATTGATAAAGGGTAGCGTGCCACACAACCACACCGAATTTCAGCACGTTTCGAGCAAGCAGCGCAGAGTTATTCACCCTATGGTGAATATGGCTTAGAGTTGCAATGAGGGTTAGGGTTAGGGTTGTGATTAGGGTTAGGGTTAGGGTTGTGATTAGGGTTAGGGTTAGGGTTGTGATTAGGGTTAGGGTTAGGGTTGTGATTAGGGTTAGGGTTAGGGTTGAGTACCCATTGGAGATCAAGATGTTCTTCCATAACGTTTTTTCTGTAGGTCATAGAGACTTGGAAGTTGGTTCCATCTCCACTAATGTGGCTATGCCCGATCCATTGGTACCACCCCCGGGCTTCTACGACCTTTGGAAGGGGTAGGGTTAGGGTTGTGATTAGTGTTTGCTTTTTGGGTTGTGATTAGGGTTAGGGTTAGGGATGAAAACCTATAGGAGTTCAAGATATTCTTCAATAACTTTTTTTCTGAAGGTCATAGAGACTTGGAAGTTGGTTCCATCTCCACTAATGTGGCTATGCCCGATCCATTGGTACCACCCCCGGGCTTCTACGACCTTTGGAAGGGGTAGGGTTAGGGTTGTGATTAGTGTTTGCTTTTTGGGTTGTGATTAGGGTTAGGGTTAGGGATGAAAACCTATAGGAGTTCAAGATATTCTTCAATAACTTTTTTTCTGAAGGTCATAGAGACTTGGAAGTTGGTTCCATCTCCACTAATGTGGCTATGCCCGATCCATTGGTACCACCCCCGGGCTTCTACGACCTTTGGAAGGGGTAGGGTTAGGGTTGTGATTAGTGTTTGCTTTTTGGGTTGTGATTAGGGTTAGGGTTAGGGATGAAAACCTATAGGAGTTCAAGATATTCTTCAATAACATTTTTTCTGAAGGTCATAGAGACTTGGAAGTTGGTTCCATCTCTACTAATGTGTCTATGCCCGATCCATTGGGACCATCCCCGAGCTTCTACGACCTTCGGAAATGGTGAAACCACCAAATCGATGTAAAAAAGTACAAGATATTTTTGAATAACTTTTTTTCTGAAAGTCATAGAGACTTGGGCATTTTAGGATTGATAAAGGGTAGCGTGCCACACAACCACACCGAATTTCAGCACGTTTCGAGCAAGCAGCGCAGAGTTATTCACCCTATGGTGAATATGGCTTAGAGTTGCAATGAGGGTTAGGGTTAGGGTTGTGATTAGGGTTAGGGTTAGGGTTGTGATTAGGGTTAGGGTTAGGGTTGTGATTAGGGTTAGGGTTAGGGTTGAGTACCCATTGGAGATCAAGATGTTCTTCCATAACGTTTTTTCTGTAGGTCATAGAGACTTGGAAGTTGGTTCCATCTCCACTAATGTGGCTATGCCCGATCCATTGGTACCACCCCCGGGCTTCTACGACCTTTGGAAGGGGTAGGGTTAGGGTTGTGATTAGTGTTTGCTTTTTGGGTTGTGATTAGGGTTAGGGTTAGGGATGAAAACCTATAGGAGTTCAAGATATTCTTCAATAACTTTTTTTCTGAAGGTCATAGAGACTTGGAAGTTGGTTCCATCTCCACTAATGTGTCTATGCCCGATCCATTGGGACCATCCCCGAGCTTCTACGACCTTCGGAAATGGTGAAACCACCAAATCGATGTAAAAAAGTACAAGATATTTTTGAATAACTTTTTTTCTGAAAGTCATAGAGACTTGGGCATTTTAGGATTGATAAAGGGTAGCCTGCCACACAACCACACCGAATTTCAGCACGTTTCGAGCAAGCAGCGCGGAGTTATTCACCCTATGGTGATTATGGCTTAGAGTTGCAATGAGGGTTAGGGTTGTGATTAGGGTTAGGGTTAGGGTTGTGATTAGGGTTAGGGTTAGGGTTGAGTACCCATTGGAGATCAAGATGTTCTTCCATAACTTTTTTTCTGTAGGTCATAGAGACTTGGAAGTTGGTTCCATCTCCACTAATGTGGCTATGCCCGATCCATTGGTACCACCCCCGGGCTTCTACGACCTTTGGAAGGGGTAGGGTTAGGGTTGTGATTAGTGTTTGCTTTTTGGGTTGTGATTAGGGTTAGGGTTAGGGATGAAAACCTATAGGAGTTCAAGATATTCTTCAATAACTTTTTTTCTGAAGGTCATAGAGACTTGGAAGTTGGTTCCATCTCTACTAATGTGTCTATGCCCGATCCATTGGGACCATCCCCGAGCTTCTACGACCTTCGGAAATGGTGAAACCACCAAATCAATGTAAAAAAGTACAAGATATTTTTGAATAACTTTTTTTCTGAAAGTCATAGAGACTTGGGCATTTTAGGATTGATAAAGGGTAGCGTGCCACACAACCACACCGAATTTCAGCACGTTTCGAGCAAGCAGCGCGGAGTTATTCACCCTATGGTGAATATGGCTTAGAGTTGCAATGAGGGTTAGGGTTAGGGTTGTGATTAGGGTTAGGGTTAGGGTTGTGATTAGGGTTAGGGTTGAGTACCCATTGGAGATCAAGATGTTCTTCCATAACTTTTTTTCTGTAGGTCATAGAGACTTGGAAGTTGGTTCCATCTCCACTAATGTGGCTATGCCCGATCCATTGGTACCACCCCCGGGCTTCTACGACCTTTGGAAGGGGTAGGGTTAGGGTTGTGATTAGTGTTTGCTTTTTGGGTTGTGATTAGGGTTAGGGTTAGGGATGAAAACCTATAGGAGTTCAAGATATTCTTCAATAACTTTTTTTCTGAAGGTCATAGAGACTTGGAAGTTGGTTCCATCTCCACTAATGTGGCTATGCCCGATCCATTGGTACCACCCCCGGGCTTCTACGACCTTTGGAAGGGGTAGGGTTAGGGTTGTGATTAGTGTTTGCTTTTTGGGTTGTGATTAGGGTTAGGGTTAGGGATGAAAACCTATAGGAGTTCAAGATATTCTTCAATAACTTTTTTTCTGAAGGTCATAGAGACTTGGAAGTTGGTTCCATCTCTACTAATGTGTCTATGCCCGATCCATTGGGACCATCCCCGAGCTTCTACGACCTTCGGAAATGGTGAAACCACCAAATCAATGTAAAAAAGTACAAGATATTTTTGAATAACTTTTTTTCTGAAAGTCATAGAGACTTGGGCATTTTAGGATTGATAAAGGGTAGCGTGCCACACAACCACACCGAATTTCAGCACGTTTCGAGCAAGCAGCGCGGAGTTATTCACCCTATGGTGAATATGGCTTAGAGTTGCAATGAGGGTTAGGGTTAGGGTTGTGATTAGGGTTAGGGTTAGGGTTGTGATTAGGGTTAGGGTTGAGTACCCATTGGAGATCAAGATGTTCTTCCATAACTTTTTTTCTGTAGGTCATAGAGACTTGGAAGTTGGTTCCATCTCCACTAATGTGGCTATGCCCGATCCATTGGTACCACCCCCGGGCTTCTACGACCTTTGGAAGGGGTAGGGTTAGGGTTGTGATTAGTGTTTGCTTTTTGGGTTGTGATTAGGGTTAGGGTTAGGGATGAAAACCTATAGGAGTTCAAGATATTTTTCAATAACATTTTTTCTGAAGGTCATAGAGACTTGGAAGTTGGTTCCATCTCCACTAATGTGTCTATGCCCGATCCATTGGGACCACACCCGAGCTTCTACGACCTTCGGAAATGATGAAACCACCAAATCGATGTAAAAAAGTACAAGATATTTTTGAATAACTTTTTTTCTGAAAGTCATAGAGACTTGGGCATTTTAGGATTGATAAAGGGTAGCCTGCCACACAACCACACCGAATTTCAGCACGTTTCGAGCAAGCAGCGCGGAGTTATTCACCCTATGGTGAATATGGCTTAGAGTTGCAATGAGGGTTAGGGTTAGGGTTGTGATTAGGGTTAGGGTTAGGGTTGTGATTAGGGTTAGGGTTGTGATTAGGGTTAGGGTTGTGATTAGGGTTAGGGTTAGGGTTGTGATTAGGGTTAGGGTTAGGGTTGAGTACCCATTGGAGATCAAGATGTTCTTCCATAACTTTTTTTCTGTAGGTCATAGAGACTTGGAAGTTGGTTCCATCTCCACTAATGTGGCTATGCCCGATCCATTGGTACCACCCCCGGGCTTCTACGACCTTTGGAAGGGGTAGGGTTAGGGTTGTGATTAGTGTTTGCTTTTTGGGTTGTGATTAGGGTTAGGGTTAGGGATGAAAACCTATAGGAGTTCAAGATATTCTTCAATAACTTTTTTTCTGAAGGTCATAGAGACTTGGAAGTTGGTTCCATCTCCACTAATGTGGCTATGCCCGATCCATTGGTACCACCCCCGGGCTTCTACGACCTTTGGAAGGGGTAGGGTTAGGGTTGTGATTAGTGTTTGCTTTTTGGGTTGTGATTAGGGTTAGGGTTAGGGATGAAAACCTATAGGAGTTCAAGATATTCTTCAATAACATTTTTTCTGAAGGTCATAGAGACTTGGAAGTTGGTTCCATCTCTACTAATGTGTCTATGCCCGATCCATTGGGACCATCCCCGAGCTTCTACGACCTTCGGAAATGGTGAAACCACCAAATCGATGTAAAAAAGTACAAGATATTTTTGAATAACTTTTTTTCTGAAAGTCATAGAGACTTGGGCATTTTAGGATTGATAAAGGGTAGCGTGCCACACAACCACACCGAATTTCAGCACGTTTCGAGCAAGCAGCGCAGAGTTATTCACCCTATGGTGAATATGGCTTAGAGTTGCAATGAGGGTTAGGGTTAGGGTTGTGATTAGGGTTAGGGTTAGGGTTGTGATTAGGGTTAGGGTTAGGGTTGTGATTAGGGTTAGGGTTAGGGTTGTGATTAGGGTTAGGGTTAGGGTTGAGTACCCATTGGAGATCAAGATGTTCTTCCATAACGTTTTTTCTGTAGGTCATAGAGACTTGGAAGTTGGTTCCATCTCCACTAATGTGGCTATGCCCGATCCATTGGTACCACCCCCGGGCTTCTACGACCTTTGGAAGGGGTAGGGTTAGGGTTGTGATTAGTGTTTGCTTTTTGGGTTGTGATTAGGGTTAGGGTTAGGGATTAAAACCTATAGGAGTTCAAGATATTCTTCAATAACTTTTTTTCTGAAGGTCATAGAGACTTGGAAGTTGGTTCCATCTCCACTAATGTGTCTATGCCCGATCCATTGGGACCATCCCCGAGCTTCTACGACCTTCGGAAATGGTGAAACCACCAAATCGATGTAAAAAAGTACAAGATATTTTTGAATAACTTTTTTTCTGAAAGTCATAGAGACTTGGGCATTTTAGGATTGATAAAGGGTAGCCTGCCACACAACCACACCGAATTTCAGCACGTTTCGAGCAAGCAGCGCGGAGTTATTCACCCTATGGTGATTATGGCTTAGAGTTGCAATGAGGGTTAGGGTTGTGATTAGGGTTAGGGTTAGGGTTGTGATTAGGGTTAGGGTTAGGGTTGAGTACCCATTGGAGATCAAGATGTTCTTCCATAACTTTTTTTCTGTAGGTCATAGAGACTTGGAAGTTGGTTCCATCTCCACTAATGTGGCTATGCCCGATCCATTGGTACCACCCCCGGGCTTCTACGACCTTTGGAAGGGGTAGGGTTAGGGTTGTGATTAGTGTTTGCTTTTTGGGTTGTGATTAGGGTTAGGGTTAGGGATGAAAACCTATAGGAGTTCAAGATATTCTTCAATAACTTTTTTTCTGAAGGTCATAGAGACTTGGAAGTTGGTTCCATCTCTACTAATGTGTCTATGCCCGATCCATTGGGACCATCCCCGAGCTTCTACGACCTTCGGAAATGGTGAAACCACCAAATCAATGTAAAAAAGTACAAGATATTTTTGAATAACTTTTTTTCTGAAAGTCATAGAGACTTGGGCATTTTAGGATTGATAAAGGGTAGCGTGCCACACAACCACACCGAATTTCAGCACGTTTCGAGCAAGCAGCGCGGAGTTATTCACCCTATGGTGAATATGGCTTAGAGTTGCAATGAGGGTTAGGGTTAGGGTTGTGATTAGGGTTAGGGTTAGGGTTGTGATTAGGGTTAGGGTTGAGTACCCATTGGAGATCAAGATGTTCTTCCATAACTTTTTTTCTGTAGGTCATAGAGACTTGGAAGTTGGTTCCATCTCCACTAATGTGGCTATGCCCGATCCATTGGTACCACCCCCGGGCTTCTACGACCTTTGGAAGGGGTAGGGTTAGGGTTGTGATTAGTGTTTGCTTTTTGGGTTGTGATTAGGGTTAGGGTTAGGGATGAAAACCTATAGGAGTTCAAGATATTCTTCAATAACTTTTTTTCTGAAGGTCATAGAGACTTGGAAGTTGGTTCCATCTCCACTAATGTGGCTATGCCCGATCCATTGGTACCACCCCCGGGCTTCTACGACCTTTGGAAGGGGTAGGGTTAGGGTTGTGATTAGTGTTTGCTTTTTGGGTTGTGATTAGGGTTAGGGTTAGGGATGAAAACCTATAGGAGTTCAAGATATTCTTCAATAACTTTTTTTCTGAAGGTCATAGAGACTTGGAAGTTGGTTCCATCTCTACTAATGTGTCTATGCCCGATCCATTGGGACCATCCCCGAGCTTCTACGACCTTCGGAAATGGTGAAACCACCAAATCAATGTAAAAAAGTACAAGATATTTTTGAATAACTTTTTTTCTGAAAGTCATAGAGACTTGGGCATTTTAGGATTGATAAAGGGTAGCGTGCCACACAACCACACCGAATTTCAGCACGTTTCGAGCAAGCAGCGCGGAGTTATTCACCCTATGGTGAATATGGCTTAGAGTTGCAATGAGGGTTAGGGTTAGGGTTGTGATTAGGGTTAGGGTTAGGGTTGTGATTAGGGTTAGGGTTGAGTACCCATTGGAGATCAAGATGTTCTTCCATAACTTTTTTTCTGTAGGTCATAGAGACTTGGAAGTTGGTTCCATCTCCACTAATGTGGCTATGCCCGATCCATTGGTACCACCCCCGGGCTTCTACGACCTTTGGAAGGGGTAGGGTTAGGGTTGTGATTAGTGTTTGCTTTTTGGGTTGTGATTAGGGTTAGGGTTAGGGATGAAAACCTATAGGAGTTCAAGATATTCTTCAATAACTTTTTTTCTGAAGGTCATAGAGACTTGGAAGTTGGTTCCATCTCCACTAATGTGGCTATGCCCGATCCATTGGTACCACCCCCGGGCTTCTACGACCTTTGGAAGGGGTAGGGTTAGGGTTGTGATTAGTGTTTGCTTTTTGGGTTGTGATTAGGGTTAGGGTTAGGGATGAAAACCTATAGGAGTTCAAGATATTCTTCAATAACTTTTTTTCTGAAGGTCATAGAGACTTGGAAGTTGGTTCCATCTCTACTAATGTGTCTATGCCCGATCCATTGGGACCATCCCCGAGCTTCTACGACCTTCGGAAATGGTGAAACCACCAAATCGATGTAAAAAAGTACAAGATATTTTTGAATAACTTTTTTTCTGAAAGTCATAGAGACTTGGGCATTTTAGGATTGATAAAGGGTAGCCTGCCACACAACCACACCGAATTTCAGCACGTTTCGAGCAAGCAGCGCGGAGTTATTCACCCTATGGTGATTATGGCTTAGAGTTGCAATGAGGGTTAGGGTTGTGATTAGGGTTAGGGTTAGGGTTGTGATTAGGGTTAGGGTTGAGTACCCATTGGAGATCAAGATGTTCTTCCATAACTTTTTTTCTGTAGGTCATAGAGACTTGGAAGTTGGTTCCATCTCCACTAATGTGGCTATGCCCGATCCATTGGTACCACCCCCGGGCTTCTACGACCTTCGGAAATGGTGAAACCACCAAATCAATGTAAAAAAGTACAAGATATTTTTGAATAACTTTTTTTCTGAAAGTCATAGAGACTTGGGCATTTTAGGATTGATAAAGGGTAGCGTGCCACACAACCACACCGAATTTCAGCACGTTTCGAGCAAGCAGCGCGGAGTTATTCACCCTATGGTGAATATGGCTTAGAGTTGCAATGAGGGTTAGGGTTAGGGTTGTGATTAGGGTTAGGGTTAGGGTTGTGATTAGGGTTAGGGTTAGGGTTGAGTACCCATTGGAGATCAAGATGTTCTTCCATAACTTTTTTTCTGTAGGTCATAGAGACTTGGAAGTTGGTTCCATCTCCACTAATGTGGCTATGCCCGATCCATTGGTACCATCCCCGGGCTTCTACGACCTTTGGAAGGGGTAGGGTTAGGGTTGTGATTAGTGTTTGCTTTTTGGGTTGTGATTAGGGTTAGGGTTAGGGATGAAAACCTATAGGAGTTCAAGATATTCTTCAATAACTTTTTTTCTGAAGGTCATAGAGACTTGGAAGTTGGTTCCATCTCCACTAATGTGTCTATGCCCGATCCATTGGGACCATCCCCGAGCTTCTACGACCTTCGGAAATGGTGAAACCACCAAATTGATGTAAAAAAGTACAAGATATTTTTGAATAACTTTTTTTCTGAAAGTCATAGAGACTTGGGCATTTTAGGATTGATAAAGGGTAGCCTGCCACACAACCACACCGAATTTCAGCACGTTTCGAGCAAGCAGCGCAGAGTTATTCACCCTATGGTGATTATGGCTTAGAGTTGCAATGAGGGTTAGGGTTAGGGTTGTGATTAGGGTTAGGGTTAGGGTTGTGATTAGGGTTAGGGTTAGGGTTGAGTACCCATTGGAGATCAAGATGTTCTTCCATAACTTTTTTTCTGTAGGTCATAGAGACTTGGAAGTTGGTTCCATCTCCACTAATGTGGCTATGCCCGATCCATTGGTACCACCCCCGGGCTTCTACGACCTTTGGAAGGGGTAGGGTTAGGGTTGTGATTAGTGTTTGCTTTTTGGGTTGTGATTAGGGTTAGGGTTAGGGATGAAAACCTATAGGAGTTCAAGATATTCTTCAATAACTTTTTTTCTGAAGGTCATAGAGACTTGGAAGTTGGTTCCATCTCCACTAAGGTGTCTATGCCCGATCCATTGGGACCATCCCCGAGCTTCTACGACCTTCGGAAATGGTGAAACCACCAAATCGATGTAAAAAAGTACAAGATATTTTTGAATAACTTTTTTTCTGAAAGTCATAGAGACTTGGGCATTTTAGGATTGATAAAGGGTAGCCTGCCACACAACCACACCGAATTTCAGCACGTTTCGAGCAAGCAGCGCAGAGTTATTCACCCTATGGTGATTATGGCTTAGAGTTGCAATGAGGGTTAGGGTTAGGGTTGTGATTAGGGTTAGGGTTAGGGTTGTGATTAGGGTTAGGGTTAGGGTTGAGTACCCATTGGAGATCAAGATGTTCTTCCATAACTTTTTTTCTGTAGGTCATAGAGACTTGGAAGTTGGTTCCATCTCCACTAATGTGGCTATGCCCGATCCATTGGTACCACCCCCGGGCTTCTACGACCTTTGGAAGGGGTAGGGTTAGGGTTGTGATTAGTGTTTGCTTTTTGGGTTGTGATTAGGGTTAGGGTTAGGGATGAAAACCTATAGGAGTTCAAGATATTCTTCAATAACTTTTTTTCTGAAGGTCATAGAGACTTGGAAGTTGGTTCCATCTCCACTAAGGTGTCTATGCCCGATCCATTGGGACCATCCCCGAGCTTCTACGACCTTCGGAAATGGTGAAACCACCAAATCGATGTAAAAAAGTACAAGATATTTTTGAATAACTTTTTTTCTGAAAGTCATAGAGACTTGGGCATTTTAGGATTGATAAAGGGTAGCCTGCCACACAACCACACCAAATTTCAGCACGTTTCGAGCAAGCAGCGCAGAGTTATTCACCCTATGGTGATTATGGCTTAGAGTTGCAATGAGGGTTAGGGTTAGGGTTGTGATTAGGGTTAGGGTTAGGGTTGTGATTAGGGTTAGGGTTAGGGTTGTGATTAGGGTTAGGGTTAGGGTTGTGATTAGGGTTAGGGTTAGGGTTGTGATTAGGGTTAGGGTTAGGGTTGAGTACCCATTGGAGATCAAGATGTTCTTCCATAACGTTTTTTCTGTAGGTCATAGAGACTTGGAAGTTGGTTCCATCTCCACTAATGTGGCTATGCCCGATCCATTGGTACCACCCCCGGGCTTCTACGACCTTTGGAAGGGGTAGGGTTAGGGTTGTGATTAGTGTTTGCTTTTTGGGTTGTGATTAGGGTTAGGGTTAGGGATGAAAACCTATAGGAGTTCAAGATATTCTTCAATAACTTTTTTTCTGAAGGTCATAGAGACTTGGAAGTTGGTTCCATCTCCACTAATGTGTCTATGCCCGATCCATTGGGACCATCCCCGAGCTTCTACGACCTTCAGAAATGGTGAAACCACCAAATCGATGTAAAAAAGTACAAGATATTTTTGAATAACTTTTTTTCTGAAAGTCATAGAGACTTGGGCATTTTAGGATTGATAAAGGGTAGCCTGCCACACAACCACACTGAATTTCAGCACGTTTCGAGCAAGCAGCGCGGAGTTATTCACCCTATGGTGATTATGGCTTAGAGTTGCAATGAGGGTTAGGGTTAGGGTTGTGATTAGGGTTAGGGTTAGGGTTGTGATTAGGGTTAGGGTTAGGGTTGTGATTAGGGTTAGGGTTAGGGTTGTGATTAGGGTTAGGGTTAGGGTTGTGATTAGGGTTAGGGTTAGGGTTGAGTACCCATTGGAGATCAAGATGTTCTTCCATAACGTTTTTTCTGTAGGTCATAGAGACTTGGAAGTTGGTTCCATCTCCACTAATGTGGCTATGCCCGATCCATTGGTACCACCCCCGGGCTTCTACGACCTTTGGAAGGGGTAGGGTTAGGGTTGTGATTAGTGTTTGCTTTTTGGGTTGTGATTAGGGTTAGGGTTAGGGATGAAAACCTATAGGAGTTCAAGATATTCTTCAATAACTTTTTTTCTGAAGGTCATAGAGACTTGGAAGTTGGTTCCATCTCCACTAATGTGTCTATGCCCGATCCATTGGGACCATCCCCGAGCTTCTACGACCTTCAGAAATGGTGAAACCACCAAATCGATGTAAAAAAGTACAAGATATTTTTGAATAACTTTTTTTCTGAAAGTCATAGAGACTTGGGCATTTTAGGATTGATAAAGGGTAGCCTGCCACACAACCACACTGAATTTCAGCACGTTTCGAGCAAGCAGCGCGGAGTTATTCACCCTATGGTGATTATGGCTTAGAGTTGCAATGAGGGTTAGGGTTAGGGTTGTGATTAGGGTTAGGGTTAGGGTTGTGATTAGGGTTAGGGTTAGGGTTGTGATTAGGGTTAGGGTTAGGGTTGTGATTAGGGTTAGGGTTAGGGTTGTGATTAGGGTTAGGGTTAGGGTTGAGTACCCATTGGAGATCAAGATGTTCTTCCATAACGTTTTTTCTGTAGGTCATAGAGACTTGGAAGTTGGTTCCATCTCCACTAATGTGGCTATGCCCGATCCATTGGTACCACCCCCGGGCTTCTACGACCTTTGGAAGGGGTAGGGTTAGGGTTGTGATTAGTGTTTGCTTTTTGGGTTGTGATTAGGGTTAGGGTTAGGGATGAAAACCTATAGGAGTTCAAGATATTCTTCAATAACTTTTTTTCTGAAGGTCATAGAGACTTGGAAGTTGGTTCCATCTCCACTAATGTGTCTATGCCCGATCCATTGGGACCATCCCCGAGCTTCTACGACCTTCAGAAATGGTGAAACCACCAAATCGATGTAAAAAAGTACAAGATATTTTTGAATAACTTTTTTTCTGAAAGTCATAGAGACTTGGGCATTTTAGGATTGATAAAGGGTAGCCTGCCACACAACCACACTGAATTTCAGCACGTTTCGAGCAAGCAGCGCGGAGTTATTCACCCTATGGTGATTATGGCTTAGAGTTGCAATGAGGGTTAGGGTTGTGATTAGGGTTAGGGTTAGGGTTGTGATTAGGGTTAGGGTTAGGGTTGAGTACCCATTGGAGATCAAGATGTTCTTCCATAACTTTTTTTCTGTAGGTCATAGAGACTTGGAAGTTGGTTCCATCTCCACTAATGTGGCTATGCCCGATCCATTGGTACCACCCCCGGGCTTCTACGACCTTTGGAAGGGGTAGGGTTAGGGTTGTGATTAGTGTTTGCTTTTTGGGTTGTGATTAGGGTTAGGGTTAGGGATGAAAACCTATAGGAGTTCAAGATATTCTTCAATAACTTTTTTTCTGAAGGTCATAGAGACTTGGAAGTTGGTTCCATCTCTACTAATGTGTCTATGCCCGATCCATTGGGACCATCCCCGAGCTTCTACGACCTTCGGAAATGGTGAAACCACCAAATCAATGTAAAAAAGTACAAGATATTTTTGAATAACTTTTTTTCTGAAAGTCATAGAGACTTGGGCATTTTAGGATTGATAAAGGGTAGCGTGCCACACAACCACACCGAATTTCAGCACGTTTCGAGCAAGCAGCGCGGAGTTATTCACCCTATGGTGAATATGGCTTAGAGTTGCAATGAGGGTTAGGGTTAGGGTTGTGATTAGGGTTAGGGTTAGGGTTGTGATTAGGGTTAGGGTTGAGTACCCATTGGAGATCAAGATGTTCTTCCATAACTTTTTTTCTGTAGGTCATAGAGACTTGGAAGTTGGTTCCATCTCCACTAATGTGGCTATGCCCGATCCATTGGTACCACCCCCGGGCTTCTACGACCTTTGGAAGGGGTAGGGTTAGGGTTGTGATTAGTGTTTGCTTTTTGGGTTGTGATTAGGGTTAGGGTTAGGGATGAAAACCTATAGGAGTTCAAGATATTCTTCAATAACTTTTTTTCTGAAGGTCATAGAGACTTGGAAGTTGGTTCCATCTCCACTAATGTGGCTATGCCCGATCCATTGGTACCACCCCCGGGCTTCTACGACCTTTGGAAGGGGTAGGGTTAGGGTTGTGATTAGTGTTTGCTTTTTGGGTTGTGATTAGGGTTAGGGTTAGGGATGAAAACCTATAGGAGTTCAAGATATTCTTCAATAACATTTTTTCTGAAGGTCATAGAGACTTGGAAGTTGGTTCCATCTCTACTAATGTGTCTATGCCCGATCCATTGGGACCATCCCCGAGCTTCTACGACCTTCGGAAATGGTGAAACCACCAAATCGATGTAAAAAAGTACAAGATATTTTTGAATAACTTTTTTTCTGAAAGTCATAGAGACTTGGGCATTTTAGGATTGATAAAGGGTAGCGTGCCGCACAACCACACCGAATTTCAGCAAGTTTCGAGCAAGCAGCGCAGAGTTATTCACCCTATGGTGAATATGGCTTAGAGTTGCAATGAGGGTTAGGGTTAGGGTTGTGATTAGGGTTAGGGTTAGGGTTGTGATTAGGGTTAGGGTTAGGGTTGTGATTAGGGTTAGGGTTAGGGTTGTGATTAGGGTTAGGGTTAGGGTTGAGTACCCATTGGAGATCAAGATGTTCTTCCATAACGTTTTTTCTGTAGGTCATAGAGACTTGGAAGTTGGTTCCATCTCCACTAATGTGGCTATGCCCGATCCATTGGTACCACCCCCGGGCTTCTACGACCTTTGGAAGGGGTAGGGTTAGGGTTGTGATTAGTGTTTGCTTTTTGGGTTGTGATTAGGGTTAGGGTTAGGGATGAAAACCTATAGGAGTTCAAGATATTCTTCAATAACTTTTTTTCTGAAGGTCATAGAGACTTGGAAGTTGGTTCCATCTCTACTAATGTGTCTATGCCCGATCCATTGGGACCATCCCCGAGCTTCTACGACCTTCGGAAATGGTGAAACCACCAAATCGATGTAAAAAAGTACAAGATATTTTTGAATAACTTTTTTTCTGAAAGTCATAGAGACTTGGGCATTTTAGGATTGATAAAGGGTAGCCTGCCACACAACCACACCGAATTTCAGCACGTTTCGAGCAAGCAGCGCGGAGTTATTCACCCTATGGTGATTATGGCTTAGAGTTGCAATGAGGGTTAGGGTTGTGATTAGGGTTAGGGTTAGGGTTGTGATTAGGGTTAGGGTTAGGGTTGAGTACCCATTGGAGATCAAGATGTTCTTCCATAACTTTTTTTCTGTAGGTCATAGAGACTTGGAAGTTGGTTCCATCTCCACTAATGTGGCTATGCCCGATCCATTGGTACCATCCCCGGGCTTCTACGACCTTTGGAAGGGGTAGGGTTAGGGTTGTGATTAGTGTTTGCTTTTTGGGTTGTGATTAGGGTTAGGGTTAGGGATGAAAACCTATAGGAGTTCAAGATATTCTTCAATAACTTTTTTTCTGAAGGTCATAGAGACTTGGAAGTTGGTTCCATCTCCACTAAGGTGTCTATGCCCGATCCATTGGGACCATCCCCGAGCTTCTACGACCTTCGGAAATGGTGAAACCACCAAATCGATGTAAAAAAGTACAAGATATTTTTGAATAACTTTTTTTCTGAAAGTCATAGAGACTTGGGCATTTTAGGATTGATAAAGGGTAGCCTGCCACACAACCACACCGAATTTCAGCACGTTTCGAGCAAGCAGCGCAGAGTTATTCACCCTATGGTGATTATGGCTTAGAGTTGCAATGAGGGTTAGGGTTAGGGTTGTGATTAGGGTTAGGGTTAGGGTTGTGATTAGGGTTAGGGTTAGGGTTGAGTACCCATTGGAGATCAAGATGTTCTTCCATAACTTTTTTTCTGTAGGTCATAGAGACTTGGAAGTTGGTTCCATCTCCACTAATGTGGCTATGCCCGATCCATTGGTACCACCCCCGGGCTTCTACGACCTTTGGAAGGGGTAGGGTTAGGGTTGTGATTAGTGTTTGCTTTTTGGGTTGTGATTAGGGTTAGGGTTAGGGATGAAAACCTATAGGAGTTCAAGATATTCTTCAATAACTTTTTTTCTGAAGGTCATAGAGACTTGGAAGTTGGTTCCATCTCCACTAAGGTGTCTATGCCCGATCCATTGGGACCATCCCCGAGCTTCTACGACCTTCGGAAATGGTGAAACCACCAAATCGATGTAAAAAAGTACAAGATATTTTTGAATAACTTTTTTTCTGAAAGTCATAGAGACTTGGGCATTTTAGGATTGATAAAGGGTAGCCTGCCACACAACCACACCAAATTTCAGCACGTTTCGAGCAAGCAGCGCAGAGTTATTCACCCTATGGTGATTATGGCTTAGAGTTGCAATGAGGGTTAGGGTTAGGGTTGTGATTAGGGTTAGGGTTAGGGTTGTGATTAGGGTTAGGGTTAGGGTTGAGTACCCATTGGAGATCAAGATGTTCTTCCATAACTTTTTTTCTGTAGGTCATAGAGACTTGGAAGTTGGTTCCATCTCCACTAATGTGGCTATGCCCGATCCATTGGTACCATCCCCGGGCTTCTACGACCTTTGGAAGGGGTAGGGTTAGGGTTGTGATTAGTGTTTGCTTTTTGGGTTGTGATTAGGGTTAGGGTTAGGGATGAAAACCTATAGGAGTTCAAGATATTCTTCAATAACTTTTTTTCTGAAGGTCATAGAGACTTGGAAGTTGGTTCCATCTCCACTAATGTGTCTATGCCCGATCCATTGGGACCATCCCCGAGCTTCTACGACCTTCGGAAATGGTGAAACCACCAAATCGATGTAAAAAAGTACAAGATATTTTTGAATAACTTTTTTTCTGAAAGTCATAGAGACTTGGGCATTTTAGGATTGATAAAGGGTAGCCTGCCACACAACCACACCGAATTTCAGCACGTTTCGAGCAAGCAGCGCGGAGTTATTCACCCTATGGTGATTATGGCTTAGAGTTGCAATGAGGGTTAGGGTTGTGATTAGGGTTAGGGTTAGGGTTGTTATTAGGGTTAGGGTTAGGGTTGAGTACCCATTGGAGATCAAGATGTTCTTCCATAACTTTTTTTCTGTAGGTCATAGAGACTTGGAAGTTGGTTCCATCTCCACTAATGTGGCTATGCCCGATCCATTGGTACCACCCCCGGGCTTCTACGACCTTTGGAAGGGGTAGGGTTAGGGTTGTGATTAGTGTTTGCTTTTTGGGTTGTGATTAGGGTTAGGGTTAGGGATGAAAACCTATAGGAGTTCAAGATATTCTTCAATAACTTTTTTTCTGAAGGTCATAGAGACTTGGAAGTTGGTTCCATCTCTACTAATGTGTCTATGCCCGATCCATTGGGACCATCCCCGAGCTTCTACGACCTTCGGAAATGGTGAAACCACCAAATCAATGTAAAAAAGTACAAGATATTTTTGAATAACTTTTTTTCTGAAAGTCATAGAGACTTGGGCATTTTAGGATTGATAAAGGGTAGCGTGCCACACAACCACACCGAATTTCAGCAAGTTTCGAGCAAGCAGCGCAGAGTTATTCACCCTATGGTGAATATGGCTTAGAGTTGCAATGAGGGTTAGGGTTAGGGTTGTGATTAGGGTTAGGGTTAGGGTTGTGATTAGGGTTAGGGTTAGGGTTGAGTACCCATTGGAGATCAAGATGTTCTTCCATAACTTTTTTTCTGTAGGTCATAGAGACTTGGAAGTTGGTTCCATCTCCACTAATGTGGCTATGCCCGATCCATTGGTACCATCCCCGGGCTTCTACGACCTTTGGAAGGGGTAGGGTTAGGGTTGTGATTAGTGTTTGCTTTTTGGGTTGTGATTAGGGTTAGGGTTAGGGATGAAAACCTATAGGAGTTCAAGATATTCTTCAATAACTTTTTTTCTGAAGGTCATAGAGACTTGGAAGTTGGTTCCATCTCCACTAATGTGTCTATGCCCGATCCATTGGGACCATCCCCGAGCTTCTACGACCTTCGGAAATGGTGAAACCACCAAATTGATGTAAAAAAGTACAAGATATTTTTGAATAACTTTTTTTCTGAAAGTCATAGAGACTTGGGCATTTTAGGATTGATAAAGGGTAGCCTGCCACACAACCACACCGAATTTCAGCACGTTTCGAGCAAGCAGCGCGGAGTTATTCACCCTATGGTGATTATGGCTTAGAGTTGCAATGAGGGTTAGGGTTAGGGTTGTGATTAGGGTTAGGGTTAGGGTTGTGATTAGGGTTAGGGTTAGGGTTGTGATTAGGGTTAGGGTTGTGATTAGGGTTAGGGTTAGGGTTGAGTACCCATTGGAGATCAAGATGTTCTTCCATAACTTTTTTTCTGTAGGTCATAGAGACTTGGAAGTTGGTTCCATCTCCACTAATGTGGCTATGCCCGATCCATTGGTACCACCCCCGGGCTTCTACGACCTTTGGAAGGGGTAGGGTTAGGGTTGTGATTAGTGTTTGCTTTTTGGGTTGTGATTAGGGTTAGGGTTAGGGATGAAAACCTATAGGAGTTCAAGATATTCTTCAATAACCTTTTTTCTGAAGGTCATAGAGACTTGGAAGTTGGTTCCATCTCTACTAATGTGTCTATGCCCGATCCATTGGGACCATCCCCGAGCTTCTACGACCTTCGGAAATGGTGAAACCACCAAATCGATGTAAAAAAGTACAAGATATTTTTGAATAACTTTTTTTCTGAAAGTCATAGAGACTTGGGCATTTTAGGATTGATAAAGGGTAGCCTGCCACACAACCACACCGAATTTCAGCACGTTTCGAGCAAGCAGCGCAGAGTTATTCACCCTATGGTGATTATGGCTTAGAGTTGCAATGAGGGTTAGGGTTAGGGTTGTGATTAGGGTTAGGGTTAGGGTTGTGATTAGGGTTAGGGTTAGGGTTGAGTACCCATTGGAGATCAAGATGTTCTTCCATAACTTTTTTTCTGTAGGTCATAGAGACTTGGAAGTTGGTTCCATCTCCACTAATGTGGCTATGCCCGATCCATTGGTACCACCCCCGGGCTTCTACGACCTTTGGAAGGGGTAGGGTTAGGGTTGTGATTAGTGTTTGCTTTTTGGGTTGTGATTAGGGTTAGGGTTAGGGATGAAAACCTATAGGAGTTCAAGATATTCTTCAATAACTTTTTTTCTGAAGGTCATAGAGACTTGGAAGTTGGTTCCATCTCCACTAAGGTGTCTATGCCCGATCCATTGGGACCATCCCCGAGCTTCTACGACCTTCGGAAATGGTGAAACCACCAAATCGATGTAAAAAAGTACAAGATATTTTTGAATAACTTTTTTTCTGAAAGTCATAGAGACTTGGGCATTTTAGGATTGATAAAGGGTAGCCTGCCACACAACCACACCGAATTTCAGCACGTTTCGAGCAAGCAGCGCAGAGTTATTCACCCTATGGTGATTATGGCTTAGAGTTGCAATGAGGGTTAGGGTTAGGGTTGTGATTAGGGTTAGGGTTAGGGTTGTGATTAGGGTTAGGGTTAGGGTTGAGTACCCATTGGAGATCAAGATGTTCTTCCATAACTTTTTTTCTGTAGGTCATAGAGACTTGGAAGTTGGTTCCATCTCCACTAATGTGGCTATGCCCGATCCATTGGTACCACCCCCGGGCTTCTACGACCTTTGGAAGGGGTAGGGTTAGGGTTGTGATTAGTGTTTGCTTTTTGGGTTGTGATTAGGGTTAGGGTTAGGGATGAAAACCTATAGGAGTTCAAGATATTCTTCAATAACTTTTTTTCTGAAGGTCATAGAGACTTGGAAGTTGGTTCCATCTCCACTAAGGTGTCTATGCCCGATCCATTGGGACCATCCCCGAGCTTCTACGACCTTCGGAAATGGTGAAACCACCAAATCGATGTAAAAAAGTACAAGATATTTTTGAATAACTTTTTTTCTGAAAGTCATAGAGACTTGGGCATTTTAGGATTGATAAAGGGTAGCCTGCCACACAACCACACCAAATTTCAGCACGTTTCGAGCAAGCAGCGCAGAGTTATTCACCCTATGGTGATTATGGCTTAGAGTTGCAATGAGGGTTAGGGTTAGGGTTGTGATTAGGGTTAGGGTTAGGGTTGAGTACCCATTGGAGATCAAGATGTTCTTCCATAACTTTTTTTCTGTAGGTCATAGAGACTTGGAAGTTGGTTCCATCTCCACTAATGTGGCTATGCCCGATCCATTGGTACCACCCCCGGGCTTCTACGACCTTTGGAAGGGGTAGGGTTAGGGTTGTGATTAGTGTTTGCTTTTTGGGTTGTGATTAGGGTTAGGGTTAGGGATGAAAACCTATAGGAGTTCAAGATATTCTTCAATAACTTTTTTTCTGAAGGTCATAGAGACTTGGAAGTTGGTTCCATCTCCACTAAGGTGTCTATGCCCGATCCATTGGGACCATCCCCGAGCTTCTACGACCTTCGGAAATGGTGAAACCACCAAATCGATGTAAAAAAGTACAAGATATTTTTGAATAACTTTTTTTCTGAAAGTCATAGAGACTTGGGCATTTTAGGATTGATAAAGGGTAGCCTGCCACACAACCACACCAAATTTCAGCACGTTTCGAGCAAGCAGCGCAGAGTTATTCACCCTATGGTGATTATGGCTTAGAGTTGCAATGAGGGTTAGGGTTAGGGTTGTGATTAGGGTTAGGGTTAGGGTTGTGATTAGGGTTAGGGTTAGGGTTGAGTACCCATTGGAGATCAAGATGTTCTTCCATAACTTTTTTTCTGTAGGTCATAGAGACTTGGAAGTTGGTTCCATCTCCACTAATGTGGCTATGCCCGATCCATTGGTACCATCCCCGGGCTTCTACGACCTTTGGAAGGGGTAGGGTTAGGGTTGTGATTAGTGTTTGCTTTTTGGGTTGTGATTAGGGTTAGGGTTAGGGATGAAAACCTATAGGAGTTCAAGATATTCTTCAATAACTTTTTTTCTGAAGGTCATAGAGACTTGGAAGTTGGTTCCATCTCCACTAATGTGTCTATGCCCGATCCATTGGGACCATCCCCGAGCTTCTACGACCTTCGGAAATGGTGAAACCACCAAATCGATGTAAAAAAGTACAAGATATTTTTGAATAACTTTTTTTCTGAAAGTCATAGAGACTTGGGCATTTTAGGATTGATAAAGGGTAGCCTGCCACACAACCACACCGAATTTCAGCACGTTTCGAGCAAGCAGCGCGGAGTTATTCACCCTATGGTGATTATGGCTTAGAGTTGCAATGAGGGTTAGGGTTAGGGTTGTGATTAGGGTTAGGGTTAGGGTTGTGATTAGGGTTAGGGTTAGGGTTGAGTACCCATTGGAGATCAAGATGTTCTTCCATAACTTTTTTTCTGTAGGTCATAGAGACTTGGAAGTTGTTTCCATCTCCACTAATGTGGCTATGCCCGATCCATTGGTACCACCCCCGGGCTTCTACGACCTTTGGAAGGGGTAGGGTTAGGGTTGTGATTAGTGTTTGCTTTTTGGGTTGTGATTAGGGTTAGGGTTAGGGATGAAAACCTATAGGAGTTCAAGATATTCTTCAATAACTTTTTTTCTGAAGGTCATAGAGACTTGGAAGTTGGTTCCATCTCCACTAATGTGTCTATGCCCGATCCATTGGGACCATCCCCGAGCTTCTACGACCTTCGGAAATGGTGAAACCACCAAATCGATGTAAAAAAGTACAAGATATTTTTGAATAACTTTTTTTCTGAAAGTCATAGAGACTTGGGCATTTTAGGATTGATAAAGGGTAGCCTGCCACACAACCACACCGAATTTCAGCACGTTTCGAGCAAGCAGCGCGGAGTTATTCACCCTATGGTGATTATGGCTTAGAGTTGCAATGAGGGTTAGGGTTAGGGTTGTGATTAGGGTTAGGGTTAGGGTTGTGATTAGGGTTAGGGTTGAGTACCCATTGGAGATCAAGATGTTCTTCCATAACTTTTTTTCTGTAGGTCATAGAGACTTGGAAGTTGGTTCCATCTCCACTAATGTGGCTATGCCCGATCCATTGGTACCACCCCCGGGCTTCTACGACCTTTGGAAGGGGTAGGGTTAGGGTTGTGATTAGTGTTTGCTTTTTGGGTTGTGATTAGGGTTAGGGTTAGGGATGAAAACCTATAGGAGTTCAAGATATTCTTCAATAACTTTTTTTCTGAAGGTCATAGAGACTTGGAAGTTGGTTCCATCTCCACTAATGTGTCTATGCCCGATCCATTGGGACCATCCCCGAGCTTCTACGACCTTCGGAAATGGTGAAACCACCAAATCGATGTAAAAAAGTACAAGATATTTTTGAATAACTTTTTTTCTGAAAGTCATAGAGACTTGGGCATTTTAGGATTGATAAAGGGTAGCGTGCCACACAACCACACCGAATTTCAGCACGTTTCGAGCAAGCAGCGCGGAGTTATTCACCCTATGGTGAATATGGCTTAGAGTTGCAATGAGGGTTAGGGTTAGGGTTGTGATTAGGGTTAGGGTTAGGGTTGTGATTAGGGTTAGGGTTAGGGTTGTGATTAGGGTTAGGGTTAGGGTTGAGTACCCATTGGAGATCAAGATGTTCTTCCATAACTTTTTTTCTGTAGGTCATAGAGACTTGGAAGTTGGTTCCATCTCCACTAATGTGGCTATGCCCGATCCATTGGTACCACCCCCGGGCTTCTACGACCTTTTGAAGGGGTAGGGTTAGGGTTGTGATTAGTGTTTGCTTTTTGGGTTGTGATTAGGGTTAGGGTTAGGGATGAAAACCTATAGGAGTTCAAGATATTCTTCAATAACTTTTTTTCTGAAGGTCATAGAGACTTGGAAGTTGGTTCCATCTCCACTAATGTGTCTATGCCCGATCCATTGGGACCATCCCCGAGCTTCTACGACCTTCGGAAATGGTGAAACCACCAAATCGATGTAAAAAAGTACAAGATATTTTTGAATAACTTTTTTTCTGAAAGTCATAGAGACTTGGGCATTTTAGGATTGATAAAGGGTACCGTGCCACACAACCACACCGAATTTCAGCACATTTCGAGCAAGCAGCGCGGAGTTATTCACCCTATGGTGAATATGGCTTAGAGTTGCAATGAGGGTTAGGGTTGTGATTAGGGTTAAGGTTAAGGTTGTGATTAGGGTTAGGGTTAGGGTTGTGATTAGGGTTAGGGTTAGGGTTGAGTACCCATTGGAGATCAAGATGTTCTTCCATAACTTTTTTTCTGTAGGTCATAGAGACTTGGAAGTTGGTTCCATCTCCACTAATGTGGCTATGCCCGATCCATTGGTACCACCCCCGGGCTTCTACGACCTTTGGAAGGGGTAGGGTTAGGGTTGTGATTAGTGTTTGCTTTTTGGGTTGTGATTAGGGTTAGGGTTAGGGATGAAAACCTATAGGAGTTCAAGATATTCTTCAATAACTTTTTTTCTGAAGGTCATAGAGACTTGGAAGTTGGTTCCATCTCCACTAATGTGTCTATGCCCGATCCATTGGGACCATCCCCGAGCTTCTACGACCTTCGGAAATGGTGAAACCACCAAATCTATGTTAAAAAGTACAAGATATTTTTGAATAACTTTTTTTCTGAAAGTCATAGAGACTTGGGCATTTTATGATTGATAAAGGGTAGCCTGCCACACAACCACACCGAATTTCAGCACGTTTCGAGCAAGCAGCGCGGAGTTATTCACCCTATGGTGAATATGGCTTGGAGTTGCAATGAGGGTTAGGGTTAGGGTTGTGATTAGGGTTAGGGTTAGGGTTGAGTACCCATTGGAGATCAAGATGTTCTTCCATAACTTTTTTTCTGTAGGTCATAGAGACTTGGAAGTTGGTTCCATCTCCACTAATGTGGCTATGCCCGATCCATTGGTACCACCCCCGGGCTTCTACGACCTTTGGAAGGGGTAGGGTTAGGGTTGTGATTAGTGTTTGCTTTTTGGGTTGTGATTAGGGTTAGGGTTAGGGATGAAAACCTATAGGAGTTCAAGATATTCTTCAATAACTTTTTTTCTGAAGGTCATAGAGACTTGGAAGTTGGTTCCATCTCCACTAATGTGTCTATGCCCGATCCATTGGGACCATCCCCGAGCTTCTACGACCTTCGGAAATGGTGAAACCACCAAATCGATGTAAAAAAGTACAAGATATTTTTGAATAACTTTTTTTCTGAAAGTCATAGAGACTTGGGCATTTTAGGATTGATAAAGGGTAGCGTGCCACACAACCACACCGAATTTCAGCACGTTTCGAGCAAGCAGCGCGGAGTTATTCACCCTATGGTGAATATGGCTTAGAGTTGCAATGAGGGTTAGGGTTAGGGTTGTGATTAGGGTTAGGGTTAGGGTTGTGATTAGGGTTAGGGTTAGGGTTGTGATTAGGGTTAGGGTTAGGGTTGTGATTAGGGTTAGGGTTAGGGTTGAGTACCCATTGGAGATCAAGATGTTCTTCCATAACTTTTTTTCTGTAGGTCATAGAGACTTGGAAGTTGGTTCCATCTCCACTAATGTGCCTATGCCCGATCCATTGGTACCACCCCCGGGCTTCTACGACCTTTGGAAGGGGTATGGTTAGGGTTGTGATTAGTGTTTGCTTTTTGGGTTGTGATTAGGGTTAGGGTTAGGGATGAAAACCTATAGGAGTTCAAGATATTCTTCAATAACTTTTTTTCTGAAGGTCATAGAGACTTGGAAGTTGGTTCCATCTCCACTAATGTGTCTATGCCCGATCCATTGGGACCATCACCGAGCTTCTATGACCTTCGGAAATGGTGAAACCACCAAATCGATGTAAAAAAGTACAAGATATTTTTGAATAACTTTTTTTCTGAAAGTCATAGAGACTTGGGCATTTTAGGATTGATAAAGGGTAGCGTGCCACACAACCACACCGAATTTCAGCACGTTTCGAGCAAGCAGCGCGGAGTTATTCACCCTATGGTGAATATGGCTTAGAGTTGCAATGAGGGTTAGGGTTAGGGTTGTGATTAGGGTTAGGGTTGTGATTAGGGTTAGGGTTAGGGTTGTGATTAGGGTTAGGGTTAGGGTTGAGTACCCATTGGAGATCAAGATGTTCTTCCATAACTTTTTTTCTGTAGGTCATAGAGACTTGGAAGTTGGTTCCATCTCCACTAATGTGGCTATGCCCGATCCATTGGTACCACCCCCGGGCTTCTACGACCTTTGGAAGGGGTAGGGTTAGGGTTGTGATTAGTGTTTGCTTTTTGGGTTGTGATTAGGGTTAGGGTTAGGGATGAAAACCTATAGGAGTTCAAGATATTCTTCAATAACTTTTTTTCTGAAGGTCATAGAGACTTGGAAGTTGGTTCCATCTCCACTAATGTGTCTATGCCCGATCCATTGGGACCATCCCCGAGCTTCTACGACCTTCGGAAATGGTGAAACCACCAAATCGATGTAAAAAAGTACAAGATATTTTTGAATAACTTTTTTTCTGAAAGTCATAGAGACTTGGGCATTTTAGGATTGATAAAGGGTAGCGTGCCACACAACCACACCGAATTTCAGCACGTTTCGAGCAAGCAGTGCGGAGTTATTCACCCTATGGTGAATATGGCTTAGAGTTGCAATGAGGGTTAGGGTTAGGGTTGTGATTAGGGTTAGGGTTGTGATTAGGGTTAGGGTTAGGGTTGTGATTAGGGTTAGGGTTAGGGTTGAGTACCCATTGGAGATCAAGATGTTCTTCCATAACTTTTTTTCTGTAGGTCATAGAGACTTGGAAGTTGGTTCCATCTCCACTAATGTGGCTATGCCCGATCCATTGGTACCACCCCCGGGCTTCTACGACCTTTGGAAGGGGTAGGGTTAGGGTTGTGATTAGTGTTTGCTTTTTGGGTTGTGATTAGGGTTAGGGTTAGGGATGAAAACCTATAGGAGTTCAAGATATTCTTCAATAACTTTTTTTCTGAAGGTCATAGAGACTTGGAAGTTGGTTCCATCTCCACTAATGTGTCTATGCCCGATCCATTGGGACCATCCCCGAGCTTCTACGACCTTCGGAAATGGTGAAACCACCAAATCGATGTAAAAAAGTACAAGATATTTTTGAATAACTTTTTTTCTGAAAGTCATAGAGACTTGGGCATTTTAGGATTGATAAAGGGTAGCCTGCCACACAACCACACCGAATTTCAGCACGTTTCGAGCAAGCAGCGCAGAGTTATTCACCCTATGGTGATTATGGCTTAGAGTTGCAATGAGGGTTAGGGTTAGGGTTGTGATTAGGGTTAGGGTTAGGGTTGTGATTAGGGTTAGGGTTAGGGTTGAGTACCCATTGGAGATCAAGATGTTCTTCCATAACTTTTTTTCTGTAGGTCATAGAGACTTGGAAGTTGGTTCCATCTCCACTAATGTGGCTATGCCCGATCCATTGGTACCACCCCCGGGCTTCTACGACCTTTGGAAGGGGTAGGGTTAGGGTTGTGATTAGTGTTTGCTTTTTGGGTTGTGATTAGGGTTAGGGTTAGGGATGAAAACCTATAGGAGTTCAAGATATTCTTCAATAACTTTTTTTCTGAAGGTCATAGAGACTTGGAAGTTGGTTCCATCTCCACTAAGGTGTCTATGCCCGATCCATTGGGACCATCCCCGAGCTTCTACGACCTTCGGAAATGGTGAAACCACCAAATCGATGTAAAAAAGTACAAGATATTTTTGAATAACTTTTTTTCTGAAAGTCATAGAGACTTGGGCATTTTAGGATTGATAAAGGGTAGCGTGCCACACAACCACACCGAATTTCAGCACGTTTCGAGCAAGCAGCGCGGAGTTATTCACCCTATGGTGAATATGGCTTAGAGTTGCAATGAGGGTTAGGGTTAGGGTTGTGATTAGGGTTAGGGTTAGGGTTGTGATTAGGGTTAGGGTTAGGGTTGTGATTAGGGTTAGGGTTAGGGTTGAGTACCCATTGGAGATCAAGATGTTCTTCCATAACTTTTTTTCTGTAGGTCATAGAGACTTGGAAGTTGGTTCCATCTCCACTAATGTGCCTATGCCCGATCCATTGGTACCACCCCCGGGCTTCTACGACCTTTGGAAGGGGTAGGGTTAGGGTTGTGATTAGTGTTTGCTTTTTGGGTTGTGATTAGGGTTAGGGTTAGGGATGAAAACCTATAGGAGTTCAAGATATTCTTCAATAACTTTTTTTCTGAAGGTCATAGAGACTTGGAAGTTGGTTCCATCTCCACTAATGTGTCTATGCCCGATCCATTGGGACCATCCCCGAGCTTCTACGACCTTCGGAAATGGTGAAACCACCAAATCTATGTAAAAAAGTACAAGATATTTTTGAATAACTTTTTTTCTGAAAGTCATAGAGACTTGGGCATTTTAGGATTGATAAAGGGTAGCGTGCCACACAACCACACCGAATTTCAGCACGTTTCGAGCAAGCAGCGCGGAGTTATTCACCCTATGGTGAATATGGCTTAGAGTTGCAATGAGGGTTAGGGTTAGGGTTGTGATTAGGGTTAGGGTTGTGATTAGGGTTAGGGTTAGGGTTGAGTACCCATTGGAGATCAAGATGTTCTTCCATAACTTTTTTTCTGTAGGTCATAGAGACTTGGAAGTTGGTTCCATCTCCACTAATGTGGCTATGCCCGATCCATTGGTACCACCCCCGGGCTTCTACGACCTTTGGAAGGGGTAGGGTTAGGGTTGTGATTAGTGTTTGCTTTTTGGGTTGTGATTAGGGTTAGGGTTAGGGATGAAAACCTATAGGAGTTCAAGATATTCTTCAATAACTTTTTTTCTGAAGGTCATAGAGACTTGGAAGTTGGTTCCATCTACACTAATGTGTCTATGCCCGATCCATTGGGACCATCCCCGAGCTTCTACGACCTTCGGAAATGGTGAAACCACCAAATCGATGTAAAAAAGTACAAGATATTTTGAATAACTTTTTTTCTGAAAGTCATAGAGACTTGGGCATTTTAGGATTGATAAAGGGTAGCGTGCCACACAACCACACCGAATTTCAGCACGTTTCGAGCAAGCAGCGCGGAGTTATTCACCCTATGGTGAATATGGCTTAGAGTTGCAATGAGGGTTAGGGTTAGGGTTGTGATTAGGGTTAGGGTTAGGGTTGTGATTAGGGTTAGGGTTAGGGTTGTGATTAGGGTTAGGGTTAGGGTTGAGTACCCATTGGAGATCAAGATGTTCTTCCATAACTTTTTTTCTGTAGGTCATAGAGACTTGGAAGTTGGTTCCATCTCGACTAATGTGGCTATGCCCGATCCATTGGTACCACCCCCGGGCTTCTACGACCTTTGGAAGGGGTAGGGTTAGGGTTGTGATTAGTGTTTGCTTTTTGGGTTGTGATTAGGGTTAGGGTTAGGGATGAAAACCTATAGGAGTTCAAGATATTCTTCAATAACTTTTTTTCTGAAGGTCATAGAGACTTGGAAGTTGGTTCCATCTCCACTAATGTGTCTATGCCCGATCCATTGGGACCATCCCCGAGCTTCTACGACCTTCGGAAATGGTGAAACCACCAAATCGATGTAAAAAAGTACAAGATATTTTTGAATAACTTTTTTTCTGAAAGTCATAGAGACTTGGGCATTTTAGGATTGATAAAGGGTAGCGTGCCACACAACCACACCGAATTTCAGCACGTTTCGAGCAAGCAGCGCGGAGTTATTCACCCTATGGTGAATATGGCTTAGAGTTGCAATGAGGGTTAGGGTTAGGGTTGTGATTAGGGTTAGGGTTAGGGTTGTGATTAGGGTTAGGGTTAGGGTTGTGATTAGGGTTAGGGTTAGGGTTGAGTACCCATTGGAGATCAAGATGTTCTTCCATAACTTTTTTTCTGTAGGTCATAGAGACTTGGAAGTTGGTTCCATCTCCACTAATGTGCCTATGCCCGATCCATTGGTACCACCCCCGGGCTTCTACGACCTTTGGAAGGGGTAGGGTTAGGGTTGTGATTAGTGTTTGCTTTTTGGGTTGTGATTAGGGTTAGGGTTAGGGATGAAAACCTATAGGAGTTCAAGATATTCTTCAATAACTTTTTTTCTGAAGGTCATAGAGACTTGGAAGTTGGTTCCATCTCCACTAATGTGTCTATGCCCGATCCATTGGGACCATCCCCGAGCTTCTACGACCTTCGGAAATGGTGAAACCACCAAATCTATGTAAAAAAGTACAAGATATTTTTGAATAACTTTTTTTCTGAAAGTCATAGAGACTTGGGCATTTTAGGATTGATAAAGGGTAGCGTGCCACACAACCACACCGAATTTCAGCACGTTTCGAGCAAGCAGCGCGGAGTTATTCACCCTATGGTGAATATGGCTTAGAGTTGCAATGAGGGTTAGGGTTAGGGTTGTGATTAGGGTTAGGGTTGTGATTAGGGTTAGGGTTAGGGTTGAGTACCCATTGGAGATCAAGATGTTCTTCCATAACTTTTTTTCTGTAGGTCATAGAGACTTGGAAGTTGGTTCCATCTCCACTAATGTGGCTATGCCCGATCCATTGGTACCACCCCCGGGCTTCTACGACCTTTGGAAGGGGTAGGGTTAGGGTTGTGATTAGTGTTTGCTTTTTGGGTTGTGATTAGGGTTAGGGTTAGGGATGAAAACCTATAGGAGTTCAAGATATTCTTCAATAACTTTTTTTCTGAAGGTCATAGAGACTTGGAAGTTGGTTCCATCTACACTAATGTGTCTATGCCCGATCCATTGGGACCATCCCCGAGCTTCTACGACCTTCGGAAATGGTGAAACCACCAAATCGATGTAAAAAAGTACAAGATATTTTGAATAACTTTTTTTCTGAAAGTCATAGAGACTTGGGCATTTTAGGATTGATAAAGGGTAGCGTGCCACACAACCACACCGAATTTCAGCACGTTTCAAGCAAGCAGCGCGGAGTTATTCACCCTATGGTGAATATGGCTTAGAGTTGCAATGAGGGTTAGGGTTAGGGTTGTGATTAGGGTTAGGGTTAGGGTTGTGATTAGGGTTAGGGTTAGGGTTGAGTACCCATTGGAGATCAAGATGTTCTTCCATAACTTTTTTTCTGTAGGTCATAGAGACTTGGAAGTTGGTTCCATCTCCACTAATGTGGCTATGCCCAATCCATTGGTACCACCCCCGGGCTTCTACGACCTTTGGAAGGGGTAGGGTTAGGGTTGTGATTAGTGTTTGCTTTTTGGGTTGTGATTAGGGTTAGGGTTAGGGATGAAAACCTATAGGAGTTCAAGATATTCTTCCATAACTTTTTTTCTGTAGGTCATAGAGACTTGGAAGTTGGTTCCATCTCCACTAATGTGTCTATGCCCGATCCATTGGGACCATCCCCGAGCTTCTACGACCTTCGGAAATGGTGAAACCACCAAATCGATGTAAAAAAGTACAAGATATTTTTGAATAACTTTTTTTCTGAAAGTCATAGAGACTTGGGCATTTTAGGATTGATAAAGGGTAGCGTGCCACACAACCACACCGAATTTCAGCACGTTTCGAGCAAGCAGCGCGGAGTTATTCACCCTATGGTGAATATGGCTTAGAGTTGCAATGAGGGTTAGGGTTAGGGTTGTGATTAGGGTTAGGGTTAGGGTTGTGATTAGGGTTAGGGTTAGGGTTGTGATTAGGGTTAGGGTTAGGGTTGAGTACCCATTGGAGATCAAGATGTTCTTCCATAACTTTTTTTCTGTAGGTCATAGAGACTTGGAAGTTGGTTCCATCTCCACTAATGTGGCTATGCCCGATCCATTGGTACCACCCCCGGGCTTCTACGACCTTTGGAAGGGGTAGGGTTAGGGTTGTGATTAGTGTTTGCTTTTTGGGTTGTGATTAGGGTTAGGGTTAGGGATGAAAACCTATAGGAGTTCAAGATATTCTTCAATAACTTTTTTTCTGAAGGTCATAGAGACTTGGAAGTTGGTTCCATCTCCACTAATGTGTCTATGCCCGATCCATTGGGACCATCCCCGAGCTTCTACGACCTTCGGAAATGGTGAAACCACCAAATCGATGTAAAAAAGTACAAGATATTTTTGAATAACTTTTTTTCTGAAAGTCATAGAGACTTGGGCATTTTAGGATTGATAAAGGGTACCGTGCCACACAACCACACCGAATTTCAGCACATTTCGAGCAAGCAGCGCGGAGTTATTCACCCTATGGTGAATATGGCTTAGAGTTGCAATGAGGGTTAGGGTTAGGGTTGTGATTAGGGTTAGGGTTAGGGTTGTGATTAGGGTTAGGGTTAGGGTTGTGATTAGGGTTAGGGTTAGGGTTGTGATTAGGGTTAGGGTTAGGGTTGAGTACCCATTGGAGATCAAGATGTTCTTCCATAACTTTTTTTCTGTAGGTCATAGAGACTTGGAAGTTGGTTCCATCTCCACTAATGTGGCTATGCCCGATCCATTGGTACCACCCCCGGGCTTCTACGACCTTTGGAAGGGGTAGGGTTAGGGTTGTGATTAGTGTTTGCTTTTTGGGTTGTGATTAGGGTTAGGGTTAGGGATGAAAACCTATAGGAGTTCAAGATATTCTTCAATAACTTTTTTTCTGAAGGTCATAGAGACTTGGAAGTTGGTTCCATCTCCACTAATGTGTCTATGCCCGATCCATTGGGACCATCCCCGAGCTTCTACGACCTTCGGAAATGGTGAAACCACCAAATCGATGTAAAAAAGTACAAGATATTTTTGAATAACTTTTTTTCTGAAAGTCATAGAGACTTGGGCATTTTAGGATTGATAAAGGGTACCGTGCCACACAACCACACCGAATTTCAGCACATTTCGAGCAAGCAGCGCGGAGTTATTCACCCTATGGTGAATATGGCTTAGAGTTGCAATGAGGGTTAGGGTTAGGGTTGTGATTAGGGTTAGGGTTAGGGTTGTGATTAGGGTTAGGGTTAGGGTTGTGATTAGGGTTAGGGTTAGGGTTGAGTACCCATTGGAGATCAAGATGTTCTTCCATAACTTTTTTTCTGTAGGTCATAGAGACTTGGAAGTTGGTTCCATCTCCACTAATGTGGCTATGCCCGATCCATTGGTACCACCCCCGGGCTTCTACGACCTTTGGAAGGGGTAGGGTTAGGGTTGTGATTAGTGTTTGCTTTTTGGGTTGTGATTAGGGTTAGGGTTAGGGATGAAAACCTATAGGAGTTCAAGATATTCTTCAATAACTTTTTTTCTGAAGGTCATAGAGACTTGGAAGTTGGTTCCATCTCCACTAATGTGTCTATGCCCGATCCATTGGGACCATCCCCGAGCTTCTACGACCTTCGGAAATGGTGAAACCACCAAATCGATGTAAAAAAGTACAAGATATTTTTGAATAACTTTTTTTCTGAAAGTCATAGAGACTTGGGCATTTTAGGATTGATAAAGGGTAGCGTGCCACACAACCACACCGAATTTCAGCACGTTTCGAGCAAGCAGCGCGGAGTTATTCACCCTATGGTGAATATGGCTTAGAGTTGCAATGAGGGTTAGGGTTAGGGTTGTGATTAGGGTTAGGGTTAGGGTTGTGATTAGGGTTAGGGTTAGGGTTGTGATTAGGGTTAGGGTTAGGGTTGTGATTAGGGTTAGGGTTAGGGTTGAGTACCCATTGGAGATCAAGATGTTCTTCCATAACTTTTTTTCTGTAGGTCATAGAGACTTGGAAGTTGGTTCCATCTCCACTAATGTGCCTATGCCCGATCCATTGGTACCACCCCCGGGCTTCTACGACCTTTGGAAGGGGTATGGTTAGGGTTGTGATTAGTGTTTGCTTTTTGGGTTGTGATTAGGGTTAGGGTTAGGGATGAAAACCTATAGGAGTTCAAGATATTCTTCAATAACTTTTTTTCTGAAGGTCATAGAGACTTGGAAGTTGGTTCCATCTCCACTAATGTGTCTATGCCCGATCCATTGGGACCATCACCGAGCTTCTATGACCTTCGGAAATGGTGAAACCACCAAATCGATGTAAAAAAGTACAAGATATTTTTGAATAACTTTTTTTCTGAAAGTCATAGAGACTTGGGCATTTTAGGATTGATAAAGGGTAGCGTGCCACACAACCACACCGAATTTCAGCACGTTTCGAGCAAGCAGCGCGGAGTTATTCACCCTATGGTGAATATGGCTTAGAGTTGCAATGAGGGTTAGGGTTAGGGTTGTGATTAGGGTTAGGGTTGTGATTAGGGTTAGGGTTAGGGTTGTGATTAGGGTTAGGGTTAGGGTTGAGTACCCATTGGAGATCAAGATGTTCTTCCATAACTTTTTTTCTGTAGGTCATAGAGACTTGGAAGTTGGTTCCATCTCCACTAATGTGGCTATGCCCAATCCATTGGTACCACCCCCGGGCTTCTACGACCTTTGGAAGGGGTAGGGTTAGGGTTGTGATTAGTGTTTGCTTTTTGGGTTGTGATTAGGGTTAGGGTTAGGGATGAAAACCTATAGGAGTTCAAGATATTCTTCAATAACTTTTTTTCTGAAGGTCATAGAGACTTGGAAGTTGGTTCCATCTCCACTAATGTGTCTATGCCCGATCCATTGGGACCATCCCCGAGCTTCTACGACCTTCGGAAATGGTGAAACCACCAAATCGATGTAAAAAAGTACAAGATATTTTTGAATAACTTTTTTTCTGAAAGTCATAGAGACTTGGGCATTTTAGGATTGATAAAGGGTAGCGTGCCACACAACCACACCGAATTTCAGCACGTTTCGAGCAAGCAGCGCGGAGTTATTCACCCTATGGTGAATATGGCTTAGAGTTGCAATGAGGGTTAGGGTTAGGGTTGTGATTAGGGTTAGGGTTAGGGTTGTGATTAGGGTTAGGGTTAGGGTTGTGATTAGGGTTAGGGTTAGGGTTGAGTACCCATTGGAGATCAAGATGTTCTTCCATAACTTTTTTTCTGTAGGTCATAGAGACTTGGAAGTTGGTTCCATCTCCACTAATGTGGCTATGCCCGATCCATTGGTACCACCCCCGGGCTTCTACGACCTTTGGAAGGGGTAGGGTTAGGGTTGTGATTAGTGTTTGCTTTTTGGGTTGTGATTAGGGTTAGGGTTAGGGATGAAAACCTATAGGAGTTCAAGATATTCTTCAATAACTTTTTTTCTGAAGGTCATAGAGACTTGGAAGTTGGTTCCATCTCCACTAATGTGTCTATGCCCGATCCATTGGGACCATCCCCGAGCTTCTACGACCTTCGGAAATGGTGAAACCACCAAATCGATGTAAAAAAGTACAAGATATTTTTGAATAACTTTTTTTCTGAAAGTCATAGAGACTTGGGCATTTTAGGATTGATAAAGGGTACCGTGCCACACAACCACACCGAATTTCAGCACATTTCGAGCAAGCAGCGCGGAGTTATTCACCCTATGGTGAATATGGCTTAGAGTTGCAATGAGGGTTAGGGTTAGGGTTGTGATTAGGGTTAGGGTTAGGGTTGTGATTAGGGTTAGGGTTAGGGTTGTGATTAGGGTTAGGGTTAGGGTTGTGATTAGGGTTAGGGTTAGGGTTGAGTACCCATTGGAGATCAAGATGTTCTTCCATAACTTTTTTTCTGTAGGTCATAGAGACTTGGAAGTTGGTTCCATCTCCACTAATGTGGCTATGCCCGATCCATTGGTACCACCCCCGGGCTTCTACGACCTTTGGAAGGGGTAGGGTTAGGGTTGTGATTAGTGTTTGCTTTTTGGGTTGTGATTAGGGTTAGGGTTAGGGATGAAAACCTATAGGAGTTCAAGATATTCTTCAATAACTTTTTTTCTGAAGGTCATAGAGACTTGGAAGTTGGTTCCATCTCCACTAATGTGTCTATGCCCGATCCATTGGGACCATCCCCGAGCTTCTACGACCTTCGGAAATGGTGAAACCACCAAATCGATGTAAAAAAGTACAAGATATTTTTGAATAACTTTTTTTCTGAAAGTCATAGAGACTTGGGCATTTTAGGATTGATAAAGGGTACCGTGCCACACAACCACACCGAATTTCAGCACATTTCGAGCAAGCAGCGCGGAGTTATTCACCCTATGGTGAATATGGCTTAGAGTTGCAATGAGGGTTAGGGTTAGGGTTGTGATTAGGGTTAGGGTTAGGGTTGTGATTAGGGTTAGGGTTAGGGTTGTGATTAGGGTTAGGGTTAGGGTTGTGATTAGGGTTAGGGTTAGGGTTGAGTACCCATTGGAGATCAAGATGTTCTTCCATAACTTTTTTTCTGTAGGTCATAGAGACTTGGAAGTTGGTTCCATCTCCACTAATGTGGCTATGCCCGATCCATTGGTACCACCCCCGGGCTTCTACGACCTTTGGAAGGGGTAGGGTTAGGGTTGTGATTAGTGTTTGCTTTTTGGGTTGTGATTAGGGTTAGGGTTAGGGATGAAAACCTATAGGAGTTCAAGATATTCTTCAATAACTTTTTTTCTGAAGGTCATAGAGACTTGGAAGTTGGTTCCATCTCCACTAATGTGTCTATGCCCGATCCATTGGGACCATCCCCGAGCTTCTACGACCTTCGGAAATGGTGAAACCACCAAATCGATGTAAAAAAGTACAAGATATTTTTGAATAACTTTTTTTCTGAAAGTCATAGAGACTTGGGCATTTTAGGATTGATAAAGGGTACCGTGCCACACAACCACACCGAATTTCAGCACATTTCGAGCAAGCAGCGCGGAGTTATTCACCCTATGGTGAATATGGCTTAGAGTTGCAATGAGGGTTAGGGTTAGGGTTGTGATTAGGGTTAGGGTTAGGGTTGTGATTAGGGTTAGGGTTAGGGTTGTGATTAGGGTTAGGGTTAGGGTTGAGTACCCATTGGAGATCAAGATGTTCTTCCATAACTTTTTTTCTGTAGGTCATAGAGACTTGGAAGTTGGTTCCATCTCCACTAATGTGGCTATGCCCGATCCATTGGTACCACCCCCGGGCTTCTACGACCTTTGGAAGGGGTAGGGTTAGGGTTGTGATTAGTGTTTGCTTTTTGGGTTGTGATTAGGGTTAGGGTTAGGGATGAAAACCTATAGGAGTTCAAGATATTCTTCAATAACTTTTTTTCTGAAGGTCATAGAGACTTGGAAGTTGGTTCCATCTCCACTAATGTGTCTATGCCCGATCCATTGGGACCATCCCCGAGCTTCTACGACCTTCGGAAATGGTGAAACCACCAAATCGATGTAAAAAAGTACAAGATATTTTTGAATAACTTTTTTTCTGAAAGTCATAGAGACTTGGGCATTTTAGGATTGATAAAGGGTAGCGTGCCACACAACCACACCGAATTTCAGCACGTTTCGAGCAAGCAGCGCGGAGTTATTCACCCTATGGTGAATATGGCTTAGAGTTGCAATGAGGGTTAGGGTTAGGGTTGTGATTAGGGTTAGGGTTAGGGTTGTGATTAGGGTTAGGGTTAGGGTTGTGATTAGGGTTAGGGTTAGGGTTGTGATTAGGGTTAGGGTTAGGGTTGAGTACCCATTGGAGATCAAGATGTTCTTCCATAACTTTTTTTCTGTAGGTCATAGAGACTTGGAAGTTGGTTCCATCTCCACTAATGTGCCTATGCCCGATCCATTGGTACCACCCCCGGGCTTCTACGACCTTTGGAAGGGGTATGGTTAGGGTTGTGATTAGTGTTTGCTTTTTGGGTTGTGATTAGGGTTAGGGTTAGGGATGAAAACCTATAGGAGTTCAAGATATTCTTCAATAACTTTTTTTCTGAAGGTCATAGAGACTTGGAAGTTGGTTCCATCTCCACTAATGTGTCTATGCCCGATCCATTGGGACCATCACCGAGCTTCTATGACCTTCGGAAATGGTGAAACCACCAAATCGATGTAAAAAAGTACAAGATATTTTTGAATAACTTTTTTTCTGAAAGTCATAGAGACTTGGGCATTTTAGGATTGATAAAGGGTAGCGTGCCACACAACCACACCGAATTTCAGCACGTTTCGAGCAAGCAGCGCGGAGTTATTCACCCTATGGTGAATATGGCTTAGAGTTGCAATGAGGGTTAGGGTTAGGGTTGTGATTAGGGTTAGGGTTGTGATTAGGGTTAGGGTTAGGGTTGTGATTAGGGTTAGGGTTAGGGTTGAGTACCCATTGGAGATCAAGATGTTCTTCCATAACTTTTTTTCTGTAGGTCATAGAGACTTGGAAGTTGGTTCCATCTCCACTAATGTGGCTATGCCCAATCCATTGGTACCACCCCCGGGCTTCTACGACCTTTGGAAGGGGTAGGGTTAGGGTTGTGATTAGTGTTTGCTTTTTGGGTTGTGATTAGGGTTAGGGTTAGGGATGAAAACCTATAGGAGTTCAAGATATTCTTCAATAACTTTTTTTCTGAAGGTCATAGAGACTTGGAAGTTGGTTCCATCTCCACTAATGTGTCTATGCCCGATCCATTGGGACCATCCCCGAGCTTCTACGACCTTCGGAAATGGTGAAACCACCAAATCGATGTAAAAAAGTACAAGATATTTTTGAATAACTTTTTTTCTGAAAGTCATAGAGACTTGGGCATTTTAGGATTGATAAAGGGTAGCGTGCCACACAACCACACCGAATTTCAGCACGTTTCGAGCAAGCAGCGCGGAGTTATTCACCCTATGGTGAATATGGCTTAGAGTTGCAATGAGGGTTAGGGTTAGGGTTGTGATTAGGGTTAGGGTTAGGGTTGTGATTAGGGTTAGGGTTAGGGTTGTGATTAGGGTTAGGGTTAGGGTTGAGTACCCATTGGAGATCAAGATGTTCTTCCATAACTTTTTTTCTGTAGGTCATAGAGACTTGGAAGTTGGTTCCATCTCCACTAATGTGGCTATGCCCGATCCATTGGTACCACCCCCGGGCTTCTACGACCTTTGGAAGGGGTAGGGTTAGGGTTGTGATTAGTGTTTGCTTTTTGGGTTGTGATTAGGGTTAGGGTTAGGGATGAAAACCTATAGGAGTTCAAGATATTCTTCAATAACTTTTTTTCTGAAGGTCATAGAGACTTGGAAGTTGGTTCCATCTCCACTAATGTGTCTATGCCCGATCCATTGGGACCATCCCCGAGCTTCTACGACCTTCGGAAATGGTGAAACCACCAAATCGATGTAAAAAAGTACAAGATATTTTTGAATAACTTTTTTTCTGAAAGTCATAGAGACTTGGGCATTTTAGGATTGATAAAGGGTACCGTGCCACACAACCACACCGAATTTCAGCACATTTCGAGCAAGCAGCGCGGAGTTATTCACCCTATGGTGAATATGGCTTAGAGTTGCAATGAGGGTTAGGGTTAGGGTTGTGATTAGGGTTAGGGTTAGGGTTGTGATTAGGGTTAGGGTTAGGGTTGTGATTAGGGTTAGGGTTAGGGTTGTGATTAGGGTTAGGGTTAGGGTTGAGTACCCATTGGAGATCAAGATGTTCTTCCATAACTTTTTTTCTGTAGGTCATAGAGACTTGGAAGTTGGTTCCATCTCCACTAATGTGGCTATGCCCGATCCATTGGTACCACCCCCGGGCTTCTACGACCTTTGGAAGGGGTAGGGTTAGGGTTGTGATTAGTGTTTGCTTTTTGGGTTGTGATTAGGGTTAGGGTTAGGGATGAAAACCTATAGGAGTTCAAGATATTCTTCAATAACTTTTTTTCTGAAGGTCATAGAGACTTGGAAGTTGGTTCCATCTCCACTAATGTGTCTATGCCCGATCCATTGGGACCATCCCCGAGCTTCTACGACCTTCGGAAATGGTGAAACCACCAAATCGATGTAAAAAAGTACAAGATATTTTTGAATAACTTTTTTTCTGAAAGTCATAGAGACTTGGGCATTTTAGGATTGATAAAGGGTACCGTGCCACACAACCACACCGAATTTCAGCACATTTCGAGCAAGCAGCGCGGAGTTATTCACCCTATGGTGAATATGGCTTAGAGTTGCAATGAGGGTTAGGGTTAGGGTTGTGATTAGGGTTAGGGTTAGGGTTGTGATTAGGGTTAGGGTTAGGGTTGTGATTAGGGTTAGGGTTAGGGTTGTGATTAGGGTTAGGGTTAGGGTTGAGTACCCATTGGAGATCAAGATGTTCTTCCATAACTTTTTTTCTGTAGGTCATAGAGACTTGGAAGTTGGTTCCATCTCCACTAATGTGGCTATGCCCGATCCATTGGTACCACCCCCGGGCTTCTACGACCTTTGGAAGGGGTAGGGTTAGGGTTGTGATTAGTGTTTGCTTTTTGGGTTGTGATTAGGGTTAGGGTTAGGGATGAAAACCTATAGGAGTTCAAGATATTCTTCAATAACTTTTTTTCTGAAGGTCATAGAGACTTGGAAGTTGGTTCCATCTCCACTAATGTGTCTATGCCCGATCCATTGGGACCATCCCCGAGCTTCTACGACCTTCGGAAATGGTGAAACCACCAAATCGATGTAAAAAAGTACAAGATATTTTTGAATAACTTTTTTTCTGAAAGTCATAGAGACTTGGGCATTTTAGGATTGATAAAGGGTAGCGTGCCACACAACCACACCGAATTTCAGCACGTTTCGAGCAAGCAGCGCGGAGTTATTCACCCTATGGTGAATATGGCTTAGAGTTGCAATGAGGGTTAGGGTTAGGGTTGTGATTAGGGTTAGGGTTAGGGTTGTGATTAGGGTTAGGGTTAGGGTTGAGTACCCATTGGAGATCAAGATGTTCTTCCATAACTTTTTTTCTGTAGGTCATAGAGACTTGGAAGTTGGTTCCATCTCCACTAATGTGGCTATGCCCGATCCATTGGTACCACCCCCGGGCTTCTACGACCTTTGGAAGGGGTAGGGTTAGGGTTGTGATTAGTGTTTGCTTTTTGGGTTGTGATTAGGGTTAGGGTTAGGGATGAAAACCTATAGGAGTTCAAGATATTCTTCAATAACTTTTTTTCTGAAGGTCATAGAGACTTGGAAGTTGGTTCCATCTCCACTAATGTGTCTATGCCCGATCCATTGGGACCATCCCCGAGCTTCTACGACCTTCGGAAATGGTGAAACCACCAAATCGATGTAAAAAAGTACAAGATATTTTTGAATAACTTTTTTTCTGAAAGTCATAGAGACTTGGGCATTTTAGGATTGATAAAGGGTAGCGTGCCACACAACCACACCGAATTTCAGCACGTTTCGAGCAAGCAGCGCGGAGTTATTCACCCTATGGTGAATATGGCTTAGAGTTGCAATGAGGGTTAGGGTTAGGGTTGTGATTAGGGTTAGGGTTGTGATTAGGGTTAGGGTTAGGGTTGTGATTAGGGTTAGGGTTAGGGTTGAGTACCCATTGGAGATCAAGATGTTCTTCCATAACTTTTTTTCTGTAGGTCATAGAGACTTGGAAGTTGGTTCCATCTCCACTAATGTGGCTATGCCCGATCCATTGGTACCACCCCCGGGCTTCTACGACCTTTGGAAGGGGTAGGGTTAGGGTTGTGATTAGTGTTTGCTTTTTGGGTTGTGATTAGGGTTAGGGTTAGGGATGAAAACCTATAGGAGTTCAAGATATTCTTCAATAACTTTTTTTCTGAAGGTCATAGAGACTTGGAAGTTGGTTCCATCTCCACTAATGTGTCTATGCCCGATCCATTGGGACCATCCCCGAGCTTCTACGACCTTCGGAAATGGTGAAACCACCAAATCGATGTAAAAAAGTACAAGATATTTTTGAATAACTTTTTTTCTGAAAGTCATAGAGACTTGGGCATTTTAGGATTGATAAAGGGTAGCGTGCCACACAACCACACCGAATTTCAGCACGTTTCGAGCAAGCAGCGCGGAGTTATTCACCCTATGGTGAATATGGCTTAGAGTTGCAATGAGGGTTAGGGTTAGGGTTGTGATTAGGGTTAGGGTTAGGGTTGTGATTAGGGTTAGGGTTAGGGTTGTGATTAGGGTTAGGGTTAGGGTTGAGTACCCATTGGAGATCAAGATGTTCTTCCATAACTTTTTTTCTGTAGGTCATAGAGACTTGGAAGTTGGTTCCATCTCCACTAATGTGGCTATGCCCGATCCATTGGTACCACCCCCGGGCTTCTACGACCTTTGGAAGGGGTAGGGTTAGGGTTGTGATTAGTGTTTGCTTTTTGGGTTGTGATTAGGGTTAGGGTTAGGGATGAAAACCTATAGGAGTTCAAGATATTCTTCAATAACTTTTTTTCTGAAGGTCATAGAGACTTGGAAGTTGGTTCCATCTCCACTAATGTGTCTATGCCCGATCCATTGGGACCATCCCCGAGCTTCTACGACCTTCGGAAATGGTGAAACCACCAAATCGATGTAAAAAAGTACAAGATATTTTTGAATAACTTTTTTTCTGAAAGTCATAGAGACTTGGGCATTTTAGGATTGATAAAGGGTAGCGTGCCACACAACCACACCGAATTTCAGCACGTTTCGAGCAAGCAGCGCGGAGTTATTCACCCTATGGTGAATATGGCTTAGAGTTGCAATGAGGGTTAGGGTTAGGGTTGTGATTAGGGTTAGGGTTGTGATTAGGGTTAGGGTTAGGGTTGTGATTAGGGTTAGGGTTAGGGTTGAGTACCCATTGGAGATCAAGATGTTCTTCCATAACTTTTTTTCTGTAGGTCATAGAGACTTGGAAGTTGGTTCCATCTCCACTAATGTGGCTATGCCCGATCCATTGGTACCACCCCCGGGCTTCTACGACCTTTGGAAGGGGTAGGGTTAGGGTTGTGATTAGTGTTTGCTTTTTGGGTTGTGATTAGGGTTAGGGTTAGGGATGAAAACCTATAGGAGTTCAAGATATTCTTCAATAACTTTTTTTCTGAAGGTCATAGAGACTTGGAAGTTGGTTCCATCTCCACTAATGTGTCTATGCCCGATCCATTGGGACCATCCCCGAGCTTCTACGACCTTCGGAAATGGTGAAACCACCAAATCGATGTAAAAAAGTACAAGATATTTTTGAATAACTTTTTTTCTGAAAGTCATAGAGACTTGGGCATTTTAGGATTGATAAAGGGTAGCGTGCCACACAACCACACCGAATTTCAGCACGTTTCGAGCAAGCAGCGCGGAGTTATTCACCCTATGGTGAATATGGCTTAGAGTTGCAATGAGGGTTAGGGTTAGGGTTGTGATTAGGGTTAGGGTTAGGGTTGTGATTAGGGTTAGGGTTAGGGTTGTGATTAGGGTTAGGGTTAGGGTTGAGTACCCATTGGAGATCAAGATGTTCTTCCATAACTTTTTTTCTGTAGGTCATAGAGACTTGGAAGTTGGTTCCATCTCCACTAATGTGGCTATGCCCGATCCATTGGTACCACCCCCGGGCTTCTACGACCTTTGGAAGGGGTAGGGTTAGGGTTGTGATTAGTGTTTGCTTTTTGGGTTGTGATTAGGGTTAGGGTTAGGGATGAAAACCTATAGGAGTTCAAGATATTCTTCAATAACCTTTTTTCTGAAGGTCATAGAGACTTGGAAGTTGGTTCCATCTCCACTAATGTGTCTATGCCCGATCCATTGGGACCATCCCCGAGCTTCTACGACCTTCGGAAATGGTGAAACCACCAAATCGATGTAAAAAAGTACAAGATATTTTTGAATAACTTTTTTTCTGAAAGTCATAGAGACTTGGGCATTTTAGGATTGATAAAGGGTAGCGTGCCACACAACCACACCGAATTTCAGCACGTTTCGAGCAAGCAGCGCGGAGTTATTCACCCTATGGTGAATATGGCTTAGAGTTGCAATGAGGGTTAGGGTTAGGGTTGTGATTAGGGTTAGGGTTAGGGTTGTGATTAGGGTTAGGGTTAGGGTTGTGATTAGGGTTAGGGTTAGGGTTGAGTACCCATTGGAGATCAAGATGTTCTTCCATAACTTTTTTTCTGTAGGTCATAGAGACTTGGAAGTTGGTTCCATCTCCACTAATGTGCCTATGCCCGATCCATTGGTACCACCCCCGGGCTTCTACGACCTTTGGAAGGGGTAGGGTTAGGGTTGTGATTAGTGTTTGCTTTTTGGGTTGTGATTAGGGTTAGGGTTAGGGATGAAAACCTATAGGAGTTCAAGATATTCTTCAATAACTTTTTTTCTGAAGGTCATAGAGACTTGGAAGTTGGTTCCATCTCCACTAATGTGTCTATGCCCGATCCATTGGGACCATCCCCGAGCTTCTACGACCTTCGGAAATGGTGAAACCACCAAATCGATGTAAAAAAGTACAAGATATTTTTGAATAACTTTTTTTCTGAAAGTCATAGAGACTTGGGCATTTTAGGATTGATAAAGGGTAGCGTGCCACACAACCACACCGAATTTCAGCACGTTTCGAGCAAGCAGCGCGGAGTTATTCACCCTATGGTGAATATGGCTTAGAGTTGCAATGAGGGTTAGGGTTAGGGTTGTGATTAGGGTTAGGGTTGTGATTAGGGTTAGGGTTAGGGTTGTGATTAGGGTTAGGGTTAGGGTTGAGTACCCATTGGAGATCAAGATGTTCTTCCATAACTTTTTTTCTGTAGGTCATAGAGACTTGGAAGTTGGTTCCATCTCCACTAATGTGGCTATGCCCGATCCATTGGTACCACCCCCGGGCTTCTACGACCTTTGGAAGGGGTAGGGTTAGGGTTGTGATTAGTGTTTGCTTTTTGGGTTGTGATTAGGGTTAGGGTTAGGGATGAAAACCTATAGGAGTTCAAGATATTCTTCAATAACTTTTTTTCTGAAGGTCATAGAGACTTGGAAGTTGGTTCCATCTCCACTAATGTGTCTATGCCCGATCCATTGGGACCATCCCCGAGCTTCTACGACCTTCGGAAATGGTGAAACCACCAAATCGATGTAAAAAAGTACAAGATATTTTTGAATAACTTTTTTTCTGAAAGTCATAGAGACTTGGGCATTTTAGGATTGATAAAGGGTAGCGTGCCACACAACCACACCGAATTTCAGCACGTTTCGAGCAAGCAGCGCGGAGTTATTCACCCTATGGTGAATATGGCTTAGAGTTGCAATGAGGGTTAGGGTTAGGGTTGTGATTAGGGTTAGGGTTAGGGTTGTGATTAGGGTTAGGGTTAGGGTTGTGATTAGGGTTAGGGTTAGGGTTGTGATTAGGGTTAGGGTTAGGGTTGAGTACCCATTGGAGATCAAGATGTTCTTCCATAACTTTTTTTCTGTAGGTCATAGAGACTTGGAAGTTGGTTCCATCTCCACTAATGTGGCTATGCCCGATCCATTGGTACCACCCCCGGGCTTCTACGACCTTTGGAAGGGGTAGGGTTAGGGTTGTGATTAGTGTTTGCTTTTTGGGTTGTGATTAGGGTTAGGGTTAGGGATGAAAACCTATAGGAGTTCAAGATATTCTTCAATAACTTTTTTTCTGAAGGTCATAGAGACTTGGAAGTTGGTTCCATCTCCACTAATGTGTCTATGCCCGATCCATTGGGACCATCCCCGAGCTTCTACGACCTTCGGAAATGGTGAAACCACCAAATCTATGTTAAAAAGTACAAGATATTTTTGAATAACTTTTTTTCTGAAAGTCATAGAGACTTGGGCATTTTATGATTGATAAAGGGTAGCCTGCCACACAACCACACCGAATTTCAGCACGTTTCGAGCAAGCAGCGCGGAGTTATTCACCCTATGGTGAATATGGCTTAGAGTTGCAATGAGGGTTAGGGTTAGGGTTGTGATTAGGGTTAGGGTTAGGGTTGTGATTAGGGTTAGTGTTAGGGTTGAGTACCCATTGGAGATCAAGATGTTCTTCCATAACTTTTTTTCTGTAGGTCATAGAGACTTGGAAGTTGGTTCCATCTCCACTAATGTGGCTATGCCCGATCCATTGGTACCACCCCCGGGCTTCTACGACCTTTGGAAGGGGTAGGGTTAGGGTTGTGATTAGTGTTTGCTTTTTGGGTTGTGATTAGGGTTAGGGTTAGGGATGAAAACCTATAGGAGTTCAAGATATTCTTCAATAACTTTTTTTCTGAAGGTCATAGAGACTTGGAAGTTGGTTCCATCTCCACTAATGTGTCTATGCCCGATCCATTGGGACCATCCCCGAGCTTCTACGACCTTCGGAAATGGTGAAACCACCAAATCGATGTAAAAAAGTACAAGATATTTTTGAATAACTTTTTTTCTGAAAGTCATAGAGACTTGGGCATTTTAGGATTGATAAAGGGTAGCGTGCCACACAACCACACCGAATTTCAGCACGTTTCGAGCAAGCAGCGCGGAGTTATTCACCCTATGGTGAATATGGCTTAGAGTTGCAATGAGGGTTAGGGTTAGGGTTGTGATTAGGGTTAGGGTTAGGGTTGTGATTAGGGTTAGGGTTAGGGTTGTGATTAGGGTTAGGGTTAGGGTTGAGTACCCATTGGAGATCAAGATGTTCTTCCATAACTTTTTTTCTGTAGGTCATAGAGACTTGGAAGTTGGTTCCATCTCCACTAATGTGGCTATGCCCGATCCATTGGTACCACCCCCGGGCTTCTACGACCTTTGGAAGGGGTAGGGTTAGGGTTGTGATTAGTGTTTGCTTTTTGGGTTGTGATTAGGGTTAGGGTTAGGGATGAAAACCTATAGGAGTTCAAGATATTCTTCAATAACTTTTTTTCTGAAGGTCATAGAGACTTGGAAGTTGGTTCCATCTCCACTAATGTGTCTATGCCCGATCCATTGGGACCATCCCCGAGCTTCTACGACCTTCGGAAATGGTGAAACCACCAAATCTATGTTAAAAAGTACAAGATATTTTTGAATAACTTTTTTTCTGAAAGTCATAGAGACTTGGGCATTTTATGATTGATAAAGGGTAGCCTGCCACACAACCACACCGAATTTCAGCACGTTTCGAGCAAGCAGCGCAGAGTTATTCACCCTATGGTGAATATGGCTTAGAGTTGCAATGAGGGTTAGGGTTAGGGTTGTGATTAGGGTTAGGGTTAGGGTTGTGATTAGGGTTAGTGTTAGGGTTGAGTACCCATTGGAGATCAAGATGTTCTTCCATAACTTTTTTTCTGTAGGTCATAGAGACTTGGAAGTTGGTTCCATCTCCACTAATGTGGCTATGCCCGATCCATTGGTACCACCCCCGGGCTTCTACGACCTTTGGAAGGGGTAGGGTTAGGGTTGTGATTAGTGTTTGCTTTTTGGGTTGTGATTAGGGTTAGGGTTAGGGATGAAAACCTATAGGAGTTCAAGATATTCTTCAATAACTTTTTTTCTGAAGGTCATAGAGACTTGGAAGTTGGTTCCATCTCCACTAATGTGTCTATGCCCGATCCATTGGGACCATCCCCAAGCTTCTACGACCTTCGGAAATGGTGAAACCACCAAATCGATGTAAAAAAGTACAAGATATTTTTGAATAACTTTTTTTCTGAAAGTCATAGAGACTTGGGCATTTTAGGATTGATAAAGGGTAGCGTGCCACACAACCACACCGAATTTCAGCACGTTTCGAGCAAGCAGCGCGGAGTTATTCACCCTATGGTGAATATGGCTTAGAGTTGCAATGAGGGTTAGGGTTAGGGTTGTGATTAGGGTTAGGGTTAGGGTTGTGATTAGGGTTAGGGTTAGGGTTGTGATTAGGGTTAGGGTTAGGGTTGAGTACCCATTGGAGATCAAGATGTTCTTCCATAACTTTTTTTCTGTAGGTCATAGAGACTTGGAAGTTGGTTCCATCTCCACTAATGTGCCTATGCCCGATCCATTGGTACCACCCCCGGGCTTCTACGACCTTTGGAAGGGGTATGGTTAGGGTTGTGATTAGTGTTTGCTTTTTGGGTTGTGATTAGGGTTAGGGTTAGGGATGAAAACCTATAGGAGTTCAAGATATTCTTCAATAACTTTTTTTCTGAAGGTCATAGAGACTTGGAAGTTGGTTCCATCTCCACTAATGTGTCTATGCCCGATCCATTGGGACCATCACCGAGCTTCTATGACCTTCGGAAATGGTGAAACCACCAAATCGATGTAAAAAAGTACAAGATATTTTTGAATAACTTTTTTTCTGAAAGTCATAGAGACTTGGGCATTTTAGGATTGATAAAGGGTAGCGTGCCACACAACCACACCGAATTTCAGCACGTTTCGAGCAAGCAGCGCGGAGTTATTCACCCTATGGTGAATATGGCTTAGAGTTGCAATGAGGGTTAGGGTTAGGGTTGTGATTAGGGTTAGGGTTGTGATTAGGGTTAGGGTTAGGGTTGTGATTAGGGTTAGGGTTAGGGTTGAGTACCCATTGGAGATCAAGATGTTCTTCCATAACTTTTTTTCTGTAGGTCATAGAGACTTGGAAGTTGGTTCCATCTCCACTAATGTGGCTATGCCCGATCCATTGGTACCACCCCCGGGCTTCTACGACCTTTGGAAGGGGTAGGGTTAGGGTTGTGATTAGTGTTTGCTTTTTGGGTTGTGATTAGGGTTAGGGTTAGGGATGAAAACCTATAGGAGTTCAAGATATTCTTCAATAACTTTTTTTCTGAAGGTCATAGAGACTTGGAAGTTGGTTCCATCTCCACTAATGTGTCTATGCCCGATCCATTGGGACCATCCCCGAGCTTCTACGACCTTCGGAAATGGTGAAACCACCAAATCGATGTAAAAAAGTACAAGATATTTTTGAATAACTTTTTTTCTGAAAGTCATAGAGACTTGGGCATTTTAGGATTGATAAAGGGTAGCGTGCCACACAACCACACCGAATTTCAGCACGTTTCGAGCAAGCAGCGCGGAGTTATTCACCCTATGGTGAATATGGCTTAGAGTTGCAATGAGGGTTAGGGTTAGGGTTGTGATTAGGGTTAGGGTTGTGATTAGGGTTAGGGTTAGGGTTGTGATTAGGGTTAGGGTTAGGGTTGAGTACCCATTGGAGATCAAGATGTTCTTCCATAACTTTTTTTCTGTAGGTCATAGAGACTTGGAAGTTGGTTCCATCTCCACTAATGTGGCTATGCCCGATCCATTGGTACCACCCCCGGGCTTCTACGACCTTTGGAAGGGGTAGGGTTAGGGTTGTGATTAGTGTTTGCTTTTTGGGTTGTGATTAGGGTTAGGGTTAGGGATGAAAACCTATAGGAGTTCAAGATATTCTTCAATAACTTTTTTTCTGAAGGTCATAGAGACTTGGAAGTTGGTTCCATCTCCACTAATGTGTCTATGCCCGATCCATTGGGACCATCCCCGAGCTTCTACGACCTTCGGAAATGGTGAAACCACCAAATCGATGTAAAAAAGTACAAGATATTTTTGAATAACTTTTTTTCTGAAAGTCATAGAGACTTGGGCATTTTAGGATTGATAAAGGGTAGCGTGCCACACAACCACACCGAATTTCAGCACGTTTCGAGCAAGCAGCGCGGAGTTATTCACCCTATGGTGAATATGGCTTAGAGTTGCAATGAGGGTTAGGGTTAGGGTTGTGATTAGGGTTAGGGTTAGGGTTGTGATTAGGGTTAGGGTTAGGGTTGTGATTAGGGTTAGGGTTAGGGTTGAGTACCCATTGGAGATCAAGATGTTCTTCCATAACTTTTTTTCTGTAGGTCATAGAGACTTGGAAGTTGGTTCCATCTCCACTAATGTGCCTATGCCCGATCCATTGGTACCACCCCCGGGCTTCTACGACCTTTGGAAGGGGTATGGTTAGGGTTGTGATTAGTGTTTGCTTTTTGGGTTGTGATTAGGGTTAGGGTTAGGGATGAAAACCTATAGGAGTTCAAGATATTCTTCAATAACTTTTTTTCTGAAGGTCATAGAGACTTGGAAGTTGGTTCCATCTCCACTAATGTGTCTATGCCCGATCCATTGGGACCATCACCGAGCTTCTATGACCTTCGGAAATGGTGAAACCACCAAATCGATGTAAAAAAGTACAAGATATTTTTGAATAACTTTTTTTCTGAAAGTCATAGAGACTTGGGCATTTTAGGATTGATAAAGGGTAGCGTGCCACACAACCACACCGAATTTCAGCACATTTCGAGCAAGCAGCGCGGAGTTATTCACCCTATGGTGAATATGGCTTAGAGTTGCAATGAGGGTTAGGGTTAGGGTTGTGATTAGGGTTAGGGTTGTGATTAGGGTTAGGGTTAGGGTTGTGATTAGGGTTAGGGTTAGGGTTGAGTACCCATTGGAGATCAAGATGTTCTTCCATAACTTTTTTTCTGTAGGTCATAGAGACTTGGAAGTTGGTTCCATCTCGACTAATGTGGCTATGCCCGATCCATTGGTACCACCCCCGGGCTTCTACGACCTTTGGAAGGGGTAGGGTTAGGGTTGTGATTAGTGTTTGCTTTTTGGGTTGTGATTAGGGTTAGGGTTAGGGATGAAAACCTATAGGAGTTCAAGATATTCTTCAATAACTTTTTTTCTGAAGGTCATAGAGACTTGGAAGTTGGTTCCATCTCCACTAATGTGTCTATGCCCGATCCATTGGGACCATCCCCGAGCTTCTACGACCTTCGGAAATGGTGAAACCACCAAATCGATGTAAAAAAGTACAAGATATTTTTGAATAACTTTTTTTCTGAAAGTCATAGAGACTTGGGCATTTTAGGATTGATAAAGGGTAGCGTGCCACACAACCACACCGAATTTCAGCACGTTTCGAGCAAGCAGCGCGGAGTTATTCACCCTATGGTGAATATGGCTTAGAGTTGCAATGAGGGTTAGGGTTAGGGTTGTGATTAGGGTTAGGGTTAGGGTTGAGTACCCATTGGAGATCAAGATGTTCTTCCATAACTTTTTTTCTGTAGGTCATAGAGACTTGGAAGTTGGTTCCATCTCCACTAATGTGGCTATGCCCGATCCATTGGTACCACCCCCGGGCTTCTACGACCTTTGGAAGGGGTAGGGTTAGGGTTGTGATTAGTGTTTGCTTTTTGGGTTGTGATTAGGGTTAGGGTTAGGGATGAAAACCTATAGGAGTTCAAGATATTCTTCAATAACTTTTTTTCTGAAGGTCATAGAGACTTGGAAGTTGGTTCCATCTCCACTAATGTGTCTATGCCCGATCCATTGGGACCATCCCCGAGCTTCTACGACCTTCGGAAATGGTGAAACCACCAAATCGATGTAAAAAAGTACAAGATATTTTTGAATAACTTTTTTTCTGAAAGTCATAGAGACTTGGGCATTTTAGGATTGATAAAGGGTAGCGTGCCACACAACCACACCGAATTTCAGCACGTTTCGAGCAAGCAGCGCGGAGTTATTCACCCTATGGTGAATATGGCTTAGAGTTGCAATGAGGGTTAGGGTTAGGGTTGTGATTAGGGTTAGGGTTAGGGTTGTGATTAGGGTTAGGGTTAGGGTTGTGATTAGGGTTAGGGTTAGGGTTGAGTACCCATTGGAGATCAAGATGTTCTTCCATAACTTTTTTTCTGTAGGTCATAGAGACTTGGAAGTTGGTTCCATCTCCACTAATGTGGCTATGCCCGATCCATTGGTACCACCCCCGGGCTTCTACGACCTTTGGAAGGGGTAGGGTTAGGGTTGTGATTAGTGTTTGCTTTTTGGGTTGTGATTAGGGTTAGGGTTAGGGATGAAAACCTATAGGAGTTCAAGATATTCTTCAATAACTTTTTTTCTGAAGGTCATAGAGACTTGGAAGTTGGTTCCATCTCCACTAATGTGTCTATGCCCGATCCATTGGGACCATCCCCGAGCTTCTACAACCTTCGGAAATGGTGAAACCACCAAATCGATGTAAAAAAGTACAAGATATTTTTGAATAACTTTTTTTCTGAAAGTCATAGAGACTTGGGCATTTTAGGCTTGATAAAGGGTAGCGTGCCACACAACCACACCGAATTTCAGCACGTTTCGAGCAAGCAACGCGGAGTTATTCACCCTATGGTGAATATGGCTTAGAGTTGCAATGAGGGTTAGGGTTAGGGTTGTGATTAGGGTTAGGGTTAGGGTTGTGATTAGGGTTAGGGTTAGGGTTGTGATTAGGGTTAGGGTTAGGGTTGTGATTAGGGTTAGGGTTAGGGTTGTGATTAGGGTTAGGGTTAGGGTTGAGTACCCATTGGAGATCAAGATGTTCTTCCATAACTTTTTTTCTGTAGGTCATAGAGACTTGGAAGTTGGTTCCATCTCCACTAATGTGGCTATGCCCGATCCATTGGTACCACCCCCGGGCTTCTACGACCTTTGGAAGGGGTAGGGTTAGGGTTGTGATTAGTGTTTGCTTTTTGGGTTGTGATTAGGGTTAGGGTTAGGGATGAAAACCTATAGGAGTTCAAGATATTCTTCAATAACTTTTTTTCTGAAGGTCATAGAGACTTGGAAGTTGGTTCCATCTCCACTAATGTGTCTATGCCCGATCCATTGGGACCATCCCCGAGCTTCTACGACCTTCGGAAATGGTGAAACCACCAAATCGATGTAAAAAAGTACAAGATATTTTTGAATAACTTTTTTTCTGAAAGTCATAGAGACTTGGGCATTTTAGGATTGATAAAGGGTAGCGTGCCACACAACCACACCGAATTTCAGCACGTTTCGAGCAAGCAGCGCGGAGTTATTCACCCTATGGTGAATATGGCTTAGAGTTGCAATGAGGGTTAGGGTTAGGGTTGTGATTAGGGTTAGGGTTAGGGTTGAGTACCCATTGGAGATCAAGATGTTCTTCCATAACTTTTTTTCTGTAGGTCATAGAGACTTGGAAGTTGGTTCCATCTCCACTAATGTGGCTATGCCCGATCCATTGGTACCACCCCCGGGCTTCTACGACCTTTGGAAGGGGTAGGGTTAGGGTTGTGATTAGTGTTTGCTTTTTGGGTTGTGATTAGGGTTAGGGTTAGGGATGAAAACCTATAGGAGTTCAAGATATTCTTCAATAACTTTTTTTCTGAAGGTCATAGAGACTTGGAAGTTGGTTCCATCTCCACTAATGTGTCTATGCCCGATCCATTGGGACCATCCCCGAGCTTCTACGACCTTCGGAAATGGTGAAACCACCAAATCGATGTAAAAAAGTACAAGATATTTTTGAATAACTTTTTTTCTGAAAGTCATAGAGACTTGGGCATTTTAGGATTGATAAAGGGTAGCGTGTCACACAACCACACCGAATTTCAGCACGTTTCGAGCAAGCAGCGCGGAGTTATTCACCCTATGGTGAATATGGCTTAGAGTTGCAATGAGGGTTAGGGTTAGGGTTGTGATTAGGGTTAGGGTTAGGGTTGTGATTAGGGTTAGGGTTAGGGTTGTGATTAGGGTTAGGGTTAGGGTTGAGTACCCATTGGAGATCAAGATGTTCTTCCATAACTTTTTTTCTGTAGGTCATAGAGACTTGGAAGTTGGTTCCATCTCGACTAATGTGGCTATGCCCGATCCATTGGTACCACCCCCGGGCTTCTACGACCTTTGGAAGGGGTAGGGTTAGGGTTGTGATTAGTGTTTGCTTTTTGGGTTGTGATTAGGGTTAGGGTTAGGGATGAAAACCTATAGGAGTTCAAGATATTCTTCAATAACTTTTTTTCTGAAGGTCATAGAGACTTGGAAGTTGGTTCCATCTCCACTAATGTGTCTATGCCCGATCCATTGGGACCATCCCCGAGCTTCTACGACCTTCGGAAATGGTGAAACCACCAAATCGATGTAAAAAAGTACAAGATATTTTTGAATAACTTTTTTTCTGAAAGTCATAGAGACTTGGGCATTTTAGGATTGATAAAGGGTAGCGTGCCACACAACCACACCGAATTTCAGCACGTTTCGAGCAAGCAGCGCGGAGTTATTCACCCTATGGTGAATATGGCTTAGAGTTGCAATGAGGGTTAGGGTTAGGGTTGTGATTAGGGTTAGGGTTAGGGTTGTGATTAGGGTTAGGGTTAGGGTTGTGATTAGGGTTAGGGTTAGGGTTGAGTACCCATTGGAGATCAAGATGTTCTTCCATAACTTTTTTTCTGTAGGTCATAGAGACTTGGAAGTTGGTTCCATCTCCACTAATGTGGCTATGCCCGATCCATTGGTACCACCCCCGGGCTTCTACGACCTTTGGAAGGGGTAGGGTTAGGGTTGTGATTAGTGTTTGCTTTTTGGGTTGTGATTAGGGTTAGGGTTAGGGATGAAAACCTATAGGAGTTCAAGATATTCTTCAATAACTTTTTTTCTGAAGGTCATAGAGACTTGGAAGTTGGTTCCATCTCCACTAATGTGTCTATGCCCGATCCATTGGGACCATCCCCGAGCTTCTACAACCTTCGGAAATGGTGAAACCACCAAATCGATGTAAAAAAGTACAAGATATTTTTGAATAACTTTTTTTCTGAAAGTCATAGAGACTTGGGCATTTTAGGCTTGATAAAGGGTAGCGTGCCACACAACCACACCGAATTTCAGCACGTTTCGAGCAAGCAACGCGGAGTTATTCACCCTATGGTGAATATGGCTTAGAGTTGCAATGAGGGTTAGGGTTAGGGTTGTGATTAGGGTTAGGGTTAGGGTTGTGATTAGGGTTAGGGTTAGGGTTGTGATTAGGGTTAGGGTTAGGGTTGTGATTAGGGTTAGGGTTAGGGTTGAGTACCCATTGGAGATCAAGATGTTCTTCCATAACTTTTTTTCTGTAGGTCATAGAGACTTGGAAGTTGGTTCCATCTCCACTAATGTGGCTATGCCCGATCCATTGGTACCACCCCCGGGCTTCTACGACCTTTGGAAGGGGTAGGGTTAGGGTTGTGATTAGTGTTTGCTTTTTGGGTTGTGATTAGGGTTAGGGTTAGGGATGAAAACCTATAGGAGTTCAAGATATTCTTCAATAACTTTTTTTCTGAAGGTCATAGAGACTTGGAAGTTGGTTCCATCTCCACTAATGTGTCTATGCCCGATCCATTGGGACCATCCCCGAGCTTCTACGACCTTCGGAAATGGTGAAACCACCAAATCGATGTAAAAAAGTACAAGATATTTTTGAATAACTTTTTTTCTGAAAGTCATAGAGACTTGGGCATTTAAGGATTGATAAAGGGTACCGTGCCACACAACCACACCGAATTTCAGCACATTTCGAGCAAGCAGCGCAGAGTTATTCACCCTATGGTGAATATGGCTTAGAGTTGCAATGAGGGTTAGGGTTAGGGTTGTGATTAGGGTTAGGGTTAGGGTTGTGATTAGGGTTAGGGTTAGGGTTGTGATTAGGGTTAGGGTTAGGGTTGAGTACCCATTGGAGATCAAGATGTTCTTCCATAACTTTTTTTCTGTAGGTCATAGAGACTTGGAAGTTGGTTCCATCTCCACTAATGTGGCTATGCCCGATCCATTGGTACCACCCCCGGGCTTCTACGACCTTTGGAAGGGGTAGGGTTAGGGTTGTGATTAGTGTTTGCTTTTTGGGTTGTGATTAGGGTTAGGGTTAGGGATGAAAACCTATAGGAGTTCAAGATATTCTTCAATAACTTTTTTTCTGAAGGTCATAGAGACTTGGAAGTTGGTTCCATCTCCACTAATGTGTCTATGCCCGATCCATTGGGACCATCCCCGAGCTTCTACGACCTTCGGAAATGGTGAAACCACCAAATCGATGTAAAAAAGTACAAGATATTTTTGAATAACTTTTTTTCTGAAAGTCATAGAGACTTGGGCATTTTAGGATTGATAAAGGGTAGCGTGCCACACAACCACACCGAATTTCAGCACGTTTCGAGCAAGCAGCGCGGAGTTATTCACCCTATGGTGAATATGGCTTAGAGTTGCAATGAGGGTTAGGGTTAGGGTTGTGATTAGGGTTAGGGTTGTGATTAGGGTTAGGGTTAGGGTTGTGATTAGGGTTAGGGTTAGGGTTGAGTACCCATTGGAGATCAAGATGTTCTTCCATAACTTTTTTTCTGTAGGTCATAGAGACTTGGAAGTTGGTTCCATCTCCACTAATGTGGCTATGCCCGATCCATTGGTACCACCCCCGGGCTTCTACGACCTTTGGAAGGGGTAGGGTTAGGGTTGTGATTAGTGTTTGCTTTTTGGGTTGTGATTAGGGTTAGGGTTAGGGATGAAAACCTATAGGAGTTCAAGATATTCTTCAATAACTTTTTTTCTGAAGGTCATAGAGACTTGGAAGTTGGTTCCATCTCCACTAATGTGTCTATGCCCGATCCATTGGGACCATCCCCGAGCTTCTACGACCTTCGGAAATGGTGAAACCACCAAATCGATGTAAAAAAGTACAAGATATTTTTGAATAACTTTTTTTCTGAAAGTCATAGAGACTTGGGCATTTTAGGATTGATAAAGGGTACCGTGCCACACAACCACACCGAATTTCAGCACATTTCGAGCAAGCAGCGCGGAGTTATTCACCCTATGGTGAATATTGCTTAGAGTTGCAATGAGGGTTAGGGTTAGGGTTGTGATTAGGGTTAGGGTTAGGGTTGTGATTAGGGTTAGGGTTAGGGTTGTGATTAGGGTTAGGGTTAGGGTTGTGATTAGGGTTAGGGTTAGGGTTGAGTACCCATTGGAGATCAAGATGTTCTTCCATAACTTTTTTTCTGTAGGTCATAGAGACTTGGAAGTTGGTTCCATCTCCACTAATGTGGCTATGCCCGATCCATTGGTACCACCCCCGGGCTTCTACGACCTTTGGAAGGGGTAGGGTTAGGGTTGTGATTAGTGTTTGCTTTTTGGGTTGTGATTAGGGTTAGGGTTAGGGATGAAAACCTATAGGAGTTCAAGATATTCTTCAATAACTTTTTTTCTGAAGGTCATAGAGACTTGGAAGTTGGTTCCATCTCCACTAATGTGTCTATGCCCGATCCATTGGGACCATCCCCGAGCTTCTACGACCTTCGGAAATGGTGAAACCACCAAATCTATGTTAAAAAGTACAAGATATTTTTGAATAACTTTTTTTCTGAAAGTCATAGAGACTTGGGCATTTTATGATTGATAAAGGGTAGCCTGCCACACAACCACACCGAATTTCAGCACGTTTCGAGCAAGCAGCGCGGAGTTATTCACCCTATGGTGAATATGGCTTAGAGTTGCAATGAGGGTTAGGGTTAGGGTTGTGATTAGGGTTAGGGTTAGGGTTGTGATTAGGGTTAGTGTTAGGGTTGAGTACCCATTGGAGATCAAGATGTTCTTCCATAACTTTTTTTCTGTAGGTCATAGAGACTTGGAAGTTGGTTCCATCTCCACTAATGTGGCTATGCCCGATCCATTGGTACCACCCCCGGGCTTCTACGACCTTTGGAAGGGGTAGGGTTAGGGTTGTGATTAGTGTTTGCTTTTTGGGTTGTGATTAGGGTTAGGGTTAGGGATGAAAACCTATAGGAGTTCAAGATATTCTTCAATAACTTTTTTTCTGAAGGTCATAGAGACTTGGAAGTTGGTTCCATCTCCACTAATGTGTCTATGCCCGATCCATTGGGACCATCCCCGAGCTTCTACGACCTTCGGAAATGGTGAAACCACCAAATCGATGTAAAAAAGTACAAGATATTTTTGAATAACTTTTTTTCTGAAAGTCATAGAGACTTGGGCATTTTAGGATTGATAAAGGGTAGCGTGCCACACAACCACACTGAATTTCAGCACGTTTCGAGCAAGCAGCGCGGAGTTATTCACCCTATGGTGAATATGGCTTAGAGTTGCAATGAGGGTTAGGGTTAGGGTTGTGATTAGGGTTAGGGTTAGGGTTGTGATTAGGGTTAGGGTTAGGGTTGTGATTAGGGTTAGGGTTAGGGTTGAGTACCCATTGGAGATCAAGATGTTCTTCCATAACTTTTTTTCTGTAGGTCATAGAGACTTGGAAGTTGGTTCCATCTCCACTAATGTGGCTATGCCCGATCCATTGGTACCACCCCCGGGCTTCTACGACCTTTGGAAGGGGTAGGGTTAGGGTTGTGATTAGTGTTTGCTTTTTGGGTTGTGATTAGGGTTAGGGTTAGGGATGAAAACCTATAGGAGTTCAAGGTATTCTTCAATAACTTTTTTTCTGAAGGTCATAGAGACTTGGAAGTTGGTTCCATCTCCACTAATGTGTCTATGCCCGATCCATTGGGACCATCCCCGAGCTTCTACGACCTTCGGAAATGGTGAAACCACCAAATCGATGTAAAAAAGTACAAGATATTTTTGAATAACTTTTTTTCTGAAAGTCATAGAGACTTGGGCATTTTAGGATTGATAAAGGGTAGCGTGCCACACAACCACACCGAATTTCAGCACGTTTCGAGCAAGCAGCGCGGAGTTATTCACCCTATGGTGAATATGGCTTAGAGTTGCAATGAGGGTTAGGGTTAGGGTTGTGATTAGGGTTAGGGTTAGGGTTGTGATTAGGGTTAGGGTTAGGGTTGTGATTAGGGTTAGGGTTAGGGTTGAGTACCCATTGGAGATCAAGATGTTCTTCCATAACTTTTTTTCTGTAGGTCATAGAGACTTGGAAGTTGGTTCCATCTCCACTAATGTGCCTATGCCCGATCCATTGGTACCACCCCCGGGCTTCTACGACCTTTGGAAGGGGTATGGTTAGGGTTGTGATTAGTGTTTGCTTTTTGGGTTGTGATTAGGGTTAGGGTTAGGGATGAAAACCTATAGGAGTTCAAGATATTCTTCAATAACTTTTTTTCTGAAGGTCATAGAGACTTGGAAGTTGGTTCCATCTCCACTAATGTGTCTATGCCCGATCCATTGGGACCATCACCGAGCTTCTATGACCTTCGGAAATGGTGAAACCACCAAATCGATGTAAAAAAGTACAAGATATTTTTGAATAACTTTTTTTCTGAAAGTCATAGAGACTTGGGCATTTTAGGATTGATAAAGGGTAGCGTGCCACACAACCACACCGAATTTCAGCACGTTTCGAGCAAGCAGCGCGGAGTTATTCACCCTATGGTGAATATGGCTTAGAGTTGCAATGAGGGTTAGGGTTGTGATTAGGGTTAAGGTTAGGGTTGTGATTAGGGTTAGGGTTAGGGTTGTGATTAGGGTTAGGGTTAGGGTTGAGTACCCATTGGAGATCAAGATGTTCTTCCATAACTTTTTTTCTGTAGGTCATAGAGACTTGGAAGTTGGTTCCATCTCCACTAATGTGCCTATGCCCGATCCATTGGTACCACCCCCGGGCTTCTACGACCTTTGGAAGGGGTATGGTTAGGGTTGTGATTAGTGTTTGCTTTTTGGGTTGTGATTAGGGTTAGGGTTAGGGATGAAAACCTATAGGAGTTCAAGATATTCTTCAATAACTTTTTTTCTGAAGGTCATAGAGACTTGGAAGTTGGTTCCATCTCCACTAATGTGTCTATGCCCGATCCATTGGGACCATCACCGAGCTTCTATGACCTTCGGAAATGGTGAAACCACCAAATCGATGTAAAAAAGTACAAGATATTTTTGAATAACTTTTTTTCTGAAAGTCATAGAGACTTGGGCATTTTAGGATTGATAAAGGGTAGCGTGCCACACAACCACACCGAATTTCAGCACGTTTCGAGCAAGCAGCGCGGAGTTATTCACCCTATGGTGAATATGGCTTAGAGTTGCAATGAGGGTTAGGGTTGTGATTAGGGTTAAGGTTAGGGTTGTGATTAGGGTTAGGGTTAGGGTTGTGATTAGGGTTAGGGTTAGGGTTGAGTACCCATTGGAGATCAAGATGTTCTTCCATAACTTTTTTTCTGTAGGTCATAGAGACTTGGAAGTTGGTTCCATCTCCACTAATGTGGCTATGCCCGATCCATTGGTACCACCCCCGGGCTTCTACGACCTTTGGAAGGGGTAGGGTTAGGGTTGTGATTAGTGTTTGCTTTTTGGGTTGTGATTAGGGTTAGGGTTAGGGATGAAAACCTATAGGAGTTCAAGATATTCTTCAATAACTTTTTTTCTGAAGGTCATAGAGACTTGGAAATTGGTTCCATCTCCACTAATGTGTCTATGCCCGATCCATTGGGACCATCCCCGAGCTTCTACGACCTTCGGAAATGGTGAAACCACCAAATTTATGTAAAAAAGTACAAGATATTTTTGAATAACTTTTTTTCTGAAAGTCATAGAGACTTGGGCATTTTAGGATTGATAAAGGGTAGCGTGCCACACAACCACACCGAATTTCAGCACGTTTCGAGCAAGCAGCGCGGAGTTATTCACCCTATGGTGAATATGGCTTAGAGTTGCAATGAGGGTTAGGGTTAGGGTTGTGATTAGGGTTAGGGTTAGGGTTGTGATTAGGGTTAGGGTTAGGGTTGTGATTAGGGTTAGGGTTAGGGTTGAGTACCCATTGGAGATCAAGATGTTCTTCCATAACTTTTTTTCTGTAGGTCATAGAGACTTGGAAGTTGGTTCCATCTCCACTAATGTGGCTATGCCCGATCCATTGGTACCACCCCCGGGCTTCTACGACCTTTGGAAGGGGTAGGGTTAGGGTTGTGATTAGTGTTTGCTTTTTGGGTTGTGATTAGGGTTAGGGTTAGGGATGAAAACCTATAGGAGTTCAAGATATTCTTCAATAACTTTTTTTCTGAAGGTCATAGAGACTTGGAAGTTGGTTCCATCTCCACTAATGTGTCTATGCCCGATCCATTGGGACCATCCCCGAGCTTCTACGAGCTTCGGAAATGGTGAAACCACCAAATCGATGTAAAAAACGACAAGATATTTTTGAATAACTTTTTTTCCGAAAGTCATAGAGACTTGGGCATTTTAGGCTTGATAAAGGGTAGCGTGCCACACAACCACACCGAATTTCAGCACGTTTCGAGCAAGCAACGCGGAGTTATTCACCCTATGGTGAATATGGCTTAGAGTTGCAATGAGGGTTAGGGTTAGGGTTGTGATTAGGGTTAGGGTTGAGTACCCATTGGAGATCAAGATGTTCTTCCATAACTTTTTTTCTGTAGGTCATAGAGACTTGGAAGTTGGTTCCATCTCCACTAATGTGGCTATGCCCGATCCATTGGTACCACCCCCGGGCTTCTACGACCTTTGGAAGGGGTAGGGTTAGGGTTGTGATTAGTGTTTGCTTTTTGGGTTGTGATTAGGGTTAGGGTTAGGGATGAAAACCTATAGGAGTTCAAGATATTCTTCAATAACTTTTTTTCTGAAGGTCATAGAGACTTGGAAGTTGGTTCCATCTCCACTAATGTGTCTATGCCCGATCCATTGGGACCATCCCCGAGCTTCTACGAGCTTCGGAAATGGTGAAACCACCAAATCGATGTAAAAAAGGACAAGATATTTTTGAATAACTTTTTTTCCGAAAGTCATAGAGACTTGGGCATTTTAGGCTTGATAAAGGGTAGCGTGCCACACAACCACACCGAATTTCAGCACGTTTCGAGCAAGCAACGCGGAGTTATTCACCCTATGGTGAATATGGCTTAGAGTTGCAATGAGGGTTAGGGTTAGGGTTGTGATTAGGGTTAGGGTTGAGTACCCATTGGAGATCAAGATGTTCTTCCATAACTTTTTTTCTGTAGGTCATAGAGACTTGGAAGTTGGTTCCATCTCCACTAATGTGGCTATGCCCGATCCATTGGTACCACCCCCGGGCTTCTACGACCTTTGGAAGGGGTAGGGTTAGGGTTGTGATTAGTGTTTGCTTTTTGGGTTGTGATTAGGGTTAGGGTTAGGGATGAAAACCTATAGGAGTTCAAGATATTCTTCAATAACTTTTTTTCTGAAGGTCATAGAGACTTGGAAGTTGGTTCCATCTCCACTAATGTGTCTATGCCCGATCCATTGGGACCATCCCCGAGCTTCTACGAGCTTCGGAAATGGTGAAACCACCAAATCGATGTAAAAAAGGACAAGATATTTTTGAATAACTTTTTTTCCGAAAGTCATAGAGACTTGGGCATTTTAGGCTTGATAAAGGGTAGCGTGCCACACAACCACACTGAATTTCAGCACGTTTCGAGCAAGCAGCGCGGAGTTATTCACCCTATGGTGAATATGGCTTAGAGTTGCAATGAGGGTTAGGGTTAGGGTTGTGATTAGGGTTAGGGTTAGGGTTGTGATTAGGGTTAGGGTTGTGATTAGGGTTAGGGTTAGGGTTGAGTACCCATTGGAGATCAAGATGTTCTTCCATAACTTTTTTTCTGTAGGTCATAGAGACTTGGAAGTTGGTTCCATCTCCACTAATGTGGCTATGCCCGATCCATTGGTACCACCCCCGGGCTTCTACGACCTTTGGAAGGGGTAGGGTTAGGGTTGTGATTAGTGTTTGCTTTTTGGGTTGTGATTAGGGTTAGGGTTAGGGATGAAAACCTATAGGAGTTCAAGATATTCTTCAATAACTTTTTTTCTGAAGGTCATAGAGACTTGGAAGTTGGTTCCATCTCCACTAATGTGTCTATGCCCGATCCATTGGGACCATCCCCGAGCTTCTACGACCTTCGGAAATGGTGAAACCACCAAATCGATGTAAAAAAGTACAAGATATTTTTGAATAACTTTTTTTCTGAAAGTCATAGAGACTTGGGCATTTTAGGATTGATAAAGGGTAGCGTGCCACACAACCACACCGAATTTCAGCACGTTTCGAGCAAGCAGCGCGGAGTTATTCACCCTATGGTGAATATGGCTTAGAGTTGCAATGAGGGTTAGGGTTAGGGTTGTGATTAGGGTTAGGGTTGTGATTAGGGTTAGGGTTAGGGTTGTGATTAGGGTTAGGGTTAGGGTTGAGTACCCATTGGAGATCAAGATGTTCTTCCATAACTTTTTTTCTGTAGGTCATAGAGACTTGGAAGTTGGTTCCATCTCCACTAATGTGGCTATGCCCGATCCATTGGTACCACCCCCGGGCTTCTACGACCTTTGGAAGGGGTAGGGTTAGGGTTGTGATTAGTGTTTGCTTTTTGGGTTGTGATTAGGGTTAGGGTTAGGGATGAAAACCTATAGGAGTTCAAGATATTCTTCAATAACTTTTTTTCTGAAGGTCATAGAGACTTGGAAGTTGGTTCCATCTCCACTAATGTGTCTATGCCCGATCCATTGGGACCATCCCCGAGCTTCTACGACCTTCGGAAATGGTGAAACCACCAAATCGATGTAAAAAAGTACAAGATATTTTTGAATAACTTTTTTTCTGAAAGTCATAGAGACTTGGGCATTTTAGGATTGATAAAGGGTAGCGTGCCACACAACCACACCGAATTTCAGCACGTTTCGAGCAAGCAGCGCGGAGTTATTCACCCTATGGTGAATATGGCTTAGAGTTGCAATGAGGGTTAGGGTTAGGGTTGTGATTAGGGTTAGGGTTAGGGTTGTGATTAGGGTTAGGGTTAGGGTTGAGTACCCATTGGAGATCAAGATGTTCTTCCATAACTTTTTTTCTGTAGGTCATAGAGACTTGGAAGTTGGTTCCATCTCCACTAATGTGGCTATGCCCGATCCATTGGTACCACCCCCGGGCTTCTACGACCTTTGGAAGGGGTAGGGTTAGGGTTGTGATTAGTGTTTGCTTTTTGGGTTGTGATTAGGGTTAGGGTTAGGGATGAAAACCTATAGGAGTTCAAGATATTCTTCAATAACTTTTTTTCTGAAGGTCATAGAGACTTGGAAGTTGGTTCCATCTCCACTAATGTGTCTATGCCCGATCCATTGGGACCATCCCCGAGCTTCTACGACCTTCGGAAATGGTGAAACCACCAAATCGATGTAAAAAAGTACAAGATATTTTTGAATAACTTTTTTTCTGAAAGTCATAGAGACTTGGGCATTTTAGGATTGATAAAGGGTACCGTGCCACACAACCACACCGAATTTCAGCACATTTCGAGCAAGCAGCGCGGAGTTATTCACCCTATGGTGAATATTGCTTAGAGTTGCAATGAGGGTTAGGGTTAGGGTTGTGATTAGGGTTAGGGTTAGGGTTGTGATTAGGGTTAGGGTTAGGGTTGTGATTAGGGTTAGGGTTAGGGTTGTGATTAGGGTTAGGGTTAGGGTTGAGTACCCATTGGAGATCAAGATGTTCTTCCATAACTTTTTTTCTGTAGGTCATAGAGACTTGGAAGTTGGTTCCATCTCCACTAATGTGGCTATGCCCGATCCATTGGTACCACCCCCGGGCTTCTACGACCTTTGGAAGGGGTAGGGTTAGGGTTGTGATTAGTGTTTGCTTTTTGGGTTGTGATTAGGGTTAGGGTTAGGGATGAAAACCTATAGGAGTTCAAGATATTCTTCAATAACTTTTTTTCTGAAGGTCATAGAGACTTGGAAGTTGGTTCCATCTCCACTAATGTGTCTATGCCCGATCCATTGGGACCATCCCCGAGCTTCTACGACCTTCGGAAATGGTGAAACCACCAAATCTATGTTAAAAAGTACAAGATATTTTTGAATAACTTTTTTTCTGAAAGTCATAGAGACTTGGGCATTTTATGATTGATAAAGGGTAGCCTGCCACACAACCACACCGAATTTCAGCACGTTTCGAGCAAGCAGCGCGGAGTTATTCACCCTATGGTGAATATGGCTTAGAGTTGCAATGAGGGTTAGGGTTAGGGTTGTGATTAGGGTTAGGGTTAGGGTTGTGATTAGGGTTAGTGTTAGGGTTGAGTACCCATTGGAGATCAAGATGTTCTTCCATAACTTTTTTTCTGTAGGTCATAGAGACTTGGAAGTTGGTTCCATCTCCACTAATGTGGCTATGCCCGATCCATTGGTACCACCCCCGGGCTTCTACGACCTTTGGAAGGGGTAGGGTTAGGGTTGTGATTAGTGTTTGCTTTTTGGGTTGTGATTAGGGTTAGGGTTAGGGATGAAAACCTATAGGAGTTCAAGATATTCTTCAATAACTTTTTTTCTGAAGGTCATAGAGACTTGGAAGTTGGTTCCATCTCCACTAATGTGTCTATGCCCGATCCATTGGGACCATCCCCGAGCTTCTACGACCTTCGGAAATGGTGAAACCACCAAATCGATGTAAAAAAGTACAAGATATTTTTGAATAACTTTTTTTCTGAAAGTCATAGAGACTTGGGCATTTTAGGATTGATAAAGGGTAGCGTGCCACACAACCACACTGAATTTCAGCACGTTTCGAGCAAGCAGCGCGGAGTTATTCACCCTATGGTGAATATGGCTTAGAGTTGCAATGAGGGTTAGGGTTAGGGTTGTGATTAGGGTTAGGGTTAGGGTTGTGATTAGGGTTAGGGTTAGGGTTGTGATTAGGGTTAGGGTTAGGGTTGAGTACCCATTGGAGATCAAGATGTTCTTCCATAACTTTTTTTCTGTAGGTCATAGAGACTTGGAAGTTGGTTCCATCTCCACTAATGTGGCTATGCCCGATCCATTGGTACCACCCCCGGGCTTCTACGACCTTTGGAAGGGGTAGGGTTAGGGTTGTGATTAGTGTTTGCTTTTTGGGTTGTGATTAGGGTTAGGGTTAGGGATGAAAACCTATAGGAGTTCAAGGTATTCTTCAATAACTTTTTTTCTGAAGGTCATAGAGACTTGGAAGTTGGTTCCATCTCCACTAATGTGTCTATGCCCGATCCATTGGGACCATCCCCGAGCTTCTACGACCTTCGGAAATGGTGAAACCACCAAATCGATGTAAAAAAGTACAAGATATTTTTGAATAACTTTTTTTCTGAAAGTCATAGAGACTTGGGCATTTTAGGATTGATAAAGGGTAGCGTGCCACACAACCACACCGAATTTCAGCACGTTTCGAGCAAGCAGCGCGGAGTTATTCACCCTATGGTGAATATGGCTTAGAGTTGCAATGAGGGTTAGGGTTAGGGTTGTGATTAGGGTTAGGGTTAGGGTTGTGATTAGGGTTAGGGTTAGGGTTGTGATTAGGGTTAGGGTTAGGGTTGAGTACCCATTGGAGATCAAGATGTTCTTCCATAACTTTTTTTCTGTAGGTCATAGAGACTTGGAAGTTGGTTCCATCTCCACTAATGTGCCTATGCCCGATCCATTGGTACCACCCCCGGGCTTCTACGACCTTTGGAAGGGGTATGGTTAGGGTTGTGATTAGTGTTTGCTTTTTGGGTTGTGATTAGGGTTAGGGTTAGGGATGAAAACCTATAGGAGTTCAAGATATTCTTCAATAACTTTTTTTCTGAAGGTCATAGAGACTTGGAAGTTGGTTCCATCTCCACTAATGTGTCTATGCCCGATCCATTGGGACCATCACCGAGCTTCTATGACCTTCGGAAATGGTGAAACCACCAAATCGATGTAAAAAAGTACAAGATATTTTTGAATAACTTTTTTTCTGAAAGTCATAGAGACTTGGGCATTTTAGGATTGATAAAGGGTAGCGTGCCACACAACCACACCGAATTTCAGCACGTTTCGAGCAAGCAGCGCGGAGTTATTCACCCTATGGTGAATATGGCTTAGAGTTGCAATGAGGGTTAGGGTTGTGATTAGGGTTAAGGTTAGGGTTGTGATTAGGGTTAGGGTTAGGGTTGTGATTAGGGTTAGGGTTAGGGTTGAGTACCCATTGGAGATCAAGATGTTCTTCCATAACTTTTTTTCTGTAGGTCATAGAGACTTGGAAGTTGGTTCCATCTCCACTAATGTGGCTATGCCCGATCCATTGGTACCACCCCCGGGCTTCTACGACCTTTGGAAGGGGTAGGGTTAGGGTTGTGATTAGTGTTTGCTTTTTGGGTTGTGATTAGGGTTAGGGTTAGGGATGAAAACCTATAGGAGTTCAAGATATTCTTCAATAACTTTTTTTCTGAAGGTCATAGAGACTTGGAAGTTGGTTCCATCTCCACTAATGTGTCTATGCCCGATCCATTGGGACCATCCCCGAGCTTCTACGACCTTCGGAAATGGTGAAACCACCAAATCGATGTAAAAAAGTACAAGATATTTTTGAATAACTTTTTTTCTGAAAGTCATAGAGACTTGGGCATTTTAGGATTGATAAAGGGTAGCGTGCCACACAACCACACCGAATTTCAGCACGTTTCGAGCAAGCAGCGCGGAGTTATTCACCCTATGGTGAATATGGCTTAGAGTTGCAATGAGGGTTAGGGTTAGGGTTGTGATTAGGGTTAGGGTTAGGGTTGTGATTAGGGTTAGGGTTAGGGTTGTGATTAGGGTTAGGGTTAGGGTTGAGTACCCATTGGAGATCAAGATGTTCTTCCATAACTTTTTTTCTGTAGGTCATAGAGACTTGGAAGTTGGTTCCATCTCCACTAATGTGCCTATGCCCGATCCATTGGTACCACCCCCGGGCTTCTACGACCTTTGGAAGGGGTATGGTTAGGGTTGTGATTAGTGTTTGCTTTTTGGGTTGTGATTAGGGTTAGGGTTAGGGATGAAAACCTATAGGAGTTCAAGATATTCTTCAATAACTTTTTTTCTGAAGGTCATAGAGACTTGGAAGTTGGTTCCATCTCCACTAATGTGTCTATGCCCGATCCATTGGGACCATCACCGAGCTTCTATGACCTTCGGAAATGGTGAAACCACCAAATCGATGTAAAAAAGTACAAGATATTTTTGAATAACTTTTTTTCTGAAAGTCATAGAGACTTGGGCATTTTAGGATTGATAAAGGGTAGCGTGCCACACAACCACACCGAATTTCAGCACGTTTCGAGCAAGCAGCGCGGAGTTATTCACCCTATGGTGAATATGGCTTAGAGTTGCAATGAGGGTTAGGGTTGTGATTAGGGTTAAGGTTAGGGTTGTGATTAGGGTTAGGGTTAGGGTTGTGATTAGGGTTAGGGTTAGGGTTGAGTACCCATTGGAGATCAAGATGTTCTTCCATAACTTTTTTTCTGTAGGTCATAGAGACTTGGAAGTTGGTTCCATCTCCACTAATGTGGCTATGCCCGATCCATTGGTACCACCCCCGGGCTTCTACGACCTTTGGAAGGGGTAGGGTTAGGGTTGTGATTAGTGTTTGCTTTTTGGGTTGTGATTAGGGTTAGGGTTAGGGATGAAAACCTATAGGAGTTCAAGATATTCTTCAATAACTTTTTTTCTGAAGGTCATAGAGACTTGGAAATTGGTTCCATCTCCACTAATGTGTCTATGCCCGATCCATTGGGACCATCCCCGAGCTTCTACGACCTTCGGAAATGGTGAAACCACCAAATTTATGTAAAAAAGTACAAGATATTTTTGAATAACTTTTTTTCTGAAAGTCATAGAGACTTGGGCATTTTAGGATTGATAAAGGGTAGCGTGCCACACAACCACACCGAATTTCAGCACGTTTCGAGCAAGCAGCGCGGAGTTATTCACCCTATGGTGAATATGGCTTAGAGTTGCAATGAGGGTTAGGGTTAGGGTTGTGATTAGGGTTAGGGTTAGGGTTGTGATTAGGGTTAGGGTTAGGGTTGTGATTAGGGTTAGGGTTAGGGTTGAGTACCCATTGGAGATCAAGATGTTCTTCCATAACTTTTTTTCTGTAGGTCATAGAGACTTGGAAGTTGGTTCCATCTCCACTAATGTGGCTATGCCCGATCCATTGGTACCACCCCCGGGCTTCTACGACCTTTGGAAGGGGTAGGGTTAGGGTTGTGATTAGTGTTTGCTTTTTGGGTTGTGATTAGGGTTAGGGTTAGGGATGAAAACCTATAGGAGTTCAAGATATTCTTCAATAACTTTTTTTCTGAAGGTCATAGAGACTTGGAAGTTGGTTCCATCTCCACTAATGTGTCTATGCCCGATCCATTGGGACCATCCCCGAGCTTCTACGAGCTTCGGAAATGGTGAAACCACCAAATCGATGTAAAAAAGGACAAGATATTTTTGAATAACTTTTTTTCCGAAAGTCATAGAGACTTGGGCATTTTAGGCTTGATAAAGGGTAGCGTGCCACACAACCACACCGAATTTCAGCACGTTTCGAGCAAGCAACGCGGAGTTATTCACCCTATGGTGAATATGGCTTAGAGTTGCAATGAGGGTTAGGGTTAGGGTTGTGATTAGGGTTAGGGTTGAGTACCCATTGGAGATCAAGATGTTCTTCCATAACTTTTTTTCTGTAGGTCATAGAGACTTGGAAGTTGGTTCCATCTCCACTAATGTGGCTATGCCCGATCCATTGGTACCACCCCCGGGCTTCTACGACCTTTGGAAGGGGTAGGGTTAGGGTTGTGATTAGTGTTTGCTTTTTGGGTTGTGATTAGGGTTAGGGTTAGGGATGAAAACCTATAGGAGTTCAAGATATTCTTCAATAACTTTTTTTCTGAAGGTCATAGAGACTTGGAAGTTGGTTCCATCTCCACTAATGTGTCTATGCCCGATCCATTGGGACCATCCCCGAGCTTCTACGAGCTTCGGAAATGGTGAAACCACCAAATCGATGTAAAAAAGGACAAGATATTTTTGAATAACTTTTTTTCCGAAAGTCATAGAGACTTGGGCATTTTAGGCTTGATAAAGGGTAGCGTGCCACACAACCACACCGAATTTCAGCACGTTTCGAGCAAGCAACGCGGAGTTATTCACCCTATGGTGAATATGGCTTAGAGTTGCAATGAGGGTTAGGGTTAGGGTTGTGATTAGGGTTAGGGTTGAGTACCCATTGGAGATCAAGATGTTCTTCCATAACTTTTTTTCTGTAGGTCATAGAGACTTGGAAGTTGGTTCCATCTCCACTAATGTGGCTATGCCCGATCCATTGGTACCACCCCCGGGCTTCTACGACCTTTGGAAGGGGTAGGGTTAGGGTTGTGATTAGTGTTTGCTTTTTGGGTTGTGATTAGGGTTAGGGTTAGGGATGAAAACCTATAGGAGTTCAAGATATTCTTCAATAACTTTTTTTCTGAAGGTCATAGAGACTTGGAAGTTGGTTCCATCTCCACTAATGTGTCTATGCCCGATCCATTGGGACCATCCCCGAGCTTCTACGAGCTTCGGAAATGGTGAAACCACCAAATCGATGTAAAAAAGGACAAGATATTTTTGAATAACTTTTTTTCCGAAAGTCATAGAGACTTGGGCATTTTAGGCTTGATAAAGGGTAGCGTGCCACACAACCACACCGAATTTCAGCACGTTTCGAGCAAGCAACGCGGAGTTATTCACCCTATGGTGAATATGGCTTAGAGTTGCAATGAGGGTTAGGGTTAGGGTTGTGATTAGGGTTAGGGTTAGGGTTGTGATTAGGGTTAGGGTTAGGGTTGAGTACCCATTGGAGATCAAGATGTTCTTCCATAACTTTTTTTCTGTAGGTCATAGAGACTTGGAAGTTGGTTCCATCTCCACTAATGTGGCTATGCCCGATCCATTGGTACCACCCCCGGGCTTCTACGACCTTTGGAAGGGGTAGGGTTAGGGTTGTGATTAGTGTTTGCTTTTTGGGTTGTGATTAGGGTTAGGGTTAGGGATGAAAACCTATAGGAGTTCAAGATATTCTTCAATAACTTTTTTTCTGAAGGTCATAGAGACTTGGAAGTTGGTTCCATCTCCACTAATGTGTCTATGCCCGATCCATTGGGACCATCCCCGAGCTTCTACGACCTTCGGAAATGGTGAAACCACCAAATCGATGTAAAAAAGTACAAGATATTTTTGAATAACTTTTTTTCTGAAAGTCATAGAGACTTGGGCATTTTAGGATTGATAAAGGGTAGCGTGCCACACAACCACACCGAATTTCAGCACGTTTCGAGCAAGCAGCGCGGAGTTATTCACCCTATGGTGAATATGGCTTAGAGTTGCAATGAGGGTTAGGGTTAGGGTTGTGATTAGGGTTAGGGTTAGGGTTGTGATTAGGGTTAGGGTTAGGGTTGAGTACCCATTGGAGATCAAGATGTTCTTCCATAACTTTTTTTCTGTAGGTCATAGAGACTTGGAAGTTGGTTCCATCTCCACTAATGTGGCTATGCCCGATCCATTGGTACCACCCCCGGGCTTCTACGACCTTTGGAAGGGGTAGGGTTAGGGTTGTGATTAGTGTTTGCTTTTTGGGTTGTGATTAGGGTTAGGGTTAGGGATGAAAACCTATAGGAGTTCAAGGTATTCTTCAATAACTTTTTTTCTGAAGGTCATAGAGACTTGGAAGTTGGTTCCATCTCCACTAATGTGTCTATGCCCGATCCATTGGGACCATCCCCGAGCTTCTACGACCTTCGGAAATGGTGAAACCACCAAACCGATGTAAAAAAGTACAAGATATTTTTGAATAACTTTTTTTCTGAAAGTCATAGAGACTTGGGCATTTTAGGATTGATAAAGGGTAGCCTGCCACACAACCACACCGAATTTCAGCACGTTTCGAGCAAGCAGCGCAGAGTTATTCACCCTATGGTGAATATGGCTTAGAGTTGCAATGAGGGTTAGGGTTAGGGTTGTGATTAGGGTTAGGGTTAGGGTTGTGATTAGGGTTAGGGTTAGGGTTGTGATTAGGGTTAGGGTTAGGGTTGAGTACCCATTGGAGATCAAGATGTTCTTCCATAACTTTTTTTCTGTAGGTCATAGAGACTTGGAAGTTGGTTCCATCTCCACTAATGTGTCTATGCCCGATCCATTGGTACCACCCCCGGGCTTCTACGACCTTCGGAAATGGTGAAACCACCAAATCGATGTTAAAAAGTACAAGATATTTTTGAATAACTTTTTTTCTGAAAGTCATAGAGACTTGGGCATTTTAGGATTGATAAAGGGTAGCCTGCCACACAACTACACCGAATTTCAGCACGTTTCGAGCAAGCAGCGCGGAGTTATTCACCCTATGGTGAATATGGCTTAGAGTTGCAATGAGGGTTAGGGTTTATTAGTCCCCATATTTTGAATATGTTCACATGAGTTTAGGTCCCCACAACACAAAGATAACCTGTTAGCCACAGACACACACCTAACAGCACCTCCAATGATCACTGCCAAGCTTTTTTCATTAGGTCTCAGCCAGTTTAAACCAAATGACTCAGTCACTGTTATTATTTAATTTGCAATAGTAAAAGTAATGGCTCCTTTGTACACAAAATGCAGTATCCAATTATCTGGACTTCAGCTCTTACTAATTAAATTCTTGACTAATGAGCAGCAGGGAGGCCATGCCAGATGCAGTGGTCGAAGTGGAGATACTTTTTCAAAGCAGCGTATCACTCAATCAGAGCGTGATGGCATTTCCAGCAGCAGAGCTGGGTGGAACAGGACAAAAAGTTTAATTGAATAAACTATGACCCCGATGAAAATTGTGCATGATAACAAGTCACACACATGGGATGTGACATGTTTTTTAATCTATTGCCAAATGAGGCTGTTTGCGGATCCATTATGAGCAGCCATGCAGAAACCTGATGTGCTGAACCTGAAGCTTTGTAGTGTTTAACAGCCAAGGAGGGCTTCAGATTATACCGAGTATTTCCTGTGAAAAATGTGAAGATAAAATGATTGTGCACGGACCTAAATGAGAGATATTTAAATGTGTGACTTGGCAAAAAAAGGTTAAAATAAAGCCCTTGTTTTGGACTGCACTGTGTGGAAAAAGGATGAGAGTTGTGTGAAAGGCAAACTTCCCAGAAATACAATATAACACTGGTTTTGTGAACAAATATGGGCATTTCATATGAAAGTTTCACTAGAGGTCTGCTCAGGGTTTTGGTTGATAGCCCACCTCGAGCTGTAGCCTTTGGCACAGATCGTTCTCCTCTATGTGAAGTGTTGCATTTATTATTGTAGTTAACTTTTTGTTTTTGTATTGTTTGTCATTATACGTTTTTCCAGTTTTGTAATTTGTCTCCTCTTAGTCCAGATTTGACTTTTATTATGTAATGTGTTTCTACAAACATCACAGAGAAGAGAAGAGAAGAGAAGAGAACAGATTACAGAGATAGTAAACTACATTAAGATAATATGATGCTAAGGTAAATATATATCAATCGAATCATACCCCTATCAATTGGGGATGTGGAACCTTTATCCTATTCAATTTCATTTCAGTTTTCAGTTGGACTAATAGGAAACATTCTCAGTTTGAGTGCAACCAACAAGGTTCATCTGCGAATATAACTAATACATGAGATGCTTCACAAATGGTGTGTCATCATCTACCCGCTGCCATTTAAAGTTCAACTTTAATGATTAATGAGTAAAAAAGAAAATATCAGGTGCTGATTTTTTTTTCTTTAACACAAGCAGCTGTTCTCAAATGAAGGGTTTCATGCAGTTGTGTTTATTGATGTATACTTGGCTGGTTTTGACTTTTTTATTTTAAATCTTTCTCCTCCAGCAACACGTAGAAATAAAACACACTAAACACAGAGCATCTCAACAAACAGGAAGCTGTTGGACAAGATGATGCATCACTGAACTCAAGCAGCCGAGAGAGGGAGGCTGGCGTAGTTATGTTTTAAAATCCCCCTCATCACCACATATTCACTTGATGTCAGGTTGAATTATACATATTTCAGTGTCAACAAGAAATAATAACTCAAATAAGCTGCGGCTCTCAAGTATCAGCGTATCTCACTTCGTGTCCATGTGAACGATCAAAGTGTGCTGACAGGTGGTCATTATCGAAATGATATGTTTTTGTCTGTGTGCATACCATGTTTGTATGTATGAGGTCATCAGATCATCATGTGGCCCCGAGGCTCTAAATGCTAATGCCACTGGTTGAGTTCCAGCTGTCTAAACATGATGTCACACACCTGTGCTCTGGTGTTAGCGATCACACAACACTGATTCCAGCACTGATGAGTGTTATTCTGCATGAAGTCAGACTATGAAGAGTCAAAGTGGACAGACTTGCAAATCAGCTATGAGAAAGTGTTTCCAGAAAAATTATTTGTTGATCTTCATAAAAAAAAAAAACATAAGGCATTTTAAGGGGACTGCTATTTTTGATTGTGTGAAATTTGGTGCAGCTTGATTGAATTCAAGGGGATTGTTGACGCAGGTATGTGCTCCACTCAGTGTCATTCTACTTCATTGGTTTGTTTGTTTATGAGCAAGATTACACAAAAACCACTGGATGGATTATTGGTGTGGTGAGGGTCTGTGAAGAAGCCGGATCACATAAACACATAAAACTTTGAAATAGACCTCGCTGCCATGGCTCCATCCCCCAATCACTTCTATGCATGCTGGCAAGTATTTGTATCCAGGATATTTTGGCTTCATTTTTGGATAGTTACAGGAAGTAGAGATGCGCCGTCCATCTTTACATACAGTCTGTGACTCGGACGTTCAGACAAACACATACAGGAGCAGCGTCATCACTTTCTCTCCCTCAACAGGGAGATTAGCAGGGACAGGGTGAGCATTCCAAAAAGTTTCATATTCATGTGTTATGCAAGTTTGAAGGAACATATGCAGATGTTGTCATGTGTGGCAGAGACAGAGTGAGTAGAATTGATAATATGCTCATTAGAAAGCGGTTGGTAGAAATCTCATTAGTTTGACCATTAGACAGGGGATTTATTATTAATTAAGCTATTATGCATGGAAAGGCTCAGTCCTGTTCCGTGCCCCTTCTCCCTCTTAATCCCAGCGCTCCTGTTCACATGGGCTTGATTGACACGGCCACAGGTGTGCCTGTATGAATATGAGACCTCACCTGCTCGACCTTGGCGTAAGCGGAATACTAAAAGGACGCTCGGCATGCAGGGAAATCCAGCTTCCTTCACTGGGACAAAGGGGAGATTTGCTCACGGACGCCACGTGAAATGATTTCGGTCACTTGTAAAAATACACATAAGCCGGCAGCTTTCCTCCATCCTGCCCTCTTAACTTTGTTTCAGGTCTTTTTATGGTTATCCAGTTACACCACGATATGGATTAATCCTCAGCTGTCTGACCAAGAATCTTCTCCCTGCCGTGGCAACGTCCACGCTGCCTTCTGACCTCTGTCATTTGTTTTATCTTTGACCCGATTATCCTAAAGTGGCATTTCAAGTACGGAGCTGGAAGAACTCAGGGTCATTTCTTTTAATAAACATCCATCAAATGTTCCTGTGCCTTCTGGCTCAGGAACACATACTCATACAGGAGAATTTCCCTGCTCACTTTGTTTGGTCTCCGCTGCACCCTGTAACTAAATCTTCATTTTGTAGCCTCTCTGTCTCAGTCACTTACTCTCATTTTTTGTGGACGTTTTTATGACATAAAAGGCAAATGAAGTGCTCTACATAGGCGGGAAACACAAGAAATAAAACACTAAAGACATTAAAATTGAGACATTAAAGAAGACATTAAAATTTCAAGACTGAGCAATAAAAACGAGGTATTCAAGGTGCTTTATGGAAGTCAAATAAAAGAAGAATATATTAAAATTACATTGTAAGATAGTAAAAAGCAAAAACAAGAAAATAAATAATTGATTTCAATGATAGGGGAGGCATTTCCATCAACAACAGAGATGGCTGCTATAGATGTGGCTAGATCTGTTAAATTAACTTGAAACAGTGTTGAACTATCTTCGTATCACACTGTGGTTGTCACACATTTAGTTGCTGTGATTGCTTGATCGTTGATAAACTGAAAATAAACTGGTAGGTTCCAGACCCATTTGCCAATATAGGTGTTTCAACACAAGGCTATAAAATCAAGGTTTTAATAGTCACTTGCCAGCCAGAGATTATATTACAACTAACCACGCCTGACCAGAAACCGACGACACATGGTTATTGCTTTTGATCAGTTATCCACTAATTATAGATCATTAAGGGTTGAGTCTCATATGTTAATATCCTCAAATAAAAAATAAAAAAGATATTTACATGTTTTACAAGTTGTAACTGCTTTAGTTTAGCATTGTTCTTGGACAAACTGATCCTCATTATATTTGCTAATTCAGTCCAGTGGCCTTGACCCTGTGAACATTCATCCCTACTCTCTCCTCAGTAGATCAGGTGGCTCTCACAGCCACAATATAAAATGTTAATGTGCCGCATTGTAGAATATGCTGTGTACGAAAACTAAAATCGCTCACAGAAATAGACCTGATTTTTTTCATAGTCTTTAAAGGCTTTATTCATTTTCTCTCTCTGCATAAAGTAATTTACAGTTTCCTTCAGGGTCATGCTTTGCCCCCATGTTAACAGAAGTGAACACAAGAGCACGCTTCTGATTGGATATAATCTAATGCGTCATCGGCCCCATTCAGACAATAAAGTCCTTCTTGAAAATGAATTGAAAATTATGTACGTGTGTGTGACCGGACAGAATGGATCAGTGTGACTGTGCCTTTACCATGAATGGACCCCTGTTCTGTTCTGTAAAGGACACATTGGTAGGTTCCAGAATAAATCGTGTGTGAGAGAGAGAGAGAGAGAGTGAGTGAGTGAGTGAGTGAGTGTGTGTGTGTGTGTGTGTGTGTGTGTGTGTGTGTGTGTGTGGGTGTGTGTGTGTGGACTGTTTCAAGGTCAACACTTGGTTTTAGGGTTAGAATTAGATTTAGGTTAGGGTTAGGCATTTAGTTAAATGCATTTACCAATGAGTGTCCTCACTAAGATAGCTGTACAAACGTGTGTGTGTGTGTGTGTGTGTGTGTGTGTGTAGTCTTTATTTATTGTGAAAGGCAATCATTTAGTTTTATTCACCCAGGACACCTTCTTTTCAGTTCCAGGAAAAAAACAGGAATGTATTTGCAATATTGAACCCACTATGTAAGAGTCTGTTTTTTTTTTTTTAATTCTACGTAGAGTGGCAGTAACAATCACATTAAAATGTCAATATTAGAACAATCTGTCTGATCACCATCTTTGCAAAGTTCCATTTGCAAATCAACACCTCATTTACTTTCAGAGATAATCATCATCTCATTTCCATTTTTCTTCTTTTGTTTCTTTTCCCTTTTGATTTAATATCCAAAAGAGACTTCCAAGCCATGCTCATCACAGCAGGAGGTTATTAACTGTAAAAACCACAGTGAGCAGCGTGTGCTTAACTTATGTAAAGTGATCTGTATCTTTCACATGATATTGGTATATTTGCTGAAAACAGTCATTTGCCTTGAAGATGCATGGATGTTTTTGTCCTGTTCTGGCCTTACTGCATCTAATCCACCAATATATAGCATAAAAAGATCAGAGGCGTCCGGGCTGTTGTACATGAACTCTTTAACATCCTCCGTAGACAGGACCCCCTTGATGTAAATAAAGAGTATTTTAATATAAAGGCCCCATTCTAGTGTAAAGAAAACAACAATTCATACAATTTAGATAACACACATTAGCTCAAACATCGCAAGGATTGTCCTACATTCAATTTCAACAGATCCCTTTCACCTAAAACTCGCTGGACCTTTGGCATTTGCATCTCAGAGAGATTATTACAGGCAGAGCTCATTTCCATTGATTTATTTATATACTTAGCGGTTCAGTGGAGGCCTGAAATTAAGTAAACCTAAATTAAATGAAGAGCCATCGGTGGTTAAGCCTCCTCATCACTGGATTGAGGAAACATAATCTAGGTTGGAGTTCTGTCGACCATCCTCACATGCACACATATACACCATCCACACAATAGCCCACACACACTCCCACTATCCAGAGCTGTCTGGTGAGGATTAGCGATTGAAAGGCTGGGGCGTGGGAACCACTTCCTCCCTCAGTTTTTTTCACATTGAAATCAGGTCTCTGGATGGAAATGACATCAGTGCAGTTCAAAGAATGATCAGGTTTTTAACAAAGGACTCCCGGCTGGGGATTTGCAGCAGATCGTTTTCTAAAGTTCTGCAGGCGGGAGGTGAACAAGTCATCACTGATGAGTTTCAAAGAGCTTCAAATGTTAGAGTGTGTAGGTGTACTAATCCTGATCACTGACAAAAGTTACACTGGTTGGGGGGGGGCAGTGCTGGTTAGTTATTAATGAGTCAAACTTTGTAGAGACTGGAGGGGGGGGGGGTGTACGTCTGCATGTACACACCATGTTTGAGTGCTATAGACTGTATATAAAGATGGAAGACATGATGGCTCAACAAAATGAAGCCAAAGTGTCTCCATCACCACCTGGTGGCATGAAAGCCATCCATCAAAGCAAGTACAAACTGGATAAACTACATAGTGTTTGGATTGTCAATGGTATTTGGTTTGTCTTAAATGAAACCGCTGGCATGGCTTGTCATGTCCGGGACTTCTCTCTGTATCGACTGGGTTTACAGAATGGAGATGGATATTGATCTCTTCAAATGAAGTGAGTGACTGAGTGGGAAACTTAACAAACAAGCATATCTTCCTAAACCCTCTGACTTTTCCTTTAACTAGATGTTTGCGATCCAGCTGCACAAAGTTCTAGGTAGCTGAGCAAGACAGTCAGATTAATCTTCCCCATAACCCCCCTGGTCTCCTTCATCCTCTTATCCATCAGCTGTTAAACCAACTCGCCTTTTTCTAAATCCAATCTTCTGCTTTGAAACACAAGACAACATTCTGTGTCTATATTCCTCAGCTCGCCTCACCTGCTTCTCCGTTCTCTCCCTTCCTCCTGAGGATTTTGTGACCTACTTTGAGAAGAAGGTATTCAAGGCCATGTTCTCAGCTATAACTGCACAAAATCTCCTCCTTTAACCCGGCAGGCTTTGACCTAACGTGTCACTCACTAGCCACAGTTTGAAAAAATAGACAAAATAAAATACTGTGTGCTAATTTCCCCCAGCATGCTCTCACTGTGTTCTCTCCGGCCTCCCTGCTCCTCAAAAAGGCTTCTGTGATGCTCCCACTGCTCCCTGCTTGTTGCCAAGCAGAAGGCATTATTATCAGATCAGAGTAGAGTGAAAGGTTTTCTTTCCTCTAGTGTGTGACGTAGGTTTTAGCGTATGTAAAAGGTCTAAAGTTTAAAAGCCCAGTTTGTGGTAAACAGAGCTCCGTTCAACCACAGAAAACACTGATCCTGAAACACCTTGTCAGTAGTCGGACCGATACTCCCACACATTTGATGTAAGATACCCCACAGAGGCCGACATTGCCATGTGCTGGAAGCGGTTGACCAATCTAAACATGTTTTCTTGAAACACTGGCATAACACAACAACCTATATCTCCATTGAAAATATTTTGACAAGCCTTTTAAAAGTCCAGTACCGTAGCACCAGCAATTTTCTGTTTCTCCTTTTCTTTGGCTTTGACATTGATTTTTTGCACCGGTGCCTCAATTACTCACACTGGCTTTCATTTACCTTTGAAATGTTATTTCAACAAAGAAAATAGAAAGCCCCTTTATATAGAACATTTTCAACATAATGCTTGTAAGCTCGTCTCAGAAACGTGCCGAGGAAGGACATGTGAGGAGGAAGGAGAAAGTGGAACAGGGTCACAAGAGAGAACAGATCAAGACAGATATGCCACTAAAAAAAGGGAAATATTTGAAAACTAGCAGCATCAAGAAGACAGCAGAGAAACGGGGAGCCTCTCTCAAGTGCGACCTATTGATCAGGCCTCGCGGCGCATCCCTGGGTGGAGCTTAGATGACCAGTTTAGGCAGAGCGAGCGGACAAGAGCAGGGAGATAGCGGATTTACCGATGGCAGACAGCGAGTCACTGGGGAAAACGTGACAACAGCTATGACTTGCAATTACTGTGGTACCCAGTCGGAGGGGTCTGAAGCTGTGAAGGCTGAGGATGAGCGTGTTTCCTCTGGACCGCAGGCGGCACGGCAGCGAGCAGAGACATTCACATGATGTAACCGTGGACTGAATAGATGTGGCGGAGAGATTGTCACATATGGTCCTGCACATCTGCTGTCGGTCTCATTAGTGTTAATGACATGTATGTGCGCATCATTTGCGCTGCTCTGTGATGTATTAATATGTGACGCACTAATTCTACAGGAATGGTGTAAAATGTGTTAGAATCTATTATTATTGGTTTATTGCTCCAAGCTCTCATCGACTCTAAAATAACAAAACAATCTATTTTACTAATGATGGCAAGCCGAAGTTGTGACGGCAAAAGTGTTAATTATTGACTTTACAAGTAATTAGGATGACGATTAAAAAAATGTTCCTTGTTTAAACAGAAGCTGTGAAATGAGCAATAAATGTGACAGTTAAATAAATCATAACACAGCATAAGGTTGCATGTACCAAAATAAGAAAGTGAGGGGGAAGAGTTTCTTTCATGTCTATTTCAAAACATGTTGTGAGTATTTTTTTTGTCTTCTGTACTAACGAACCAGAGGAAAAAAGAAGCTATGCTGTCTGAAACCTTCTCATGTCCTCAAGTCACCGTGAACCCGTCTGTAGCACCGAGCAGAGGCACTGGTGCTATGGTTACCTGAAGTTTAAGAGATCTGTGCAGGGATTTACAGTGAGATCTACAAAATGAATGGCTGTGAGCAAGAAAAACATAATGACTCTTTGTGTCATGAGAGTTTGAGCCATTATGTCAATAAAATTAGTTCCAGTAAATTATTTTTTATGATGTTCATTTGTGCAGAAAGCTGAGAGGATAGAAACATATTCTATGAGCTCAAGCGATGAAAAGGGGGATCGAAAACGTTTGGGTCCATGTCCAGTGAATAAATAACGTCTGAATGAAAGCGGTGTCCTCTTGGGAAAATGAGTGAGTATTGAGGAGCTCTCACAAACATACAGTGGCATCGACCATATAATAATAATCTTTTACAACAATCATTAAAAAAACATCAGTTCATTTCATTATTTATCATTTTTATATTTATTTCAATCCGATTTCATGTATTGCTTTTGAGACTAAAATTGATGGATGTGCTTAAATCCATCTATAAAAATGTTCCATCTATCAGTTTCAGACAATCATCAGATAATGGCCGGTCGTTCTGAAGCAATATCACAGTTATTAATTGCTATTGGTGGCTGGTTCATCATCATATCTCCAGCTGCTAGATGGAGGCTGTAGCGGCATGTGACATTTTGACCTTGGTGCAAGTGAATCAGCTACAGTGCAATATAGCTTATCTACTACATGTTGCTATTTTGGGTAGTTTTATTGAATCAAAACTGCATTCACACAGATAATGGTTTATCTTTTGCTGTCCGCTAAAATGAGAATATTTTATGTGTTTATTTTTCATATTACAGTGTACTTATTTGATCACAGAAACAATGAGGAGGAGAATATCAAATCAAATCTGCACTCACTCACTCACTCTATAAAAATAAATCTAATCAGCCCTCGAACAGACCTCTGCAACAACACAATACATGAACGGTCACATGCCTGCGTTAGCTGCCGTACAGCTGAAAAGATGGAGAGATGAGCGGGCAGTTTATTTTTAAGGCTCTATTCCCCTCTTAATAACCTGGATCAGAGCTCATATCAGAAAATGTCATGAGCTCATCTTCTCCACTTGACTCATAAAGAAACTCAATGGATGTCAACTCACCCTTGTTTAAGTGTGTGTACTATAAATCAATAAAAGTGCAACATTTTCAGGATACGCTGGTGGAAGAGGAGATAACGACACGGTCTCTGTTTCCCAAAAGCTAAAGATCTAAGTCTAAAGAGTTAAAGATTATCTCAGTCAGGTTTTCTCTGCTGCCGAACATGGTTTCTAGGTGAGAAGGGGGTGGTGGTGATGGCCGCTTGCCCTTTAGCTAATTTAATTTACAAATGGAAACTATAGTTACCCTAAACAGTGGTAATGCTAACTCTGGCTACGAAGCAAAAACGTAAATTAAGCCCCTGCTAAAGCTAAACACCATTCCGAAACTTTAACGTTGTTCGAGTCAAACTAACTTTTGAACTGTTGTCTTTATGTGCCACGTTTATTTGAGAGTTTGCAATGAACAAGACACTGTAGCTTTGTGATGCAATTTACCTCTGCATGGTTTAGTCTACAGATGATTTCCTTTACCGACATCAACAGCTTGTCCCGAATTACTGTTGCTGCAGCTGGACACAAAATGAAAGTCTTAATGCCCCTTGGTTTTTGAACATATAGGTCTAGCGTCAGCTATTAGGTTGAGTCGACAAGCACTCAAGCATCTCTTTGTCTTGTCACTTGCTGGCACCTTTACCTCCTTGAGAAATCGTTTGCCAAAGTGCAATGACACCTGGGATTGGTTGGCCTGAGGAGGATCCACTTATCGTAGCCTTCGTTCCTCAGTTTGTTGGCCACATTTAAAATGGGGATGATCGAGCCCCCGCGATGCATCAGTCTTTAAATGCAGCCTCTGAAGGGTGTGTGTTCGCTCAGCCTCGGAATCAAAGTAGAACTCAACAGCAACTTCAGCTGTTTCTGTCGAGTTCTGTTTTTCATCCTCTGTTCCTATAGCAACAGAATGTTCAGCCAGCTGCTGGTGACAGAATATTTCTCTTTCTAATTAGAAAAACATTTTAATAATGGTTTAGTCCGTGTGGACAGGAGCTGGAATTCTTTCACAGAAATACAGTGAACAGGGTCACGGGCCACTTAAGTCTGACTCGATACCGAAAATGATGTGTCCATTGTAGCTCTGCAAGAAAAACATTCAAATTGATCAAACTCTGGCAATGATCATTCAGAGAACAATCAAATGACCATCCTAACTATAATCTGTATTAATTGATTTGTCATGACAAATGTCGCTCACACCTTCGTATTTGAACATCCCACAACATTTATGTGGAGGTGTCTTTCTTTGAAATGTGCCAACTCAGGCTATCCTCAGTTTGATGGAAGGTTGTGTTCAGACAGTGGGTTTGTCAGAACTATATCGATGAAAACTGATGGAAAAATGATATTACCATTATTATTGAAGTTGTACAATAATTCGATATGAGTTTATTACCACAGGCTCAGTCTCAGTCAGTGCTGCTTTTCTTTTACTTTAAATACATGACACCATATGAACTGTTAATGAAATGCTGGGCGATATTTATATATATGCAACTCATTCTAAATTCATGCTTAATTTGTCCTCATCAGTTTGATAGGACTAAGGAACGCAATTATGCGTATATTTGAGAGCGAGCAGCTTTTCTGCTCATGTTGAACAATGAATTGTGCTCATACCAATTTCCATATTGATCGTGGTTATTATTCATTAGGTGGATGACAAACTCACATGTTTCTAACTTCTCCCAGCATAAACTGGATTATGCGACACATTTTGTAAGTTTGGTACTTAAACATTCAGAGTCTGGGGTCTTATGGCTGAGTTACGCTCATGAAGTTTGAATGTTTGGAGGTTGGTGTTTCTGCACCCGAGGGATTTGAAAAGGGAGTGATAGGAATGTGATGGATCGCTGATCACTTTGTGCACCTTCTGTTCTGATCAAGCGTAATGAAGAGACAGTGGTGGCCTCTGTTCTTAGATGTTGTTCACTCACCTCTGTCCAACTGCTCTCGCCTCTGGGTGATCAAGTTGCCATAACACATCATAACTAAGAAGGTGAGAAAGCTCTTCAGGATCACACATTCTGTCCTAGACGATCCTTACGAACAATCGATGTCAGCTCACTAGAGAGGAAGGATAGGCAAGAATTTTCTCTAAAAGTGAAGATGTGTGCATTTGAGTAAATGTGTGTGCGATATTTAGAGGCTAACATGATTCTTTTATTTGAGTCCATGAATTAAAGATATTGTTAGGATGTTAACATCGTTAAATATTCATGTTTTCATGTTTAGACACAGACAATATATCAGCATATTCAGAACATTTACAATAATCTGTTGGGTTTTCCCAGTGTGGTTCCCCACATTTATCGCAGTAACTCTTACTTGTGACTGGATAGTTTTACAAGGAAACGTTGCCATCAAGAGTAATCCATCCCCCACACATGGAACCCATGTACATCAAATGAGACTCCACCTCATGCATGTGTAAAAAACAAAAGGAAAAGAGTCTGAGGGAAAATAGCACTTAGTTCCACACACACACACACACACACACACACACACACACACATACACACACAGACACACACTCACACAATGTAAGGTCATCACCCTGACTTCAAAAATAGGCTGTATAAGTCTGATGCAACTATTTTATTAAATTATTAAACATATTTCCTCTGTTGTGTGGCAGCTACTAGAGTCAGTTTTGTTGAAGAAATGATATTTTAAATCCTACAGACACAGTTTGAGCCGTTCGTTCGTTGAACATCAGTCAATGCGAGACTGAAAATCTTTTGCTTAAGATGAAAACTTTACCACAATAAAACCCAGGATATAATAATTAAATCATTATAGTTATTTCATATAGCAGTTATTTCAATCTTCAGTTCCTCTACTCATAATTCTTTCTTGTTATAAAACAATTATAACATGGAGCTGTTAGATAATTTACTTTTGAAATCCCATAACTCTTGTCTTCCTTGTCCTTGTTTAATCTTCAATCGCTTCATAAAGTGCTCAACCTTACATGAAAACTACAAATGGAATCACTTCAATGCATGTACGTCAGGACACTATGATCCTGTAATGTGTTTATTTGTTTAGTGTGTGCAGGAGAACTGGAGGGTGAATCATTTGTGTTACGAATTTTTTGTCTCACTTCATCAAAGCACATTCACCTCAGAGATTGTTGACACGACAAAGTAAGTGCTGAATAACAGCAGTTCAATAATTTCATATACAGACTTTCTTAAATCGAGTGTCTCATTAGTATTGATTGTTGTTGAGTTTGAACATCTGTCTTCAGTTTATTCTTGACTTTAATTCTGTCTATTAAAGAAAATATAAACGTGTCCTCGGGATGAGGGACTGACCTTGAAGCGCTAACACTCTGTGAGCAAACCTGACTGACTGCGAAGATGCGTATCACATATGGATTTCTGTGAGGCCCTGCAGTCTTATTGGAATGGGAGATCATCCTCACTAAAGAGTCTCTGCCTCATCATAACTTTAGGCCTGAGTTCTCATGCGGTAAATCAGATATGGGCTCATGCTTTCAACCCTGATCAATGTGAGTCATGCGTGGGCTTGTGCCTCACCTCTCCCCAAAACTGTTCGTCACATTCGAACAGCACAGGACATTATGTACAAATGAATGCATTTTAATTTGAGGTGAAAATGTGAAATCATATAAAAAAAATCAAAGCTTTCAATAATTCATTCAATCTCAATGCAAATGCAGGAGGCTTTGCCACACAGTTTTTTCTTTAGGCTGTCTAACACAATCTCTCTTCCTCCAGTGTCATTCTAAAGCAACATTGGTTTGCAGCGATTTATTGGTGAAGTTTGTGTGTGTGTGTCTAAAAATAAGTCTGTAGAACATATGACAGGAAATAGTGAGAGAAAGACGGATGGGAACTGGACGAACGGTGTTTCAAATGTAGAAGAAGCTCCACCCCCCCCTCACTGATGCGCTCACATTGTCAAGCGGTGCACCACTGATCTCTTAAAAAGTCGTAATTAGCCACCACATTTGCATCAACTGTAGAAAACATACACCCTCTGTATTAGACCACCAGAAGCAGCCCTGACAGTGAGCGTCTATCTGCTCTTGAAGAATCAGACAGTTGCTGCTTGTTTGTTGGTCTCTTTACCCTCAGTTCTATATTTAGTGTGTGAAAAGCATTCTCACTCAGGTTGAGGTCAAGTGACCATTGAAGGAGATTCCATCATCCATCTGTGCGTTGAAGAGCCGGCAGATCAGTGTGTGGTCCAGAGTCATCTCCTCGAGGTCTCTCCACTACTGATTTCAGTCTTTTGTTGTGGATATAACATCCAGTGAGAGAGTGGTGTTTGCATTTCCAGTGGCAAACAGTAGTGTACGTTATCTGAGGACCTCCAAGTCATACTCTCGTCCCCAGATTGTAGAAGCTCGAGTAATGGCGACATCATGTTGTTTAAGATGTAACATGTAACAACACATTTTTATTTAAAACCGCTCCAATAAAGAGGATAAGCGTACTGTTAGCGTACATGGCACGAGCACAAATACAAAAAATGGAAACAGAGTGAAGGTCATCCAGCTTCCTTTGTTTCCCAAATACAGAGGCAAAATTAACCAGTGGCCAGATGTGACCTGCTGTTAAAGGTTGATTTTCCCTTTTAAATGGTGGAAATAGTATGTGAATATTTCTTTCTTGTTACTGAAGACGTGTGACTAAGCAAGATCTCCCAGGAAATTCATCAAGTAATGATTAGAGGGATGTAATAAATGAGTAGTGAGGCAGTTTGTTCTTTTATTTCTTTCATTTCCCATTTTGTCTCAAATGTCTCACAACCCTGGAAATGGATCGTGGGACCTCCAGGTTCAGAACAAGTGACATGGGCTATAATTAACATTTATCCTGTAACAAGTCTCTTTATTTCTCCCTGGGGTAGCTGCTTTACGACAAAGCTGTTACCCTGTTACTTGTGAGAGGACGATGTGTTGAGAAAACTGGCAATAGCCTGTGTCCTGGCCCATTTTCTTTTTCTTTGGAAAACTGACTCGGAGCTATTTATATCGTCCTCTTCACGTGACATACATATAAAACACAGACTATTTACATCTGTATAAAACTTTCAGCTGATATTATTTTATACATTGAACACGATGAGTCGAACAAAATTAAAAGGTACAGTATGACGGTATTACAGGTTTAAACACATGTTAAAGTACCACAACAAGCAGTGGTAGGTGTAAAATGTGTGACTCATGTGATTCACTGAAGCCCTGGGGTGTGTTTTACAAGCACGCAGTCCGACAGTGTGAGCCGTTTGTCAGTCGGGGTGATAAACTGAGTGTGGCTGTCTGTCTCCCCTGATGCTTTGATCGCTATCACGCTGAATCGTGTGACTTCCTGCGAGATCAGAAGTTCTGACGCCAGAAGGAACACAACTTGAAAACATAACGTGTGTGTGTGTGTGTGTGTGTGTGTGTGTGCCACATGTGCACACTCGACATTAGTTAGGAAAGTAATATTGACAAACCTTGTTGATTCAACAATTTATAACTGCATGTTATGTAGCTCCAGAGCCAGAAACCTTCCGCTTTTAATTCTATGAGAAATCTCAAATGAGTTACACGTGATGCTGACATCTTTCCTGTTGGACTTTTACAGCAGTTAATCTGTGCATTAACCACTGTAAAATTAGTAGTAATTATTTTTTTGATAATATCCAGGTCAGTAGGAGGCCAGCCTGTGATGATAACAGAATATTTGAGGCGTATAAAGAAACTATTTTATCCTATGTGGTGAATGTTGAGCTCTCTGATCCTGTTCCAGTATTAATAAAACAGTCATGGCGCCCTCCTCATCATTTTTGATCAAGCAGGCTTTTACATCCTTTACACAGATTGTCGCTCTTCTGTCACTTTTTCACACACGAGTGGCACCACATTCAAGTTTGAGTGAATTCCCTGCTGCTCTCTCTTTGTGGATGGTCACCTCAAATGAATATTAAATAAGACTATACGTGGAACTCTGAATTTTCTGGATGTTGTTTTTATATAAAATCTGATGGACTATATTTTTCATAAAAATAAAAGTAATTTTCAGTCTGTCCAAACCCTGAACTCAGCAAAATATACTTTTTTTTGTTTGCCTTTTACAGTCAGGAGCACTGGAGAGCTGGGCGTGAGGATGGAATGGGGTACCTGCATATTTCCACATATTTAGTCAGTGTACTGTGTCACGTTGAGATGAGCGGAATTCTTTTTATCATCTATGTCCAGATAAAGATATTTGCCAATGGAGGTAATTTGAAACGACCCATGAACAGCGCTGCCTCAGTCAAACTGGCTCCGTCAAGGTTGGCTGATTGCATATACGCAGGATTAGGATGGTTAGAGCTTAACAAATATACACAAGTCTTCTTCCATCCAAATGAACTGGGCACACTTGCTTTTCCCATCATGCACAGTTAATATTTGGACAAACATGGCTGCCAGATTAAATATTCCATGGCAGATTGGGTTGTTTGGTCAGGCAGTTTTTAACCTCGTCACATGTCATCACGCATCTGCCCTCTATTTTCTGTGAGATTTCAAACAACCAACAGTTACAAGCAAGAAGAACCTTTCATTTGTGTTCACACAAGCAGCACAGACTGTAGAAATGGAAAGGCAACAGACGGTGGACGAGCAGTGGGACCAGATTTTTTGTTTTTTTCCCCGATTCCAGCTCTGTGATGAAAGAAAAACAAATTGCTTGGCAGGAAAAGAAAGTAGCTGGACAGAAGGGCGGAGTGGAGAGGAGAAGAGGAGCGAAGATTCCCTTTGTGATGCTCAGTCACTTAAAGTCTTCAGCGAATACTGAGCGGCAGGATTCAGTCGTCCTTTAACCACGGTGACACTTTAACCTTGGCCTCTTGTGCATGTCAGGCCCCACTCCTGATTATGCTACTTTACAAGCTCCTCTGCCCTCAAAATGCTAATGACACACTGCTCTCTATAGTTGGGGGCAATTTTGGATGCAGCACCATTCCATTCAGCATGAAGTTCATCTCTTTCTTTCCCTCTTCCTTTGTGCTCACTGGGGACCCCGGGGGATTTTGGAGAAGCCGGTCATGGAGAGCCTGATAAGGTGCAGACTTTGAGAGGCATGCAAAAAACCTTCTCTCTCTCTCTCTGTCTATCTGTTTCTCTCTCCCTCTACAGTAGGGAGAACTTGCACAGAGGCCACTTATCAGATGTCCCTCTGTATTTGTTCTATTTTGTATTCAACTCCAGCTGCTTGGTTTAGTTTGACTGATACTGACGGAGATGTTGTATCAGCACTGGGAGAACATTTCTGCGGAGAGCTTCTTTTCTGAATTGGATGATTCTTTAATTGTGATTAAAAAAAGACCTTGATATCCCAGCACAGTTCTCCATGATGCACCCACATTGAGTGTAGCTGCATGACAAACGTTTTCTCTTGCACTAGCTGTACAGGCACTTGACAAATTAGAGGGAAGCCCAGAATAAATTAGTGCAGAAACATGATGAATTAAAAATCCTCCATTCAGGGCACAAGAGGGTCATTGATTGGTTTAATAATTATGAGAATACTATGATTTATAGAATGAGGGATTCACTTTGACCGCATCTCATCTCAGTAGCAGATTGTGGATTATGACCTAGACAGCACTGTTGTTTTAGGTTTTAGATTCAGGTTGTTTAAAGGATTTATTTGCCTTCGCAGCAGAATAAACAGGTGAAAGGGAGAGAGAGTAACTTCTACTACTCAAGAAGTATGCGCCCATGTAGAACGCACGTTAAACGTTCGGCTTTCGTGTTACATCAGAATATTTAAAAATACTTTTACAATAAATTAAATCATTCAAGCGTCAAAACAAGCCGCACATTTTTCCATATCTCCTGCTATACGAAAACAACGCTTTATATTCCATCTTCAATGGAAAGTTAGCATAAGCTGAAAAGCATTAGACGTCAAGTACATATTTAGGAGCCATTTTCAAAACACGTCATTAGAAGACTTTGATAATTGATTATAATCAACTTCTTCACTTACCAAATAACTAGCTACAGCTGACTGAACATTATTTTTTACCACCATCTAAAACGTTTAAGACATGAATGTTAACAAAAGTGAAGCCAAATCGCCAAGATCGCCCTTCTGGTGGCTGGGGCACTACAGGCCGTAAACCTTGCCTCCTCCATGTTAATGGGTGGGGCAAAAAAGGTGAAACTTAATGATCGTCCATTGAAACTGACCGGAGACATATCTAAACATGCTTAAATGGCCCAAGTATTTTCTTTCTTTCTTTCTTTTTAATCACCAAGAAGTGCTGAAAATGGTGAATTCGACATTTGACCGACCCTCATTTGTGGAGAAGTAGCAAGTGCAGCTGCAATCTAACATCTAGTTTATACTAAGCACTGGTATATTTTTTTTATATCTTACCCCACTGTAGTGAAATTGGAGCCATGACCTACATTTCAAACAATTTAGCTGTGAGATTAGTTATTTGTGTTCTTCAAAGGAAGTGAAGAATGTGTGGCCTTGGCGCCTGGAGCCATGCGCACGCGTCCAGTTAGTCTGTGGCTCACCGGATCACATGTTTCTATGGGAACAGTAAAGATGGCACGCATATGACTTTATTTTAACCCAGAGAAATCCCTCCTTTGCTGCGGCTGCAGTTTCCTCAGCTAACGCTTGTGGAAGACAGATTATCTGGTTTGTGCGATCATTGCTTCTCGCTGATCCTCACTCGTGGTTTGTCTTTTCCTTCAGACCTCTGCTCTCACACGTTCACTCAGCCTGACGTCTCACTTGCTTTTTACTTTTTATTCTAATCCCAGTCCCTTCCGGTTCGCCTCCTTTCTCTTTCTCTCTCTCCATCACTCTCTCCGTCCCTATCTTTGCTGCCTCCTTCGATATTGGGCGACACGATCCTGATCTGGGTTTGGCTTCTAATAGGGTCATTCATTAGAAAATGCACCGGATCTAGGCTGGCGGAGGTAAAGGGAGATGGGCTGGAAATTAGTTGGTGGTCTAACTGTGTGTGTGTGTGTGTGTGTGTGTGTGTGTGTGTGTGTGTGTGTGTGTGTGTGAGGGACTAAAAGGAACCAATAGAGAAAGCAGTGTGTCGTGAAGCTCCAGCATGATGCTCAGTCAGATCCAGTGATACTGTCACATCCTATCCTCCTCAACACTGGTCTCTGTTCTCTGTGGACCAGCGTTGCCTGTAAGAGATACAAATAAATACTACACCTTCTTAGCTACACCTCCATGCAGCTCCCACCGATACCACTCCATCAATGTTAAATGTGTTTATTATAGGTCGTAAAAAAAGGATTTGACCATTTTCATAAATGATCTGAGGAATAAATTCAGTTTGTTGCTCAAATGAACAGATTGTTTTAAAAATAAGCTTAGTTGTGTCTGTACTTATATAAATGCACTTGTGGCACAATAGAAATCACTCAGTGTACAAACAATGTTTTGATTGCATACATCCACTTGTGTCTTCAAAATCCAATTTATTAAATTCAATTAAATCAGTAATAGTAGTAGTTTACATGATTTACAGGAGCTTCAGAAAAAAAAGTGTTTCTCAGTGACTTTGTCTGTGGTATTGGTGAAACTGCTGATCTCCTGAGTTTTGTCAGAACGGTGTGAAAGAAAATAAAAACAAGCATTCTGTGATGGACACGTTAGATCAGAGGAGAACAGCCCGTCTGCTTCAACCCGACACCAACGCAAGGTGACGGATAACTTCAAATGTTTCCAACATCTAGTGGAAAGGGCTCCATGTGTTTATTGTTTCAATTTAAAGAAATTGGCACGGAAATTTTCTAAACTACACAGAGGACACTGTGTTGTTTTAATCAAGCTTGATTTAAACGTGAGTATGAAATACATTAATTACGGAGACGATCCCAGCTGACATTAGGCAAGAGCCGGGCGACGCCTGGGACACGGCTGTCATGAGCAGTTTTCAGACATGCACTGGAAAACTGAGTCCGGACAGCTTGTCTTTCATATGTGAAGAACGCAGCAGGATATTGCTCAAGTCAGACACGTTCACAACAACAGGAAAATGTCGAGGACATTCAGGTGGAGGGTGGGGCCTGGACAGAGCAGCAGGGGCCAGAACATTACGTATAAATCCGGAAATCACGTGATTGTATTTACTGTGAAATTTCAACGCACATTTTTGTTATCATATACAACCCTTCCGCATGATTTCAGGAAGATGTCCATACTTCAGCGATAGAGACAAATCACCCTTCACTCTCATATTTACACCTACACACTCTATGTCTAACATGCATGTCGTTGCAGTGTGGGAGGAAGCCAGAGTATCCGCTAATGACCCACACAGACATGGGAAGAACAAGCAAACTCCGCAATCATCAGGTACGGAACCCATAACCTTCTGTGTTCTCCTTCTGTAGAGATCAGCTTAATTATTTAGTTTAAAATGTTTAAATCCAATAATTAGAATGGAGAATATCACAGACTTAATCCTTACAGTTCAATTTGACATTTTAGTGCAAATACAACAGAATTGAAACCAAACTTCTACTGATCGTATTATCATCATTTTTCTCAGTGGGAGTCATAGTCTGAGATAAAATAAAACCCTTTTTTTTATCAGGATGAGTTTATTTGAAACTAAACTAAACTAGAAACTCCAGTGAACCACAGAAGTATATTAAGACTTTAATTAACCTCGTGTTACTTGACAGCAAGTGGGCCGCTCCTCCGCTCACCCTCCGTCTTAATTAATCTCGTCGTATCTGCAAATTAGAGAAAACTTAAAAACCCCAACTCACGAGCTGTAAACTGGACACACACTGAACACAGCTGTCACTTACATTAACAAACAGGAGAGTGACGGGCAGCAACACAGTCGTCCTTCCATTCCCCTTACACACACACACACACATACACACACTGTACAACACACAGTGAGCTTGTGCTTGTATATTTCCAGAAACACAGACACTGCTGCCCTTCTCTGGTCACCAGCCTGTACAACATCTATCATCATTTAAAAAGCAGTGCAGTTTAATGAGCCTCATATTTTAGGTCCTGACTGTGGCATTAGACCACAGGACCTCTTATTTTCCCTGTGGGGGCGAGTCACAATATTTTCAATTTTCAAGCTGAAATGGGGGGAAAAAGAAAATCCATAGTCGTTTTGTTTCTCAAAGTGGTTTCAGTTAATTTCATCACGGATCCCCGGGGAGCGAGGGTCTCAGATAACACTCGCTGACGTTAAAGTGTGACAGAAGTCTTTCATGTTGTTTTTATTGTTATTTCACAGCGTTTCACATGCGTCTGGTGGACTGTCGTAATGAAGTGACACACTGAAAAGCAGCCGTGTCAGACGACGGGGACTGAAATGAGTCCTTGTCAACACTGAGGCACTTGTGACCTGCTGTTGTTTCTCTCCCTTGTGCGGTCGTCCCCTGACTTTTTGGCTTGACGCTCCTAAAAAATGATTATATTTATTTGCACATTAATTAACATCAGCCAGATTTAGCCGTGCAGACTAGTTTCATCTGTCCCAATACATGTGATGGTAAAAAAAGTTTTGAATAGAATAGAAAGCCTTTCATTGACATTGTACAAAAGAAAGCAGTACAAGAGATGCTGCTTCTCAGCACAGTTAGTATTTTTGAAAAATAAAATCCTACAAAAGACACAAACCAATTAAAACACAAAAGTACACACACAGATGCTTTAGCACAAATGATTAATAAACCAATGGCCTGATTGTCATATGAAAACATGGACAGAGAGTAATTAAAGGCAATTTAGTACAAATAATGATTAAAACAATATAAAGACACAGGCGCATCAAGGAAAAGCACAAACACTTACACAAAACACACACACACTAGTGTGTTGTAACCCTCTGTCACACATTGTGTACACGCTGAGCAGACTTGGAAGTGTTGCTCTCTGTGCTTAGAAATCTTTTAAAACCAGTTTTCATGGCAGATTCTTGTTGCTTTTAACGTGTTCTCACGATTCTTCATGTGTTTTCCATTGAGTCCCATATGTCTCTGTGCTTTTGTCTGTGATTGGTTTTTTGTGTAATTTTTGTCCCTGCTTGTATTTGATATAAAGTTTTCTATTTATTTGAAGATACTGGGACCTAAATAAATTCTTATCATCGAGCATCATCTACATACTTTGAACTGTGGTACTTGCTTGTTTGGATTTTTCCAGCAAAGTAAAATATATTTTTGATTAAATCAATATTGACAGTTGACACACTAGAGGGGAAAAAACAAATAAAGTGTCTTAGCCACCAGAACAGACGACATGCTCCCTGGCATGTGGAACTGGAGTGGAGGGATGGAACAACATTCTTCCTACAGAAATCCCCTCATTCGGTGTCTCGATGATGTGGTGGAAAGCGCTGTCTGTTGAGTTGGGTTGAAACCTGGTGACTGTGAAGGCCACAGCACAGATTCACATCACTTTCCCTCTGCTGGAGCCCCTCAGTGACCCCGTGTGGCCAACTGATGGAGGCTGGTTCCTCCTGGCAGACGCCGTTTCCATCAGGACAGAACTTTGTGATCACGGGACGGAAGGGGATCACTCAGAAAAACCTGTACTGATTTTCAGTGTCTCCTCCCTCTGAGAGGACAAGTGGACCCAACTCATGCCAACAAACTGTCCCCTACAGAACCAGAGCCACCAGATGCCCTCACTGTGGGGGGTCAACCATTCCTCCCACATGAACACTCACTTGCATGCCAAGAATATGACGACTCATCAGACCAGCTGACTTTTTCCTACGTCTCTGCAGATGACGGTTTTTAAACTCCGACCTCTCAAGTTATTTTGGTAACGAGGGATTGTACAGTGTCTCTATTCATGAATGTATCATGTCCTGCACTGAGTTTCTCAACCACCAGAGGATGGAAAGTGAAATCCTTGTGTCTCAATCACCCCCTGGTGGCTGGCTGCAGTATAGGTCATAAACCCTGCCTCCTTCATGTTAGTTGATGGGACATGGGTCAAACTAAAGCCTGTATATAAAGATGGAAGACATGACAGTTCCTTAAAAGTGAGGCCATTGTCTCAGTCGCCCCCTAGTAGCTGGCAGCAGAAGAGGTCTTATATCCTCCCCCATGTTAGCGGACGGGACATGGATCGAACTAGAAAAATCTAAATGCAAATGAATAAAATTTATTTCAAAGGTGGTTTCATCATTTTAGGAAGTTTATATCACGCATATGTATCTTCAAGTGTTCATTTTTTTCGGTAAGTTATAAGCTATGAAACCAGTGGGTGATTGGTCAGGCTCGTGTCGGTGGGACCTGGATCCCTGACGGACTCTGGCTCCACCCTACGTCTTTGCCTCAAGATGCCAGCATTCGTATATCTGTAATGTTTTGGCCCTTTGGCTCCATTTCTGCAGAGTGAGAGGAGGGAGAAATGCATCTTACATCGTTATTTATAGTCTGGGTCTCCTGCTGAAAAAACAGTCTGTGACTGAAACCCCTGCTGCCTGTGCCCCAACAATGACCCCTCTTTCAAAGCCACTTAGATCTTTTCCTCAGAATCAACTCAGTCTGCTCAGCGTTTTCAAACATGCCACAGAACATCGCTGGAAGTTTACTGCTTCATCATCGTACCATGCGGTGCACTTGTGTTGCAGCATCTGCCTTCGCTGCGCTTCCCATCTCATTTATTCAGGTTTTTCCTTTTTAATTTTTCCTCCCATCTGTATCCTAATGATGAATGAATTCTTCACGCTTCACTCTGAGCTCTGGCCCCTCATCACCATCCTGCCATCGATAAGAGATGTGCTCAATAATTCAAAAAATAGCACTGGAAAAAATCAGCGATTCATCATCAGTTATGTAATTTTTGGTTTGAAGCAATGACCCCCCCCCCCCCCCCCCCCCAGCTAAATCATCCTGTGACATTATGGATGAGGTCATTTGTATCTGTGTCATGCGATGATTACTTTGTTACAATGGATCCCTCTGACCTCAATGTGATTCAGTGAATAAATAGCGTTTGTTCATTGTGAGGGTGAACGTTCTCTCGGGTATCAGGGAGACAAGAGGTCACGTTTTGACAAAGAAAGATGTATGTTTTAGAGTTAGGTTGGAGTAATTGTCACTGAGTCGCTGTTACAAACTCGGGTTGTGCAGTATTAAAGCTTTGCATGTTCAAAGGACCAGCAGGGTAGAATGAGAAATGCAATGCATTATGGGAAATGTAGTAAGGTACGTTCATTTGGCTCCTGACTAGTACCCGTGCTGTGTAATATTAGTGTAATATTAAATTATAAGAGAAACTCATTCACGTTTTAACATTAAATGTGATTATCTGTAAATTTGAAAGGGAAAATGATTCTGCCCCTTGATGTCACTGCAGTTCTTATAATAAACAACTGCAAACTCGGACAAACCAGTACCTGCCCCATATACAATGGTAAAGAGAAGCAGTTAAACATCTGTTAAGACCCAAGTTAGTTATGCATCAGTATGTAACGCTTGTTTATAGCGTTATGATTTGTCATGATAGGAAAAGCGCAGGTTTTACTAATAACAAGATTACCCCTCTGTTAAAGTTTTTAATTAAAGTGTCTCCAACATTTTATTGTGTGGAGCAGGTTTACATTGGTGAAAAAACAATTTCTTCAATGTGCCCATTTCTTCAGTTACACAAACTGTTCCAAACAATCAGACTCGCACAAAAACAGGGAAATAAAAATACACAGTGAGAAGGTCCCTGTGGATGAATGATCTAATCAGAATATAAAGAAATAAACAGACACATCTCTGTATATTTTTATAAGGCTTAGTTTTTGTGATTGTAATGACAATGATGAGAAAAAAAACACCACCACCATTAGAGTCTGAGAGGATGAACTGTAAATAAACTGAGGCTGAGGCTCTAGTTTGATGAGGTCGGACTCGTCCTCTTCTCCAGTTTGATCCAGATGCCGTTCTCTGGTCGGAGGATCAGCTCGCCCACCGGCCGCAGCTCTTCTCGTTTCTGGCAAGCTTCCACACTGAAGTGGCGCAGAATGGACGACATAACCACCTTCTCCTCCATCAGTGCAAAACGCTGACCTGAGGAGCAACAATGCCCGACACAGGATAAACACATTAAAGAGCCTCGCTCGAAAAAGATCAAAGTATGTATCATCTTTTCTGTCTTATCTTTATTCAAAAGCGTGGTCTTTCAGTTTGAGAGCAAAACCCAGCAATCTCACTCAAACAGCCCCAGCTTGTGCTTGGATAAACTGTGCTTGTGCTCAGACTGTGCGCTTGCTCTCAGATATTTTGTTTTCTGGATTTTCAGTGTTCCAGCTTCAGCTCTTGTCCTCTTCTGTCAACACCAGACATTGTTTTTATCTTTAGCATAGCTTTCTTTTAAATTCTAGGTAAAGTGTCTCTGAGTTTCTTGAAAAGAGCTACACAAATAAAATGTACTATTAATATTAATATTTGTTGAAGGATTTTGTTGAACAAAAACATCCAAACGCAGAAGAATAGATCCAAGGGCAGAGGAGAAAAAGTTGGAGCACAAGCAGAAGCGAATCTAAGCACAAGCAGGGGCTATTTGAGTGTGAGTGAAAGCACTACAAAATCTAAACGTGAAATCAAGAAGTCCAGCTCTCAAACTTAAAGTCCATCCTCTTGATAAAGACAGAAAAAACAGATCCAGTAAATTATAAAATGAAGTCTCTCATCTTCTTACCTATACAGTTGCGGAGTCCAGCGGAGAAGGGGATGTACGCATATGGAGGCCTTCCGACCGAATTCTCAGGGAAAAAACGTTCGGGCCTGAACTCTTCGGGTTCAGGGAAGTATCGTGGGTCTCGGTGAAGAGCGTACGTGACGATGACTGTGTTGGCCCCTTTGGGAATCTTGAAACCATCTAAAGGTCAAAACACAACTGTTTTTATTATGAGTTTCATAGTTGAGGTGAAAGATGTCCAAATGGGAGAGGAAGGAAGGCCGAATTAAAAAATACAGCACGCGGACATTTTTAAATCCTATTTTTATAACTTCACCATAGTTTTTGGCTATAATAACATTGTAATCCCCAAATTAGTTGCTGTGTTGGGAGAAAAGTTGTTCAGTAATGACGTCATATGATTTCATCAAAACTGAGCTGTAACTTCAGAGCTTTACAGCAACTGAACTGTGTAGGATTCTTTTTTTTTAAGAAAGGAACATGATAATACAGATTGGTTTTTTTGTAATAATTTCACCTGAGATTCTGAGATCACTCACTCACCGTCTCTTTTCAGACTAATTTCTCAAATTACTTTTTTCGCCAAAGAATTTCAACAGGGCTTGGTGTCTTGCAACATACACACCACTGCCTCGGGTTGATTTCCACGCAACAAACGAACATTTCATGTGCTACTCACTGATGTGGCAGTCCTCACAGATGCGGCGGGCAAAGAAAGGCACAGAGGGAAACAGTCGCAGGGTCTCCTTGATCACACACTCCAGGTATTTCAGCTTCTTCAGGTCCTCGGTGTTAGCGGGCCGGTCAGATGTACCTTTGCACATTGATCAGGTAATACTGTTAAAATATATATAAACAAAGCAGAGTGTAGTTCTTAGGTCAGACAGCTGTTATTTACAATGAGCTCCAGTTTCCTGCTCTTGACCTTTCTCCTACTTGTATGTTTACCTGCCTCCAACATAGATAAGAGTCATGTAGTACTACACCCTTGCATATATTGTGTTGAGGTGATAACGCACACAAGTTCATGGGCAGTAATCTAATGATTTATGTACACACGGTGCAAGGGAATCAAACCCACTTTTGCCAGTTTAACAAGAGTCTGCTGCGCCAAGTGGTTGAAAAGTCGAGGGTGTGTTTTGGACATAACATGCAATAAACCAATCAGAGCGCCTTATCCCATTCCCTTTAAAACCCATGCAGGCCTGCTTCACGGATGGCTAGAGTGAACACGACATGTAACCAACTATATGCATATAATAAATATATGTTACGTACATTCAATAAATGTTATATTCGTACGTTAAAGCAAACCTGGATGGAAAAATAACTGCATCAGTCTGAAACTACCAAAGACACTTGCATCAATTTATAGATGTTCATAGAAAAACCTCAAGCGAGTGCACATCTCATATCTTCCATGGCAACATGTAGCTTGCCATCGTGGAAAATGTTCTGATAAATCCACACATGAGTGGAAGTAATTCAATTATTCTTGACATATTTTTCACAGCTCTTATCCCAGTGTAAGCTTCCCTTCACTTGAATGGAACAAAGGAGAGAAAAGGCCTCGGGGCAGGAAAAACAAGTGTGGTGTCATGAAATTAAGATGATGTGCTGTTGAAGGAGAGAGGACATGTTACCGAACACCTCCTGAAGCTCTTGTTGAACTTTGCTGAGCACCTCAGGGTGGGAGCCCAGCAGATGTAGGCACCAGTTCATAGAGGCGGCTGTGGTGTCATGACCCTGCAAAAATAAAGATATTTCAGGTCACATTGTCATATTATCACATTATTAAGTTGTCATGGTCATATTAGAAAACTACTTCACACGTCAAACACATTAGTCATTCATCTGAAGTTGCTTTTCCAATCCCACAGTAAATCCTGCATTCATTCTTATTTTCCCAATAAAATATTTAAAAAGATGCAAAAAAAATACTAAAGGAGATTACAAAAAAACCATAATGTAGACCAAATGACCAAAATGAAATGCTACAAGATGGATTCATTTTAAGTAAAACAAGAGATAAAATGTGTATTAAACAGAAAACAATTTCAGAAAAATATTTATACAATAAAATACAATAAATCAATATAATGGTAAAACACATAAAATTAAATTAAAAGTTAGACTATAACCTAGGTCTTGAATTAGTGTTTTAAAACCTCAACATCAACTGTTGCTAGTTTTCTTTAGAGAGGCTGTTCCAGAGACATGTACCGCAGCAATGAAAAGATTCCTCACTCTGCATTTTTGTTATGACTGGATGATAAATTGAGCTTTGAGGAACACCACAACAGATTGTATAGCTTTTAGATGGACGTTCACCAATACTTACAAATCAAATTCTTATTGGAAAGAAAAATATTGATTAGTTCACCTTAAAAACCTTTTCTTCAGTTTTATTTGTGACCACTAACCCTGAACATAAAGGTGTCCACTTCCTCTTGAATGTCCTGGTGGCTCATCTTGTTGCCGTCCTCATCTGTAGTCTCCAAGAGCATGTCCAAGAATGCCTGTCGTTTCTTTTTGCCATTCTCAGATTTGCTGTTTGATACAGTCGAGGAAATTTCCCCCGCTCTTTCATGGATCACCTGAGAAGAAATCAAGTGAAGCGTTGTTGTGATGTTGTTTCATCGACAGAAATTAACTGTGAGACACATTTTTTTCCACCGGTGACTCACGTTGTATGTAAAAGAGTGCAGAACCTTGAGTGTCTTGTCGTGCTCCCGACCCTCACCAAAGTAGTTGTACACGATGTCAGACCAAAACCAAGGTTTCCTCTGTCTGCGGCTGATAATGTCACTCATTCTGAGAGTAGCCAGAAACATTGAGTTAAAGCAGACGGATATTAAATCCAAGCATCAGATCAATAAAAATAAATGAAAATCACTCACTTGTACACACTTTCAACATATTCTGAATTTGAGTCACTCTGGGCATAGATTTTCTTTCCCATTGCAGTTTCTGAAATTACATTGTTGAAGGTTTTATTCAATCCTGTCCACGAGTCAGTGAATCTAGAATTCAGCGTAAGATGTTCGGTGTTCTTTCTTGTTAATGTGCTTTATATGAGGGAAAAGGATAATTCTGACATTTACACATTTTCCGTACACCCACCACAGATGATGTCCAGAGCGCAGAGAGTGACGTGACTGAAGCAGTTGAAGGAACCTTTCCCTGCCTGTTTCTCCAGCTTCTTCACCAGGATCTCCGCCTGCTCGTTCATCACCTCCAAGAAGTCCGTCAGGATGGAGAAGTGGAAGGTGGGTGTCAACATCTTCCGCCGCTGACGCCACTTCTGCCCGGTGCTGAAAGTAGGAGGAAACAATTTAAAATGGACAAATTCTTCATAATAACAGAAAGGAACCTTTATTTCATTTAAATCCAATCAAAGTCATTGTTTCTAAATTGAATTCGATATCATTTTGCTCCAAAATTAGATATCCAGAAAATTAATTTAATGAAAAGAAAGGTGGGCATTACAGAGAATAAATTATAAATTCTTAGCGACCACAGTAAAGGGAACATTTTCAATTGATAACACAAATTAAAATGATGGACCTCAATATGAGCAGAATATGTCTTCTTCAATACTGTGAGGTACATACCTAGTAAGAAGACCAGTTCCAAGCCAAGGGTGGAGGAAGCTGTATGAATAAGCTTTGTCCAAATGAGTAGAGTTATTCAGAAATACCTACAAAAAACATCATGAACAGTACTATTGAAAATATATAGCACAAGATCAAGAGAATGTATTTTAATGCTGTTATTACAGTTGGGCCACTCAACAGATGTATTCACAATTACGTATCAACCATATCTTAGAGTGTAACCACTTTAAGTGCAGGCTGTAGATTCAGGTGGAGGTTGGGTTTTATTATAAGTTACGTACGATACAGTGGCTTCAGTCTGACCATCGTCATCAAGGTAACACGTTGTCATTTAATGTGTGAGTTGTTTTAAATGTATATGTGGATGTTTTATATATTTACATCTGTAACTGTAAGTTTCATTTGTATGGCTCATATTCACAAATCTAAATTAGCCTCAAAGGGTGTAACAAGGTCCGACATCTTCTGTTCCCAATACTCGACCAGAGAAGAAAAGGGGACCAAAAAAAAACCTGCACAGTGACCTCAGAGAGAGCGAGGGATCCTGTTTCAGGACGGACAGAAATAACAATACTTAAAACATTCATGAGAAAAGACAGCATCTGGCATAAATGGAGAGCTGTTTCAATGTTTGAAGCTTTTACACAAAAGAAAATGTGACATATTTATAGAAGTATGAGATAAGTCATGTGGACTACTGTATGAACACGGTGGATCAGCATACCTCAACAGTGTCAGCGTGAAACAGGATCACAAATGGCACCGTTCCAATCCAGAGCTTAAACAGAGGTTTGTTGTAGAACTCGCGGGTCATATCCTCAATTTGGCGAAAGAAATCTGAAATAAAAGAAACTATTATAAACCTGCAGAAATGCTGCATTATATAACAATCTGCACAGGGATAGGTGTAGCCAGCCTCCTGTTGCAGCGTGCTCAGTGTTTTCTTACCTCCCGAGCTGGTTTTGAACTCCAGTGCGTTTCCGACGAAGAGGTACGTTGCCTCCAACTCGGGGATTGGCTTCATCTGGAACCATTTGTGCAAGTAATCGCTGAGCAGCTTGTAGGTGATGTAGGTGAGAGCAGCAAGGAAGACGCTGACACCGAGGAAAGGTGTCATGTTTCAGCAGGGCATGTGAAGAGATTGTGTGTGTGTGTGTGTGTGTGTTAGCTGAGGGTCTTGTTGCGCTGCGCCTTCCTATCCAAGCTGTGCAACGTGTGCTGCCTTTACTCCTCCTCCCCTCTGATGCAAACTCATTGAAAACTCAGCAGGGTCAGGGTCACTGAAGGGGCTGCCCTTCAGAGCACTAACATAGTTCAGACAATGTCACAGAATGTTGAAGATGGACATAGGAGACACTTTACATCAGCGCTAGGAGCGAGATAAACACCAAGATGCTCCTCACATGTGCAAACAAAGAGTGGAAAGTACATTTTCTCACTAATTATAGAATGAAGACGTTAATTATTCACCACATGTTAGCGGACTGCCCTTTATCCGACTACGTCTGCTTGTGTTTTTCCCCCCACGTCAACATCCATTCAAGTCTCCACTAACCTGATTAGTTAATGAATAGCAGCCTTATCTCAGCTATTTGCCGATCAAATATATTTTATACTTTGTACAGGTTTCACAACAGTTTTTTAAAAGAACAATATTTTTATCTTAGTTTTAGTTACGTTTTACTATTTATGATTATACTTTCACATGTATACTCAATTATGACCCCCCCCCCCCCCCCCCCCCCAATGTCTTATGTGTTTACCCCTGTTCTGTTTTTTTGTTTGTAAACAATATTACGCAAAACTAGTGGACGCTGTAGATTCTTATAAAAATGTGGATATAGTAAATTTAGATGTGGTTTCACAGGGAGACTGTTGAGCCTTGGGCAGTGGTTTGTACTCTGAATGACCTCAACCCTAATATATATGTGTATAAATATATATATATATATATATATATATATAATAGGAATATTATACAGTTATATTTGCAAAGGTTCTACTCAAGACATTCTGCTCCATCTCACTACGTCTTGTAACTTGCAGATTCTGTTTATGTCAAAACAACCAAAATGTGCCTGAGAAGTTTATAAAATGATGTTTATTATTATATAATTACATAACAATAAAAATTCATAGTAAATTTCATTTCATGTTTTTTGTAGAATTTGTACAGAAATGTAGTTTCTCACTACAACCACTAGATGTCAGAATGAAACAATATTTCATCTGAGCAGAAACTACAGGTCAGATTATATAACATTCAACGACTATCTGAAATTATTTAGGTTTCATTGACTTTTATTTGTCAAAGAAAACACTTAATTTAGTGTAGGTTGTGGAGCAGGTGGACCTCCCCCTGGTGGAGATATTTTAGTTAATTAGTTATTTCACACTTTATATTACATTGAGCTCATTTTAAAACAATTCTGGAATACATTTTATTTTTCTTCAAATATTTTCCTTTAACAAGGAAAAAAGAACAAACACAAAACAAACAACAGAAACCAAATGTTTTCATATACAGTATATACATTGTGTGTATATATATCATGTATGATGTTTCATGCATTCTTACAAAGGACAAAATAATGAGCAACTTCAAGCAATTGGGTAAAACTGGACAAACCTATTATTACAAGTGGAATTTTTCCATTACTATTGAAGGTTCAGTGTGTAGAATCTTGTGACATCTAGTGTTGAAGTTGCATGTTGCAGCTGAACACCCCTCACCTCACCCTCTCCTTCCAAACATGAAAAAGAACCTATGGTTGACTTAAATTGTCATAAACTCAAAAGGTGTTTAGTTTGTCCAGTCTCCGTAGAGAGGGTCCTCTTGATGTAAATATAAAGTATTTAAATATAAAGAGCCTTTTTTCTTTTCATACAATTCATACAATTTAGATTAAATGAACGAGTGAAAACATCATGAGGATTATTCTACATTCAGTTTCTGCCAATAGTTCCCTTTCACCTAAATCTTACACACTGGACCTTTAAAGAAAGACGTTCACTCCTTGAATCTATTGGTCATACCAAGTGCAATGAGGAGTTTCTGGTGAAAGGCCAGCACCCTATCCTTATCTTCGGGCCATTCCAAGATACAACATGGCCGCAACATGCCCCTGCGGAGGAAGAGCGTGCGAGATAACTTGTAGTCGTGCACATTCTGCAGGAAGACCAGAACCACAGAGTCCCTGCTGGCCTCAATGACCTGGTGCAGTGCATGGTGGGCTTTGAATCTGGGTGAGGAAAGAAGTGGGTAGAGAGACAAGTATGAGAGCTTCCTCTACTGCAAATATACAGCACAAATACAAAATGAAAGAAAATATATTCCATCAATGTATGACTTACCGTCTACACCAGGGATCCCTGAGAAGACTTTCAGTGACGACAAACAAGATTTTCCTGGACCTTCTCATGTTCTCCATGATGGATTCGATCATCGACACCCCAGGGACTGCATCTCGATCCTCCAAATAGAACCTGCACTTTTCATTCTCTAAGGGGACCATCACTCTCTCCACCCATCTGCTGTCCCTCTCTGCATGTATGATGTAAGCGTCATACTGAAATTCCCTGCCCTCTTCAACACTGGCATCACTAAATCCTAACGTGCGACTGACCAGTATGTTCCAGTAGAACTGAATCCTCCAGCCGTGGAACCTCACAAACAGCGCCGATACCATCAGCATCAAGACTGCGGTGCTGCTCAGTATGTAGAGAGCCTGAAATGGGGTCATATCTTTGCAGGAGAGGGTGTCAAACATCAGGATTGAGTGATTAAAGTAGGTAAGGGGAGTGTTGCACATATACTGGTCGCTGAGGTCTGGCACACTGGTCATGTTTGTGTTGTTCAACCACGTCACAAACCACAGGATGCTCTCACATGTGCAGTCAAATGGATTTTTGTCCATGACCAGTAGGCTGAGGTTGCTCATGGGAGTGCTGAACACTTCGGGCTTCACAGTTGTGATCAGGTTCTTCTGTAAACGCAAAACCCGCAAGGACTTCAGATCATCAAACACAGAGTCCTTCAGACTGTTGAGGAGATTGTTTGAGAGGCTTAGCTCCCTGAGGTTGCTCAAACCTTTCAGAGCCTCCTCTGGGATCTCATCCAGCCCGTTGTTATCCAACCATAAGGTCATCAACTTTGCTGCCCCTTTCAGAAACATCACCGGCCCACCTGGGTTGGCGTGCTTCCACAACCGCGCCAAATTGTTGTGTTGGAGCTTCAGCACCTTCAGGTTCTCAAGCCCTTCCAACATATCCTGTCTGATGTTTGCGATGTTGTTGTTACTGAGATCCAGGTAGGTGAGGTTGGACAGGGGCTGGAATGGTGATGGATCCAGATTCAAAGCATTGCTGTTCAGACTTTTTCCCAATGTCAGGACCCTAAGGTTGGGCACATTGATGAATGAGGTGGAGCTCAGCTGGATTTTCCAGTGGTTGTAGGTCATGTGAATCTCCTGAATCTGACCCAGGCCTTCAAACTCTTTTCCAGTGAGAGTTTGCTGTAAGTAATTTAAATCTAGAAGAAGATTGGTGAGGTTTGTCAAAAAGGAGAAGCTTCCAGGATTTATGTTTGTCATAGCTGTTGCTGTCAGATTTAGTTTTCTGAGAGGCGATCCTGCAAGTGACAATAAAGTTTTGTTGGTGATATCTCGGAGTGATATGCAACTACACCAGCTCATATCAAGCTCTTTAAGACTTGTCAAGCCTGTAAATGTTTGTGCTGTGATTTCCCGAATTGCAGTTTGCTGTAACATTAAACTCTCCAGGGTGCTTAATGGTTGAAAAGAGAAATCATCTATTATTGGGGTGGCGGAGGTTCGACCTTTCACCAGGGCTTTTGTCAGTGTGAGTTTTGTCAAACTTTTGAGCCCCTGAAACGTGGCCTTGGTCAGGTGCTTGATATTGTTGTCAGCCAAAATTAGAGTCTGAAGTCTGGTGAGCCACTGAAATGAGCCTTCCAGTATTTTCCCCATGCTGTTATGGGACAGATCCAGAAAGGTTAGATTTCCTTTCTGCAGCCCTGCAAAGGTCAAGTTTGTGAGTGTGACCAGGTTATTTTTTCGTAGAGACAAGGCATCGATAGATGTCTCCGACAGCTCAGAGCAGAGTTTGGAAAGAACCTGAGCACCCATATTGCTCCCATCCATGATTAAAGTACGCAGGCCTGAAATGGGCTTAAGGCAACCAGGCTCCAACTGCAAGAAAACCCAACAGAGATTTTGTGGTGAGACAAAAAAAGGGAAACAAAACAGACAACTGAAACTGAGGCACTACAGTACACCAACTCTGCTTCTGGTTCTAGTTTGGACAGCTCAATTTCATTTCCTATTTCCAGGTTAGTTTTCTTACTGTTTTTAGAGGCACGGATGAGAGATCAAGGACTTGGAGTGCTGAATTTTCAAGGAAATAGAAGTCTTCTTTCTTCAGTGTGGTGAAATCGTTCAATGCCAGATTGAGGGACACCAGTTTGGGCAGCTGAGGCCGAGAGCTGAGCTTGGCTGACACCATTTTGTTCATGGAAACATCGAGAGATTTCAGATTCTGAAAGGTGAATAAACATATAATCAGTTACTGAATTAAATTGAACCCCCAAAAGTGACACATTGGTGTTATGGAGCCTGTACCTTTAGTGCAGAGAAGGGCTCCCCATGTAGCTTTAGCCTATTACTCGCCATATTCAACCATGTTAGGCTCGTACAGTGACTCAGATCCTCCTCCTTCAGCAAGTGCACTTCATTATGTTGGGTGTTCAGCGTCTGCAGCAGCGGCAGCGTCTGGCACAAATGCTCGTCCAGCTTCGTGACACTGTTGTAGCTGACATCGAGGTGGAGGAGCCCTGGGTAGGGGTTGAGTGACGCAGGGGGAATCCCCACCAGTCGGTTGTGGGACATGTCCAGGCTGGAGATGTTCCCCGGCAGGTTCGGAGGGATGGCACTGAGGCTGAGGTGGCTGCAGTCCGCTCTGCCGTCTTGCACGTTGCAGGACGTCTTCTTGTGGGAGGCCAAGCAATGGTGAGGCCATGTCAGAAAATAACATACGATGATGATCCATGTGAAGTGAAGAGAACGAGGGGAACACATTGCTTCAAAAACCTATGGAAAGAATAGAGTAAAATCTTGAGACAGAACAACCAAGAAATTGTATATTGTAGAACTTGAAATTACTCTTAGTCTGATTTCTAGTGAATAAAGAATATTGACTGGCTTTGTAATCTAAATATTTGCTTCAACAAACTGTATTAAGTGTCATGTATGTGTCATGTATTAGAGTAGAGAGAGAGAGACAGGTATTCTGTGTTTGAATCCGATCTGATGTTTTCCCCAATTACATGAACATGAGTGATTGTACTCTCAACCAACTCTAACCCACAGAGGAATATTTGGCTTTTTAGCAACGTAATTCTCCGCTCACCTGCTTGCCTGCTGTTTGCTGATGGTCTGTTAATGAAGTCTGACACTTCACACACTCACTTCATCGATTGTTGATATATGCAGCAATGTACAATCTACGTGTTGTTCTGACAACAGAAATATGTTCCAAAGACTTATTATTATTATTATTGATATGATTACTATATGATAGCATAAAAAATACAGCACATAGTCACATCATTTTACACACTCTACGACTGGCTCATAGATATTTAATATAAAAATACCTGCAGATTCCTTACCAAATGTTGCCCCTGCACACTGCATCAATAATTGTAGATTTCAAATAAAAACGAATGCATTTCCAGCTTCAAAAACTCTGGTGCTGTTTATTGTGGAAGAGTCTTAGCTGCTTGTGAGGCAGACGGCAGCACAACATGAATTTAAGGAAATGGGGCAGTGAACTATCTGGTTTCACTTCCACGTCAGGGGAAAAATGGAGATTCATTAACTGTTTCATGAAAGAGGCTCAGAAGCATTTTGGGATGTCAGAATAAAAGTCCTACTTGACAGGAAGCAGTGTGATGAAGTTGTTATTTAATGTTTAGGTATAACATTCATACCTGTGATCAAAATGGCTCCAGACATAAAGAGGTGTGAACCCGGAATGTAAACAGGTTGTGGCACATTCAGACTTTGATCAGACTGGTGTCTCAGAGGGACTTGTACCGTAATATATGTTATATAAGAGAAGGTTGATATCTATTCAATTAAAATCATCGCATATATCTGTTGTCAAAGTGTTCATTTCAATGATCAGTTTAAACATCGCATCACAACAATGGCTGATAAAGATTTTTAATAAATCCAAATATTGGATACGTGTGTGTTAAAATCATAGTGAAGCCTGTGGGACAAATACCGTAATTATAAAAATAGAGCTGCAATGTATTTAATGAGGAAAGAGAAACTCGGTACAGAGCACAGCTGTCTACATATGAAACCAAATCTAAAGTCACTAGATCCTGATTTTTATTTGCATCTGCAAAAAATAGTTCATAAACATCAGTCCACTGAACAAGTCAGTTAAATCAACGAAAATCATATTAAAGCTCACCATGGTATAGGAGGTGGCGAAATTACAGCAGCTACCACTGAAAGGTGTATTTAGTAAAAAAGAAATGCAATAAAACAATCAGTTAAAAACTATACAAAATAGTGCAAAAAGAGGTGCAAAAGGAGGTAGTTGTGGTTGGATAGTAAAAAAAAAAAAATTTTTAAGTTCAGTGTTCTGACAGCCCATGGATAGAAGCTGTTCTTCAGTCTATTGGTTCTTAATCCTGCGAACTAAGATAAACAAACATACGCAGACAAAAACTTAACTTGGCGGAGGTAATAACTATAAGTAATACAGGCCTATTACTTTACTATACCTATACATTTTTATTTGTCTCCTGCATCCCTGTCAGGACTGTTCATGTCTCTTGACCACATGTATCTTCTTATAGGCCATGTGTTATTTGTGCTGCTGTGGTTGAACTTGTCTTCAGGTCATAACGTTTCATACATTTTGTAAAACAAGCTGTACGTACTTTACAATGAGCTGAAATAACAAGTCCTCCCATCCAAAGATTATATGCTCAAGGTTTTATAGACTGATACAATTCAAAGGCAGAAATTATCATGCCCAAAGTGTAGGTGAGTTATGGATCACATCTGCAATGATCCATTTTTAAACAATTGGCGTGTGTGTGTGTGTGTGTGTGTGTGTGTGTGTGTGTGTGTGTGTGTGTGTGTGTGTGTGTGTGTGTGTGTGGATTGTTTCTATCACACTGTACTTAAACACTACATGATAACAGGATCAATATGCTTTACAGGCTACTTTTACTGCAGTAACGATAATGTATGACCTTTAAACACACACAGATCCACCAACGTAGACTTCTTTCCACTTTTCGTGCCTTTGCTCAATTGCACTTTAAGAGATATATGACATGAGTGGGCGTTGTTGATTCACTTACTCATTTAAGTCAATAACCCAAAAAACTTATCATGTTATGTTATTTCAACATAGTTTTATTACATTGACTGGATCATAAACTGTATTTAAGAACTTGACATCCTCCCAATACCAAGTGAATGAAACGATTGAAAAAATTGAAATAAACACTAGAGGGCAGTATAATACTGTTACTGCAGACCGCAGTGTAAAGTTGATTCTCGCTGTCTTTGTAGGTTCAGCTTGATTCATGTACAACAAGGTACATACAGCATATATAACATGATTCCTTTGGTATGTATCACTCATACTCAATGATTAATAAGTCACACAAGACATATCATTGTTTTCATTAGGTACTTTATCATCGGGTCTGATACATTATGACTTATGACAAAAAGTTTATCTACCGATCATGTACCAGCTGTTTTAAAAGGTACTTTATTATTATTATTAATAATAATAATAATTTCATTGCATGAAATGATGGGTGTCCGGGTTGTCTCTCCTGGTGATTCAGGTTTCTTTGGTTGAATGTCGCTCTTCCTTTGTATGCAGCTATACCTACTAAAAAACAGCAATGAATAACATCACCCACAGTCGACAGCTGTAAATCATGTTAAACAGACTGTTGATTTAAATTTGTGCAAATTGATTGGGGCCATCCAAGACTGGTATTTGTTGCAAAAAGATAAATTTATTTTTCTTTCCCTTTGTTTGTTTTCAATGATTAATTTCTTCTTAAAAAGCATACATCTTGTTAAATGAAATGGATCTCCCTCAAGATATGCATTGCAAGTAAATGGAGTGAGGCTAATTTATTGGACTGCATATATATATATATATATATATATATATATATATATATATATATGTGTGTGTCAGTGTCAGTGCCATTCCAGGCTGCAAGGCGTTGCATTACAACAGCCTAAACACCAATAAATCTGAGGATAACCACACGGCTAAATGCGTCTTCAAAGGTCAGCAGTAATGTAAAAGCTGAAATGACCTGCTGCTGCTGCTGCTGCTGCTGCTGCTGCTGAGAGAGTCATATAGATTTAAAGCAGTAGATCAACAAAATTAACCAAAAGCAATTAATGCCTCGTTGTGGAATATTGTTAAGAGGTGTATCATTTCATTACAGATTGACGATTGTTGACCAACCGTCACTTTAAACAGGAAGTTGTCTTTCTTTGTAAAGAGTTTCTTTAATGTCCTGTTAACAGTTCACTCACAGAGCATGTCAGTGATTGGAATGTTCTCTGTGTCACTTTGAATCTTACTTCATATTACACCAGCAATGACAGTGAACCACAATGTGATAATTAGCCTGACATTAGCTGTCATGGGAGCGAGCACATGTCCTCCATCATTCCCAACGATGTCATTAATCCAAACCGACACTGACACGGTTTAAAAGCTGCACTGAAATGAATGAGTCATCTCAGAGAAATCCAAAAGGAGCTTTGATCAGAAATCTTTTTGCGCAAAGTATAATTATCTATTTCCACAGAATAATTATATCTATATTTTAGCCATGCTAGTAACACAGGGATCATGATATCAGTCTGTTGGTTGGTATGCCACTTTGTTTGAGAGTCAAATAGCTTTACATTTGGAAGGACTGCTATTTGAAATTGGTTACAGACACTCGTAATTGATAATACAAATTTTCACTTAAAGGTACAGTTTGTAGAATTCAATGACAACTAGTGGTGAAGTTGCATGTTGCCGCTGAAAACCCCTCAACTCACCTTCCCCTTCTAAACATGAAAGAGAACCTGTGGTAGACTTCACTTGTCAGAAAAACTCAAAAGGTTTAGTTTAGTTAGTAAAACATGGCCGCCTCCGTAGAGAGGACCCCCTCAATGTAAATATAAAGTATTTCAATATAAAGGGCTCATTCTAGGGTAAAGAAAACAACAATTCATACAATTTTGATGAAACACACTAGTGAAAACATCACAAGAATTATTTTATATTCAATTTGTGCCAATAGATCCTTTTCACCTGAATCTTACACACTGGACCTTTAAATATCTCCTCATCTTTTTGTTGGGGTGACACAAAATTGTATATGGACATTCCTGGACCCCCGGTGCAACTAGATTGGCACCTAACCACAAAACGAATGACATTCCCTTTATCATTAGCTTTAGGTTAAATAACAAATGTTAATTCGCTGATACTGTTTTCTTTGCAAACTGATTATGTAGAGATTCATGAAGAGGAGGACATTGATGACATTTCATCACAGCATGTATTTATCTCTCCAATAACTTGATTTTTGTGTTGCATTCTCCATAGAGACACACATACTGTCCACGTGCACCTTTCCATCCCCTCTGTTGTCCCCTTTATCCCTCCCTCAGATTAATAAAACAGGCCCGTCCTGAGATAGACCTCAGGCCGCCTGATTGGTTTAGTCCAGTGTTAAGCCGGGGAAGCTTACGGGGCTTTGTGCCAATGGCTGGAACTGCTGAAGACCTGTATGGAAAAGTGTCGAGAGCTAGAATGATCAGCACCGTGCTGGTCAAGTTAGTAATGTAATGAAAAGAGGGCAGATAAGACTCAAGGGAGGGGGGGGGGGGGTTGCAGGAAAAACAGCCATAAATATAAACAAGGGAGTAAAAGGGACGTGGAGCAGAAAGGGCCGTAATGAGAACCAGAGCTAATGATGCTGCAGGGAATCATCAGTTCTGCTGTAACACTGGATAAACCATGAGATGCACTGCGAGGAGCTCAGGAGGGGAACAGAGACGTGAAAGCTGACAGGAATCAGGTGAAGATCAGATTCTCGCTGGAGACACAGCTTGGCATCGGAGTGAAGGATTAAGAAGGAGGAAACCCTCCTGCTGAACTGTTGTGGACAGGAGTGGCTGGCATTGCTGTACATGTTTGACTCACTAGTCATGGTGCATGTCAAGCGTACATGTGATTGAATGCACTCATGCAAAAGGGATAACTGGTCGGGGGGGCCGCAGCAGCAGCAGCTCCATCAGTGTGAGTGTGTGTGTGTTTGTGTGTGTGTGACACATTCTTCATCGTATCGGCTCGGGGGTAAATCTCCTCTCCCTCATTTGCAAATCGCTGGAGTGCCGGAATGCCCCGAAACAAAAGGTGAGTTCGCCCACATGGCTCTTCACTGCTACACATAATGTGTTATGTAATGATGCACATTAGCTCACTCTGTCAATTCATAATCAATGCATTCAAATTTACACTACAAATGTTTCCCTCTAAAGATTATTGAGTGTAGCTAAGATGAGTGAATGAATTTCTCTCACAATTGTCTGGTGTAATGTGATGCATCTTACTGTCTTGGTTTGCTTTACTTTTGCATTGATATTCTAAGAGCAGGGGGAAGAAACCTTATTTCATCTTCACACGAGGCGCGTGATGGAGAGGCAGGAAAACTACGCTGGCTGCCTGCGATGAGAGATAGATAAAGGGCAGGGAGAGATGTGGAGGAGAGGAAGGGTGATGTACGTACAAGGAGAGGTGCAGGCAGCAGCAGTAATGTTAAAGCATGTTCTCTCTGCCCTCTGCAGAAAATAAAAACCACTGCAGTATATCTCCCCCTCCCCAGTTTGCTGACCAATGATGTTTGGAGGTCAGACTCCACCGGCTCTGCCACCAGTGTCAGCCACCGACACGTAGCTCGTCAGTGATAACACCTCACAGGAAGGGGAGGGGACGACTGATTAAAACCAGTGCATCACACGCAGGAGAGAACACAGAGCAGAACATGCATGTGTTACGCTCAGTGTTCCTCATCAGGGTTTGTCCTCACAGTAAGGATGACTCCACCGTGTATGTGCACTGAAGACGAACGTTGTACTAGACACAGCAGAGTGAGCAGTTGGTGTCAGATGACTGAGATGTAGCATCCTTGAGAATTCAGTTTTGCACCCACATGGAAGCTTTTATCCCTGAGTGTGATTACTTGAACCCACGTGATAGAAAATCAACCAGACTTGCTGTCATTCTGAAAGTTATTGCAAAGGAAAACACGTAGTCAGCTGCAACTGCTGTGCAATTATCAACAGATTAATTATGTATACATGTTATTATTCTTTTTTCTTCAGTGTTTCTTGTTGGTACGTGCTTCTCATCACAGACTAGTACTCGCCAAGTGCTGACTTAGGTCTCCTCTCACTATTAGTGATCCTCAGGGGTGACAGGACGTCAATACTCGACTGGAATCAGCAGCATGGATCTACTACTATGCTGTTACCTCTCTGCAGTGCAGCTCGCTATAATGCAAAGAGACAACCCAGTGTGTCTGGGAGCTGCAACAGCAATTTTAGTTCCTATTACATTATTACTGATGAGAGTTTTTAAATTGCCTTTTCTGAACTGTAAAGTTGAATATTCATTCTACTTTTAGCTTAGTTTTGGGCAGCATCAACTGCAGAGAAAAATATTTTTTTCTGTAGCTGAAACTAATAATAGTTTCTGAAAATGGATAAAATTATGACACTTTCGCAACAAGAGCGAAACAAAACATTGAAGTTGTGGGCTGTAATGCAAAAAACAACAATTTGATAGAGACTAAAAAAGGGTCACGGAGCTCAGGGGATCTGCATTCAAATGCTAATCATCAATTGGTTTCTGCACAAGGACTTTATATAGATGGACAACATGTCTGTACTTCCTCCCACTATCCAGAAATAAAAACGCTGTCATGTTGAAGTCTCGCAGATGCACACGCGAGTCACTCTCAGCTGTCAATCATGACATTTCACTCAGTTTTTATAGCGTCAAATAACGAATTCTTAGCTCATCAGGAACACTTGAACATACATCAGAGTGATAAGAACTACCATAACTCTTTAACAAAAAATATTGTACTTGAACTTTTTGTTTGGTCCATGGCTCATCTGCTTATGATCATTACTGCAGCCAGCCACTAGGGGGTGATCAAGACACAGTTGATTGTAAACGTTAATATACTGTAAAACCAAGGAAAAGTGTTTGGAGAGTTTGTATTTATTTCCAATCCGACATCATCACGAATGTTGTTATAATATTGTTTTAGTTTCTCAGATGCTATTCACAGAAGGAGATCTGGTGTAATTTGTGTTTGCAGTTCTCAGACAGTGGTCTGAGCTGAGACAGCGGGGATTTGACCGTGTGCTGTGAAAATGCTGGGAGACAAGTTGGCCTTGTCAGAGGCAGATTACACCTTTCTAACAGCAGACAGTGGAGGGCAGGCAGCACTGTGTGCCAGCACCTTAAGCTTTGGCTACGACAGTCTGGCTGTGCCAACAATCCAGGCCTGTCAGTGATAGTTAGCAGACAGGACTTAATGCCTTCTTGATTTAAACAGAAGCCACGTGGATGGAGGAATCGCTGTGTAATAGCTTCTTTAAGCATATAAGGTTCTAAAAATAAAATAAAAAAAGAGGTGGTTAACTTCAAGTTACAGAAACTAGACCATGACAGAGATTTATTTAAAAGGCAAATTCCTACATTTATTAAATTCAAAGTAATTTAACATTCAAGACTATTTAGCAATTAAACAATGCTGTAAAAAAAATCTATCCTTACAACTTATTTTATTTATTTATTTATTTATTTATGTAATATTATTTTATTTTGTGGCTTTCATTTAATAATATAATACATCTTATTTACTGCACATCAACAACTGATTTAGAAAAAATACCTGTAAAATAATAAACGTACACCTTTTGGGGAGGGGGAGACTCTAATTATAGCCTCTAATTGAAAGGACAGACTAAGTATGAAAGAGGGATTGAAGGGGGGTAAGACACCCAGCAAGCTGCAAACTGGAATTGAACCTGTGGCTGCTGCAAACGACTGAATACAGGGTGCTCGATAACTCAAATATAGAGCTTGCACCCATATATACAGTACAGTGTAACAATGAAAATGTATGTGAAATTACTTGTCTGGGAAAGGTCAGATGTTTTCTGAGAGGAATGTGCTGGTGGAATATTAGTGTTGTCTAATGGAGACCAAAAGCACAAGTATGTTATGTGTCTAATGCAAAATAAACATTTCAAATTTTGATAGAATATAGTTAATTGTACCCGCAACAGTGTTTCAGCTGATAAATAAATAAATTTACACTCATGACATGTTCCTTTGTTCACCCTCTTTAATAAGTTCATCCTCTTTGGCTAAATACACAAATATTTCCCCGAGTCATGTGGTTAAAACTGATTTAGCGATTTAAGTCTCGTTTGATGGTGCAGCACTGTTACCAAAGAAGGAAGAGGGAGACTCTCGGGTCACATTCCTCTTCCTGAAAAACTCTGAGGCTGAACAGATCTGCTTTGGCCCCAACGAAAGCAGAACAATTTTCTACTGTCCATTACCATTATTTTCAATTTCCTGTTAAGTGTTTGTGCTAACGTTATGCTTACTGTGCTACTTAAGCTTTAAAATGGAAAGTATTTTGATAGCTCGATGACTGTGACAGCCGCATCGCGTTAGCTTCCTGTGTTGTTTGTTCTATTTAGAGGAAGCAAAAAAATAATTATCAATAATATTTGACTCCATCTCTCCATTCAAAATTTACAGGATTTTTCCATGTTTCCTCTCAACAGAGGAGCTTGTGCATTCATGAGTCTGAACCGATTAGAATCATCCACTGTCATCCACAAACTTGTGTCCCAGCACCGTTGCATATTTAGTCGTATTAACCTCCTCCTACGGGCTCCTAATGAAAGGACTGTCATGCTCTCCCCTCTGGCACTGCGGGTCTGATAGGATTAATTGAGCCATTACTTAATTACCGGCCACAAGAAGAAGCTGAAAATCTTTGAGGAGGATTTACAGCACTGCCAATATATCACACAGAGATTTTGAAGCTGATTTTTTTTTTTTCATAAATAACCTCCACTAACAGGCTCATTAGCAAGTAGATGAAGGAAGGAGCTGGGACTAATGCTGTGATTCTGTCGGCTCTATAAGCAAAGACCCAGCTGGTTTCTCCACTGTAGATATGCTACATCACATTCAATTCTTTGTGTCGGTTTTTCAATATGTTTCATGTTTTTCTGCAGAAAAAAATGTGCTGCTGTGAATTGCAGGCCATTTTTTTTAAATTAGACAATATAGCTGTCTAATTACTGGGGTTTGTGAATGTGTTTAATCAAGTGATACAGATAAAGAGCTGGAATGATCCTCAGTATAGAGCAAATACCTTCATTAAGGCTGAATAATTCTACAAATGATTTTCTGGTTCTTTTAGTAGAAAAAGAGAAAAGGAGGTAAGGATATTGTAAATAAAGTTTAAAGAAAGTGAAAGAGAAATCCTGGATCTGCCCTTTAACCTGCATCCCCACATATAATGGATTCTTCCAAGGCCCAGGCCTCCACCAGATTTAGCGGAAATTAGTTTAGTAGTTTCTACATAATCCTGCTGACAAAAAAAAATCAAACAAACACAAAGGGCGAACTGAGTGTGATTAACTCGACCAAGGCTAACGGCCCAACCCCACTATGTCTCCGATAGTGAAAAAATCCTGAATCCACCCTTTTATCCCCATCTTCTCCAAATTCCAACGTTTCTTCCTTCGATTATGCCCCACCACTCCACAAAATTTCATGGAAACCTGTGAAACCCAAATTTTTTTCGATACAAACTTAGCTAGAATAGCTGTAGATGTTAAAACACCGGAGCAGCTAATGTATGACTTAAAGCACAGTCTGACAACCAGTCAGGACCAGTAAGTTCTCTCCAATATAAACAAGCATGCCATCCAGCAGGACACAGTTATTATGGTGTTAGTCTCACATGCTTGCACATGTTTTTGTTTGTTTGGCGGTGTCACTAAAGGGTGTGTTGTTTGCGTAAGCTGAATGCAAAGTAAAATTGGGGTTTAATTCCGATCCCAGTCGTCCCTTAGATAAAACAAAATAAAGCTTAAGTGTAGTATGTGCGATTTCAGACCTTTTAAATGCAACCTTTGAACAGCAGAATTACATTTCATTCACAGCGTGTGCTTAATGGTGCCTTACAACATGGTCTGGCCGGCCCATAAATTCAGGTGCATCAGTTGGAACAGTTGTTAATACAGGAATGTCTGGCAGCCATCCCATCAGCATCCAGCTAAGTAACATTTCATCAGCCACAACAGCTCTTATCAATCCACTTAGCAGCCGCACAGGAGAGGACATGCTTACCCACGGTAGAGGGCACAGAGGTGGATGAAGTGCAGAGTAATATTAGAAATGCGTTCCAGAGAAGTAATTGTGTTTGAAAGACGCACGTGGGACACATGAAGAGGTATGTTGCATAACCGTCGTAAGATAATCCCCCCTTCATGACCTGATAAGGAGAAGGGAGAGAAGTGGATGAGGTTGTGAGCTCAAGGAGTCAGATTAGGAATTTCAATATCACTGTGCAGAGGGATGAACAGATCAAATGTAAGAATATCCCAATTACAGTAGTGAGATAACTTTCAATTCAATTCAATCAATATCTCTGCAGATATTTTACACAACATCTCAGGTCAGGGGTTTGGAAAAATCATTTTGAAAAAATTTGAGCTGTTGATGGAGCTGCAGGAAAAGTCAGGGGATCTATCCTCTAGGCACCATAGCTGTGCCGAATGTAATTCAAATATTGTGGAGACAATTTACTTGAAAACAAATATAAGTTTATGGAGTTATTTAATAGTTTTGCAGATCACCCCTGCCACACAGCTCAAGTATTTTTCTGTCTATCATAACACGCACAATCTTGACGTTTAGATTACCATTACATTATCATATGTAAAGATAGACAGCATGTTTGCTCCCCAAAAGTGAAGCCAAATCATCTATCAGCTGGCTGCAGTATAGGTAATAAAGTCAAAGAACACATCAAATACATTTTCGATTAAGAAGGCCTGTCATTTAAAATTGTTGTAATCACAATGATGTATGATGTACAGCTGAAACTGACTCGAGATTGGTCAAGTGTATGTATCAGCAGGGCCTCGCTGGTGTGGCTCCATCTCCTTGATTCCTAATGCAGACTACAAATGCAGAAGATTGAACCGTTCACATCCAGAATATTTTGGCTTCATTTCTGGATAAACGGGAGGAAGAGGAGATGTATCATCCATCTTTGTATACATCCGATGGTCTAGACAGGAACACCAATAATGATGTCAACTTGTGTGAGCTGAAATTGAGCCTGATTCTTGTGGATTTTATTCATGTGTCCTTCGCAGTGTAATTCGTTATTTTGTTATTCTTAATCTTCTCTTCACGATTCATCTCGACAATGAATAACGATGCTGTGCCAGCAGTGACATTGGCCTTTTCACAGTTTTTGATTGGTATAGCACAAAAGCCAGGGGTGAGTGTTGAGCTGGATGTACTAATTGTATTTTTTTATTTATTTTTTTTATTTGGGTGGTGGAGTGATGTTGGTTGGTTGGATTCAGGATTTATCCTTCACTCTCCGTAAAAGGTGTATCTATGTCAAAATGGCAGGCAGCCAACTGATCCTAATTAAGACAGATGTCTGACTAACTGCAACTGATGAGGGGAAAACCAGACTAATAAGGAAATTAAACAATACAGCGAACATGAAATTAAAAGCCTGCAGCAATAAACAGAAGGTAGTAGGTCGGCAAGCACCTTCCTAAGTGACAGAGTGGTGATGCCTGACTGTGACGTCAGCAGCCTTGATCTGTCACAGAACAGCCAATTGGCAGTTCACCTGGTCAGCTCTTAGACATCAAAGCATTCTGGAATATAAGTAGACGTGTCCTGATGTCACGGCCAGACAATGTCCCCATGCACTCATTTGCCCATGTCGTCTCGCTCAGCACCACTGTATTACTTTAACATTAGCCAGACAAGTGGACCTCAGTATCAGCTGTTCCAAATGTGGAACCTCTTTGGAGAGCAACGGTGGAAAGATGTGAGACAGTGCCACGGCTCAGATAAAAGAGTTATTTTCTCACAAGATCACTGTGCCAGCCTGCTCTGCTTTATTGTGGTCTATTCTAGGAGAGGCTGTGGGGGTGTGGTGGTAGTGTATGTTCGGGCTTGGACTTTAGATAATTGCAGCCGTGATGTGGAATTAGAATAGTTGTTGTCGCCATAAAAACACAACACATGCTTGATGATTTAATGCACTCTAAGATAAGGCTCATGTTGTCATCCTAAAAGGGAAATACTATAATGGAGCACTCACTTGTATGTGTTGGTGGCTTCAATGGAAAGGCCGCTCATTCACTTTGAATAGAGTGACGTCATGCATTGTCAATCTGCATTGTGCTGCCCTTGCTTTGCTTTAGTTGCATCTCAGGTGGTAGAAGGAGGAAGAACCTGGAGCTGAACATTATATAGGTTTGGATGGAGGGTTGGAGTTTAGTACCTCGGCCAAGGAGATTTTCACCCTTTATGTATGTTTGTTTGGAGGCAAGATTACTGAAAAACAACTGAACGGATTTCCATGATACTTGTTGGAAGGATGCAGTATGAGTACAGGAAGAACCCAGTAAATTTTGGTGTAGGAATGCGCTTGACTGAGTACCATTGTAGTGTACTATTCCATGTACTTCCCTTTGCATGGACTGCTAGCATGACAGGTTAGCATGAAAGTCAGCTATGTTACGTGTCCTGTCTGTGGTTGTTGTTGTCATAACGATCGCACCAGCACCAATTGTCAGGCCCGCCCATGGTCAAGCATTAAAGGTTCAGTGTTTAAAATTTAGTGGCATCTAGTGGTGAACTTTCATGTTGCAGCTGAATACCCCTCACCTCACCCTCCCCTTCCAAATGTGGATTTAATTTAGTCTGGTACATATCCAGAAAATACTTGTGAGGAACCCTTAACTTCAGGCAACCTCGGTATATTTTGCATCCAAGGCTAACTTTTTGATTGCTCTCCAGTCATTACATGATATATACATTAAATTAACACTGCAGCGATAGCCAACTCTACAAGAAATGCTTAAAGCCATATCAGGCTTTAAGGTACAGATTCCTGTATATGTAGTTACACATCCATCTTCACTGTGTCTGGACCTGTTTCACCAGTGGGCCACTGCCTACCAGATATAACGTATTGTCATCGTCTTCCCTGCCCCCGTCAGAGTGGATTGCTGAGAACATGTCTGTGGATAGCGCAGGGGCTATAAAAAGGCAAGGTACTTGACAACAGTAAGATTCATTAAGGGTGGCCTATACTGCACATAAGAGGCAGTGATAAAAGACCACAACACATGCATGCACGAGTACACACCCACAAAATCACACACACATAAATAAGCTCCACACGCACAGATGTTGTCTTGTTGACACCCCACAAAGGTCAGCTATCAATAACAGTCTAAATCTGTATCCCTTTTATGTTGGCAGAAGAGAGGGGCTTTTTTATGCATGTGTGAACAACAAAATTACTCTGTGGATTTAAAAATGATAAAATATTTGATTTGAATATAACTCAAGATTATATGGATATCTAAGATGGCATTTCATAGTGAGTTTCTTGCAGCATTAAACAGTAAAACATGATGCGCAATATGCACTTACATTAAATAAGCTGACAAGGAAATCTATTAAACCAGGTAATCCACATATTAAAATCAGTTTATTCTTCTTTTATCATTTGTAAACAACGTACTTTATTTTATGCAAGCGGTGATTGTATTTAGAATGCAGGTTCTGTGGCTGTGTTACTGATCATATTGGCTTTTCAATTTAACAAGACAGTGAAATCTATCACAGATCTGAACAGGTGAAACAGTACTATAGCCATTACTGTAGCCAAAAACTACTGAAGTATAATTTTCAACATACAACAGAATCACATTTTGGCTTCTTGTCTATTTTCATATTAGGTCACAAGACCGTTTGTAAGTGCCCTTGAAAGGTTTCAAAAATTCATGAGTAGTGGGGCTTTTTCTCCCATTGTTTGTGATGCTGCACTGAGACATCACATATGTAATTATTGCAAAGGAGAGATGGATAGATTGATTCTGTCCGGAACCTGTTGGTTTATCTTTAAGACAAGATGCCAAATGCAAAAAACAATACAATGTGCTAAATGTTCAAATGTGTTTTCTCCCATGGTCGCCGGGTATTTAGCATTGACTGTTATGGACAATGATACAGTCTGTAAATAATTTAAACGCTGGTATGTGTGAGGGAGTCAGACAAACATGGGGGGGAGGTTGATTTAATTCCCCAGCTAATTAAGCCATCAAAAGTCAAAACGCACCCTGTGGTGTGTCTCAGACCAGGATAACATCTTGGGGTCCAGTCAGGATCTTTCCTCCTGATCCAGAACTGGCTGAAGCGTTCTGTATTCTGAGATGTTTTGTTTACACTTTGGTGCAGGGCTGGGATTCCTTGATCTTTGAGCTACCTCATGGTGGATGTTGCAATAAAACCCCCACAGCCAAGCTCCACAGGGCAAACTATTGCAAACCAGCCACGTTGTTCTGCCTCAGATTCCATCTCCAGACATTAAAGGTTCAGTGTGTAGAATTTACTGACATCTAGTGTTGAAGTTGCGTGTTGCAGCTAAATACCCCTCACCTCACCCTCCCCTTCCAACTATGAAAGAGAACCTGTGGTAGCTTCAGTTGTGAAGAGAACCCAACCACCCTCGACTTTGAAATTCAAAGTGGCTGCGCCGTGTATCAGCACTAGTGAAAGTTGTAGTTTGTATTGCTATTTAGCACTTCTATCTTAAATGTGTTGAACAAGTAGTACTGTCCAATTACTGTCTGTGGTTGGGTTACTACAGTGCTAGTTTGTGTGAAATGCAGCGTATTGCTTTATCGTGAACTTAAACGTTGTTCCTGTGCAACTGGAACGCTATCAACTGAGGTTATCCGGCTGCAGCGCCTTGCCCGAGCTCTGAGGTGTAATGGAAAGCGGCATAAAGTTCTACGGTTAAGAAAACTACATTTCGTAAAATTCAGACGATCGCACAGACGAGTGAAAACTTCACTAGGTTTATTTCATATCAAATTAAAAATCCCTTTCACACTGAATCTCACACACTGGACCTTTACAGAGTCACTCAGCTGCGGGCCCCTGAGCTGTGCACTCACTTCCGGTGTGTCCTCTCTGTCCCGCACTGGCTGAACCGCGGGCGTTGCCATGGCGACACGAGGACCCAATGAGGAGCTCGCGGTGAACTGTTGCTGAATGGAACTAACAAGAGGCCATTTTGCGCTCGGGGCCACGGACATCATCCAGAAATAATAATAATAATTAATAATAACGACGGACTCGAGGGGCAGGCTCGCGACATTTTCGGGAGAGGACGCGGTTGGTGCCATGCGGTGACCGAGCCTCCTCCTCCTCCTCTGCCGCCGCCGCGTCGCCACTTCTTCCTGCTCCCTGGAGGGTTTGTGTCTGAGGAGGAACAGGGAGGTGTGAAAGGGAGGGAAGAGGGGGGGCTTCACCGCATTGCTACCCGACCCTTGGCTCTCCTCTGACCCCCGGCGAGGAGGAGGAAGAGGAGGAGGAGGAGGAGGAGGAGGGAGTCAACATCCATGCGCGCTGACAAACAGGTGTACGGTTTCATCACCGGGACGCGGCGCTAGCTAACGAACCGCCACCGCCGCTGCTTCTTCGGCTGTTTCTCCGAGTGAGGACCCCCGGAGGCTTCACACGGAAGAGACCGGACACCTGCTGACATGTTGCGGGATTAAAGGAGCGAAACCGCAGTCGTTTTTTAAAAAACAAGGTAGGTACCCGCACTGCTGTTGTTAAAGATGGGGGGGGGGGGGGGGGGGGGGCTACGGATCCACCTTTCCCTCCGCGGATGTGACCCTCAGCTAGCTTTGGTGTTTTACAACCATCGTGTGGTTGATCTCAGTGAACCAGCTCATCCTGGATGCGGCGAAGTCGAGTCTGTTTCCCCCTTACAGTGCATTCCAGTGGGCTGGCTGCTGTGTGCGGGGCTTTACTGGAAGATGCGGGCAGGCAGGGCTGCTGAAACCACCGAGCTTTTAAATGAAGCTGTGTGGGAAAGAAGGATATTGCTTAACACTAGAGAGAGAGAGAATAAAACACGCATGTGTCCATTAACAAAGAGCCGGTTTGATTGCAATAAACAGGAATTGAGAGATCCATGTTTAACCTACATCCTAAATGCTCCGGATAATCCCTATTGTTGTACAGTGGAAGTGCTCCCACAGGGTTTTCTGACAACACAACTCTACAGTAAGCTCATTACTGCTCTACCATTAATGTACATTTTCGCAATTTGAGAAAACAGGACCCCTTGGGGTTTGTTGTGAGTCATTTTTGTGTGTCTGCTTTTTTTTAAATAACCCTACAACACACCTACACATGAGTCAGGTGTGTGTGCAGGCCAGTTCCTCAAGGGGGGAAACTGTAAAGTCAATATTGAGGTTGAGTTTTTCCTCATTCCTGCTGATGCTTGTTGCCTTCAAATCAGTCTCTCATTTATAAGGAGCTAGAGAGAAAATCCATGGGTTTTGTGCAACAGCAGCAGATTTTCATTCACATTTGTTGCAGTGCAGCCTTTGTCTTCTCCAGCTTCACATTTAGTAAGATAGAGTTGTCCCTTATGTTTCTGCATGTGGTGCTACCAACTATCAGGTTTGGAAGAATGATGCAATCATGAAAAACTAAATAAATGCCCAGCAGCGATGGACGGTGTCTGCAAAACCCATTTGAATGCTGGGAGAGCTGGGAGGTGTCCAGGATGCACAAAGTGTAACACTATCACTCCGGGAACCTCATACCACTCCCAGGGCAGCCTACCTGTCCTGTGAGTATGTGGTATATCTCTGTGTGTGTAGACATCATTTTACAGCTCTGTGATGTTAGCATTTTATTTATTTATACATCTGCATGCTTTTGTGTGTGTGTGGGGGGGGCAGGAAGCCACACAGCAGGATCCATCATGGCAAGCAACAGTTGGACGCTATCTGTCTCATGAGGGGCTGCTGCACCAATAAACAGCTTCCCATAGAGGCTTAAATATACACACTCAGTGTGCGATCATTGCATTTTGACTTGACTGATGGCCAGAGAGTGTGTCTCTGTTAGCGTTAACTCAGTTGCACCTGCCAGTTTAGAGTTTCTGGTAGAAAGTGCCAAGGCAGGTCATCAGGGAATAGGAGAATGTGATTCTTTTTGAAAGTAAAGACCATAATAGAGGTTTACTCTGTTAGTTCACTTTCTTTCTTTCTCTCGGTCTCACACACATTCCTTCTCATTTCCTTTTGTCCTTTATTTCCTTGTTTTGGTGTCCCCTCTTTTCTCATTGTCCCTTGGCTGCCTCCTTTATCTATCTGTCTCTCTGCCCTTCTTCAGAGGCTGAAGTCGTGGCTCAAGTGTTGTGTGAAAAACTAATTCTCAGTTTTACTGATACCGCCTGCAGGACATGCCTGCTTCCTAAGCTTTCTTAGTGACCAAATCCTTAAGAGCTTCCTGAGCCGTTAGGTGATTGTTACCTAAACTGCTCAACTTTGCTGAACTGCTGAACCAGGTCTCTTTTCTGAAGATATTAATTTGTTTTTGACAGAGGAAATATTTTCAGGATGATCAGTGATTCTTGGCTAATGGACAAGATTTGGGTGTTGGACACAATTCTCAATGAGATAATTATGAAAAACTAAAAACTGGCTACCAACATCCTATCTTGCTGAAATAGGTTCGATATTGGATTTTGTTGTTACTGCTGTAATCGTTGCATGTTCTTTTTGTGCTTTTAATTGTTGCGGTTAAAAGAATTAGAAGTAAATACTTTGAACTTTAAAACTTCTCAAAGCCGTGGATAATCAGATGTGTTGTGAGCTGTGAACTGTAAACATACTTGTTATGTATTATGTCTCTTACTGGAGTATTCCACTAAAGGGCCCACAACAGAGATTAGAGAATTTATGAATTTGCATTCTATATATGAAAACATGGTGACAGGTTAGCCTGTGGTTACCTCTGAGTTTATAGCAGGAAAAGCGACATGTCATGATAATGGTGAAAACTGATGCACCAAAACAGACGTAGGATTTCCGAGGCAGCCATGATGACTATGTGTAGTTAAAAGCTATCTCCAGCATAACTTGAGCCAAGTGACCAACGTTTAGTTAGCTTTTTTACATTCCTGTATTTACTGGCACATCCTTCCAACCAGGGTCCTATGATTTTCAGGTCTATTCTTGAACCTAAATATAATTTCTGTCCCTTCTCTTTGAATGTATCCCTTACATCAATTTTATAAGAACAAATACTAGTTTACCAGAGCACTACAGAAAGGTCGAACTTAAAAAAGTCTCTAAGTAGTAGAGGATTGGGATATACTTTAAACTGATTAGCAACACAACACAGAGGGATTAATTAGTCTATCCTGCTAAGCCAGGACAAAGACTACCTTTAGCACCTGTGTAGGTCAGAATTAACAAATGCAGTCTCCTACACTTCAGATGACGTTAGAAGAATGTTTGGAGGAACATGTGCAGAATGATATTTCTGTTCTTTCAAACAAAAACAACTGCATGTACACCACTTGATTTTGACACAACTGTAGTATTCAACCCATCGCAGAGCAAAACCCACAATTCTCAAAGGTTGGGGGTGAAGCTAAATGCCATGGTTCATCCTGTAGCTATAATAACTGAAGAAGTGACTCTTTACAATGTCTATTAGAGAGCTCTGAAAGGACTAACAGTTCTGTTCAACCTTTTGAGATCATGGTTTACTTACTTTTGTTTTCTTAAATTACATGTAATAAATCTGTTAACCATGAGATCACATGTCACATTGGAGTTCCCAGCTCATATTCTTCGGCACTGAGTGTCGTTCCAAGTGAACAAAATTTTGGCGCTGTGCCTGCTGCACAATATTTGCAGATTTATTTTTTCCTTTTTTGATCTGCTCTCAGGTTTGAGTGTTTTCCAGTAAGTGACACTTACTAATGTGTACATGCACCCCTCTCCATGCTTTTTATATCCTGCCACTTACTTGAGTGGAAATGGCAGGGCCTTGCAGAAGCTGATAATGAATTAGGTGCTGAAACTGTATGAGTGAGACCATGTCGACGCGGCCGCTGTAGTCCAGAGTGGCTCATAGGTCAAAGTGTCGGTGTGTTTGAGTGTGAGTGTGTGTCACTTGCTATAAAAATAGTTTGCTCTGGTACTTTAATGAGATCATTCCTATGCTGCTGCTGTGTCATGATGGTTTTTAATTGTTTTTATAAATCAGGAGGAGATGATCAAAGTCACATCATAGTTCAGATGAAAGAGGGATGTGATCTAGATTTGTAAAATGTCGTAAAATTTTGGGTAATGTTTCTTCAGATGTTGATGGGGCTTTCGTTGATCATCGTTTGAAAGGTCAGAGTAGGTTAAAGGATCATGTCTTCAGTAAAAATATAATATTTCATAACTAAACTCAAATACTTTATTGGTCCCCTGATACTCTTCTGATTCTGGCCCCAAGGCTGCATCATTGGCACCTGTCACTTGTCAGCTTTTCACCATAGCTCGCTGATCCCTGGCACGAGACCAGAAAATTCTCGGGGCCAGCTGCCATTCGATCGTGTCTGTTGACACACTGATCACTGTAGTGCCTGTGAAGATGGGATTTTTACATTACCACTTCATCATTTGCACGATGAAAGCAGACACAGTCAGTGTTGATCTGGGACAACTCAACTAAGTCCATTAGTACGTGATTTAAAGGTTGACTGCAGGTTGACCGCACACAAGTTTAGTGTTTGACTCTTGTGGCTTCATACATTTAAAGAAACATGCTGCCTACCCAGTTACTCTTATTCCCCCTGCAAAGGTGGTTGGTTGGTTTATTTGTTAGCAGGACTAGACAAAATCTATTAAACGGATTTCCATGAAACTTGGTTGAAGAATGGGACCTGGGCCAAGAAATGTTTTGGTGTGGATGCTTTTGGTAATTGGTAATTTTGGTATCGTCACAGGGAAAAATAGCCGGATGTTGTTAGATGAAACTCTTGCCTCTTTACTGCCTTCTAGTGGATGTAATTCAACAACATAAAGGATGGAAGTATGTGGGTAGTGGTGGTTACACTGGTTGAAATGAACGTATTACTTTTGGCACATAAAGGCAGCATGAATTAGCCTTATGTCGTAGACTACAGACTATTTTGTTTTCTTTGCAATCCAAAGAAAGGCGGTGGCCAAAGATGATAAAGTTATTAATGTTCATTCTGTGTTACATCGAATGAAACTAAAATTATGTACGGCAACAAGAAAAGAGGCAACATCATGAACTGTAATGGTCATAGTTTGAATCAGTTGTTTTGGCTATCCGCTTTCGTTGGGTCACTACTCAAAAATCTTATCAGCCCTCTCCTTGCCTCTAATGAAGCTGCATTTCCATGAGTTTCCTTTTGTAGAGAATGCGCAACACTTTCCACAGTTATTAGTGAGTTGCTGATTTTTGTGCCTGTTTGTTTATTGTCAAGTGCAGGTGTGAAATCAGGAGGTGGAAGTCGTCCAAATAGCATATTGCACAGTAGCTGCCTGGCTGGTTTTAGGTATCCAGTCTCTAAATAGGAGTACTAATAGCAGGCGTTACATCATCATTCTGGGAATAGCAGGGAGTCTGGGGTCTAGAGGTGCTTCTGGGTGACCTCTCTCCTGTGTATATTCAGCCCTGTGTGTGTATGTGTGTGGTCATTTCCAAATATACATTCCCATATGGATTACACAGCAGTAAGATTATTAATGACACAGGTGAGTGGGAATAAAATAAGTCTGTATATTTTTACAGCCTGCACGTGCACATGGCTCATTTGTAATAAAAATGAAATAAATAAAAAGGTAGAATGGACTGTTTGGGCTTGTCTGTGTGTAGTCATGTATATTGGCCAGTCTCAGAGGGACCCTTTTTGACAGACAATCAAAGCATCAGCAACAGAAAGTGAATGAAAATCTCACGTGAGAAGAATTTGACACTCTTGTCAGTTTCCGTGTGGAGTAGGCTACTTTACATAGCACCACAGTGACGGCACTGGCTACTGTGTGACATTAAAGCCCAGGAGGAAAGATGGAAGTGCGGAGGCTCTCTAACACCCCCTCTCTGTCTGCTCACAGCCACTGCTATCCACAACCACAGTCCATGTATGCATGCATAACCTGTCAAAGGTGATCTTACCTGGTGTAACCTTTCAATAGAATCACAAAATGTATCTGACAGCGTTGTTGTTTTACAGTGAGGGAATGTGTGCGTATAGAAATAGCCTGACTTTGCGTGCATGAGTGTGTGTATATACTGTGAGCTGTGGTATGCATGCATGCAAACGTGTGCGTGTGGTAAAATAGAGATAGTCAGCCATGTCACTTAGCCCCCACCCATCTACACTGGGGGGTAACTTTCCAGTCTCATAGACGAGCATGCCTGAGTCTGAAAATAGCTGTATCTGATCACGGCTTCACCCAAACAGGGAACTACTCTTTCCCTGTCACTCCCTCTCTCTGGCTCTCTAACTTTCTCCTCATTCTGTTGTCTCTGTGCTTCCCAGGCATTAAACGGGAGAAAGATCTGGGAATAAAGCTTGACCCGGAGGAGAGACTTAACCCTGAGCAGAGAGCAGAAGAGACAGGGCTTTCACCTCCTTGCTCACCTATACCTGACTCTACTTAGCAAGTCTCCAGTCTGTTGATTTTATGACGGTAAGAGTTAAATTTTCACAGCTTGACTGTTGCACCTGCACTCTGCTGGATGGGAGGTCACATTAGGTTAGGTTTAAATGGCTCAGAGGATTTGGAACTAAGTTATATGAGTTTTTTTTCATGACCTAATTGAGCACAACTTTATCATTAAATTCAAGTTTTTAAAAGTTGATTAGGAGCTCATTATTGACTAATCCAACAAAAATCTTTATAAAAATCTATCTCAGTTTTATTTGTTTTGAAGATTTGCTTGAAAGTCATGTTTAAGACAACACACAAACACAGATGTAATAGTGCTGCTCATGTGTGTATATTTACTTGCTGTGGAGACATTGATGCTTAAAGGAGAATGCAAATTAAAAGAGACCTAAATAGTTTTTACAACCCAAACACTAACAGTAAATTATACTTAACTGTTCCACCAAAACCCACAATTATATAGCCAGAGTACGATTTGACATTGGAAATATTGTCAAATAAAAACAATGGTTTGTACCATTCACCTCAGAAACAACTTGGATTATAGTCTTGAGGATTTAAAAATGTGTCTATAAGAATTATGTGAAAATATGTCTGGGCACTATTAATCAAAACTTCATGTATACAGCATTCCCCCCCCCCCCATATTCTTGTATCTTTATGGACTAAATGTGTAGAAATGTTTAAGTTCACTCCCCCAAAACCCACCTCTTATCTTATCCCATAATTTTGCCCCAGAATCTCATTTCCCTCCCTCTGTCTCTTTTACATACTTCCATCTCTTGTTACACCCTTTTTCATGGTCTCCTCTTTCGCACTCAACAAAAGCCATGTACCAATCCCTCCATTAAGGCCAGTCTCAGAGGTGTTTTGGAATGTCACCTTGACCCCTTGGGTACACAGACAGGGGTGGTTCCCAGCCTTTCGGTTCATTGCACGGTGTGCTTGGTTTGCTTTTACCCGGATCTGACATGCAGAGAAACATTTGTCTGTTGCTGTAAACAAAGTTTTTTTTAATCGCAATTTGATATTATTGATACATAAAAATAAATAAATCCAGTACTAGCAAAACTGAATTAGTTTGCTGAGGTCTGTGGTGCTAATGTAAAATGTTTTAAAATTATTTGGGACAGATTTGGCTTGATGGCTTGGCTGGATCTGTAAGATTCATTATATGTGTCTAGGAAGTAGTTACTCTGCTGGAGAGAGTTTAAAGTAAGTCATGTTTGAGAACAGATTTATTTGCGGTGTTCAGATATGTGTGCCCTGCAAAGCCAGGAGTTTACCAGGGCTCTACAGAAAGACTTTTCAGCAACTTGAAAACTTGTAATCCCTTATTTCTGTCACTCGGTTGTGACCCTCTCCTCCTCATTCCTCCCTGATATGTGCTATTTGTTTAAAAGCTAATGTACGAAAGGACAAAGACATTCAGCAGCTGCCTTCAGGCCCTTGAATTTCAGCCTGACGTACGATACTCTCAGTAAACCAACATCTTTCTCACTCTGACATGCATAATACCCTTTAAAGATTTATTTTCAGATACAAAAAGGGAAAGATATGTTGATTCACGGTTACTGTGAACTCTCAAAGTGGAAAGAGGTTCGTGTTGTAATGTCCAGTGACCCTCATGGAAATAGATGAAACTGAAACATTTACTGTTTGGACTCTGAAGTTCACCATTTCTACGTTGAATTTTTATGAGTAACAAATGTGATAATATTTCCTCATGCCTGACCTACGGAGATTCCACGGATACATTTTCCTGATAGTCTGGACGACCTTAGAGGGTAAGGGGTCCTGTCTAATGGCAGTAAATATAGCACCCCTGCTAATCAAACTCCTCTTATCTTCAACCTAGACACTTAACACTGGTACCTGGGGAATCCAAACTATGCATGGGGAATGCAATCTTAGTAGCAGCTGATAGCTATTCAGCTTGAGTGCACCTCTTACCTAAAATGTGCAGACAAGTTTTATTTTTTGTTTATTTCCAAGTCCAAGTTCCTCTCCAAGATATCAAATCATTCTACATGATAATCTTCAACAGGATATCAATAAGTTGTTGAAGTGTATGGATGTATGGATTTATTGTTTCACCATCCTCATCCTTTAGACAGGTGTTTACAATAGCATTGTTTGGAAAAAAAAAAATCCTAATCTTTCCATTCTCCTAAAAGACTCCTTCATTAGCCGACTAACAACTTCTCTTAATGATCAGACAGGGCCATAAAATCCCACATATGATTTACTGTTGCTTTCTAGACTGGGTTCAAATTAGAGTAAAAGTAATGAGAATATAGAACTGAACTAGAATTGTACTCAGAGAACGTACCTCCGCCAAGGTCGGACAGTCCCCTTATGAAACCATATTTCAACCCACTTGGTCTGGGTTTTTATTTCCATCTGCACCAAATTGCACACACTGAAAAATATCAGTCCCTTAACATGCCTGATTTTTTTCATCAAGATCCATGAATTACAAATGAAAATGTTGCAGTATTTTTTTTGTTCCATACTGCATCCTTCCACCAAGTTTCATGGTAATCCATGGAGTAGTTTTGCGTAAACCTACTAACCAACAAACGAGCAAGCGGATGAAATCATAACCTACTTGGTGGAGAAAGTTACACATAAGAATGTGTAAAATAGATGTCATTTAGTTAGATGTTGACTACAAATATTCTATTTTCAACTGAAAGTACTTATTCTCCTTTGACTTTCCCATTTGAAAAAGATGAAGTCATCATTGAATCTCAGCTATAACCCAAAGCCAAACTGTCTCGTCAGGAAAAGCTCATGCTTCATCTTTGAAATTGCTTTGGCGTTCAGCTCCATGTAACACTGTCTCTCCACTCTCTTGTCCAATCATCTCATTGTAACTGTGCCTGTATTAGCTTGTTGTGTTTGTCTTGTGTAGCCTGTGGTTCTACAGGGTTGTAATCACCAGCCTTTAATACCGAGCTCTACGTGTAGTGCACTAATCTTGGCGAAGAGGAGATGAAGCAGATCTGAGGTGTTGTTTGCTGCTGATGCTCAGTGTCCCCAGAGAGCTTTAGCCAGACAGTTTACATAACACTACATGCCAATATCGGCCCCTTTCTATTTTCAATAGTGTGTAATTCTTTTGTGTTTGTTTCATCAAACATATTCCTTTTGATAATCTCCCTCTTTTCTGTGATCTATAAATTGTTATTTGATTCGCATTTTTATCCAGTTCCTGTCCTTGCTCCTTCTTTCTCTGTATCTTCTCCTCGCAAATGTCAAAGTGAGCGCAGCTCCAGTTCTGTATAGAAATGGTAAGATAACAAACTCACAAATTGTCACATCCAATTCACTCCTCTCCTCCGATAGCCCCGACTCACAGTAGCGGGGCTTGTGTTGCATAATTGCATTAGTGCGCTCAGGCTAGTGGCTCTGCTCGTTAGTGGGGTTGTGATGCAATCTGTAGAACACACGGGCCTCTGTTGTTTGCAGTATGGACAGTGAGTGGGCACGCAGGGTAAGTGTATTGACCAGTCCTATCCATTCATACAGCCAGAGGGGGGTCTGCTAATGAGTGGCAAGGTTGAACAAACAAGGCTGATAACAAGAGACTTTGTTGGAAATGGCTGTTGTTCAACCTGTGGCAGTAACGTGGTGGTGAAACAGTTACAGGGTACTGATAAAAAAATGACTTGTGTTTAACAAGCAGGAACATTGTACTTGTGTGAAAGAAGGGTTTAAAACTGAGCTTTACATTTAGACTTGTTTCTCACTTTTTTCTGCTTCCAACAAGGTTATGTTTTACCTCTGTGTGTTGGTTTGTTTTGTTTGTTTGTCAGCAAAACTTTGCAAAAAGTACTGAATGGATTACCTCTGAAAGAACTCCCTAAAATATGAGGTAGATCAGAACAAAGGGGCAGATCCAGGATTTTATTTTTCACTTTCTTAAGCATTGATTGGGTGCAAGAACTTGGTTGTGAACCTTCAGTCTATAGTTACTTAAAAAATCAAAGTCACTTCCTTATGTCTAATGTATAATTAAGATGAATAGGTCAACTGTACTATATTGCTACTTGACTCGACTGGCTGTCAACCCCCATTAGTTGATTAACCTATCCAAGAACAAAGTTTGAAAATAGGAGACAAGGGACGGGTTGTCTTGCAACAGCTGATGTAATGCTCCACTGCCCAGGGACTCTCAGGATTTACCAAGAGGTATCGAGTTTCTTCTGCTTGTAATGGCGTTAAGTATTAAGTATTATTTGTAACAAGACTGTCAGTGTTTCATGACTTGCTGTGATTCAACATATAGAATGTAGAATTACAGAAATCTATTCTGTGAAACCTGAGGTGTTGCAGTTGTCCTGCTCCTGTTATATCACTGGTTTATACGATGTCAACATGTTTCATGTCCGACATGACGGCTTGAAGCCCTAGAAATACTTGAAACTGTAAAATAGTGTCCACTTGAAGCACAATGTGAATTGCCTTATAGCTTGACTGTTATTTTGATTCCCAAGCCTTTCTTTTTATTCTCATCACAACCCTGCACGCTCCATTTCTTTTTTTTATTAACCACAAAAATGCACCACTGAAATAACTTGGCTCCCCTTCAGTAATTAGGGAGCGAGCCAATTCTAAATTCTGCCTTTTTTGGAGGGGTCTGTCTCTGTCAGTTGGGTTTCGGCTGGCCATAGCTCAACTGAGATTTATCTCCAGGGACACTCTGTTGCCTTGTTGAAAAGGAATTTGTTCTCTTTGATTCCTACAGTGAGATTTTACTGATTGCTCTGCCTGTGCTTCAGTTTCATCCCCATCAGAGTCCTGAATCCAGGCTTGTAAATAATGTTGACTACACTGCATCATACAGTTTCTTATTAATTTACACAGATCACTGCACATGGTGTCCTTTAATATTTCTGCTAGAATGTTTTTTCTTATAAACAACAGCTGACGAGCTTTTCTCTACAGGAATGGCTGAAAATAATCTATCCGATGACTTTTAGTTGGGTCTTTAAATAGATTGTCTAAGGAGCCTAATCTGTTGACATCCTGTGGTACGTCTCAGTCTGAGCGACCACTCCAGGGTTGGGACCCTTGAGGCCATAAAGTCGGCTTATCTCCATTGACTGGTCACTCTCTCCTGCCATTTTTACACATAGATTGCATGAGACAAGTAGGTTGTGTACATGCACTCTATGGAATCGAAATAGTATAGTCAAAAAACTTAACCTGGAAAACTTTTAACTTTAGATAATTTACACCATTAATTTTATAATTAATGAAATTATTTATGTCATCATTGATGTTCTGCTGTGTTCATTCATGGATGATTTATTTTTGTAATGGTTCATTGGATACTCTATCTCTCCTTTTCTTGTAAATGGAATAAACAATACATGAAGCTAATTTGTAAGGAAACATGGAGCTTGTATAACTCAAAATAATGGAAATAACTTGATTAAAAGGAAAACAACATAAGTTGTTCCCAGCATTAGTGTTTCTTGTATCATTATTGTTCTTGTCTGCTCAGTAAGAGGAAGGTTTGAGCTTGAAAACATCATGAAATATAATTCAGTCTTGTGCCGTATGTGAAAAGGTTATGTGAAATTCTTGTATCCAGATTGAAGTAGGTTTGTTTGTGTCATTGCTATAATTTTTCTCATGGAAGAATGTTGACAAATTTGTTTTTAGTCCGTTGTTTTGTCTTTGCCGAGGCAGACGGCAGTGAGTAATGGCATCAAGGCCAGCACTCTTTGAAGACATGTTTGTGTTTTTCTTTCCTTCCCTTTGTTTGTTTCCTTTCATTTGACAGTCACACTGTCTGGGCTATGCTTTCTTCATGTTCTTGTTTTTTGTCTTTTAGTATAAAAACACAGCGAAATGAATAATTTTTTTCAATAATCTCAAGGATAGTGGTTCATTCCAGACTCATATGCTTAAACCTCAGTCTCAAGTGGCATTGATTAGGACCAGCTTCATCATCGAATCACTGTCTCTGCACTGATTTTATCAGATAATTTAAATAGTATATTTAGACACAGATTACACATGAAAGATCCCATGTACATACTTTGATTTATTTTGTCTTCAGAGTTGAATTTGTGTTTACAGGTCAAGTCAAGTCAGATTTGTTTATTTAACTCATAAAAAAACTGGAGTTGAGCCAGAGAGCTTTAAAACCATTACAACCATTACAGTTATTAATAAAATAAAGTAGAGTCTAAAGCAGTGCAACAGTAAAATGTGGCAAAAGACAATTCAACAAAATTAACTTAGGGGACAAGGGCTTGATCAAAGCACAGGATTGCTAGGAAAACATGAATTGTCTGATCATATATCGGTAATGTTTTGCTAAATATTAGCATAGTAAACATTTTTTGCATGTTAAGGCAAAATTAAAAGCATTCCAACAAGGACTCTGAGTGGTAAAACTTCATGTCATGGCAATGCCATTATAAAAGTAAGAACAGTTTCTGATGATGAACTGAGATCTACTTAATGTCCCAATGAATAAATATAGAAGGATAAATGTCCCATCATTTATCGCTTCAGTGTCTTATTTTTCTAAGGATTCAAAGCTGAAACCCTTTTAATCCACTGATACAAGCCAAATGGGTCTCAGTGGGTCTCTCAACAGAGTAATGAGACTTGATGAGCTTGCGGTGTTGGACATCGCGGCTTTCTGCGGCTTATAGCTCTGACTTGTGTGTTCGCAGTCACACAGCTATTACACTCAGTAATTATACACACACAAGTCTCCAGAGTGGCCTACCGATGCCTAAATTACAGTCTGCGGATAAACCACAGGAAAGTTAGAAAATAAAATCACTCGAAAGAAAATGCTTTGGACGGAGAAAGTAGGGCATGAATAGAAAACAACAAATTTAGAATTCATTGTAAAGTCATTTTCTGTGAATTGACATTGAAGTTAAATCATTCTTATATAGGACATTGAGTATTAATCTGACAACATTTATTTTCACCACCGCCCTAACATTCCATTGAGTCTTACATTTAGTCTTACATACAAGCATTTACTGATTATTAATGGAAACATTTGGTGCCTCTCTGCTATATATGGTGTTATGCACGTTAACATACATGTACTTCTATAATCTGTCACCTTAGGACAGTGCTGCAGATTCTGTATTTAAAGGCTTGAAAGGTTCCTATCTGGAGAAATAGTCAGGGTTCTTCAGAGGTGTAAAGCCCGGAGCGTTTTCTTCCAGTGTGCAGCCATAACATTACACCATGGCCACAGCTGCTGTGTCGCCGCTGATCTGTCCCCAAGAAACATGATCCTGTTTATAATCTGACCATCATTTGGACGCCGACAGCCTGCGACGCCAGAGCCATGATTTACCTCACTGGGTGTGTGTGTTTCTCACAGATAGATTTACGAGGGCACACTGCATGAGGGCAAGGATCAGGTCTTGAGGGACTGGAAGTATCCCATGATGCATGACTACAAGTAAAAGTGCTTCCTCCTCACCAGCTTTAACTGTGTTCTGAAACGATATACACATGTATTCAAATAAAATGGTGGCAACTGGAGCCGACCAATAAGGATTTTTGGAGGCTGATGCAAAACAGATATTAAAAGTAAAAACGTTCCAATAAAGATATATAAGCTGATATACTGTATACAGTTTGTTTAAAAGATATTTGGCAATGATGTTATCAATTAAATTAAGGCTTGATATTTTATAGTCAAACAACTGCACTTATGTGATAACAAAGTAGTTGTGCAGTATATCTTGGTAAATAAGTGTAAAATAATCAATCACACCTATTTTTTTAGCCAATACATTTGGCTTTACCATTTGGCTTTACCTGAGCACAGAGAAAATAAATAATTGAGCAGATTTTATGCTGTATTGAAATGCACAACTGCAAAGGTGAGAATAGATCATTTTTACAATATTTCATTATTAAAGAAAAGTGTTTGTTATAAATAAGGTCCATACATTGTCACATTGACAATTTCTTGTTTTGAGGAGTGAGAGTTAGAGGAATCTCAGAAACGACTGTTCTCCATCTCTTTCTACATCTATGAATGTTTACCATCATCTTGCCTGTAAAATTGTCAGCATGGTCCACTACATGTTAATGCTTCTTCTGCCACTCATCACTGAAGCCAGCTGCTGAGGTAGTTTACACATTCATGTTAGAATATGGCTGCATACCTTTTCCAAAAAAAGCCCCAGTTAAAGATAACCACAATTATCAGGACTTTACTTGTCAATGAGGCTCAAGTTGTTGTCAGACTGTTGAAGTAAATGTTTGATTTAAGTTTGTTTAGATCAGTAGCTATATAATGCTAAATGCATTAGAATATTAACCCTATCCAATACTCAAATATAAACTACCCAGGTCTTACAGAACTTCTATATCTAATGACAATCCTTACTCAGTGATATGCAGACATATATGTGACGTATAACTCCCCCTTTGTACACAATGAGTTACCTGACACATAGAAAAAGGCAATTCTCAAAGATTGATTCTTTTTTTACCCCCTGTGCTGAATGTAGAAAATGAGCAATAATAATTAAAAGAAAATGTTCTGAATCCAACATCTTACAACAGAACGTTTAACTGCACATTGTGTTACATGATTAAAATCGCAGGCGTAGATTTGTAATAAGGTTTTTGTCCCTGTTCTCTGTGAACAAATAAAGTATTAACAATTGCCAGATTAGTATTGTGTCTGGCACGAATTTTAATAACTAAATAAATCATGGCAGAATGGGGCTTGAGTCATATTGTCACTGTTTGATTTGTGACAGTGAATACTGATATTTGTGACTTTTTTGTAAGATTGTAGTATTTATCGATATCATTTCATTCAATTAAGTCATTCTTTCAAATAAGTTAGATTTAGATTATTTAAAAAGCTCTGGAGGCATCTACACATTTTACTGTTCATTACTGCCCAAAAACACTTATATCACTGTATCAGAGTTGCGTGTGTCACAGTCATTTACATACCAGACATGTGTGATCCCAACCATAGCCACTGTAGGCTGTCGCTCATAGTATCTGTCATACACACTAAGTCCCATGATGACATACGTGTGCACACATTCAAACAGTGATGCATGGTCTGTGCTGTGCCTTTGGTTTTTGTGTGCCCTGTTCATATAAATCACTCCTGCAACAGTTCCAAGAAAATGTCTCCTTATAGCAAGAGGCAAACACCACGGACGGGTACAGTTAAGTAAACACAGCGTTCTGTATCATTTATCAGAGCTATTCATGTTTCATCTATGTGCTGTAAAGAATTTGCTAAGGTCATTAAATCATCCACTCAGCCAGAAGAAATTACCTTCCCTCATTTGGATTCCTGGGGTTTAGGCTTTGGCGTAAACACCCTTTTCAACACGACAGGCAACATGTGTGGAATTAAATTTAACATACTTCGTTTTCATGCTACATTTTAATTTAAGGAAAAGAGTAAGTGTGTTAGTGACACAGCTTAGTCCTATGGTTTAGAACTTCACTTTTTTTAATCCTTTTCAACACTTATACTTTTCTGCTCAAGATAAATTTTTACACTTTAGTTGTGTTTCTTACAATCTTTCCTACACATTTTGACCAGTATCTCTTTATCATTCATGTGTATTCCATCATATTGAATCATTCTCTAAACCCCTGTATCTGTCTAGGACTTTAACCCCTTTTTGAATATTGTTTCCCTCACATTACAATGATGCTGCTCCGTTGTTGAAGTTAGGGCTCATGGCTCACAGCTATGTTTATATCTAAGGTTTGAATCAGGATTAGATAAGAGACAACAAATTGACTAGAGCCATTTTGTTTTGTGCTGATACTGATATTTGGGGGTAAAGAGTTTCAATACACTGCAAAAACTAGTAAAGATTCTGAAGATGTGATTATCAATATCTATCACGGGTCTATGCCTTTTTCACTTTAACAATCAAACAGAAATGCCAAATTTCACTTTACATGGATCACTGAACAAATTGGTGTGTTGATCGTCTGTAACCAGGTCCTTGACTCTTTACTTTTCTGCCGTGTTCAGATGTGCAGATAATGGTTCAGTTCATTTAACAGATAATGTCCAGGAAGTCTGCTCCCCAGCCCATTAGGTTTTTTCTCAAGATGGGGGGGGGGGGGGGGAAATGAAATGTGTCTTAGGAGGTGATGTTGAGCTGACTTGCAGTCACTTTCACCATGTCAGCACATACAGCAGCCCCACTCCTACACAACATAAATCTCTACAGCCTCTTCCTGCACAGAGACGTTGGCTCATAAAGAAAGTGCAGCTTGAGTCAAAACAACTGATGACCCAGTGGGCAACAGGAAACTGGCAGATTTCCCAAATATTTAAATATGTTTAAGATTCAGTACTAAAGATTTTACAATTAAAAAGAGGTCATTTCTTATTATTACAATAACCCAATTAGTTATTGTTTTACCCTCAGGAAGATAATTATGTGAATGTAAATGACTGGAAAAGACTATTGTTTCACTTTAATGCGTTATTCAGCTATTAAAAACATTTATTGTGAACAATTTTTGTGATTCATACTTTGTTTCTGTTTTGCAGGAAAGTGTGTCCCCCTGCAGTAGATCAGTAAGAAGTGCTCTTCAATATGAATACAGGTATGGACACACATATGAGATTTTAGGGGATTATTTCCTTATTATGTCTATTATTTTAGTTCGGCAAAGTTGAAGAGTTTTAATTTCAGCATTTATTTATTTATTTTCTAAACAGAGAAAAGATTTTTTTATATTCATTGCTTTGAAATAAAAAGTCAACATGTTACCACATTTCAGGTCACCTCGCTATTTTAAAAGCTGCCATGTGTGTTACTTTTCCTCTGCCACAGGCATGAGTCTGTAACTCTAGCCCTGACCCTCTTTCACCACTTTGGTGTTGATCCATTTTTGGCCTCAGTTATTGTGACTAAAAGCATCATTAGGTATCGTAAGGTTGTTGCTTTTAACTACCGGTGACATATTCCACCTTAAATACATTTCCAAAGCTGTGTCCCAAAACTGGCAGTCATCCCGAGCTGATGTGTGTATTTCGGCTGGTGAATCAATGATGAGTAATCCATCTCCAAGCCTTGTCCATACACCACACACCACCACTCTGAGTGCCTGCCAGCGTTAGCTTTACTCATCTGGCTTGTTTGTCTGTATTCAGAATATAGAATAACACGGGTGGTTTAAATTCTAAAGAAGGGATTTCAGTGACCTCACCATTATTTGTGTAAGTGCTACATACAAAATTTAAAAAAAGATGTGGTAAAGCCTTTATGAAGATCATCAGCTTGTTGTAAAGTACTGAACGTTTTTCACTGAAGTGACTGCAGGTCAGAAAACTGAGATTTTATGATTTTAATCCAAATCAACATTTAACTTCTTCACCATTATTTATTACTCTTTTATTACGACCTAAGCATCCAGGGTCATCCATTATACAATGTTCTAAGTGCTGTCTCTTCATAATCAAACTGCTTCTGCTTCGAAATTCAGAGTTATAATGGGGTTAAAGACCAAATTCATTTTCTATGAGCTGTCGCCAAATCTACCACAGTAAAACTCTGGCTCTTTTCAAGGAGACATATTCTGCAGGTTCTTAATTTTGATTTGTGTTATTACTTATAAAGGTTTACAAACTCTGGAGTCCCTCACTGTCTATTGCTGCAGCTCCTCTCTTCAGCCTCTGTCTGAAACCCTTGGTTTTTGGCTTGTTACCTTTACTAACTTCTTTGGACTTTATATGCCTCTGCGATGGAGAGAGCCAGCGGCCGGAGGCATTGTTTCTTGTTTTTTGGTTTGATTCCTGTGAAAACTATATAAATCTCAAGAATGCCTTGATAATGTTTATATGAATCTGGGAAAAGGGTATATGCAAAAATATGTACATGGAAACTGCACTGGTTGGCGGAGGCATACAAATGCATTCTAATGAACTTTGCAAGAACCTTTACATTCACAAAAACCCTATCTAACACACTTCAGGAAAGAAAAACTGAAAAAGCATCATAAGTGTCCTTTACTGCATGTGTTTGCCTCCTCTTCTTCGGGTTATGACTCTGGCTGAATGCATGTGTTTTTGTGTTGCTGTGCATTTGTGCATGTGCATGTGCGCTGCTGCTTCCGCCTCTATGATCCAACCTGCCTGGCTGTGATTCCTCAGATAGCGGAGGATGCGTTACCAAAAGCGTGGCCTTGTCACTCATACTCTCTCCCATGAAGAGGGTCCAGAGCTCACCAAATCTAGCCACAGGTACTAACACTCACAAACACACAACATATTAACACACAATCACACAAGCAAAGTGAACTCAATACCTGAAATACAATCCAGTCTGTGGTATTGACTGGGCTGAGCAGTTGGTATGAGCTACATGAGGTAAGTTTTTGATTTTCAAAATCATGTTTGAGCTTCATCTCACTGATATGGCTTGAGCATATTTGAAATACTTTTAAAAGGTCTGTGGCTGCCTCGGTATGCTTCAGCAATGTTTGAACTGTGAGATGCTGTTTTTACCTTATCATTTCATCTAGTTTAGTTTGCTCCATTTTGTTTCCGAAATTGGTCATATGTCTTACTGGCCAGTTATTGATTTCATTCTTTCTTCCTTTAGACAGATTTCATGCGTCATGTTCTCACTCTCCTTACCATCTCTCTCTCCTTGTGTGTAGTTTGTTCCTCTGTTCCTCTTGTGTACAAAAACGTTTTTTTCTTTCCTGGCTCTGTTTCCTTGTTTTTCTCCTCTGTCAGCATTGATTGGTTAGACATGCCATCGCTCCCCTGACCCTAAGCTCTTGGAGACATGTGGAAATGTATTTGGACGGGGGTTGTGTGGTGAATAAAATGGCCCAGCTCTGCTTAATTCTTCCTGATCTGTGCTTCGGTTTTATCCGAGCAAAATCATAGTTGATCTGTTGTATGTAAAAGCCTCTTCAGCCTAAAACTGTTGCTTTATTCTTTTCTCAAATAGTTTGAAATAACAGGGTCAAGTCAAGGTGATTAAGCAGGCGTTTTACATGCAGGACAGTTACATCTATACTTAATTCTTGGGTTTTCAGAGGAAAGTGAATTTGTCCCCAACAGCTTTTTCTTTCTCTCTCCTGAAAAAGCAGTGACTGTGCGTACATCTTATCAGCACCCAGGTTAACTGCCACACCCCTGTAGCCATTCTGGCAGTCCGCTTCCTTTTTTGACAATAGCAGGGCATTGTCTGAAAGCTGATAAGCAGCTGTCAAATACAGCAGCCTTAGGTGCATAGTGGGTCTTATCAAACCACGGCTCAGATAGCACAGCACTGTGGAATAAAGACTTGAGGTTTAGGGGCATGTTCATAGTGCTCAGAGAAAACCACCACAACCATGAGCATCTCTACAGGGACAACCAGTTGTCTGTTATGTTCTGGGATAGCTAGCATAGCCAGGCATGTGGATTCAATGAGTGGGTTTTTCGATATAAAAAAAAAGGATGGTACAGTTAACCATGAATGTGTAAAAGCCCTTAAGAATGCACAGTGACCATTGTGCCATGCAGACATCAAACTTTATGTTGAATTACGTTGTTCAGATTGGTCTCCTTCTTTGTGTTGTGAATTCATGGATGTACATGGAAAGCCTCTCTAATCCAGATTTTTTTTGTATTTCTTTTATACTGGTGATATGTGAGTTTTTTTATAATCTGCCGTCATCAGGAAACTAAAATTTGTTGATTTGACATAAGCATCGTGTGTAGTTGTTATCTAGAATGGCACTCAGTTGAGCACATATCTCCACTAAGGCTCAACCATCCCCTTAAATTCAATCAAGCAGTACCAGAGTGCACACACTTATAGATATCAGTCACTAAAGTAAACCTTTGTCATTAAGATCCATGTACTATTCCTTTCAATTGAAGAATTCTTCTCCCAGGACTTAAGATGTGGTTGTGTTGTAATTCAGGGATAAATGTGACCACACATTGATTTCTGCTGTGTCTTCTCTGTCCCCACAGGGAGTGATTCTCACTCATCAGACTTGGGTAAGTATCTTTTTGGGAATTCTGATGGAGAATCTTGACATAAGAGGCTGTGGAGAGACCAGAAGATTGATCAAACCTATTGTGGTGATCAATTTTTTAATTTTTTTAGATTCTTGGCGGTCACGGAGCGTAACAGATGGCCTTAAGAACGGAGACGCCGGCAGCTCATCTCTCGCTGCCAAAGGCTTCCGAAGCGTCAGACCCAACCTGCAGGACAAAAAGTCACCGACACAGGTAACAGATCTCGCACACTATATTTGATACGTGTTGACAGTTTGCATTTTTTCTTGATAACTGCTGTTTACTTTAATCTAAAATAATTATGTTGTAATGTTATTGGCTCTGTGGAAGAGGTTACTCTTAATGACGCCACAAACCAACAGAATTACGAATAATTTTCAGAGAGCTATTATGTATTTGAAGTTTGTAACTTGATGATTTGTATCAAGCTTTTCACTGATGGTTCTTTTGTTGTTGTTGTTGTTTGGACTTATTTTGGCTGCTGCTTCTAATTGACAAACAAGGACATTGGTCACTTGCCGTTGCCACCCCCCAGGAGAGAGAGTTTCCACTTCTCGCCCACTGGCACTAATCCACCAGACTATAGCTCCCTCATTGCCTTGGCTAATGATTCTGGCCCTGGAATGCTAACATTCACTCACAATGAGAAAGCGGTATTGAAAGAGTCCTACACGATTAATAGCACATCCTCTTACGCCTATTCAGAGACCAGTGCAAACTTAGTCCAGCAGGAACACCAGGTCCCAAAAGATTGTATTGAATCTGCCACCTCTAATAATAAACAGGTCCGGGAGCGTAAAGTGGCTTCACTCAAACTAACTCCGGTCACCATCCCTGACCCTCCTGCTCACCTCAACTCTTACCTTGATCCCCAAACTAAGACCCAGACCGCAGCTTCCCCACCTATCCCAAGGGGTCCCACTCTCCCTCAGCCCCCGACAAGGACAGCCTCGCTCTCTGTCCACTTGGGCCCTGAGAATCTGAAAAATCCAGAGCGTCAACCTCCAAATCCCACAGCAGAACCCCTGGTCCCAGATCAAGAACTATATCAAGCCTCAAGTCCGGCCGCATCGCAGGTGGAGATGACGAAACCTCCTCCTGCAGTTCCACCGAGACCTTCTCCTGCAAAACTGTTGGTATATAACTAACTACATATTGCGAGCGGGGTCACAATAAGACAAGATGGCTGGGGCTTTCTCCTGATGACATTGAGAGCGATTTAAGAGTAACACGGTGTCTGCAGCAAATCATTTGATCCACCATACAAACAGAAGAGGTAGTCATTGTGACGTTACCAGAGAAACGTTTCCCTGGAGGTTTGATGCATATGAACACTGGAAAGTCTGATCCAGGTGTGAAAACAGATGCAGGTGTTTTTGATGCGTATACTTTTTGTGTGTGTTGACCTTCATTTTGTTGTCAGTCAAGCAAACTAACTGTAATTCTACATATGTGTCAACTTGTTTGTGTCATAACAAAGTGTTTCATTTATCATGCACCAGTGTTACTGTCAGTATCCTTTGCTGCCTTTCACAGAGTTTGAACTAACACAGCATCTTCAATTCACAGCAATTATCATGCTTGAGAAGATGATGCTGCTGCCCCATGACACCTCAGTGTGGCTTCCCAACAGCATTTCACCTTCTGCCAGGCTCACGTGTTACTTCCACTCATCCTTTGTGACAATGTGGCTAATGAGTGATATCACTAAGCACTCTTCTCCTTTCCTCCTTTTCCAATCAACTCCCTCATCCTCCAACACCAGGGGCCACCATCCCCCAACCCCACCTCTCCGCACTCCCCCTACCACAGCTCAGAATCACTCAACTACCTGCCAGGCCTCATGCCCAAGACCCTATCGCCCACCCCCTATGTTCCTAGCGGAGCTAGTGGCACAGCCGGTGTGGTCACTGTGAGCACCGGTGGCTTCGTGTCACCCTCGGCTTCCCCTGTGTCAGCTCTCAGCCACTACTCGTCCTCCACGGCGGGTCTGCTGGACGAGCTGCAGATCTGTAGCCTGGACTCACCCGATGCCTCACCCACGCCATCGCCCACCCTCAGCCATGTCTCTACCTACACATCCACTGCTGGCCCTGATGATGCGCTAACAACCTCTGTGGCCTCCACTGCTGCAACAGCCACTGTCACTAACGTAATTATCCCAACAGTCACTGCTGTAACACACATCATTACCAAAACCAAATGGTTCCTTCTCTCCTCCCAACTTATTCGGATGGCTGAACCAAACCTCCACAGAAAGCGTGATTACTACCAAGTTTTACCTTCCACTAACCATCAACTGCAGCCTACCTGTTTAAATTCTGCCCCCTCTTTTCCCTTATTATGTTAATGTCTCTGTGTTCATTAGAACGTCATGTCTCTATGTGCTTGTCTGCATTTCTCTTTGTTGTAACTTTTTTGCAATCCAGTGCAAAGACACTTCCATTGTTCAGAGAAATTGCATTAGGGTGAAGCAGCCTGTTGGGTGCAGGTTTAAAGACTGAACTTGTCTGCTGAAAGTTAATGTGTGTCAGGACTAACAGTTATATTTACTGTCAGATCATAGTATATATTATATATATGTATATATATTGACCTGAGAATAGATGCATGAGACCTTGTCGGAGAACTAGATTATGGCATAGTTTTGCATTGCACTTTGTTTTCCCAGTTAGACAAGACTGATTGAACCTGAATGGTAATTTTGTTAGAGCTGCACTATTTGTTCTGGTATTCACTTCTTCGTCGCCAAGTCATTAACTTGTTGTCTGTCAAGTCCATCAGAGTTTAATTGCATTGTCACTGTTCTCTCCTCGCCACAATTCCTGCTCTCAGCCTTAAGGCTCATTTTTGCTGCCTTTACGTACGAAAAGAGATGCGTCCACTTCCAACGATGTAACAGTCAGTGCCCACATACCTCCATGCTTCCTTAAGTTGGCAAGGTTGTTAAGCAATATATATAATGTTTATATATATATATATATAATATATATAACGTATTGAATGTTGAGCATAAATGAGGTTTTAGTGAATGGCTTTATTGATTTTTCCAAACAGTGAAATATCCATTCACACGACTCGGAAATATTCAGCAGGATTTGTCATGTGGTGATACAGATATCTGAAACTAGGATATGTTGTAACGACCGGCGGCAAATGCTTAGCCTGAGTTTGTAATCACAGTAAGTAATCTACTCATGGCCCTTGTCAGTTCAAACATTAAATTGATTTAGTTTTTTGCTTTACTGCTCATTGATCAGTTTTAAACTTGTGTTTTTGAGGTTTCTTGAATCTTTGATCAGAACTTTGAGGCCTTAAGACTGAAATCCTGTGTTTTTATCCTTTTGTCAGATGGAATCATGTCTTTGTGTCATGTTTTAAATGGAAGAGCATTATAACCATTAGGATTGTTGTCTTGTTTATGTCGCTACTAATTTATTCTGAAATGTATCTGAATGTGAAAGAGTTGTCCATGTTGACTGTCGCTGTTTTTAATCTCTGTTCTGTTTTAGAGTGAAGTATTTGAATAAGAGCCCCTTTCCCTGACTAACTGTTCTTACATTCTCACTTCAGATTCACCACTTCCACGAATCCTATTAGATCCAATATCTGTCGATATGTAACATATATTCCTATACCAGACTTTGTTCTTGCAATAAGATGACAAGTTTTCTTTGATTTAAACACATTAAAAAACTCATTCTTTATAGTAGATCTACAAGATCAAGTTCACTATTGTACATTCTATTGATATTTGTGAATGGCAGACTTACTGGCTCCGTTTCTGGTTTGTGGGTCACTCTTAGGGCCAGGTCCTCTCTCACGCTATGAATGGAAGCACAAGCCATCCACAGAGACCCCTCTCTCCCCCATCCTATCCTCCTCCCCCCACCTCACTCCACACTGGGCTCCAGAGACAGAGCCGGAGTTCGGGTGAGTCACTCTTCTTTTGTCCCCCACTCATTTCAGCCGAGGATACATCCAGTAATTCTTTGGTGATTTCTCTGCTCACACAAAAGACATGATTGAGGAAGTTGCTGCACTGCATTTCAAATACAGTACAAATAGAATTCAACTACAGACAAACACAAAAACAGAACATCATCAGCCACATTTTACCTTTCTGAAATGGCAGAGCTGACTCTGGGTGTAGACCACAACCTACAGTGAAAATAAACAAATCTTTATTATGATAAATACCCCACTTTGTTCTAAAAGTGTGAGAATTTGTTTGGAGTGTGTTCCTGGAGTGGGTTCCCTCAAACAGAATTGCTTTGTAAATCCTAGGCTTAACAAATCTGAGTGCCAATGGTGTCATCATTCATTAGCCATCACGCTTTGCAATCAACATCTACTTCATACTGATAAGTTAAAGCTCAAGACTTGTCTATTGCCATTTTAAGCACTACTCAAGGGACTTTTGTTAATGAATCTCGCACACAGTGTCTGGATAGAAATGATTTTGTCAAATCTCATTGCAGAGTTGAGGGGTCATATGGTTTACAAGTTGTGATTTGTATATCTCCAAATGACAGGACTGTAAGATTTTAAAAGAATTTTTCTGCTCTGATCTTTGGGAATGACTAAGACGTCTCTTTCCTCTCTCTCCTCTTCCCTGTTGTTTCCAGAGGGCAGCGAGTCTGTCACCAGAGAGTCTGTGGTGTCGGGCCACACCAGTGTCAGCAGCACTGTGCCCATTGCCTCCTTCTCAGAAGAAGAAAAGAAGGTCTCCATCATTAAAGCCCCTCATTATGAAGGCATCGGCCCTGTGGATGAGTCCGGCATTCCTATCGCCATCCGCACGGTGAGGTCAAACATGCACAGAATGAAATGCACTCAGTTTGGCAGTGTATAGCAGCACAGGGGCGTCTTCAGACCCATTTCTGTTGTCTTGATATGTGGTCAGGCTCATGAGAGGGGATTACTCTCAGCTGTCAGCAGCTTTTGAACCCTTGTTAAAGGCCTTTTTTCTCTCCCACTCGCAGTATCAGTCTCTGTGCGCTAGTTTCAAAGATGAGCTCAGACAAGGTCTTTGCTTTAGCACCTCAAGGTCCTTCCTTCCAACTTGTCAGAGTGTGTGTTATCTCTGTTTAGGCTTTTCACGTATTAACACTTCCCTCAGTTATCCATTTCTGTTACTCGTGTTTAAAGGCAGACCACAGAGTGAGAGAAAGAGAAATGAGAAGAGCGAGAGATGGGCAATAAAAGTAAAAGAAAAGGTGAAAAGGGAGGGGGCGTCCTGAAAGAAGAAAACCGAAAAACAGATGCTCCTCATTGTGAGCAGACAAACATTTTTGTGGCCACTCTGTTTGGTAACCGTGGAGAGGGAAGTGGTAATTGGACTGTCTCTGGTACACGCACAGTAACACACACTCACTGTGACCGGAGTTCAGACACTGTTTTTCTGCTACTGAATAAAGAGCGGATTAAGTCTCTCTGCCATTTGATGGGTCCTTTTTGAAGTGGCCATTAGATCTATACAGTATAAACAAAGACACATACCAGGGTTTCTCCTGGCACAGAACCACAGCTCTGATTTTATTTTTTTTGTAGCTCCGTCTATGCCATGAAACCAAACCTGCTGACATTGATTTCTGAAAGCATGCACAATCACAACATGCACATTCATATAAAAACAGACTGCCGCAGTAATTCATTAAGTGGCTGATGTACGCAACTGTTGTGTTTTTACACAGCTGTGTAGGTTGAACATTGTGACTGATGTACGCCGGGTATGTGTAAAAGCTGCAATACGCACTAATTGAAACACATAATAGGATTTTGGTTTGCCCCGAATCACATTTGATTGGGTCAATTTATTAGTCCCAGAGTTTGAGATAATTCTTCCAATTTCATGTTTCACTTCAGAAAGGCGGAGAATGTAAAAAATAATGAGGTCAGCATTTGCTAAAAACACTACAGAGTGTAAATCAATCTTTTATAGACGATTTCTCTATGTCTCAACAAAAGTTAAATTCTCTTATGTGAAATATGGATGTCTAAAAGGCTGAGTATGTTTTTCTCAGCTCAGTAATGTCCCCTGAAACAGTGGGACTCCTACAGTTTCCCAGTTGCTGCATTTCACGGCACATAAATCTTAACGATTATTTCTCTCTCCACAGACGGTGGATAGGCCTAAGGATTGGTATAAAACTATGTTCAAACAGATCCACAAGGTTCACAAAGCAGGTAAGTCTACACATAATCGGTAAGATTTTGAAATTACCCATTGTGGGAAAATATGTTGTGCATGCATGCTGCTTGTATGCATGTGCATGTGTGTGTGTGTGTCTTAGTATACCGGTTCTTGTTAAACTGAAAGACCCAGAGAACCTCAGAGCCAGAACTCATTAAATGCGAGCGAGGGAGGAAGTCTGAAGAGGAGGAGGTTATTGAGAGAAGCTCTCTAATAGGAACAGAGCTGTCCTGGGAAATCTGCTCTAATTTTGTGGGCCTGACAGAAGCACACAGTCAGTACAAGGCTTGTTTGTTCTAAACAGCTCGGGCTTCTTCTACCGCAGCACAAACACACAGACACAGAGATTTCTGCAGGCTACATCTACAGGCTTGCGATGGTCTCTTTGATGCATCTCTGAATTCCCTCGCTGAAAATTCAAATCTTCCAGTGGATTTATAAAGCAATACTCCAGTCTCACACAAATTCTCTGTCTTTTCAGTATCACCTCTTGTAGTATTCAAGTGTCTTTGAAAATGTGCGCAGCCCCTTCTCTCTTTGCAGGAACAGCATTTTTGGGTCAGATATTCTACAAGCAGTAGCTTCAAAATAATTATGATGGTACTCTGAGAATGGAGCCTCTTTAATTCTCTCTCATTCCCCTTCTTCACCCTGAACACCAGCTCTGTCAGAAATTCTCAATACTGACTCTCAGCCAAGGAACTCTATAGAGTAGAACTCCCTTATGTCCATCGGAATAATAGTTTTACACTTAGAAACATGTTTTAAGAATATTTGTCAACACAGAATACCCATATATCATGATCTTTTGAATGGATGAATCAGGACAGTTTTCACAGACCCCCTGGTCGTGTGCCATGGACCGCAATTTGAGAACCACTACTCTTTAGATCAGTTAAAGAGACTTTGATGTCTTTCAAACAGAAGGAGGAAACTTTTGATATATGAAGAATTCTACACAAAGTTTGGTGGATTTGATAAGGCGGCAGCTCTTCTGGTTCAGGAAGCCAGGGATAATGGGTACTATCCACAGATTGATAGACTTTGTTTCTTTTCTACAAGAAAATCACTGAATCCCTGGACAGGGAGCCCAGTAGAATGAATCACCACATGTGGCTGCAGAGGGCGCTGTTGCTCAGTAAATGCTACATAGTGTTACTTTAAATTAAAGCTAAATTATACATTTTACAAAAGCAGTGGTTTCGAATAAGCAGACAGAGGAAAAGTGGATTTTGCTGCTCGGGTTGTTTTTTGATGCTTTCCAGTGTGAAAATGTGTCCCTAATAATTTGTAACTCACTTTAATCGAAATGCAGGCCCCGCTCTCCTTCAGGAGGAAACTTCAAACTTGTATCATAATGTTGTACATGTATTCCAATCAGGTTTTATTCTTTTCTCCTCCAGACGATGACTACTCTGACACATACAATGCAACTTATGCTGTCATTAACAACGGTGAGACCTAATTAATGTGTAACCAAAGTTGAATTTCACATCATAAGTCTCCTCTCTGGCTTACTCTGCCTTATTACTTCTCCTGCCTGATGTCTCCTTAATGCCGTCCTTAACAGATGACCACAGCCTTTCATCCTCTGCCACCACCATGGCACACCCGGCTCCCCGGACACACACATACAGGCCGCTGTCCAAAAGCCCCTCAGACAATGGAGGGCATCTGGGGCCTCGAGAACCCTCCCCATCCCCTGTACCCCCACCGCCTCCACCCATGCCGTCCCTCCTGCAACTGAGGGCCAGAGATAGCGACCGTGAAAAAGATTCCCCAGACATGTAAGAGGAACTTTCACTAGTGAATTGATACAAAATTTAAAGGGCTCTCCCCTCCCCTAGGCCTTATACATATGATTATTATTATTAACTAATCAAAGTACTTCCATGTATCTATTTTGTATTCCATGTTATTTTGTGAATTATCTATTTAAAAAATGTTTTTTTCTTGTACCAGGAATGAATGGGGTCCCCCCGACAGGAAAGTGGACACACGAAAGTACCGTGCGGAGCCCAAGAGTATTTTTGAGTATGAGCCCGGGAAGTCCTCTATTTTGGAGCGTGAAAGACCAGTGAGTGAATTCTAATACTTTTCTTATCAAAATCCTGTGAATGGTTTTTAGCCATTATCATTTTACTGCTTTTCTTTAGGTTTCATTCACCTGTGAGGTCTGTAGGCATTCATCTGGAGTCAGCTCAGGCTTTAAGGATTATTTTATGTAACATTCAGGTGACTTTCTTCCCTAACTGGTTTTACAGTTAATGTCTTTGTGAAATATTTCAGTGATAGTGAATTGATTCGGTTGCTATTTTTTTAATGATCCTGTATTTGTTCAAATGTAAAACTTAAATTATCTTGTTACGCTCCATTAAAAGTTGGAGCGATACAACTAAATATATAGACGTGAAATGAATTAACATTATTTTTGTCGACTTTACTGTGCCGTTAATATATTTTTATATAATGGTCTTTTGCGTGGACTTTGCTTCAGACACAACGTGGGCGGTAAAAAGCACAGGCTTTCAGTGATGCATCCTGCAGTGACTGTTCTGTTAAGCCAGCTCAGTCTGTGTGGGGTGAATAGCAGGTGACAGAGATAATTACTTTGTAGAGGGAGGGCAAAATAAAATAATAGCCATGAGGTGATCTGTGATGAGGACAGGATAATGGAGAACCTGTTCAAGATGAGGAGTTATGAAGGAAAAGAGTGAAAAGAAAAGCTTTTTGTGAAGAATTACCAGATGTTGGAAGTGATGACTGCAGAGTGCGCTACGGGGACAATACTGCATGAGTCAGCCCCTGATAGACGGAGGTAATAAAAGGAGAAAGCCATTGAAAGTAGAAGTGAACCCACGCGGGCTAATCTGCTGTCTGAGACTCTTTATGTATGTTGTCTGTTCACCACCTTTTCCCTCCCTTCTCTGAGGTCAGAAATGGCACCAAAAAAATATTATTTTCTGTGCTGTCCATCTGGGTAATTTTTATTCGTAGGAAGCAAAAGCATTTTTCTGACATTTCTGTTTCTCTGTCTACAGTATTGTGCAGTTGACAGTGTTTGCTCCAGGCCTCACTTTTTTTCACAGGCTGACACATTTGTCTCAAACCTGAATTTTCTATTTTAGCTCGAGAGATGTAACACAACAACACCTACATAACATTTCCTGGCAGCGTTTCATTTGGCATGAAATTCTTTTTTCTTCTGGGGCTGGGGTTAGAAAGAGCAGACAGGGGAGTAAAGCACTACATCATCTCTGCAGTTCAAATAATAGTAAACCTCTTGTCTGGATGCCAAAGTCTGTAAATGCAAAAACATTTTTTAAACTGTGCTTGTCGAAGTTAAACCATGCAACATAAGAGAATTGATAAATAACTTGGTGCACAGCAGTTCCCATTGTTTTTGGCATACCTGCCTATTTTGCTGCATGTAAATACTTATCATCTCAGCTGCCTCATCTTATTACAGGTTGATTTGTTATGAAATCATTAGCGATGTGAACACTTCATCATTCATCAACAGAGATAAACTTTGGCTCACCTAAAGCAATGAGTCTGCAATTTACATACCAGACATGCAACCTGGGGGGTGAAGAATTTTATCAGCCAATATCATTTAATATATAACAAGGCATGTGTAGATAGATAACTTATCATTTCAGTCCTTAACGCTAAAGGAATTTGCCCTTATGAGATGTGATAGGGATTCAAATAACCAAACGAAAGTTCAGCCTTCTCCTTATTACCTCTGCTAAGTTATGCATCGCTTGTTTGAATTGCATTCATACATTTATTAGTTAGTAAGCAGGATTATGCAAAAACCTCTGGACGGATTACCTTTAAACTCAATGGAGCGATGATATATGGGTCAGAGAACTTGAACGGCACTAGTTAATCATAAATATTTGATCCTTGATCCATTAAATGAAGACAGTACCATGAACCAACGACCTGGCCTAATTGTTCACATATCCAGGTAAAAGGGCACTCGAGAGCACGTTCTGTACCTCTGCCAAGGCCCAACAGATGAAACCCTCTTTAAATATGCTACATCCAGATTTTTATGTGGAAAAACTCCTGAATCCGCCTCCTGATCCAGATCCACAACAAAAACATGGTTCCTCCCCAAGCCATTCAACATCCCTTCAACATGTTTTGTGGTTAACCATCCAGGGGTTTTTGCTTAATCCTGCTAACATGCACACAAGCAAAGATGGAAACATAACCCCCCTTTGGCAGCGGTAATAATTTATGTCTGAAAAAAAAAATCAGAGGTACAGTACGTGCACTCTGAGTGACCTTTTACCTACATATATGAACAATTGGGCCAGGTCGGTGGTTTACTGTATTTATTTAATGGACCAAGGATCAAGGATATCTTTATTATTTCCGAGAGATAAGTTATTGTGCAATCAGTAGTAGTCACACATCCACCAAGCACAGAAAGTGACAACAAATAAATAAATACAAATGATGACATGCAATCTAAAATTAGTGGAAAACAAATTAATAGCATTGCAGGCACAAAAAGCATTAATTGACAGAAATTAATTTAAGGGTTAGGGTTAAGCCAATTAAAATAAGATTTAAATGATTTTCACTGGTTCATAAGTAACAGTGCACACAACAGTTAAACAACCATTAGTAGTTTGATCATATAATACTACTGCGATCAAGTATTTCCTATTATGATTAAAAAAATACTCAACACCATCAGTTGTGTGGCTGTGAATGTAGCATGGGTCAACTGGATGTCTGCCAATGTAGAAGAGTCTAATCACATCTTTTATAAAACTGTTGTGTAATACATGCACCTTCCTCCTCTTATTAAATGTAATGAGTTCTCCTGCTGTGAATGTTAATAACGAGGTTCGTCTTAAATATGTAATTCTCAAAGTAACGTGCTGATTTTCATGAGCTGTCACCTGTACTGTGGATTATCATGAGACTGCAGTAATGGGATTCTGTCCTGGAATTTGCAGCCTCATTAAAATTTAAATGCACATGAAATTAATTATTATCAAATCAGAAGGGCCGAGGTGTTTTAATTGTCTCTTCAGACTGTGCATATTAGATTCTTCCATGTGAGTCTAATTACTGTGATAATATGGCACTATTGAACACTGCTGAATACACTATGTAATATACAATAAGTAAGTTTTAGGATTATCATCCAGTGAAACAACACACACACAAAAATCTACATTAGATAAATGGTTTTCGCTTCATCACATTTTCTCCTCAAGCTAAATCTTAGTCCTGGTTCATCCTGTGCCCATCTCCCTGTATCACTTCCTAACCATGAGGTCCATGTCTCTCTTTTGTGTGTGCCTTCTTTTCCACACTTGCTTTTCTTCTGTCTCTTCTTCTCCCTCCTCTCTCTGTCACTGTCGTGCTTTCCCAGACCTATGATGACATAGATTTAGAGAACGAGCCTTGGTATAAGTTCTTTTCCGAGCTGGAGTTTGGGCGGCCGGTAAGTCAGGGCCATAGCTACTCCCTCAACCACAATCCTGCCGTAAAGGCACACACCCACTTCGTCCCACCCCACCCAGGATTTCTGAATACATGTCTCCACCAGTAGTCTGGGTGTGGCTAGTTGTTTGGGCATGTGGTACTTGTTGGGTGCTGTGACTCCCCCTCCCCCCACCCTTATGACAGGCTGTGTTATGTCTTTGCGTTGCTGGGGTTTTTGGTCTGGTGGCTCATGGGCACTGAAAAGACATGTTTATTTTAGTTGGTTCACTATAGTATTAAAATGTGCGCCCAAATTATCAGGAAAATCAAAGGACAGTCAGTAATTAACTTAAATAAATATGCAGAACATTAATGAATATAAGTTTCCTAACTTTATTCTGCATATCTTACATATGCTAGTGTATCTTTTATTCAGTTAATCATTTTATCACTATTCATTTCCACTAGTACTTTGTTTATCTTCCTTTCTGTTAGTGGAGAATTACTCTGTATACCTTCATGCCAAAGGGCTTCAGTACCCTCTGCTGGATGTAAGTGGTAACACCACCCTAGTGGCTAAGGGCAGGGGTTGCCTCTCGCCACAGATCTGGGATCAAATTACCCCCAACCTGACTGATTTACAAAGCGTCATGAGGAGACGCCTCTGTCCATGCCAGAGCATGACATCAGGTGATCGAGTCATTGGGCTTATTCACAACGTTCAGGTGAAAATGTCACACATGGAACCAACATGACTTTGTGTCTCCTAAAGTCATGTTGAGCTTTGCATTGACATTTCTACCTGCAACGTTCTGAATGTTTCACAAACCACAGAATAAGCCTTTAGAGTGTAGCTGGTTTCCCTCCGTGCACTGACTGGTCCAGCAGGGACAGAACCTCACAGTGTGTTTAGTGTTTTGGAGTTGTGTTCTAAGTGAATAATAGGTTGTTTGCACTAGTAAACCGACACTAAGTCACAGCATTCGATTGTGCGATTCACTGCACCGTCAAATAAACACAACACTGCAGCTTGTGCTTCACTTGGCTTTCCGCTTCACAGCTTGCTGTCACACTCTGCATGTGTGTGTGGTACATGGGCACATTTCTGTGTGTTTGTGTGTGTGTGTGTGGTATAAATATCGTAGGTAGTGTTATTATTTTATTTTGGCATTGATAAAGTGTTAATATATTGAGATCAGCAGTAGACTGTGCATATGAACGAGTGTGTGTTATGCACAGGTGTGTGCTTGTGTTTATATGTGTAAGTGTGTTAGTATGTGTAGCGTGTATGCACATGTGTGCGTTGTACATGCAAAAGCACATGTGCAACACTTGTGAACTAGCCCATCTCTGTTTACTCAGATTTTCTAACAGATGTCACTCTCTCACCATGTTTCTTGTTTTGTTTTTTTTGGGTTTCTCCCCCCCATGATGTCACCACTGCTTCTCCTCCTTCACCTCATCTTCACCCTCCTCTTCCTCCTCCTCTTGCTCACTGCTGCTGCTTGGGGCTCAAGCCTCCTAAAAAACGACTGGATTATAATCCAGACATCTCCGCTCGCCAGCACATTGAGGTAATCTCACATTTATGAGTGTTATAGTTTTAATCTCACAGTTTCTAACCAATGATAAGAAACAATACTTATGTTAGATACACTTGTCTAAAGTGAGTTTTAATGTGTGTAGCATCAACGCAGTTCGATCTAGTTTCAACATGTCAGCCATTCATAGCAATATGACTGTGCTTTGTGAAGACTGTTAGATGTATAGCTTTCAAATGCTTCTTTGTGTGGAACTGCATGAAGATCAGCAGGTTGTGTTGTGTACAGAATGATTTTACTCCTCGTCTCTTATCATCTCTTTGGAATTTATGAAGCTCTACATTTTTTTTTTAGCTCAAAACAATATCGTGTGATTGTATTTTATGCTTACGACTTCCTCCAACAGCCCCTTGCAGTTAAATTGCATTGATCAATCTTTATTACTAAGACCCACTCCAGCTGATCCATGCCAGGTTTTGCAGGGCAGCATTTGCCCCCTGAGCTGAGTTTATTACATCCTTTCCTTATCACCTTTACCATCATCCTCCAGAGCAGCCCAAGAGAGAGCAGAAATTTACCCTCACCATTTATGCCGGTAGGCCTCTTTGCGTTCAGGTGTGCCATGTGGAACCAGCATCCATCGCACCTTACGCTGGGGGAGTGTTTTGAGTGTGGCACAGCATCAACCGCATGCAGGCTGTGCATTGTGAGCTGCTCTGCCTCAAGTCTTTGTTCCTGCGGAGCTCACTTTTCTCTTTTGTTGTCTGCCCTATTTCAGACATCCCTGTACATCGCTCCTGCTGACAAGGCTCTGGAGAGACCTGCGAGGTAACCTCTGCTTCTTTTATTTTCCTCTGCATCATCCTCCATCCCCCTCCCCCATCCTCTTCACAGCAGTGGCCCATGTTGTGATTCAGCAGCAGAATCAAAACTCGCTTTCTTGCCTCGTCTCTGGTGCAGATAGCCTCTGTGGCTGCTATCACTGATGATTTGCAAAGATTGGTGTTCGTCTTTATTTGCTTTTGTCACTAAAGGCTTTGTGCTTTGCAGCTAACTCTCTCTAACTGAGCTAGAATAAATTAACCCAGCAAATCCATTGATTCTGCCCTTCACCTCCTACCCGTCCCTCAACCCCCCTCCTCTTCCTCCTCCTCTCCTCCTACTCCCTTTCACCAGTGGCCTGCTTATTCAGTCGCATTTTCCTCGGTGAACAGAAAGGGCAGAAATAGGATGTGATGAATAGGCCACTGAATAGGAAGCCTACTTTTTTGCATAAGGAAAGTTACAGTGACTCAGTCTCATCTTTTTGGATAAGAATAACTATCGGTAGGTAGAATTTGTGTATATATATTTAAAATGTGTTCTGGGCTTTTATAATGCCAAGGATTGATGACACGGGAAATAAAGTAAATACCTGAAAGCATGTGTGCTGGTTGTCTTCTAGTGCTGCCAGCGACTACAGGAAGAGAAGGAAGTCGGAGCCGTCAAGTTCCCAAGTGAACGCTCAGTCTCAGAGCAGAGCTGCAAATTCCCCTAAACCAGTGGATGCCTACAGACCCAGCAGCAGCTTAAAGAAGCCCGTCATTCGTTCCTCACCATCCTCGCCCTCCAGAGCCAAAGGTACACACACATACACACAAACATCTACTTTTCACTTGATATTTTTTCTCTTTCTTTTTCTTTTCCCGAGCTCGTTTTCCCTAAAACTGTCATAAACATTTTGCCTTTGTTGGTGGAAGGTGAAGAAAAAACTTCAAATCATCTTTTTTCCACCTATTTCTTCTCCCTCTCCCCACCTCTTCCACCTTTTTATTAGGTATTTTTGCTTAACCTGCTTTCCTCCTTCTTCTCTCTCACCACGCTGCTCTCTATTGGACATCTGAAAGGTGGGGACGCATGCAACATGTATTCAAACAGTTTGACCTCCCCAGGTCCATATCCGGGCCCCTATGTGCCCCCTGTCCCTTCTGACCCATTTCATTGCCAAGAGGATGGGAGCCCGGATGGCAGCTCCTCCTCCAAGCAGTCTGTCTGCTGTAAGAACAGCTGTCCAACAAAACGCCCAGAATCTGAGGCATGGACCGGTGTGGAGGAGGTGCCGCCCTCCTCTGGCAAAATCAGGTCACGCAGCTGTGATGACTTACTCAGTGACGGGCATTCTGGCTCAGGTGGGCGCAATGCCACCCGCTCAGAAAGTGCTGGGTCACTGGTGTGTGATGGCAATCCCTCAGGTTCGACTGGATCCACTTCCACTCGCTCATTACCTCGACTCCACCGGCGACGGGCGCATGACTCACCAGGCTTTCTGCAGCTCTATCGTAAAATGCACCAGATTGATCGAGCTCAGCTCATCCCATCCGAAGTCATCCGCTCAGTCCGGGCTCGTATCCTGGATCTAGAGCGTCAACCTCACCTGCTTAGGCATCACCTCTCTCCCTGGACACCCTCATGGGGTGTGGAGGTGCCTCAGGATATGGTGCCAAACCGCATTTCTGAATATGAGCGCCTTATTCAGAAATCCAAATCCATGCCCAACTTGGGTGATAGTGAGGGGCCTTCAGGCACTACTACACCAGGTGGCTCATCATCTCGAGCCAGCAGTGTTGGTGGTGCCACACCCAGTTTTCCAAAACGTCGTTTTTCCATAGAATCTTTACTAGAAGAAGACATCAAGAGCAACACTGGAGCAGCACCTCATGCCATGGATCACTTGCATCGACCTCGTAGCCCACCTGAGGGCCAGCCCCGTGGACCAGAGCCAAGCCATGCTCGGTCCTTTCCTGCTCCTCCGATCCCCCAAATCCCACAAGCCAACCCAGACTACTCTGACAGTGAACAAGACGCCATTGCGTCAGACCTCAGTGACTTCATCCAGGTGGAGGGCTCCTCTTTTTGCAGTGAGAGTGACTTTGACCATTGCTCACTAACCTCCTCTGAGAGCTTGTACGGTTCTTCTACCCTTCACCACCACCACCACCTCCGTCATCTCCACCACCATCACCACCGCCACCAAGCTGGCCACCAAAATGTGGGGCAGAGTCAGGGGTACCAACACCGCCACCTCATAAGCACCTGCAAAGGCCGCTGCCCAGCTTCTTATACCCGTTTCACAACGATGCTTCGCCATGAGAGAGAACGAGCGCGTCAGGAGCTCCAGAGACCTTCACAGCAGAGCAGCAGCAGCCATTCCCAAATCCAGAGCTCGCAGTCCCAGCAAGCGATGTCCAAGCTGGCCTTCCTGGTCAGCCCAGTGCCTTTCCGCAGGAAAAAGGGCTCACCACCTACCTCTAAAAGAATCAGTGGTGGCGGAGGTCGAGGCAGCAGGCCCAAGTCAAAACAGGACATTTATGAAGCGCTAGATGCTGCGTTGAGAGACATATATGAGCACATTCAATCAGAAAGAGGCCACAGAGGCACTAGGGCACCTGATGACAGCATCCTGAGGAGAATACTGGCTGAACTGCTGCCAAACGTGCCTGAACGAAGCTCCTCGTTGCGGGGGAGGAGGGGGTGTTGGCAGGGCGGTCACTCTTCCGCATCATTGTACCCAGACGGCAGCCCCACTGAGAATGCCTCATACCGAGAGGATCCATCCACACCACGGTTACAGTCACCACGGTTACAGTCACCAATCAGTGCCTGTTACGGACGCCTCTTGGACACCTCAAACAATAATGAATATGGAGAGGAGCAGGGAAATGGAAATGGTCTCTGTTATTCAGGTGGAGATGATACACATATTACACAACTTTGTACATGTACACTTTGTCATAAAACCAGTCATACCTACACATAGTTTTATTCCACTCAAACATACATATTTTAAAAATATACATACACATACATTCATAGTAATGTCTCTTTCATTGTTTTGAGTATTGCCTGCGCTCGTTGCCCCATCGTTCCCTTGTTGTTCAGCCAATACACATTACTATGCATCTCTATGTATTTATATGAAGACCTGTTGACCAAGAATTCTCAAGTAAAAGCTGATTCTTAAATTCAGTGTAAAGCTAATGTCAGTGGAAACTTAACACTTCCTGCTGATGTTTCACATTAATGGTATTCTAGGAAAATTCGGAGGATTATTTGATTCAATTTAGTTATTTATGTGTAGCGCCAAATCACAGCATACATTAAACAATATTATAGACTTGAGTTCTTTGAAGGCTTTTAATTTGAAGCATTTTCAGGAAATGTTGAGTTTAAGTGACAGTACTTAAATGTTAACAAACAACAAAGTACTTAAAATTGGAATTATTAGTGAGAACTATATGTCTGACAGATCAGAAAACCACGAGTCCTCATATAGTTGTGAAATACTTTAAAATATAATAACACAGAACTATTTGAGAATTTATGGTTTATTTCTCTGGGTCGAGTAAATCCATGTGAATATTGCTCTGTTTGTTTATAATTTCAATATTGTTTTTTGCCTGTATTATTTGTCTTAAAAATCAATTTGTGGAATCATTTTATTGCCCCACAATCATCGTCTCTCCCTCAAGCCATTTGCATTTGTAAATGGTTTGCATCATATTTTGTTGGGCTGTATTCTCCTTGTGTCATTTTGTTGTCATCTCTTTTGAAGGATTGCACGTGTCACTTTGTGTCAGATTGTGGGAAAAGTCGAATCACTTTGTTTTTCTTTGGAATGGAAATAAAACTCAGCCGTTGTTTGACCCGAGCTTTCATTCCCTCATTTACCTGTTGGAATGACATCATCACTGTTCCATTTTGCACTTTCCCGAAACACATTGTTGTATTTTGGGCATGATTATAGTGATTATACCCCTGTGACCTTTTGGCATGTGTCTCTACCAATCATAGACCAGGATGTCTCCAGGAGTTATTCCACAATGGATGGACGCCACACACCCCAGAGTAGAAGAGCTACTCCTGACAGAGAGGTACAGCATTGATGTTTAATAGTCTCAGCAACATTAACAGAAGTCGTATATATATATACAGTGTGTGATTGTGCAGCACTAATAAGCTTAATTTCTTTTACATAATTTATATTAAAGCATATTAGCTGGCACTTACAATAAACATATTAAGTAATATTTAATCAATTACAAGCAATTTTTTTTGTGTTTAGGTCACATTTACTCTTACAATCTGTATTTTATGTTATAGCTGCTTGCCGGTTCTCTTTCTCTCACTCTCATCTCTTAGGTCTCCCATAAACAGATGACACAACTTATTCTGTTCTCTCTCCTCCATCAGAAACAGCCTGCAAAAGCCATTTATGATTTTAAGGCACAAACAGCTAAGTGAGTACAGTCATTTCACGGGGCACGGGGGCAACGGAGTGAGGCTCTAATGCATGAATATGTAACTGCACATCTGGACTTGCTGCTCTACATGTTGCTATATCAAATTTTTTATCGTTTCCTGCATAAAGTTTCTTTTGCTTCTTAAAACAACTTAATCGTCAAATCTTACAATGACATCCGGCTAACTTTAACTTTTAATCTTTTGCCTTTTTTAAATGTTTGCATGAGTTAATCTGACGCCGCATCTCTTGTTGTGCTTTGGTGGCCGACCTTCTCTAGTTGATTCTGTTTACTTGACATGAGCTCTGCTGGGAGAAGTGTTTGTGTCTTGTTCAGTTCATAGCTTTCTTCCTATGCAGTGGATCAAAAATGATATGACTGTGTTACAGGGAGCTGACATTTAAAAAGGGTGATGCAGTAAACATCATCAGGCAGATAGACAACAACTGGTATGAGGGAGAGCACCGAGGACGGGTGGGGATATTCCCCATATCATATGTAGAGGTAAATGTGCAACTGATACATCAATCTATATGTTGGTCCTGTGGTTGTATAACATTTGTGTAGTTTAAAAGCATTTAATATATCTACTCGAACTCAATATGCACGTCTGTTTACACAATGCTCACACACACACACGCAGAAGATGCCATCCACAGAGAAGCAGCAGCCGATCCGTCCTCCTCCGCCGGCACATGTCAGAGAGATTGGAGAGGCAGTGGCTCGCTATAACTTCAATGCAGACACCAATGTGGAGCTGTCTCTCAGAAAGGTAGCCTCCCTCATGCATTTATGTAAAGAGCTGCATGCAACGCAACTTTATACCTACATGCTGTCAGCATAGCAAAATGAAAATCTTTTATTCAGTGTTGCTGTGACTTTTGAATTTCCCTCCTGGGATTAATAAAGTATTTCTGATTCTGATTGTTGAAGTTGTATTAACGGTTTTCTGAGGTCATAAAGGTCATAGATGAACACATTGTCCGCCTGTTGTTTCAAAACTGGTGTTTAACAACATGTGTATGTTATGTGTGCTTGTATGTCTGTCTGTGTGTCTGTCTGTGTGTGTGTGTTTAGGGTGAGAGAGTGATTGTGATAAGGCAGGTGGATCAGAACTGGTACGAGGGCAAGATCCCAGACTCGACCAAACAGGGCATCTTCCCCGTGGCCTACGTTGACATCATCAAGCGCTCCCCGTCCAAGAGCTCCGACCACCACACAGATCTGCGTGGTCACCTTGGCCACAGGACGCCAAGCAGTTCATCCAGCAAGGTAGGTTTTACTACAGTATTGTAAAAGTAGAATAAACCAATTGAATTTCTATTTTCCAATTTGTTTTAGAATGATGATAAATCACGTAAATCTTCTTTATAGTATTTATTGTAAAAAGCATTTTTTCAAATGCAAACATTTTATATCCTATGCAATGTTTTCAAAACGTCTCCATTCGAGGAGAGCAGTTTGTGTCAATATATTGTAGAAATAGATAAACTGTACTTTTCATCGTTTCGTTTACAAATCACACTCTGTTCCTTTTCCTTCACTTTATCTTCATGGAGCCTTTCTACCATCTACCTCCATCCTCCACCACCCGTGACCTCCCCTCCCCTCACCCCTCGTTGAGAAGGCTTGACCTACAAGCTGTCACCAACGAGTGGCTGTCCCTTACTCTGGACACAACAGCATCCACACCAGCTCACTCCCGCACGACCACCCCTGCACCACCCACACCTCCCCCTCTTCCAGTTGACTTTGCACCTTTTCAAGCAGCTCACGAACTTAAGACACCCTTGTCCTCACCCTCGCCCTCACCTGCACCGACACAGAGAGGCTTTGCTCTCCCGCCCCAGACATTTCCCAGAAATTCTCCTTTTAGAGAAATGAGACTCACCCCAGCTGTTCAGCCTTTTCCCCAACCTCCTCCTCCTCCTCCTCCTCCTCCTCCTGCCGCCCCTCATCCCTCACTCATCTCTCCACAGACTGACTCTTTTCTCCAACACAACAGCAGCAGGGGGTGCACTGAAACAGCCCAAATGTTCCACATTGCTACGCCAGAGGTTTTGTTCTGCGCATCACCAGAGCCAGAAAAGTCACTCACACAAATTCCACAGTGGTACAAGTCAACTGCACCAGCAACCAAAAGCACCAAACAACCTGACATTGAGCTGCAAGTAAAAGATCCTTATGACGAGCTGTTATCCATGATCCTGGATGATTCTACCAGCACAGATGACGTTGGCGTTTCAAGATTGTCTCCGATAGATTCCCCACCAGCTACGCCAACCAATGAATCCCAGAATAGGCTTAAGTTAAACGCAGAATCCCATCACCTGGTGGGGAAACCCCCATCGGTCACTCCAGCCAGCAAACCAGCAGGCAGCGTTCGTTTAGAGGTGCAGTTTCTCAAGCCTGTGACTATGGAGCCACTGTCAGTCGCCTGGGGAGGGCAACCGAAAAGTTTGAATGAGGATGAACCAGTGGAGTCTCAAAGACCGCTGTCGGTCAAGGGGAAAGGATTCACTGAGTTGTTCATTGAGGAAGAGGATGAAGCTTTAGAGGAGAAAGAGGAGGACGTTAGAGTTTTAAATGAAAGACTCAGTCCACAGGTAGAGCATGGTGTGAGCTGCCTCTGTTGAGGGACATAGAGGAAAATTATTTTGATTGTAGAGAAAAATAGACCTAGTGTTGCGCTCGCTTACAAATGTTTAGACAAAATATGAGTGTATCTGGGTTACACAGCGTTTAAAGCTCATTCATTTACTGGCAAACAGCTAATAATCTATTAAAATTATATATCACACAAAAATTATGTTGGTTTTTTTTCTTACCCGGTTACAAATTTAATTATAGTGTGAGGATAGTGTGTTGATGCAAATGTTTCCCCAGAATAAAAGAGAAATCAGGAGTTTTTTTAAATATCCCATCTCAAGTCTTTTCCTCCCTGTCCCTTCTGGGCTTTAGTAAAATACAGCCTCTATGGAATTTAAGGATTTCTAAAGTTAGCTTTTTTTAGCCTCAGCATTGATGTGTTTGTCATTGCCTCCATAGGCTGATGTCTCACCACCCACCCTGACACGACTCTCTCACCCCGGCGTCTCCTCACCCTCTGTACTACCACCTCTGACTTCCTTATCACCTCCTCCTTCTTCTTCTCCCTCTTTATTTGCTCCTCCTTCGTCTTCTCCCTTGCGTCTGCACCAGCGTGATCTTATCACCCCCCCCACATCTCCCTCTTGTTCCCCTCGGCCCCCATCCCCCCCTTGCTCTCCTCGGCCCCCATCCCTTCCTCGCCTCTCAACATCGCCCCTGCCTCCCCTCTCTACACCTGTCTCGCCACCTCCCCTCCACTCCACTCATCCCTCTCAAATCGTTCCATGTTCATCTCATCCGGTCACGTCCTTCCCCGAATCAGAGTCACCATTACCCCTTCCCCCCCGGTCTCTCCCTAAACCCACCTCTCCTCCCCGAACTCCCCCCATCGTACCCCATCCAGGACATAGGTGTCCCAAGGTGAAGGTAAAGCTGGAATGTGGAGACAAGTGCTTTGATTTTGATCGCGTGTGCGGTGACAAATGATAATACGCTTTCCTACCTGAGAAATTTTGATCTGCGATTTTTTTTATTTTTGCGTTCGCATAGACTAAACAATTAATCAAAATACACTGAAAGAATTCTCAATATTGAAGTAATCGTTAGTTGCAACTGACTAATTAGTGTTTTGTGCACTAACATGTAATGGACATGAACTGTTCTAAAGGGACGATGTATGGCTGTTGGAGAACCTTCTTGAGTTAGGGTGTGTTCTGCTCGTGTTGGTTGCAGTGATGTCTCGGCATGTTGATGGTGATGATGGTATTTTAGAGGGAGCATGTCATTAGCCTGCAGTGTGTTCTGCTGATGGTGAAGGCTGCTGAGTTGGTTACAGTCGGAGATTATAGGTGTGTTGCCTCTGGTCTTTCTGCCTGTTAAGCAGGATCCTGTTGTCGGTGGTAAACCTCCCCGTAGCCCCATCTTGTACCGGAGGTCCTATCTGTCACCCGTTAGAGGTCGAAGGGTAGGGGGGGCATGTCTTCATTCAACCACGCAATTACTGTAAAAGTAACATGACGGATCATCACACATCACGCCAAACACATACATGTAAAACTGTCTATGTACAGTGTAGTTTTCCTGACTGATTGACTGAGAAATTAATTCTTGGTCTTGTTCAAACTGTAAACGTAAGTGTATCAAATACCACATTTTAATTTGCTGTCTGTCTGTTTCTCTCTCTGTCTGACTCAGCGATTAGTTCAGGATGCACTCCATGGGGGAGGAGACCCGTAAGTGAGATTTCTTATCATTGAGATCATGATTATTCTGAAATGGCTCTTTTTTCATAATATGTTGATTGACTCAGCTGGGATACAGCATGTTCTCTATAATTATATGTGCTTTATATGCAATGTACAAAATGTTGGTGATGCCAAAGTCACAGTCAGTTTTTCAAACACAGATACCAGGCCGTGTACAACTACATGCCTCGTAACGAAGATGAGCTGGAGCTGAGGGAGGGCGACATCGTTGATGTGATGGAGAAGTGTGACGATGGCTGGTTTGTCGGTAAGAGGACGGAATATTTCAGTTTGTACTTTAACAGTTGATCACATCTACCAGAAAAAAATTCAATTATTCGAAATATTAAAACATTCACTGTGATGAGATGTTTGAACATCAAAACATAAATTCATAATTAATGTATTAGAATATTTTGAATATGATGTATTGTCACAGATTAAACTACATGTACAGTGCGGTAGATAGCAGTGTGGTCACATCACATGTTTTAAACACATCTCCTTCTGAAGGCTGAGCATGATTACATTTTTATAAACCTCAAGAGCCTTGACCATTTTAACTTTTATGTTGGTCTACAGTAAACTTTGTCCTCTAAAAATGTTTAAAGTGTTCTGGTTTGAGTTTAATCTCCACAGTTGGCTGATCTCCAGTCTGCAGTGTGTCAATTACAGCTACTGCCAAGTTTCATCGAGCGTTTCAAACTCTGCCAATGTCACTTTACTGCTCTTTGTCTCTGAAGGGACGTCTCGAAGGAGCAAGTTGTTTGGAACCTTCCCAGGAAACTACGTGAAGCAGCTATAATGATGATTCCAGACCCCTCCTCATCCTCCTCTTTGCCTCGCCCCCTTCTGTGACACATTCATCGCCCTCAGCACAGCACCTGCAGGACGCCGCCTCCCCACAGCGCTCAGCAGAGACCTGTCGCACATCGCGTTCGCTTGTACGTGCGGCTCGTTGGCTTCACACGAACAGAACGTTTAGCTCTAACTCGCCATCTTTAACAGAAGACTTCTATGAGATGATGTTGTTTTTTTAAACCTATCTTTTATCCTTATTTTTCTATCACGGAGAACCCAAACCTTTGTGCTCCGGTCAGTGACCTTTAACTTTCCACAGCGAGGGAATGATTGCGATCACTCGTCGACAGTGAGCAGCACGAGGCAGTGATGCTTTTCTTTCTGTTTCAGCTGTTTAAGGGCAGTAAGATCACCACTGTCACCTTTTTTATCTAATTTTTTGGTGTACAGTATATTTAACTCAAAAACACTTGTCACATTTCATTTCAGTGTTCAATCACAAAAATCTACAGAGACGTTGAGTACAGAGCGTGTTGCACAAACGGTCCACACGTCCGTTTCATGGACTGTCGTGGGGCCTGTAGCCAACATGGTGCATCAAAAGGTAGAAGGAGTAACATGTGGAGCAGACGTGTGTGTTACCCCATGTATTGATAAATTGGGGATATTGTGTTTCATGATTGTGCAAATATTTGAATATTGCAAACGAGGAAGTAGAAGTAATATTATTGAAACTGTTCTACTGTCTGTCCAAAAATAATACATTAGATTTCAAGTATGAGATTTGAAAGCAAATATTTTCGTCTCCACACTAGGATTGATGCACTTTAACGCAATTTTAACACAACGTTGTGTTTTTGTCTTGTTTCAAATTTCACTTCAGATTTCATACACCAGAGGTTGTTATGACTTTGTGGCTCATGGGGGAATATCAGCCGTGTGTGGAAAGTGTATGCAAAAAGGTTACTGACCTTTTTTAGGTATTATATTTATTAGAGGACGAACGGTGGTCAAACTATGTAATGAGATGATTTTAGAACATGTTGCTCTTTTTAACATATTCTAACAGCAGCGAGACCCACGTTTGAAGGAATGTTATTTTATTGTCAAGTGTCATTGTCCAGATCATAGACTGTATATGAAGAGGGATGACATGTCTTCACCCCCCCGCCACTATCCAGAAATGAAGCCAAACTATCCCGGGAATTAACGCAGCTTTTTGGAGCCATCGTCTGCACAGTAGACAAATTTGTAGATAGATAAAATATGTTTACAAATCATAAAACCCATCATAAACCTCACAGTCCACAAAACGATCTACAGAATATAATCAAAAATGTCCTCATGTCCCATCAACTAACATGGAGGAGGCAGGGTTAATGACCTGTACTGCAGGAAGCCACCAGGGGGCGATTGAGACGCTTTGGCTTTACTTTTGGGGAGCTGTCATGTCGTCCATCGGTACAGTCTATGGTTCAGAAAGAGACTGATGTTATGTTGAATTTATTTAAGTCTGTTACCATGTGAGATAGAATTTTATGGAAAACTCCAGTCGCGTAAACTGCATTTTTTTTTTTTTCCCCACTAGACGTTGGTTGGTGGCTTCTTTTCAAATCAGAGTGAATAGGTAGCACGTCACTGTTCATGTGTTTAGAAACCATTTGGAATCATTGGCAAATCTCCATCTTGGCTTGTCAAGCACAGTGAATCAGTTTTTATTGTCATTTTTTTTCTTCTCATGTTTGTGTTTTCATGAGAGACGGACACTGACAACAAATCAAATGTTAAAGCACCTTAAAGTATATTTTGTTTCATCATCCGTCGTCCACCATGTCACCCCCTCCCCCACACACCTCACTGTCATCCACTGTTTCCGATGGTGTGAGAACACTTGGTGTGTTGCGTGTGTGTCTGTGGTGTTTTTGTAAGCCTTTTTTGTATGAGAGCTGTAAAATGGCCAACATCCACTTTGCTTTATAAACTCAGCTTTTTCTCACCCACCATCATATTCGGTTTCCTCTGCTTTCTTCACGTGTTCGTCACCGGTGGTGCTAATTTCCTCTTTTTGTAGCCAGGCGTTAGGCCTTGATTTCCCCCTCCCCCGGGTTATCTGTTGTTTTCACAGTCAGTGACGTATTTAAACTGAAGTTACTGTAGGTAGACTGAGTTGGTGATTGCTGCCTTACATCCAACTCACAAGTTTAATAGCCATGTATATGTAAGCCTCTTCTGTGATGCAAAAAAAAGAATCATTTATGCATAATGTAGTGTAGAGAACATCAGGACAGTGTTTGACCATGTGCACATGAACTCAACAGTGATGAAACTTTCAGTAAGCATCTAATCTGCCTCTCATACAACAACGGGGACAGATTCTGACTGAGATTCTGACTCCTGAGATGTTTATACATATAACAAAAGTGTAAATCTTATATGTTGTTCATGTTAATATCAGATTCAGTGCACACACTTGGACCTAAGTATTTCTACAATATCTTAGCAGTTATTGGATGATTTTATGGGGCTGTATTGCTAATAAAATCCAGCTGGTAGATGAAATATTTCCAGCTTTTTTCTCCTGTCAGTTTAACAGATGAGAAAACTCTTTTTGCTGATGACTGAGAAGGAAATATCATGAAGTGTGAAGGTACCTGCACAGTTTTTAACCCTTTACTTCTGTTCTGCTCCCAAAGCACTGAGGGTCGGTGTCACACATTCACGTGCCTGTTGCACACAGTTCCACATGTTCACAGGTGGTGGCGGTATTGTGCCAGTTGAAGCTGATACATACCAATGCAGGTCTCAATGAGAAATGTTTGGTGAGGAATGAAATGAAGTTTCACTTTGCTCAAAGTCCATTTCATCCCACTGATGACACAAATCTCTGAAAACAGGTAATTTCTTTCATTCAAAAAAAAGTGGTTTTCAAAGACATTTGGAAATTATTCACAATAACAACGCAAACAGATTTGCGAACAATACAATTAGTGATTATTCATTGTTAATGTGGGACTGACTGAAATTGATAGTCATAGTCATAGTCATGAAAGAACATGTCAGCCAGTGCAATGCTTCTGTTAAAGATGGAGACATAAGCTACAGGTTATTATTCAGTAAGACAACAGGATTGATTTATTCTTAGTTTTGGTCTTTCACCAGACGTGCCACCTTTAAGTCCATGTTGGATACATGTGACATCACTTATGGGTGTGGTCAAAGGTGCGACACCCCCTCAACACTTTCCAAGAATCACTACAAGATACCGACATGTCTACATTTCAGATTTATCAATTAAACAGAGTTTATTTTTGCTTAATATGCTTCAATGCTTTTGTTCCGGCAGGTGAGTGCTTCATCATCAACTCACCGCTGTGAAAAACCTGCACAGGATAAGATTTTCAAAGCTGTACGCAGATGATGGATTTAGTTTTTTATTCCTACACCGGTTAGAACTGGCCCTTTGTTTAATTTGCTTGATGGAAACTTATCTTGATGCAGGTCAGTGCTGACGTACACATAAACATAACATGCCTCTCTCACAGTTTGTTGACAGTGACCTAAAGCAGCCTCGTAAAGTCCAAGTGTATTTATAATTTATTATGCAGACATGAAAGACAGAAAACTGAGAAAATACCCCGAAATAAACTCTGAAAATAAACTGCAGAGTAAATTCTTTACAGGCTGGAAAAAATCTTCGAGGGATGAAAAACATCTCGTGAGAAATGTGACACATCAATTTTGTGTAATAAACAAAGAGAGGGGATGATGTGGTCAAACGTCCAAATCACGACTGTTAACAAGTTGAGGAGTGAGAGTCCTGGGTCCAGTCCAGATCAATAGTGGCTGGAATGTGTGAGCGGGACCTCGGAGGCCTCGGAGTGGAGCTGCGTCTCCAGACCAAATAAGGACAGGAGCAGCAAGAGCCGTCAACCAGAGCGAGAGGAGGCCAGGCCGTCTCTCCGAACCTCCTGGGGATGAGAAACAACAGGGGCTGGTTTACATCCTCAAGTGTCCACATACTTATTTATAGTGTGTGGTCCAGAACTGGGCCGAGTGTTGATGCTGTAGTTGCACCTGATTTAAAACACTGAGAAAAGAGTTTGAGGAGAAAAGAAGAAATGAGAAAACAAATGTTCAATAGAAACTGGAGAACAGGCGAGAAAGTGCCTGTGACAGTGGAACACAGACTGTGAGAGTCAGCTCCCAAAATGTGACAAGTTGCTTCACTGCTGGGGAGGGGTCTGTCCATTCTCCTCCTCCTCCTCCCACCCCCAACATGGTACAAAATCTCCATCACTCCCATGGTGCGGTGCTCTTTAACTGTGTTCCCCCGCAGCCTGCAGTCGACTGTGTGTGTGCTGCTGTTATCTGACAGCAGCGGGGCATTAAAGGGTCATGCCACTCAATGTCGTGCTGGACGGTCCGGCACCCTGGGGGTTTCGCCTGACGGGGGGGAAGGACTTCAACCAGCCCCTGACCATCTCCAGGGTGAGTGACAGAAAGAATGATGATAAAAAAAAATTCTTCTGTTATTTAATTTCCCTTTCTGGCAATTTTCTGGGGTTTTCTGAGCATAGTATTTGATCCTTTTTTTTAAAACTTTTGTGCTACAGTCCAGATGAGTCAGTCTCTGGTTTATCATCAACATTGTGTGTCCAGGGGGCTTCGTTGGAGAATGAGTGTGTCTGGCGTGTGGTATGGGGTCTGCACCTGTGCTACAGTAAATACAAGGGGCTTAGTCACAAATAGCAGCTTACATTATTCCTCTGGCATGTGCACACACACGTGCGTGTTGCAGCGAGTGGATTACAAACTGAGGAATCTAGGAAAATCTTAAAAATGAACTCCAGTCCTGCAGAATCAGAGCATGTGAATCGCGTCACACTAAAAATCTGATGGAAAAATAAACTCGATCTCGACTCTGGGCCAAACAAAGAAACATAAATATGGAATTTTCCAGAGGGAGAATCAGATTTTTTATGTGCTTTAGTTGACGTTTGTAGCTGGATCAACAGAGAAGAATGAATTTGTAGTGATAAACACAGTGTGATATGCTCCACGGTTATTTATATTATAATAATGCAGCTGTTCAGGAGACAGTGAAGCTTTATTTCATCACATCATCATGCATCTTGTCTCCAGCACAGGTGGAGCTGACAGAAAACAGACACACACGTTTCAGTCCATTAAAGAAAACTCACAGAAACTATTATTTTATATCAGCACATGATTTATTAGAGACTGACATCTTAAAAAGAGGAGGAGGTCGTGGATCTGGACTGAAACTGTTGAATTCACAATTTATCTAGACAATGATCATTTCCTGGAACTGATGTGGCATTTCCTGTTGTGACGAAGTGAAGCCAAACAACTAAATCATGTGTCGGTATCAAACCAGAACGAAAAAGAAAGAAAAGTCACTGAAACTAGCTTATTCCATTTTAAACTTAGATGAGAGGATTGAATTTAACAACCACTTTGCTTAACTTGGCTGGAAACAGACAAAGGTCATGTCCAAGCTAACAAACCCAACCCACTTATAACTGCTAAAATCTAGTAATCATTAGATTACAGTTGAAAATTAGCCATTGGGGCTAATTTTGGCTCATTTACAGTATTTTCTGCATTGACCAATAAGCATTGTCCCTATCGAATAGAATATTTTAAATATTTTGTTCAGAACTGTTTAAGGTGGACTCACTAATCTGAGATAGCTCCAGAGTGTTGCACTAATTTAGGAGAATAAAATAAAAAATGCATAAATGTGATGCATACAGATATTATATTTAGTTTTTTTCATACCCATTGGGTGAAAATTCACTGAACAGTGAACAGTCTGATTATGAACAGTGGCGTCTTCATCAGTATTTGGAATCATTTGTGGGCTGAATCCCCAGAGCCTCACAGGAGCCGGTGTGAGGAGATCCAGTAATCCTGCTCTGTTGTGATTCTATATTTAGGGAAAGACCTCAGGAGCTACTGACCAAAAGAGTTCAGACCTCAGACCAGCGGCTCCGCACAGTTTCCTCACACCTGCTGTGTTAGTGGCTCATATGAGAACAGTGGTGAGAGAAGACTGGGAGCGTCAACTACATGTGAGATGTAATGCAAGAAGGAAATCTGTTAGACGGTGGATAGGGACGTGTATTAAAAAAGACTCTGAGAGCTGTGTTCAACACCTTCTGTTGAATTCACTGTGTGTGTTCGCCGCTGCACTGAACCCACAGACTTCATTCAAGCACTCGTGAGTCCAGTGTTTCTCTCCACTGCCATGTTTGGTCAGGAACATCCTCACGAGCCTCAGAAGTTCCCAGCCGGTCGAGGAAAGTAAACACAAGTGATTATCATCTTTTTCTCTGCGCAGCACAGAGCGGCCTTAAAGAGCCACTGACTCTGTCACGTGTCCACACGGAGACCAGCTCACTCCACCCTCATGTCACGCTGAGCCACTGGAAACAGCTGGATCGTTTCTCCTGAGACTCTGGAGCAGCTTTTTAAAGTCTGAGATGATCACAGTCATTTTAGTTTCAGTAAAGATTTATACACATTTATCAGGAGGGACGGATCTGATGAAGGATTCAACCGAGATTTCTATCCAAATTCTAATCGGACTTTAAGAAAATCTTAGTTGGTGTCACAGGGTGGGTTGATGGAAACCTGATTTACAACTGAGTTGCATTATGGGAAGTGTGGGATTCACTTGTGGAATTATCGGAGCTTGATTCATTCGTGGAGTAAACTCAGAAACACCGAAAATCTGTTTCTTTCAACTTTCCAAACTTCATCAGCAGATTATTTGTTGGCCCATTGGGGGCAGCACAACAAATGATGAACACAATGTTATTATTATTATCAAAATATGATCTCATAAAGTAGGAATCAGTGAATGTGGGTCCAATAATCATTATTTGACTTTTCACGTAGCCCCATGACGTTATACGTTAATATAAAATAACAATGAATGCAGCATCAAGTCCATTAATAAATAGTTGGAGTACTTCTTGGATAGTTTATTGCTGTATCTGCAATTTCTGTTCTCCTTTTAAATCCAGTTTTTATAATAGTTTAATCACTGGGAAACCGTACACAAGTATCTAAAGTGAAAATAGAATTAAGTTTTATTTTGAGGGAAACATTTTTTCCTGCGGAGTTGAAACGAGGAGAAGTCGGGAAGATTTAAAGAAGCAAGCGAGAGAGAAAACTGACAGAAAGAAGAAATGCTTGTGATTTCAACAAAGACGAATGTTTCGACAAGATAAGTGAGCGGCCCTGAAAGAAAAGGGTCCAATAAAACTGATTCAGATTCAGGTAACAGACTCCAGAGCAGTAAAACATACAGTCCGACAGCAGCAGTCCAACAAACGCTCCACTGTAAATGGCTGCTCCCTCTTCGGCAGCATGAGACGTCCCTCAGCGCTTTCATCAACTGTTATTTATAGGCAGATGATCTCACAGAAGTTTCACTGTAACGTCCCAATGTAGCCGAGTTTCCTACACCCTGTAATTCAATATGTCTGATCATAGGTCACGACCTGCGGAGCGTGAATGTTCGGTTCTGTTTGAGTCCTCCCTGACCTTCATAGCTTTTCCTGGGAGTTCTTATTCATCGAGATCACGTCCTGGCCGACAGATTATCATATTCCATCTGAATGCGATCACTTACCGAGAAACTATTTTATGTCCATGACGGGGGACGGACAGTAGATCCACGCATACCAACCAGGGCAGTGTCTTTCTGTGTGGAACAGGAAGCTCAGAGAGCAGCCAGCGTTTTGCACAGTTTACACGTGGTGAACAGAGAGACAGATTCAGACTCTCTGCTGGTATTAGTGTGAATAGTTTGGATTCTTAGTGGAGGCTGTTTCTTCCTATTGAGACCAGGTGAGAGAGAACGAGTCGTGTTAGAGCTGTGATCCCAGCAGGGGATCGTGAGCAGGAGGCCTGGTCATTGAGGAATGTATTAAGAGATGAGGTGCCAGTGATGGAGAACAGAATATACGTTTTCACCAGGCTGCAGCATCTGGGCTGTTTGAACGGGTTTTTATAAAGGAACAGAAGGTGAAAGACAATTTTAGAGTTTGTTCATATCGTATAGAACCTGAGAATCACATGGAAGAACAAGGAAAGAAGAGTTACACGTCTTCACGTTCATGTTTAGTAAGAAAATTAAATTTGAATTCTAAATTTTCACCTTCTCTGGTGACCTGGTGTTTGTGTCCCGAGCTTCTCGTGACCTCCGGTGATACGATGATTTTAGAAAAGGCTTATTTTGGTTTTTGGTCAGAAACTGAAAAATATACACAATTGTTTTAATGTATGGATTTGTTATAAATTATTATTGAGAAAAATAAAAGCAAACAAATCACCTATTTCAATCCAGTCTTTATTTGCTCTTCTTCCTTCTCACTTTGACCCTCTCTCTCTCTCTCTCTCTCTCTCTCTCTTTCAGATCACCCCGGGCAGCAAAGCCTCCGTCGCCAACTTGTGCGCCGGCGACGTCATCCTGGCCATCGAGGGAGTCCCCGCCTCGGACCTGCTGCACTGTGAAGCCCAGAACAAGATTAAGGAGTCCACCAGTCAGCTCAGCCTCACTGTGGAAAGGTCGCGTGTGCACGAGCTACAAAACACACCTGTACAATATCATGAAATTCAATACAACAGCTGTGCAGGAAACACGGTGTTTGTGTAGCTTATATTTTTCCATTCCTGTGTCCAGCAGCTGTTGATTTAATTCCAAATAACGTTTGAAGGCCATTGTTATGAAGCTGTATTGAATTACGGATTGTACAGTTGCTCCTTTCACCGTCTCCATCCTCTGTTTTCACACACACATAAGACAAACTGTGGAAAAAGAGAGTTTGCTTTTCATAATTTAAGATCATCACATGATGTGTCCTTATCGCCAACAACTCTAGAATCTCATTTTTCCTAGTTGACATCTCAGTCTGTATCTCATGACGCCCGGTTTTCATCCTGAGACGTGGACAGACTGGGGCTGGACTTTCTGCTCGTAATGGCATTAAACTTTTTGTCATTTCTACAACAAGCAAAGCAAGTGCAGCACATTCAGTTTCTTTCAAGTGGCCCACAGAGAAACTGGAAATCGGGGGCCACAGCATCCGGCATCATGTTTGAAGCATCATGATGCCGTCATCAACACGCCCCTTTGCTCCATGGTCATTTTCTACACATTTCCCTGCTCTGATGGGCGGACTGGAAAAGTTCCAGAAAATGTTTGCAGCAACATTAGTGCATGTCTGAAAACAGCTTCTCTACACACTGATCTATGTAAATCATTCTTAAAAGCCTTTAATCATCCAGCGAATCAGATAAAATCAAATTCTTAAAAGTTTGGAAATCACTGCTCCTTTCTAATGTGAACCACATATTGACATTAACAGTCCAGAGTTTCATCTGTTTTACATTAATACAAAAAAAAAAAAAAGACTTTATTGTTTTATCAAACTGCTTCCTGGAGCTTTCCTTCAACCAGCTGCACTTAGTTTCATCCTCAGCTGTGAGCGGGCTCTTACTGTTCATTTGTGAATTTAATTTTATGAGACAACGGTTTTATAATGGTACTGAACCAAACAATCTAAACTGAAACACAAACAGAAACAATGGCCTGACCGAAAACACCAATGAATGAGCAGAAATTTAAACTTCAGTTTTATGATTTGGGTTTGGACACACACACACACACACTGACAAGGATCTGTGTTTGATACCCAGGAATGAATCCAGACTGTGGACACCTCGAGTCATGGAGGAGGGCAGAGCTCATCCATATAAAATCAACCTCGAAGCAGAGCAGCAGGTTTGTAAACTTGCCAGAAAAGCTCATTCACGACAGCCTGCATCTACATCTCCCTCTCATATCGCCTCTTCCTGTTTCCTTCTCCTCCGCTCAGGAGTACAAACCGATTGGCGCCGCTCACAACCGGAAAGCTCAGCCGTTTGTTGCGGCGGCAAACATCGATGACAAGCGTCAGGTGGTCAGTACGGCCTACAACACCCCCATAGGCCTTTACTCCTCGGGTAACATCCAGGACGCCATGGAGGGTCAGATCCGAGGGATTGTCCCCACGAAGCCTGAGAGGTGACAGATAATCATAGTTCTGAGCTTATATTTTACAATATGCAAATTAAATTCAGAATAATGTAAAAACATGATAATAAGTAATTAAGAAAAACAATTTACACAAGTGTGGACAGCAAGGGGAATTTAAAAAATCCATCCATCTATTTTTCTATCCATCCATCCATGATTGCATCACTCTTCATTTTCCCTCATTGGGTAAAAACGATAAAAGCCTGGGACAGAATCTCTGCAGCTCCTGCTGTGATTTCTCCTCAGTACGTTTCTGCAGTAATGTTCCATTCACTTGAATCCACCTGCTCTTTACATGACTCACCAGTTAAATCAATGTGCCTCAGTGTGACAGTTGTTCTGAAGGTGTCACAGCTTGTCAGCGCCTCAGTCCTCACATCCAGCCATGTGGATTTCAGGACGCCACCCGATATATGAGGATATATGACCACGGCACGCCGGAGTGAATCTTTCCATCGCTTTCACACAATTTATGAGCGAAACATGACTCACAGCAAACGTATGTCACGACAGCTGATACAACTGGCTCTGATGGTTTAGATTCATGTATTCGGACGTCGTGATGTATTCATAAGTGCTGTCATAAGAGAGGAAGCATTATTTCATATAATGATAGAAACTGTCACACTGTGCAGGACGACGGCAGCTTTGACATCATGTCCTGCTCTCTGAGGTCGAGTCCATAAATTTATTTTCTACTCATCCTCTTTTTCTCCTTATAAGGACGAAACACGACGCTGTAGCTCTGTGAAGTCGACCAGCTGCTTCTCACCTGATAAAAAAAAAACACAGGGGCAACGAAGTTAAGATTATAAAACATTGTGAGCATGAAACCATCCATCTTCATGAAGTGGACTTTAGGTGGTCTGACGAAAAGTTGAATCTATCACTGTCAAATGACTCAAGTGTGTGTGTGTGTGTGTGTGTGTGTGTGTGTGTGTGTGTGTGTGTGTGTGTGTGTGTGTGTGTGTGTGTGTGTGTGTGTGTGTGCGTGTGTGCATGTGTGTGTGTGTGTGTGCTCAGTCCCAGGACTCTGAGCAGCATCGAGGATTCTGACGTTTACCGGATGTTGCAGAAGGACCAGGAGGATCCTCAGGAGCCTCGACAGTCTGGCTCCTTCAGAGCGCTGCAGGATTTTATTGACAGTGATGGTGAGCTCCTCCTCTCACTTCCAGACAAACGATGCAGATGTTTTAAAGGCCCTGCGGAGATATTTTCTCAATCATCAGCTGAGGCCTATGTGACAGTAACAGTTAAGAGTTTTGGTTGTTCCATCTTACAGATTCGACACAGTTTGACTCCTTTACCTTTAAGCTTCTCTGAATTTAATAAAGTATTTCAAATTAGCGCCATCAATACAAGCTTTAAAATGCAGGACCACCTTCACACTGTGGATGAAACAGAATCACCGTCACTGATAATTAACTTAACAAATAATACCAAGTTTTCAATTTTTTCTCTATTTGCACCAAATTCCTTACGAGCAATCTCTAGTTTCTTCTATCTCACAGCTGAATTCGCTCATTTAATGTCTTACCAGCTGTGGGATGAACAATGGTTTCAGTAAATTCTGTTCATTATGACAATAAACTTTGTATAAAGATGGACAACACATCTCCACCTCCTCCCGTTGTGCAGAATTGGATGCTGCCACCTTGTGGTGTGGATCCAGGTCCCTCAGATACATGCACTCGACCAATCGTGACTCGGTCTCAGCTGTCAACCATGACGTTTCAGCCTCACAGAAATAATGAACATGTGAACAACCATCAGTGTGAGAAGAACGACACTTTAGAAAACAGTTTTAGTTTCGTCCACATCCCATCCACTAACACGGAGGAGGTGGGGGACGATCGAGGTGATTTGGCTTCACTTTTGAGGAGCTGTCATGTCGTCCATCTTTATGAACAGTCTGTGATTATGACACAGGGGACAGATATAAACTGTACAACATGAGAACTTGAATCACTGATGGTTTATTTAGATTCATGAGTGAGTCACCAGTAACATCCACAATTAAAGTTACACAATATGTCACCATGACATAATCCATGTGTTCCCCTTATTATGAGAAGAGTCACTGAAGTGATTCGAGTGGTCGTGAGCGTCCCTGTCTCTCATCTCTCAAGTGTTTTGTTTTTCATTGTTGTTCATATCATGTCCAGTGTTGTTTTGTTGAGTGCTCTCTCTCTCTCTCTCTCTCTCTCTCTCTCTGTCTCTCTCTCTTGCACTCGGGCAGGCACTCGTCCCATTGTGACCAGGACAGTAAAAGCCCCGATGACCAAACCGACGCCTCCCACAGGAAACCTGCAGAAACTGCCCGTCTGCGACAAGTGTGGGAATGGGATCGTGTGAGTAAATATAGAACGAATCATCTGTGATTCGCATTCAGCTGCTCCAGGAATCAATCCGAACAAAGGCTGAGAGAAAAGTACAGGAACCACACAGTACCACAAACTATGTGAAGCTTGGACAGATGAGTAAACACACCGCTCTGTCTGAACAAACTGTTCAGAATGTGAACTGTACATTATGACCTTCAATACATGGTTAGTTAGTATTTACTTTTTCTATTGTTAGCACATTTTACATCAAATACCCTTATAAAATAATTCATGAAATTCACTGTTAAATATGTATATATATTATTACTGTTCATTTCTATCTCTCGGTCTTTTTGTGATTTGAGCAACTTTTGTTATAATAATAAAATGCAGTTGCCATATTGATCTTTTAATATTTTTTCAAATTGCATACAGAATATATACTGTGAGCTATAGAACAATATTCTTACCAAAAGTAAGACAATTTTTTCAACATTCAAACATTGATTGTTTACATTTCATATTAAGTCTAAGCACATGTGACACGTGAATTTCTCCAATTTATCCATTTGTCAGAATAAACACAGCGTTACAATCAGCATTAGCATTGTTGCTTAGAGGGGGTTGTTGCAATTGTGCAAAATGAAAAACTGGGTATTAAACAATTGGATACGGACGGTTCAAGCGATGGTTCCACCGCACACTCCAAGCATGTAACACCCACACAGCTGTCAGTCGCTCCTGGACCTGATGGACCAGAGGAGTCAAGTTTAAATTGACATTTCAACTTTAGTTTTATTGTCCCTTAGTATTACTTTCTCACTTTGCTGCAGTAAAAGATTTCTGCTCCGGGGGTGTATCAGTAACACAAAGTGCAGCAAAAATATTGTTTACTGTGTCATTCTGTATGATGATGCTGTAATTATTCATATTCTGTTCTTTGCATTAAACACGTCCCTCTGTGTGTTTCTGATGGTGCAGGGGGACAGTGGTGAAAGCGCGGGACAAGTATCGCCACCCCGGTTGCTTTGTGTGCTCCGACTGTGACGTCAACCTCAAACAGAAGGGCTACTTCTTCGTGGAGGGCCAGTTGTACTGTGAGACCCACGCTCGAGCCAGAATGAGACCACCAGAGGGACACGACCTCGTCACGACTTATCCATCTGCTTAGATCCCTCCTCCTCCTCCTCCTCCTCCTCCTCCTCCTCCTCCTCCTCCTCCTCCTCCTCCTGTCAGCACAGACACAAGCACTTACACATGCAGACACACACTTCAACACACACTTCAACACACACTCCTCAGTCATACGTCGAAGTGGCCCTCTGCACTTTGAAGTTGTCTGTGTGCAATCACATTTCAGCGAGGAGACACACGTCCTTGTAAGTAACTCCCATATGTAGGAGCATTTCACAGGTTTGTAAAGGTCGCACGCGAGGAGACAAAAGAACTTGTCTTTGTATTTCCTGCTGGTTTCTCAAGGTCTGATGTCTTTTCAATAAAGACCCTCTGTTCCTACTGTTCCTACACATGTGTGTGTGTGTGGAGTCCTGACATGAAGAGCACAAACTGCAGGTGTGTATATAATTCATCAGTCCACACGTTTGTCCTTCATCAGAAAAGAGTAGAACATCTTCACACCTACAAGCTCCTGTCAAAGGATTGATTTGTCGCCGTGACGTTTCCAGCACAAGGCTCCTCCTCAGATATCTGACAGATACATATTCACCATCTTCGATAATCAACGAGTGATCAACAATCAAAGTTTCTCAGCACAAATTCTGAACAACAGTTGGGCTGATATTAGGCTCTGACAGACGTGTGTTTTCCTTGTTAAAAACATATCGATCAGCATCAAATAAGATTTAAACTTGATGACAGAGGAAGATGGCGGCAGGTGGAGCAGGACGACTGTTCTACATCTGTCTCGGGACTAAGGATAAAAAATAGCATCTTAGCAAACTCTGCTGCATTTAAATCAATTTCTATTAATGTGAACTGTCCCTGTTAAATAAATCAGCTCATAATAAACTGTACAGTCGCAGAATAATTACCTGTTATTTGTCATTATCCACCATTAGATCATTTCCGTTTATTAAGTCATAAACTGAAAGGATAAAAATGTCTGTGATACCACTGTGGAGCGAAGCATACACTGAAACAAGCTGATGGATCCTTCATTCCTCACTTGTCTCATTTAAAATTGCACAACTTATTCAACTTTATTCAGATTATACATTTAGAATTTATTACATTATTTTAAATTCAAGTTCCAAGATCCAAGTCCAGTTTTCAGTGTGTTGAGTTGAAACTACAGCATCAGGCTCATAAATAAGTTTCTGCAATGAAGAATTGAAACAGAGAAAACAAAAAATTATTTTATGTTTGATTTTAAATAACTAGATTCTAAGGCATCAATACAAAACTTCAGTCAGTTCAGTGTTATACTGACACAAGAGTGGAGACTCTGAGACACTGGGGGGCGCTGTAGTGTCATTCTTCAGCTCCCATGACAACAGAAAGAATTTTATATTACCAGGTTTATGTTTATATATGTTCTATGTTAATCTGATCACTGCAGTGTTGAATACAAAGGTTATTTTAAATATTGTTTTACTGCCTTTAACATGGAAACAGAAAAACTCCCCACAGTCCCATAAGTGGAGAACTGAACCCAACGTGAACGGCATTTATGAAATATAATAATAGTAATAACATAAAATCAAGTCAAGCTGCTAATATTGACAAACATCAACGACCAGCACAGTTTATCAAGCTTCTGTTGTTTTTAGCACAACGTTTGATTTAATGGTTCAAACATGGTCGACTCAGTTGTACGCAGTATTCATTCTTTTACCTCACTGGAAAACATGCATCATATATAACAGATCATCATACACAGTAAAAGGCCCAGAAACATCTATGGGAACATTTTATTTAACGTCTGTCCTTTACTTTGACATTTTGGGTTGGTTGTCCAATCTGCTAACATGGATGCAGCAGGATTTATGACCTATGCTGCAGCCAGCCACCAGGGGGAAATCCAGCTGATTTTGGCTTCACTTTTAAGGAGCAGTCTTGTCCTCCATCTTTATAGACACACTCCATACAGACGCTCTCTGAGTCAACAAACATTTAGGAGCAATTTATCCAAACAAACAAAATCAGAAAAGGACAAAGGTCATTTTCTTGCTTCATCAAATGACAATGAATGAATCCTCATGTCGCTCCATGTCTGCTGGATGTACGAGACGAGAACAACTGTCTGCTGTCATGTTAGCTACAGATGCTAAAGCATTATTATTGCAGTGCTTTGTGTCTGGAGTTAAAGGTACAGTGTGTAGAATGTAGTGATATCTAGTGTTGAAATGTCATGTTGCAGCCGAACACCCTTCACCTCCCCGTCCAAACATGAAGAAGAACCTGTGGAAAAAGCTGTAAATATAAAGTATTTAAATATAAAGAACCTTTTCTGGGGTAAAGAAATCTACAATTTATATAATTCAGATGAAACAAACTAGTGAAGAAAACATGAGGATTATTCTACATTAAATTTCTGCCAATAGTTCCTTTCACCTAAATCTTACACACTGGGCCTTTTATTAATGCAGCTTTGAGTTTGAAGTCCATTAATATTTCAGAGTCTTTATTCTATCAGAGTAAGTGCATCCTAATAAATATAATTTATAAAAACCACATCCACATTAAATGGACCACAGTGACTAAATGAAAACAGAAACCACGAGGCACCATCGATTGAAGAGGCTCAGTGTTCTGCATGTGAACCACCGACTGAATATGCTGCCTCACTGTTTCACTTCCAGCACTTAATTGTTTCACAATCGAGATACAAGTAATTGCCAAAATCGATATTTACTCCAAGGAGGAGATCAAATATGACTTCATGCTGAATAGAATGAGAGTCCAGGGAAAGTATTTCTCTTATTAAAAACCAAAAGACAGGACCATCAGTAAACCAGGATGAATTCAATTAGTTTCCAAACTATTGTTCATTTTACTTGATTAGCAAGTGTCCTCCTGAGAGCACAGTTTGTGACAGCAGAAGCTGCTCGATAATGTCGGACGGTTAAAGAAGCAGTTATTGATTTACCCCATGAATGGCTTTACTAAAAATGGAGATGTGGAGCTAATATCCCGGTCCCCCGGCTCCTCACGCACACGCAGAGGACCCGGTCAACAGGAAGGGCTCTTCAGAACCCCATGCAGCACCGGTGTGATCATTGTAAAAGCAAACAGTGGTAATTAGGACGCTCGCTGCATACAAAGCCATGAGGGGGAGGGGAAGGAACTGTCTGATACATAAATAAGAATAATGAAAACACACAGAATCAAGAATCTACACATGTACACAACAAAGACACAATTAAACATCAAGGCTGCGGCAAAGGGGGCAATTTCCCCCATTTTCACATGAATTCACATTGATTTTTTTCACTTGTTTGTATATTTTATCAGCAGATAAATTTACTTCAGCCAATATGTTTTCACTCGTGTCCATTTGTTTGTTTGTTTCTGCAGCATTGCACAAAAACATGTTGGACTTATTGGAACTTGGGCCAAGAAAGAAATTTGCAAACAATATATCATAGATATCAGTTCCCTAAAAATACCAACATTTATTCAGTTATTCCGTGGGAAATAGGTAAGAGGTTAAAGGAAGTTTTAAAAAAATCCTGGATCTGCCAATTTGTGCAGATCTACACTTCAATGGGAATTTTTTCCAGCCGATTTTACATCCACCAAGTTTTTTTGTACAGCTTTTAGATTTGGTTTGGTTTCAGTCATTTCTGCATAATCCTGCTGACAAACAAATGGACAGAGGTGAAAACATAACCTCCTAGATGTATTTTCACAATATGCCTCAAATCTTATTTATACGTTGATTAGTCGTCATCTAAATAATTATAACAACTCTAAAAAAGCATCTACATGAGCGTAAATGACCACGCTTCCAATGCTGCGTCATCTCTGCTCAAATTTCAGATTCGAATCATTTAGCACATCAACAACAACAAAAAAAACCCACTGACAAACTGCATCAACAAACAGGAACGTCCATCAAAATCTGACACACAAATACCTGAGTAGACGAGCACTGATGTTTGGGATCAGAGCTGCTATGACCCATCTCTGTTTAGCAAACCTGAACTTCTTTCACAGGTTGGTTGATTTGCTATGTGCACAAACCCTGACGTCCTCTCTTCGTGCGTCTCTGCGTTTGGAGCGTCTCGACCTCGAAGTGAAGGGCCAGTAGCACACTGACAAGAAGGCCGTCCTGTAATTGCTGTTCATCCACCCGTACAGGATGGGATTGACGAACGTGGAGCACATGGCCAGGATATGGAACACGGTGAACAGCAGCTTGAAGTCCTCCATGTACAGCACAGTGCTGTCGATGTCGACCGCCAACTGGAACGCATTGAGGGGCAGCCAGCTGACGGCAAAGACAACCACCATGATTAGCAGCATCTTGGTGGTCTTCTTCCTGCGCTGATGGCGGTCATTCCGGGCCCCGTGGGTCAGGCTTTTCTTCAGTTTGTTCCAGATGCGGATGTAAGCCACAGAGTTAATGGCCAGAGGGAGGCCATATTGAACCAGGAGCATTGATATACTGTAGATGGTTCCGTTCATGCTGCTTCCCGGCCAATTCTCCGTACACACCGAAATAGATTTGTTCGGCATCAGATCCAATGTCCCGTACTCCCTGAATATGGCAAGCGGACTAGCCAACAGGGCGCTGACAGTCCACGTCATGACAATCACCAACGTGCACATGTCTCTGGACATCTTGGTCTCCGTGTGGTAGACGATGCTCCTGTGGCGGTCCAGGGCGATGATGTTCAAGGTGATGGTGGACACGTGCACGGCCATGCCTTGGGCGCAGGGCAGCATGAAGCACAACACTTGGCCGAACTTCCATTCCTCAAACAACGTGTAGACGAGGGTGAAAGGCAAGCACAGCGTGTTGACCAGCAGGTCCGCCACCGCCAAGTTCACGATGAAGAAATTGGTCACGGTCCGGAGATTTTTGAACTTGTAGACAACGTAAATCACCAAGGAGTTTCCAATGACTCCAAACAGTATGATCGTGCTGTAAGCGAGGATGAGAATAACTTGGACTCCCACCAGCTTTGTGCTGTCATCCAGCTGCAAGAAGTTTATATCATTCACTGCGGTCGAGCAGCAGTTGGAAGATTTTACTTCAAGTGGTGAATCTTCCACTTGAGTCGTGTTCAGTTGATCTGATGCATCCATGGCTGACAGTCCCTTTAGTCTGTCTGTGGAAAGATTCAACGAGTTAACAGGCAATAAATTTAAAAAAAAGAAAATGAAATTGAATTATAAAATGACACATGAAGTATTTTCTTTAATATATGGATCAATTTAAAGGGATTTTAAATGCAGATATTTAAATTAGGACTCCACTGGTGCCTGGTAATTTCAGTATCTGGCATTACAGATGACGCACAAGCCATTCACAAGATAAGACTCAAAGATGCACCATAAACAACGTCTCCCACTATATTGCACAATCATTGCCCAGACAAGTTTTAGTTGTAAATGTAAAGAGTGAGCATCACAGACACAGGCTGCATATGATGCCTTCAGGACACCGACCCAGGAGAATGAAGTCTTTACTGACAGCTCTCACTATCAGAAGCTCCTCAAAGTGTCACTTGATGAACTCCAGTCATGATTCTCTGTTTCCAGCCAAAAAAAGAACTGATCAACAAGCATTTTTGTTCCACTCACCTCAACCTGCGGATTCTTTTAAATGTTTATGCCTCCATGTTTCTGTGACATCCAGATAAATAAACCGATGGAAATCCTCCCAACACCGATGGAACAACCTTCTCCCATCGAAAGCGCAACAGCAAAAGCGCGCATCATCAGCCAGTGCGCGTTGCAGCCAGTTTGGCACAGAGCGCGCGTCACCGGCCCTGAGAGACTGTGAGAGACTCACACATGAGGCGGGCTGAAGTATACACAGGGAGGAAACACGTCCTCCACCCTCCACGGACGGGAATCACAGAGGTCATGTCTGCTGCATGATTGCTTTGCACTGGGTCGTTTTAGCGAGTCTTCTCCTGCTCGAATGGCAAATGTCATATTTCCTCCAATTTATGAAAAACAGAATGAGAAGCTAATGCAGTGCAGATGCAGCTTTTTCTATTAAGATATTGGTAAATAACCAACAGAGAGCGTGAGAACCACGATCAGAACATTAATACAAGTCATCATATTAAGCTTAATGTTAATGGATGTTTTATAATGAGCCTCTGCAGAAGAATCCCGCAGTAAGGAGAGACACAAGCTTTATTTAAGGTTTACAGAACATCTGAAAAGGATCAAGACTCTTTCTAGTAAAAACAAACTAAACCAATCTACCAAGATTTCTAGAAATGGAATCAGAAGCGATTTGAAGACACTGTCGTTCACCGAACTGTTCTCATACAAGTTTATAATATTTAAAGCATTCAACAGTGGACAATACAAACATAAATGGATTTGGCTGCAGTGCCTTCCATCATCCATCCATCCTTCAGTAATGATCTTATTACTTTAAGCATTTAAAGCAAACTACCACTTTACTGAGATGGTCAAAACTGTAAATTAACATCTCTTCATTTTCTCCCACTATCCAGAAATGAAGCCACGTGAATGCCACCATGATGACGTCATTTGGAGCCAGAGCCTGTGCAGAAGCGAATGAAGGATGGAGCCACAATATCAAGGTCCCGCCGATACACACACAAAACCAATCACAAGTCAGTCCAAGCTGTCAATCATGACATTTCACCCAAGCTTTGTCATTTCAGTCAAGTAATTAAAACCAAACGTTCTATGGGTAAAACTCGAAAGCTAAACTTCACAACATGTTATAACGTCAGAGACCTCGTTTTCTTTAATGACAGACTTTTCATGTTGTGTTCAATGACAGTGAGAGTTTACAGATAAATGTGACTGTTGGTTTCCACTGCTGTAAAACAAGACACCATGTGGCCATTAGAAATGGAGTTAGTGTCGAGCAGCGTCTCTTCTCTGCGCAATTTAAACATTTTCTTTTGAATTTATTTACTTTGCTTGTTTCCCTTCCAACTATTTTTTAATTCAGGACCACACCACAGTAGAGTTACTTAATGTCTCTGTGATGGATCAGGCTGCACAACTCAAGACACTAACAAGAGTCTGCTAATATATCTTCATCCAATCAGTGCATATATGGATATCGGGTTGATGCCAAGAATAATATAAGCACATTTAAGAATTCTAAAGCACAGTGGCAAGGGTTGCAAAAAACGTTTTAAGGAAAATAACAGCTGCCTGTCAAAAAAATTTAAAAATCTGGTTAATGAAAGCAGGATCTTTGGAAAGATGAAATGTAAATGAGGCTGAATCCATTTCCTTGTCTTTGATGCTTTATTGATCCTGTTCAGTGCAGATTTACAGAGATCATTGTCTCAGCTCATTACGTATGAACTCTCCACTGCACTAAACCACATCTTGTTGCTGAGCTGGTAACTGAACATGACAGCAGAGAACAGTGACACATTAATGATAAGCTCCCTCTGAACAGAATCATGCTTCAGAGATATGTGACGTGACTGAAGTCCACCGAAATACCTGCGGGAGTCTTCATGGCGCTCACACTGTGTCTGTGGAGGACAGCGGCACATTTATCATCCTGAGCAGCAGAAACATTAAGATTCAAAGCTACACAGGCGCTGATGTCAGGGACACTTCATCATGGCCTATTAAATGAGATTATTGACCAAATGTCACCTGTTCTTTACAATGCTGCAGGACCGCTGCTTTAAGTCATGATCCATACTCCAAATACATGAAGGTGAACTACTTAATGGGGACATATTATACTCATATTCAGGTTCATCATTTTGAATTTGATTATTATTTGAAAGTATTTACGAATTCTAATGTTCAGTAAACACATCACTTCACTCGTACTGTCCATTGCTGCAGCTCCTCTTTTCAGCCTCTGTCTGAAACAGTCAGACAGAGGCTGAAAAGCTCTAGGTATAGGCTTTAGTTATGCTTTATGCAAATGTGGACGATCATGTATATGTGTGTATATATATATATATATATATATATATATATATATATATATAGTTATAGTAATCTTACTTATGCAGATGCAATGTGAAAATTAAAGTGTTTTCTTCTCACATACGACCGCGCAGGTTTCACCTCTTGTTTCCTTCTCCCTTCATCTGCAGCCACACCAGCGTCTTTTATGAATCAGAATGAGTTGATCATGATCTGCCCTCAGTCACGGCTGCTGCAAATTTGCTGTCAAATAACAAAAATGTCTCATCCTTCCTTTCCACATGCTCTGAGATTCCAGTGTGTGTATAGAGTTAATTTAGACCAGTATTACCACACTGGTCTCTCACAATGCGGCAAATAGTCTTTCTACCTACTCCTCTACCTCTGCTATTCATCATAATTACTACAGTTGCTGCTCTGCCATATTTACCCAGTTAGTGTTTAATAAAGACGTGGAGCACAGCAACAGCAACTCTTTCAGCAATATGCAGCCATTTCTCCAACATAAACTCCAAATAGCTCATGTAGGAGAAATGATTTTGCAACTAAACTGCAACAGCAAATATGTTTTGTATGAAACATATTACATGTCTTTTAATTGTGTTGGTCCAAGTAGTGTTGAGGCTGAATAGACAACATATTTATCTACTGACTCCAGCGTCATTAAACTTACTTAATTACAGCTTTAGGCACTCACAGCTCTTGGTGAAAGTTAAAAGTTAAAATCGTGTTTCGTTAATGACTGAAAAAAGCGACTTCAGACACAACTGATAATTAAATTTGAATCCGAACCACCTACATCTTGTGCAAAGTGCTTTTGCTGCCATTGATGGTTTGTTCATCATAGGTGTCATCAGAGGCTACAGCTGTGAGTGTTTTATGAAAAAGCCCTGGGTACACACACACACACACACACACACACACACACACACACACACACACAACGTTGAGGGCGGAGATATTCTTTTGGTGCCTGGAGGTCAAAGGTCAAGATCACAGCGACCTCATGTTACCGTGAATGTGATATATCAGAACTGAGGTGTTTTTTTGCCTCTTGGATGTTTTATCTCTAGACTGCATGAGGGAGATTTGATCAGTTCTCACTTGGACTCAAAGATAAAGGTTTCAGTGACCGTATATATATATATATAGAAATATGTACATAGAAACTGCACTAGTTGGTGGAGGCACACAACTGCAGTGCAGAAATTCTAGTTGTTGCTCACCTTTTTCACTTATTTACACTTGTTTGCCCATGAATCATTCTTATTTTTCATTATGATTATGGAGATACATAAAGATAAAATCTTAGCAGGCGGATCCACCTGATCGTAGATCCACCATTAAACTATGATAAATGTTTATTAAGTTGTTATAAAAATAGTCCATGCACACTAAGTGTCTCCTCTGGGTCAAGAAGCCATTCAGAAGCATCAATAATTTATTTATTTACTCTAATTCTTGAAATAAATCATTAATCTGAAGTTTGAATAATATGTTTTCTCATTGTGCCACTGAGTATCTCCCCAGTCAGTCGTTTCTTCTTGTATTTGCCTGCCTGGAAATTCTCTGGGAAAAAGCTAAAAGAAGATTCAGGAATGCTGCCGATTGCACAATTCTTATTCTGGTAAAATGACGGACAGATGATCACATTCTCAGCAGCAAAGAGCAAAACATTTAACTCTGTATTACATTTAGTAGTATTTTGTTTTTTCCCACGCCTGTGTTGGTCACAGTGTTCCCCTGAAGCTATGCTGTTTTTCCATTGGACATCTCACAGGATGTAGTTAACTTTGATGGCAGCAGAGAAAATGTGAAAAAACTAGACACAGGTAGAAATACATGTTTAATAGACAGAGGAAAACATATGGAATCTATCAAAGTACTATTACATAAGAAGGTTATTGCACTTTGTCCAAGCCAACCTTTAAGATAGAGCATGATGGGAACGTATCACATTGAGGAATTTGTTTTTAATGATCGTTAATTATATAGAAAAATATCCACTGTGATATTCCTGCAAGCTCTTGCAACATACATCGTGTATATATGTTCACTTAAGTTTATAACATGAGTCAGTTTCTTATTTTTTAATGTCTCAGACTCATCTCATGATTTCCTGTGCTGCTGCTGCTAAATGAGATTAATGTGGAATATCAGAGCTGAAGAATCACAGACACATTCGACAAAAAAATAAAAAGCTAATTCTGTCTAGACAAAGATAAAATATATATATAAAATAATCTACAACTGGCCAAATAATGTAAAACATGAAATAAAGATGTTGTTTTACTGTGAACAAGTTTCTTTCCCTGCACCTTTTACCTTGAATCACACATTCAAACCACAGGACCTCATTTCAACATCCACTGGTGAGTTAGGATAGAGTCTGTACTCGTGAGGCCTTCAGGCCGCCATCCAGATGGTGAACGAGACGAGCACGGTCGGTAAAACAGTCAGCGGCGTCACACAGCCCAGATACAGCACGAGTCCCGCTCCACACAGTGCAGTCAGGTAGGCGCTCATCCTGCTGCACACGATCTTCCTCACTGTTGTGCAGAACTGGGGGAAATGATAAGAGACAGAGAGTTGAGGCAGGTGACCAGGCAGTTAGAGGTTAGCCTTGTCGGCACTGGATCTGTTTTTAATCCATTTCTTAAACAGATTTTTATAGGAAAGACTTTTAATGTTAATGATTTTAACTCGCACACTGATAATATTTCTATTTGGTATTTTTCATGTTACGTTTCCTATTCTTGTTTTGTCTTGTTTTGTTCTGTGTTGTTTTATTTCCATGTATTTTGTAAAGCACTTAGTTTACCTTGTATTAATATTATTATTAGTAGTAGTAGTAGTAGTAGTAGCAGTAGTATAAGTATTAGTATTATAAACACCAGAAAATCCTTAACAGTAGAATAATATAGTCCAAATAATAACAATAAAAATAAATATAAATAATAAAACTTTAAAATTATAAGAAACTATATCATTACGTTTTTACGCACTTACAATAACTTGAGTAATTATCCATATCATTACAAAGACAGACCAAATAGATGGGTCTTTATTTTAACATCTAAATGTTCAGCTCTGGAAGTTCTGTGACTCTGAGCTGAAGTCCAAAATTTTTACCTACATTTTAACTAAATTTTTAAATAACATCAGTGTAAAGATTTTAAAATAACTGTGAAACTTGAACTAAATTGATCGCGTGAGACCAGAAGTTTTAAATCTGCTGTTTCAAAAAGCTGACATGAGTCTTGTCAGTCATCAGTGTTGCTCTGAGAGAGAAATCTCAGTCCTCATTACCGGCACGAAGACAGTGAAACTCTAGGTGGAGCCACTCGCCTGGTGAATAAAGTTTCACTCCAGTGGACTGAAGCAAACTGACGTCCGCTGTGAAAATATCCTCATGAGTCCAAACATCAGCATGAAGGTGTTTTTCTTCAGTCACACACCTTCTTTACGCACAAACTGTCCAGTAATCTGTCTCTGTCTCAAGCCCTTTGAAATAACTAGAGCTATTTCAAATGCTGCTTGTGTGATCAGCTGTGACTTTGTGTGCCCAGGACCTTTGTAATGAAACATTCTCCAGGATACAAATAGAAACTCTGGGAGGAATTAAAGATTACCGTGAATTAAAAAAAAGAAAATCAGCTTTTCAAGTAATATTTCAAATCCCATTTGTGGTATTTTAAGATATACTATTTATTCTTTTATTTATTAACTCGAACCACTAACTCTAACACAATCCCAGCAAATGTTGAGCAAGAGTACACAAATGAAATCAAAGCCAGAACAGGTCGTCTCTGTGTAACAAAGCTGATAGAGATTACTTCAAAAGATAGATTAACATCTTCCTACTGAGAAAACTGCAGAATTCAAGTCCACCAACCAGTTCTGAATGCATTTTACAAACTTTCATTTTCAGCAGCTTCAACCAGGTTCCTCAGTAAAACCCACCGCAAGGCATTTCTATGCATTAAAATAGTTGCAGTTGTAATCGTTCCTCTTATTTCAGACATTCCTGGGGTCAGCTGTGGCTCAAGAGGAGGTACAGCGGGTCGTCCACCAACCAGAAGGTTCGCGGTCCAATCCCTGTCTCCCTCCACGTGCCCAAGTGTCCTCGGACAAGGTACTGAGCGTGTGTGAGTGAGATATGATAGAGAAATGCTGATGCACAATATGAATGTGTGTGAATGGGTGAATGGCAAAAGGTGACTGGAAGCTGGAGCCTGTACCTGGTACGTCTGGTAGCTGATGGCCATCCCATATCTGCAGTACATGACGTAGTGCTCACAGTTGTACCACAGTAAACTGTAGGTGACCGAGCCCAAGAGTTTCTCCGCCCTCCGGGCCACCTCATCCCCATCTAGTGGCGGCTGGCTGCACACTTTGTCCATGTGGTTGATGAAAATCTCCGAACCATAGGCGAAATCCAGCACCGAGTCCACTCTGACGCTGGCAACCTTGGTGATAACCCCGAGCAGCAGCCGGTTGTTCGACACCGTCTTGGCTATGGCTGATTTATTCCTGGAAATAACGGGCAGGATGTCCGGGATGAGATGAGCCACGCGGTTGTCGCCCAGGTAGATACCGAAATGTGTGAATAACGTCCTGGGGACCTGTAAGAGGTCACCGCGCTTGTAGAGGGACAAGTCATATTTAGAGTCGTCCTCCTCCTTTTCAGACGCCACGAAGAAGAAGTTGAGTAGCTGGTAGAGAAACATGGTGGCAGTGTGTGGCAACGGGTCACACATGAGCATTTTATTCACTTCAGAACAAGGAGGAGCCGTCGTGGTTAGTAGGATTAAATATTGGTCAATGCTTCAGTTTGATTTTGACAGAAATAAAGGAGCTTTCGCTAATCACTCTGCTGTGTGGTGGGATTCTGAAACCCGGCCCTTGTTCGTGGCGTATTAAGGTCGAGGGTCCTCGTTAAGAAGGCTGAAAGTTAAATCCTCATTTAAAAAGGTCACAGATATTGAGCCATCACAAATAAAACAGCCTTTTATTCATGGATTAGACGGGTCTGCAATTTGACTCATCATTATTCAGCACTTTCCTGGAAATAAAAGAAATTTGAAGAATGCGAGAAGGGAAAGATGTAATTTTACCCACAGCAAAACTCGGGAGTCATATTTCACACATCAGGCTAAACCCAGGATTTATAAATGTCATATAGAAATATAATTCATGTTTGATGACGCTGCTTCAGGCATCAACTTATTCCTCAGCATTTTTTACAGTGTGTGATATCGACACTGTGTTTTAGGTGATTTGAACCCAAACCAGTTTTATAGCTCAACCTAACAGACCACCTGCGATTGTTTTTTACCTCCAGCATGATGGTTATGTTTTCATTTCTGTTTGTTTGTCTGTTTGTTTGAGTCCTCTGAAATTACAGAAGCAGTTTGATAAGGGGGGGGGGGGGCATGCAGATAGATGGGCAGATCCAGGATTTCATAGATGATCTTCTTCTTGTTATTATTGTTGTTGTTGTTATATTATCATTATTATTCAGATATTTCTATGTAAATCTATCGTAATTTCTTTTATGCTGCTTTTTTTTCTACACCGTAAATTGCCTATTGTCTATTTTAGTTATTCTAATTTATTTCATCTTTATTTATCTTTTTATATATATATATATTTAACTTTCATCACACGGACCGAAAAAAAACATCAACGCCCTTACGATACAAACAAAAGCTTTATTTTTTCCACTGAATGATGGATTAATGTAGGCTGTAACGTAGTCATCTCTGTGCATCTTTATTTATCTTAATCTAAATTAAATAATACGCATGAAATGGGGGGAGAGAGCGGAGGAAGAGATGCTGCCGAGGCCCCGGGTAGTAACCAATTCTTTTTTGCACTTTCTTTAACATGGCAAAATAAGAGCGTTAGCTTTGGCACACTCTCCGAGCTCTCTGCTAGTTATCGTTAATTTAGAGCTCTGCTTCCACGGTCATGTTAGTGCAGATGTATGAAGGCTCAAGACACACACATAAAAATAAATGGTTTATTAAACATTTGTGATATTTACAGGTTTATATTAAGAACAATACGATAAAAAAGCAGCTATATATATATATACACAGTACATTACGATACTCTGAGATTGCTACATGTATCTCTTTATATTCACTTCTGTGGTGACGCAAATGTTAAAAATGAATCACTAAATTTAATCTTATACCATAGATTTCATGTATTTCACCACACTTTTTAAGTATAAGGCATAAGGGACAAAATCAATGCAGATCACATCCAACACAGTCTACTCAGTAAAATGAAGATATTGTTGTGAGGCAGACTTTAAAGGCGTCACATGACAAGAGTCTGGAAGAGGTGTCCAGTCCTTCTTCGCCAAAAGTTCAGTTCAGTTCTTCCCCTTGTGCTGGGCCCCTTTACCCAGCCATCCACAGCGTGAAGGGGATGAGAATTGTGGGTAATGTAGTTGAAGCCGCCATGCCAAAACACACAATGGAGATAATTCCCAGCAGCCCCGAGATGATGACGCTGCGCTGGTCTCTGATGATTGATTTCAGACACTGGCAGAACTACAGGGAGAAGAAAGAAATTCAGTAACTTCACATGTTTGATGGATTATTGGATTTGTTTCCGCTCAGTCGTCACCTGGAAAGTGTAAAAAAAATCTTCAAACGTGCTTCCAACTGTTTAACTGCTGCTGTAAATCAGTTTGTGAGGTTACAGCCAGTTCACTCGGTTGCTTAATTAGATTTTCACCTTTGTTTTGGAATGTGCACCAGTTAAATGGACGACAACGTGAACTCTGGGTTGACTGGGTTTGTAGCAGAAGTGGTGATTAAGTCTGTATCTGCTGACCATAAAATAATGACACATTTTTAAACTATGCATCGAGCTGTTTGGGGGAAAAAGGAGCATCAGATGATAGATTAATTGAAGTTGGTGTCATGTTTCAACCGACCAAGCTAGAGAGGCAGGATCTGTGTTATCAGAGATATCCTGTGTCTGGTTTGAACACCTAATATGGGGGGGGGGGGGGGGGGGGCAACCACACATTTTGCCCATGTGCCGTCAAAGATGTTAATCCGGCACTGTTTACAAAAAGAGCCTAACAAGTTAATGTGTTGTTTAAATGAGGCATTGTGTTTCTATGCTTTTCCTATGAAATCACTGAGCCTCACCTAAAGATTATTAGGTTTTTACTGTATTCATGCGTTTATTCATAGCTGTTTGATTCTGCTGTGGATCATACCTTCTCTGTCTGCCTGCTCGCTGCATGTCCATATCTGCAGAATGTCACAAAGTGTTCACAGTTATTCCACAGCAGACTGTAGGGGATCGCTCCGATGTGTTTCTCAGCCCTCTTGGCCACCTCTTCGTTGTGGAACGCCTGCGCCTTCATCGTCTTATCCATGCGGTTCACCAGGATGTTGCAGCCATACGCAAAATCCTCCAGGGTGTCGACGCGCACCGTGGCACGCTTGTACATGCAGCCGAGGATGAGCCTCTTGTTCGAGATGACGGAGTCGATGAGCTTCCGGTCGTTTGTCAGCGCGGGGAGGATGTCTGGGATCAGGTGAGCCACTTTGTTGTCACCCAGGTAAATACCGAAGTGCGTAAAAATGGTTCTCGGCACCTCGAGCAGGTCTCCTCGGCGCGGGGGCGCACCGCGCTGCGCAGGACGCTCCTGCTCCTCCTGCTGCTCCTGCTGCTCCTCTGCGTCCAACCAGCTGCCCTCAAACAGTTTGAAGTTGGAGAGGAGGGAGAGCTTCTCCACCAGGAAGGTCAGCAGCTGCAGCATCGTGAGCGTGTAACGGGGATGTCTGCAAGAGCGTGAGTGGAGCGGGCTTTTTATCCACTGTGGCACGAGGACACGAGTGACCTCTTGCACGTGCGCATTACTCCATTCTTGAGGGTTTTTTCAACACATGTGCAGCAGCTTTCCATTAATCTTTTTTTGTCCTAACGCAGCAGAGAGGAGAATTAGCTGTGAAGCAGGAGATTCATTTTTATTCCTTATAATTATAAATCATTCATGAGAGAAAACTCCCCTCTGATGGTGTCTACCCTCCTCACAACCTGGCAACCCAAAAGAGACTTCTTCTAGCTCACGATGACACATCTGTAAAGGGGGTCTCATGGAACCAACATTATTTTCAAAAGTTAGGTTTGTTGGAAAAGTTAGTGAAGTATAAGAGGAGCACTGTCTCCACCGGTTGTTTCCTCCACATGTGTTTCTACTTGTATTTATATTTTCAGTCACGTTTCCTGTAGGATTTACTCTATAGCAACAACACTTCATTAACTCACTGGAGGCTGTAAAGAGATTAACCACTGGAGGTAAGAGGCTCCATTGTTCAGTCCTCATGTCATTTAAAACAGAAGAAAGTCATATTGATAATAACATGTACCATCTCCAGTCTCGCGTAAATAGAGCATTTTGAATTACACGTCATTTAATCATATAGCTTATTTACAAATTTAAAACTCTCTGTCTGTCTGTCTGTCTGTCTGTCTGTCTGTATGTGGAATGCATATCTCGAGAACCATTCATCTTAATGGCTTCAAACTTAGCATGTATTGTTAAGGGTCAAAGGACGTCCATTGTTGAATTTGGTAAACAAACAAATAAACAACATTCATCAATGTAAGAGACTTTGTTCATCACGACAACAGAAAAAAACATTCTCTAGTTCAGCTTTACCAAACGAGAAACAAACTGAAATGAAGATAAAAGTAGAAATATACACTGTGTGTTTCATTCAGTTCCATTGCCATTGGTTGGACTAATCCCTTAGTTCAAGTGAAGGGAATCTATATACCTTAGGTTACCAGGACAATCCTATGTTTCCAACTTTGTTGAAACAGTTTTGGTGAAGGCCCACAAAGAAAGGTCCATAAAGACATAGTTGGGTGAGGTGGTGTGGAAGAACTTGGCTTGCCCGTACACAGCACTGACCCCAATCCCATCAAACACCTTTGGAAAGAACTAGAACAGAGATTTCGAGCCAGACCTTCTCGTCCAACATCAGTGTCTGACATCACAATGCTCCTCTGGATGAATGGGCACTAACAGACACTTTCCAAAATCTTGTAGAAAACATGGCACATCATAAAAGCTCTTGTATGTGTATAGTGTATCTCATATAGTGTATCTCATATAGTGTATCTCATATAGTGTATCTCATATAGTGTATCTCATATAGTGTATCTCATATAGTGTATCTCAGTTCACTCAAAGTTGATTCTCTTAGTTTTGTTGTTATTCTTTTTACTATTCACGTATTAACCTCCAGACACTGACTTCGGTCAGTAATAGTCTTCACTGACTCACAGAGTCCGCTCTGTTCTGTCCCATCATCAATCCAGGATCTCAGAGGAACTTTATGATGAGATAAAACATTCCTCTGACCCAATTACCATAATCCCGTTGGCTTCGGTTTCACTCTCATCTTTAAACCCAAAATATCTTGAGAAACACTTCAGCCGGTTTTTGTTTCATGACCCAGATCTGTAAAATCCTTTTAAGAGGAACATATTTGCTGGTGTTTCAAACTGTGGAAAACCCAGTTTGACCCACAAAGTGTACATATACCCTACTTTTAATAATTTGGAGGAAGTGTGTGAGTGTGATTAATGAGCCTGCAGCACTATACCACTCAGATTTGAAATTATTTTAACCTGGAAAGAGGATAAGCTTAATGATAAGCAAAAGCAGGTTATCACTGTTTGCAAAGTGCATCAGCCAACACAATCCTACACCGCTCCAATCTGTAAATGTTTGGTTAATAATGTTGTCTTCATGATAGTAAACTAAAAATTAACAACATTTTGAGCTTAATCTTTTATGTTCAGAGCTTATTTTTAATAATCAATAAATATTCTGATAGATTGGCACTTTGGTACTTTATGTTAACCAACTGCTTCAATTGGTAAAACACCAATGAATTGAGTTTTTTTCAAAGTAAAGTTATCAATTATAACTAATTGTCTAATTGTAAAAGAATAATTGGTGAGTTATTCACCCCAAATAACTTTTCCTGCCAGGCCCAAGTAAAATGTCCAGAAAGTACCTGAGTGTGAGAATACAGCAGGATATTGTCCGGAGAATTCACAGCAGGCAAGTAGGAGTGTTGCTGACTTTTCTAACACGAGACGGACTCAAAACTGAATAAAAACAAAATGAACACAAATATTTCAGGATGATAAAGAGGCGGGTTAAACACAGAAGAACCTGATGAAGATTTAAACTTGGAAAGGCGACGAGATTCCAGAGCTTTTGGTGAAAAAAAAAAAAAAAAGCAATGTGCTGAAAACAAAAACACATGATTTCTGCTTTGGAATTTCTGCTTTGGCCTGAATGTTACAGACATTCTCCTGTTGTTGTGAACGTGTCTGACTTGGACAATCTCCTGCTGCGTTCTTCACACGTGAAAGGCAAAGCTCATATCTGAAGATGACCATAGAGAAGTCTGATGTACAGTATCTGAAATCAGAAAACGAGCTGACAACTAACCAATATGTTGTCAGAAAAATAGACATCACTGTGAGTGTCAGGGTAACAAGGACTTTAGCTGTAACATGCAACATGATGTGATTTGGAGAGAAGACAAAACCAATACATATAAATCAGTCTGAGTAATAAATAGAAAAATGAGCAATGAGCCAACAGATGCATGAACGAGGCAAGACCAATAAAGTTTGATTGGTTATTGGAGCCAGTACTAATGTTTATGTGTCTGTCTTTTATCGAAGAGCAGCTGAAAGACCAAATTATAAACCGAAGTATAATTGATACAACGGTGCTGTAGTATTACCAGTAACACGCTGTGGTCAACTCATTGAAAACTTTAGAAAACTGCATCATACAAAACGTGTTTCCTGTGATATGAATCACTTATTAACGTAAATCCTGTGTGTTGTGTGGACAACAGAGCGTCAGCCTCGTTGCCTGTTCCAGCCGGGATCACACCACCTTCAGCTGAGTCGACTTACCGTTGCTGACCTGAGGTTGAACCCCAAGTTGGCATCACAACAAACCTTTGCCCTGTGTTAGGGGGAGATTTACACCATGGTCAACTGGCTCCAGACTTATCGCTGTGGTGAATGCGGGACCAGAACAAGGCTCTTTAAATTTAATTCCTGGTCAGACAACCTGTGAACTATGTCGACTTTATTTCTTAAAACCTAAGTTGATTACCGGTGGAGCCATTTCCTAAAGCCTGATGGTTTCAAAGAAAAACAATGACTCAGCAGCATATTCCTATGACTTGATTTACAGGGTACATTGAGGGGGATTGCAACTGCAGATTAATTAAATTGCACAGATTATATGTTTTTTTTTTGTATTCTGATGAAAAGACGGCTGAAAATGAGTATTCTGCCAGCATGAACAAGAACAGAAACCCAGAGCACAGCGGTCAGAGAGAGTTTCCACATCTTCATGGCACTTAGAGAGAGAAAGAGAAACTTTCCATCTGGTGTTTCTGCACAAAGAGGCCAGTTCAGCAAAAGTTCAGCACTGTTTAGGTTCATGTCCCTGGCAGTTCACTCTCAGGTCAGCGAGGTTTTATATCCATCATGAGCCAGTTTCTCCCACATAATAAAATCCAGGTCACCGGGAGGTGGTTAAGGTAAGATTTATCATCTAACGTCAACATGGGGCGGACGGATAAATCGTTAGTTTGCTCTGTTTGCTCACATGTGTCTTCACTGTTTGTTTTGTGTTCGCCTCCTGCAACCTGGAGAATATAAACCGTATAACCGTTTTCATATTTATGTGTGTAGAATTTTGTGATAGTGTTGAAATTGCATGTTGCAGCTGAACACCCCTCACCTCACCCTCCCCTTCCAAACATGAAAAAGAACCTGTGGTAGCCTTTAATTGTGATAAAAACTCAAAAGGTGTTTAGTTTGTTCAGTCTGGACTAATGTCAAAAACATGGCGGCCTCTGTAGAGAGGGTCCCCTCAATGTAAATATAAAGTATTTAAATATATACGGCCTTTTCTGGGGTGAAGAAAACTACAATTCATACAATTTAGATGAAACAAACTAGTGAAAACATCATGAGGTTTATTCTACATTAAATTTCTGCCAATAGTTCCCTTTCACCTAAATCATACACACTTGACCTTTAATTGAACTCTTGTAAAAAATACAGCAGGAAGATTCATGGCGCGAGACGGAGACAGAACTGGAACAACAGAAATATCTCAGAAGGAAAAGAGCTGTCATACACACGCAGAAGCTTCAAACTCATCTGTTACAGGACAACGACGAGTATTTGCATTTACTGTGACTCAAGACAAACACAGAGGCATGAAACCAGAGACATGTGGGAAGGAGGTCGTGAGGTGATTGGTTGATTTTATTTTCCTGGAGTTGTGAAGTTAGATGTGAAAATACGATAAAGTTCGATGTCTTTGAACATAAAATACATCAGGTCGTTAGTAAGTTTAAATTTCTGTCCTCTGCAGCACAGCAGCGACCACCAGCGTGTGTGGTCATATGATCGTCCTGTTTACCTTTGTCACACTTGTTGCACGACACGCTGCAAGAACTCAAACTAATTGTTCATTTAGTTTCCAGCCTTGATTGTGTCTGAATCTTTTGACTGCCTGACGTTGAATGATCAGATTATTCACCAGGATTTTACGTTACACCTCTAGAAGCAAATGTTCGTGTTAAAAGAGAAACCTGATTTATGCGTCTTTACTTTGTGTGTCGGCTCAGGCAGAGACTCACTGATGTATCCAGTTTACTGTTTTTTGGAAAATGCCATCGAACTCCGAGCTACTGAATTCACTGCATGACTCTGTGTTCTAACACAAGTGAGTTCACAGATTGTTTGGTTTATTGGGGTTCCACTCCCACTGGTGGTTTAAATGACCAGTGCAGCCAGTTCAGGACATCAGTTCCATTTAACCTTTTTCTGCAGAGTTCAAACATCAACAACAGAATGTTCGACAAGTTGCTTGTTTCAACAGTGACAGTTTGCTGTAACAGTCAAATGGAGGATCTAGGTATAAGTATGACAATATTATTTACAGAGATTTATAGTGATTACCCACACGAACAAGCTCAGTGGAAAACAGTGATGAGGAAAAACTTTTCTTTTTTATTCCATCCTTTATTTTATTATCTCTATACAGGACAGAAATAAGCTTTTGTATAGGAGAATGTTGTTCCCATTAAAAGTTCATAAGTGACAGTGGCTGATCTAAATTTAATATTTTCCTCACAAACATAAATATATTTGAATACAACGCACCAGTATAATAATGTTTTTTTGTTTTTTTTATTACATGACTCTTTCTGTGTTGTTGCTGATCTTTATCACAAGACAAATATGAGTAAAAAGTAAGTAAACTCAGTTACAAGCTCAACCGGAATATGCAGGAATAAGATAAGATATCTGTAACATATGGATTACACTAACCTGGACATAGAAAGCTGAGTCATCAGTTTTTGGACTTGTTTGTCATCTTTAGAACACAAACATGCAGATAAATCACATGTGGTTGATTTGTCAGTAACTGTCTCTGTTAATTCTGGAAAATGACCGCAGTCAGAAGTTTGAGTCATAGCTTTGTCCCAGCTCAGTGAGTGGAATGTTTGCATATGAACTTCTAATCAAACACTGACCCGACGACCGTGTTTGAGATAAATATCCCACTGAGTCGAACTGCTCCTCATTCTCCGAGAGGACGAGACCACAACTGGTGGCTGGAGCAACATGGTGCCATCACTTCTCACAACAGCAGGAGCTCTTCTGTTACTCTTCTCCTTCTCTTCTGCAGTAAGCCACCAAATCAAATGATATTTTCTATGTTGCAGTTTTCGTCAGCAGAACAATCTGAATCGTTTTGGCTCTTTTTCTGCAGCAACTCAGAGGAGACAGCTCCCCGACGTGCACCCTAAATGACGGCTTTGTGAGTAAACGGAAGTGAACACTAAACTTTCATGTTTTTGCTGTGTGACTTGCATGATTGTTGTTATCACTGAGTCACACCATGATTGTCATTTCTCACTTTCTCTCTCTGCACTCAGGGAAAATACTGTCCCACCACATGCGGCGTGGCTGACTACCTGCTGCGCTACAGGCCAGGGGTCGACAGGGATTTGAGCAGTTTGCAAAGAGAGCTGGAAACCATCACCAATCTGACCCAGGGGGCCGAAGAACAAATCACCCACATGAAAGATTCTACTGCTGCTGCTCAAAAGAGTTCCCCACAAGGTGCCTGAAACCAAACTATGACAAGATCATTGCACTCTGTTATAGCGATTTATTTGACTTGGTGTAAATATATTGGATGTTTTATCAAACTGGGTCAAATGATTCGATTTTTCTTTTCAGACACTTACTTAAAAAAGTCGTCGAGTATGCTGGATGATGTGCTTCACTTTGAAAAGACCATCATCGCACAAGAACAACAAATATTGTAAGTTACCATGAGAACTCAAATAAAACCTTTAATGGCTCGTTAGCAACGATGTTATGTTTTATACAGACAACAGTAACAAAGTTAAATTACTCAAGTACTGTATTTAGTATAATTTTTAGCTCAATACAATTTATTATAAGTAATTTAGTACTGATATGAAATACTTTTCACTCTACTACATTAGTACTTGGCAGACCTACAAAATCTGATTTTATAAATTATGATGCCAAGAAATAGTATTTAAATTAACACCAACATTTTATTTGAAATAAATGAATAAAATAAAAAAGCAGTGATAATTATCTGATTTAATACTATTAGATATATGTCAAATATAGACTGAAGAATAACACTTTAAAAGAAATCATGTTATACTTTGTCCTTGTAATGGAGTATTTTCACAAAGTACAACCTCTGCTCAGGGTCAATGCACGCCAACCTGCTTGTCCACAGTTTGAAGTGAAAACAGATTAGATGGTGATTTTCCACCACACGACTCGTCCAGACAACGGAACTCAGACTCATGACAAATGCACTTCAATTACATCTATTCCCAAGTTTGATTTGCCTTTTTCTAATTACTTCTCATTTCCTTATTTGATCTATTTTATGTCTTGTTATCTAATAAGAAACACGGGCATGATTCTGAAAACGCCTCATTCTTCTCATATTTGTTTCTATCCCCTCAGTGAAATTCAGAATCTGATCTCATCTAACGAGAGGAGAATGGTGGACCTGAAGCAGCTCTCCATCCAGCTGCAGCAGAAATGCTATGAGCCTTGCACAGACACGGTTGAAATCCAACCCACCACAGGAAAAGGTAAAAAAAAAAAAAAAGAAATCTAACCAAACCTTTCTGACCCTCAGGCCGTTCCCATTTCACAAGATGTTTCTCAATCGTTCCTCATCTGAACAACATTTGTCCTTGTTCAGTGTTTAGTCAGAAAATCAATATGGTGCATCAACGCAGAGTAAACAGATTTATTCCACATGTCATTTGTTTTGACCTCATTTCAGAGAACTTTTTAAACATAATTCAGAACCAACAACTGTAAATTAATTTGATCATAAACTGAAATAAGGAAGTTTAAGAACGATATTTTTGTCATTCTGTAAAATTGACTCGTGCTTTTCTTCTTCTTCTTCTGCAGATTGCCAGGACATTGCAAACAGGGGTGGGACCACCAGCGGTCTTTACTTTGTGAAGCCCGAGAAAGCCACTGAGCAGTTCCTGGTCTATTGCGAGATTGACAGCTATGGACGCGGCTTCACAGTCATTCAGAGGGTATGTGTCACTTCAACCACAAAGAAAACTACTCAGATGTATTTTTGTAAAATAAGTTGTAGTATTCTACTACTACTACTACCAATAACAATAATAAAATTTATTTAATAGCACTTCCTAAAAACAAAGTTACAAAGGTCTTCACAAATAAAGTAAAAACTTGGAAACCATTAAAAAAAACATAAGTAATAAATAAAAGAATGTTTGACAGAAGAGATTTCGCTGTTTTTCACAATTAAACTGATTATGAGAGAAATTTACAATATATGATGATAATAATAATAATAATAATATTAATACCTGAATTTCTCCAATGGGAATCAATAAAGGATTATCTTATAGTTAGAGATAAATAATCATTTTTACGCAGTCCTTTAGTGAACTACGCTTTGATATTTCATGTGAAAACTATTTAATTCAACAAATATAGAAACAATAACAAAAATATTGACTGATCACATTTTTTCCCGTGTCCACAGAGACGTAACGGCAAAGTGGACTTCAAGAAGGACTGGATCCAGTACAAGCAGGGCTTCGGTTACCTCTCCCCAGACGACACCACCGAGTTCTGGCTCGGCAACGAGAAGATGCATCTGCTGACCACCGCCAGCCCCGTCCCCACTGTGCTGAGGATAGAGCTTGTTGACTGGGAGGGAAACAAAAAGTATGTGCACACACACACACACGATAACAGATTATGTAAGAGGCGACCAAAGGGACACTCTCACAAGGCAAACATGTCCCCGATTGACGAGGTTCGCTTTGAAGAACACAAATATGACTCCATGGAAATGACCAAAAATACTAAACCCTGCACTCCTCCCCGCGGCCTCCTCTTTCTCCAGGTATGCAGACTACAACATGTTCAGAGTGGGGCCAGAGGTCGACATGTATCGTCTGACCTACGGTTACTACTTGGGCGGTGACGCCGGAGATGCTTTCGATGGCTTCGACTTTGGAGACGACCCCAGTGACAAGGTCTACACGTTACACAACGGCATGCAGTTCAGCACCTTCGACAAGGACAACGACAAGTACGACGGCAACTGTGCTCAACAGGACGGCTCCGGGTGGTGGATGAACAGATGCCATGCTGCACATTTGAACGGCAAATACTACGAGGGTAAGAGCACGTGGCTACAACCAGGGCTAAACCCTTTAACTGCAGGGGTTTAAAGCACCATGAATATATTTACAACTTCCTGCCACAAACACACAGACAAACATGTCATCCAAGCACATAAGACAGAGCAAAATCATGTGTTGTCTCCTCTAAACTGTCTGTGTTCCCTTCATCCAGGTGGCAGATACTCAGAAAAGGATGCAGGTGAATTTGGCTTCGACAACGGCATCATTTGGGTCACATGGCACAACCGCTGGTACTCCCTGAAAGAGACGACCATGAAGATCATTCCCATGAGCCGCCTGGCAGCAGGCGACGGACAGCAGGCAGGTGTGAAACAGTTTGGAGGACTTTAATAAATAATTGTGTTCCATACTCAGTATATTCAGCACAACAACCCTGAAATCATCCCAAATAAAATGTTTCCATGGGAAATGTCTGACTTCATGGTGTTTCTCCATGTGATGTGTGCGTGTTGTGGTGATCTGATGCAGCCGGACACTGATGCTTACACTCTCCTTTCTACCTTCAGTGTTGTTTAGAGCTTGAAATAAATGTGTTTCTTTACCAAACCTGTTTTGTTCTTAATTCACCAAACACTTTAAACACAAACCGGTAAAGTCTGTGACAGCTGTTTTATAAAACAACAGGAGATTTTAGACGGAAACATCAGGTGCAAACCGAGAAAGAGAACATGAAACCAACAAGATCTGTGTTAGAACCGATCCTGAGCGATCCAAATGATTTTTACACAAAGTGTGTGCAGAAAACTGTTTGATGCAGTTTAACAGCACTGAAATAAAAATCATATTACCTGTAAATATTTTTTCCTCTTCACTTGTGCATAATACCATCAACAACAAGTAGTTTTTACTGCAGGTTTCAGGGCTCATGTTCTTATAGACAACACACAAACATGCATAGGAATTATAATGGAAAGATAAAAATAGGCTCCACGTGGAACTTTTGAAAAAGGGTTTGAACAGAGTCTGGCCTTTTGCTTTAGAAGCAGCAAAACACAATCCATGAATACAGATTTGTCTACACAAAATGAATAAATAAAAGATATTGGCCAGGACAGTAATACCTCAAAAGTACTTCTTAAAGGGTACTTAAAAAAGGTCCCAGTACAAATTCAGCAAGTGTATAATAAAATGAATTTAACTGAAGAGATTTGACTAAAGAAAAGTCACATGAAGTGGATTGGTATTTATTTTCCTCTCTAAAAGACCAATGTTAAACATTATGTCTCAGCCTATACTAATTATTTACTTTAATAAAATTGTCCTGTTTTGTTTAATAATGATTTCAGCTGGAATACAACTTTGTATATCCGACAGAAGGAATCACAGTTATCTTTTTAGTAATGCAGGAAACAGAAGCCACTCTGTGCTCATGTTGTAGTGACTTCTTATTTGAACATGTTATCTTGTGTATTTTGATCCACATAAGAACAGTTTATTTACCTTGGTTGTACTTGTACACATGCATGGTATTACTCACTACCTGTGAAGTTCAAATTCCATCTCGCTCATTGCAGATGGTTGTGCCAAAATAGCTGAGGTCTAACCCTGGTTATATTATGCAGTTCACCACTGCCTGAAGTCTGAAGATCAGATTCAACTGAAATAAAATTTGCAAGGATAGTTGTACTGCTATATGTGATTGTTTGTTTCTGGTCTTATTATGTCTAGACATGGTAAATCATACTATGTCTCTTACTAGGTAAACTATTGGGGGTTGGTAGTATTGGAAAACCTTAAATCCATGTACTTTGTTAGGCAAACATGGCCCAGTACACAAAGACTGGAAAAGCAAACTTTGGCCCGAGCTCACTGCACATTACACTCATTCAAACCACATTTACTGTTTATTGACAGGGAAAATTTATAATGAGGACATTTTGATTTTTCTTGTGCAAAGGTGGAAATGAGTTTTTCTTTACATACATCATTTTAAAATACACATCAATATACACGTCTATACAACAAACACTGAAAGACCATAACCTCGATGAGAACACAACACAAGAAAAACATAATGTGGCAAAAATGTTAACCAACATCTCGACAAAATAAGTATTTTTGGAATAAAGGACCAGAAGGTGATTATCCTTTAAAGGTCTCACAGTGTTCAGCAGGTGTTGGCAGCCACCAGCAGATGTGAGGGATCAACAACACAGGCTGAACCTGAGGCTACACTGAGGCTGAAGGTAAATGTGACTGGCTACTGGCTTGTATGGCAGCACCATGAAAGCTGCATGTGGCCACTATTTCAGAACATAGGACAAGATGTGCATTCTATCACGATATTAGGGACATATCTTGTCTGTTTCAGCCTTTTAATTATTGACAAAATAAGTAAATGTATACATAAATAACCACATTTATCTTTGGTATTTATAATATAAGAATGAGCAATTATTAATTATGTATTAGTTCTTAAATGTTCAGCTCTCTGTACATTTTGATTCTAATGAAGTGGGAAAAAAAGGTTTAAATCTAAAAAAAATAGTGTAGATGTTACCCTCCTCGCCGGTAGAGGGCGCTTCACGCGCATCCACAGTTTCTTTGTGCCGTGTACTTCCGGTGCAGCGGGTCATCGTGTGCGCTCTGTGTCGGTGGTTTCCGGGTTTTCAGACCCGCGGAGCGACGTGAACAGACTTTATTCACGGTTTCAAGCAGCTTCGGCGTCACATCGGTTTATTCAGCAGCAACAATGACGGAGGTGAGTCCGCGTCTGGAGTTATCCTGTGTCTGTTGTCGTCTGTGCTCCCGCTTTAAACCCCGCAGAGTCGGGCCCGGCTAATTGCTGGAGCTCGTTGCGGCAGCGTTACGTTTTCTTGTCTTGGTGCGGGTCACGAACGATTCGGTCTCAAGCGAAGTGAAGTGAAGTTGAACTGTGTTTCGTTAAAAGTCGTGTCTGGTTCCGCAGGACGTCCAGAAGCACTCGGTCCACACTCTGGTCTTCAGGTCCCTCAAGAGGACCCACGACATGTTTGTGTCCGACCACGCGAAGTCCATCGCACAGGACGACGAGAGGTACCAGAAATACAAATGTCCTGTTTGTCCTCGTCCCTTAAAAGTGTCTCACATCTTGAATTGAGTTTCTAGATGAATGTAAAACTCCACTGTTTTTATTTTACACAATGAGATTGACCAGATGCGACATTAAAGTTATATATCACGTCAATGCTTTTAGTAATCACAAGCTAATACATGGTACTGAAAATTCTGCTCATAGTGTTATTTTTGGTTCTTGTAATATTTTGTTATTCTAATACAAGTTTTGAACGCAGTAATGAGTATTTCTCCACTTTTCCTGAAGTAAGAGATCTGGTTACTTAGTGTGATGGCGATCTGCTCGTTTTTGTTCAGTACAGAGATTTAATTCTCTAATCTATAAGAAAGTTTCACCGATTTTTAGGATCTTAAATGTTGTTTAATAACAGATGGAAGATTTAAAATATCAGACCTCCTTCTGTGTTAAGTTAATTTACTTGTGAACATCTTAATACCAAATGATAACAGTTTGTAAAGCTGCTTGTAAAGACTTGCAGTATCCCCAGTGCTCATTATCACTGTAATATTTAGGATACTTTTGATTTATGCATCATCGTATGACAGATATGTGGAAGTACATACATAAATACGCATCTATCTCGTTCCTTGTCAAAGTAATTTGGGTTTCTCGCATTTGTAGCCAGAAGGTGAAGCTGGGTGTGAAACTCAAAGCAGACTATGGAGCAGTTCTACACATGCCCGTCCTGAAGGAAGGCAAAGACAGAGTCCCACATCTTCCAGGCAGCATGCAAGGCCTCCAGAGCTACACGCCAGGTGAGGAGGAATTCAACACTGCACGCTAACTTTGATATAATCATACTATTGATTAAAAACTAGTGATAGTAACAGTTTCATTTAAGGTTAGGAGAGGACGTTGATCCCGTCAGATGCCTTCTTTTGCCGACCAGCACAAAATGTCAATAAATCCCATTTATGTATATCCTGTACTGTCTGAGGAAACGATGCGGTTCTACTTTGTTTTGTATTAATTTTAAAGTAAGTTCCTCGTCTAAAACACAGTTCTTCTTTTGAACACTGACATATTTTCTTTTATTGTGTTTCAATAGATGACCCAGAATACCTGATCACCGGGACACATGCTTACCCCTCTGGACCTGGTAAGTACAATACAAGCAAGCTTCATACCTCGACTGTTCCTACATCAATTCACTGAACTGCTCCAGTGTTTCCAGTATCACACCAGTGTTTCACTCCACAGGAGTGGCTTTGACCGCTGACACAAAGATGCACAGGAATCCCAGTGAGGGAGGAGTCCTTTCCATGGCGTTGGCGTTGCCACCCTCACAAGCCAGGTACACACCTTTTTTTTCCCAGACCACAATGAAGAAGTTGAGGAGGTTGATGGTAGTAATTCATCATAAATACTTCACAACAACACCAATAGTACTTATTTTGGTTGTTGTTGTGTTTCAGGCAGGACTTGAGCCGCACTGCAGCCAGTGTCGGTGACATCCATCGACACGCAGGAGCAGAGAGATCTCACCCTCACTCCACTGCTGTGGTAGGTCACACTGTAACTCAGCGTTCGCTTCATATGGAAGATGGATTGTTTATCCTTGGTGTGAGAAGAAGTTCAGAGTTGATGTGAAGAATGTATTTATTTTAGTCGCTCATGGAAGGAGGTGGCACCAGAACTTCTGCGCTCATGAGAAAAGGACCGACCATGCCCAAGCCCCAGTGGCACCCACCGTGGAAACTGTTTCGGGTAACTGCAGATCATTTTTAACTTAATGCAATATTTTCTTTCATTTGTTTATACTCACACACGTTTAAGTCAGCTCTGAATTATATTCTGTGTTTGTAACAGCCGTGTGTTTTATCTGATAGGTCATCAGTGGTCACCTTGGCTGGGTGAGGTCCATCGCTGTGGAACCTGGGAATCAGTGGTTTGTCACAGGGTCTGCTGATAGAACCATTAAGGTGAATATAGTGGGAAATAATAACATTATGTATCAGTAGTCTTTGAATAACTATGCTGTGTATAAAATGTTGATATTCTGCAGAAAGGTAGGTGATGATCTTGACGTATAAGTTGGGAAAAAGTAAATACAACATCAAGCTAACCTTGTTATTTCCTCCTGTCGCCCCAGGAGACAGTCTGGAGACACTATGTCTGGATATGTTCTTATAGGAACTTAATATGACTGGAATGCTGTTTGTCATTACAGATTTGGGACCTGGCCAGTGGGAAACTGAAACTCTCTCTGACCGGACACATCAGCACGGTGCGTGGTGTAGCCGTGAGCACCCGCAGCCCCTACCTGTTCTCCTGCGGTGAAGACAAGCAAGTCAAATGTTGGGATCTGGAGTACAACAAAGTATGTTGCTGTGATGAGTCACTCAGAGAGAGTCACTGTAAAACTGAGATTTTTTTTTTTGTTGACGTCTCATGACAATATAAATCTGTTCTAGGTCATCAGACACTACCACGGACACCTGAGTGCTGTCTATGACGTAGATCTGCATCCGACCATTGACGTGTTGGTGACGTGCAGCAGAGATGCCACAGCGAGGGTAAACTACATGTCCTGTGTTTAATGGATGAAGTGATGAGATGGGGACATCGTTTGTTCAAGTGTCTCAAACAGTCTTGTAGCGATCAAACTTCCATCACAACACTGTAGTTAATCCATCTGTAGTCAATATGATGTTCAAGTAAATTCGGCCCCTGCAGGATTAATTAACTTCACTAATTGGATTTCCCCTCTGTCCACGCAGGTGTGGGACATCAGGACGAAAGCTAACGTGCACACGCTAACCGGCCACACCAACACCGTGGCCACAGTGAGATGTCAAGCTGCGGAGCCGCAAATCATCACTGGTAAATTACATTTTACAAACTCAAGGAATATTGAACCATAACCTTCATTTTAAGTCTTTATCGCTGCTGTGTGAACTCTGTAGGTCAGACGGTTTGTACTGTTAATCCCAGACTGTGTAACTTCTTACAGGCAGCCACGATTCAACGATCAGGCTGTGGGATTTGATCGCTGGAAAAACCAGAGCCACCCTGACCAACCACAAGAAGTCTGTCCGAACTCTGGTGATGCACCCGAGACAGTAAGTGTGATGTTGAGTGTAGCACTGACTATTAACTTTCAGTCTTTTCAGACATTTGATTTATTGCTATAATTTATTTGTCAAATACTAAATGTTTGCTGTTCTCAGACTTATTCTTAATAGAATAAACTTGAGATTTAGGTTTAGACACAATGAGCTCTTACAGTGAACAATGTTGATCCAAACAAATAATGAAATGTGGTCACTAGTTTTAAGTCCTACGTGAAGGACATGGTTTCCAGGTTACAGTCGATATTACGGTAACTGCAACTAAAGAGGTGTTCATTTGTTGTTCGTTACAGATACACGTTTGCTTCTGGTTCTGCTGACAACATCAAGCAGTGGATGTTCCCAGACGGCAACTTCATCCAGAACCTGTCAGGACACAACGCTATCATCAACACTCTGGCTGTGAACTCAGATGGTGTTTTGGTGTCTGGAGGTATTTATTATCCCCCTTAAAGTACTTGTTTCATCTGTAGAATATGTTTTGAGTCTTAACACGTTGTGTTTTTTCTCTCAAGCCGATAATGGAACCATCCACATGTGGGACTGGAGAACAGGCTATAACTTCCAGAGGATCCACGCAGCTGTGCAGCCTGGATCTCTGGACAGCGAGTCGGGCATCTTCGCCTGCATGTTCGACCACTCAGAAAGCAGACTGATCACCGCAGAGGCCGACAAGACCATCAAAGTTTACAGAGAGGATGACACCGCTGTAAGTTTTACCTCTAAATTCACAGTCGCTTTATATTTCTGTGCTCGTCTCCACATAATTTGAGGAATCTGTTTTCTCTCTTACAGACAGAAGAAAGTCATCCGATCAACTGGAAGCCAGAAATCCTCAAGAGGAAAAGATTCTAATGATTTTTTTATTTGTTCTTCTCACAGTAACAATCTTAAAATGTATTTCTACCAAACCTCCTGTTGTAGATACACCCATCAAGTTTTGCTAGTTTATCGTCAGGCAGATTTGTTCATCACATCCCCCTCAAGAAAGCGATATATCTGCTTTACTCCAAAAACCACTTGCAGTCTTCGTCGTACGACGTCAGTCCAATGAAGTGGCCGTCTCGAACCGCCAGGAAACTCCCTGAGCGTTTGTTCTTGATGATGACGGCTCTCTTGTGGCTCTGGTCTGTCTCGTCAACCAACAGCAGCCACTCCTCAGACGTAGAGGGACTGACCTCAGAGTGGACCTGGTTCCTGCTGGAGTCAAATCCTGCAGAGGGAAAAGACTGTTGAGAAATGGTAGAAACATTTTGTCCTGACTCGAAAGAATTACCAGTTGTACAGACGTGTGGAAAAAATAACCTTGCCCTTTTTTCTGGATTGCGTTGTCACATTTCTTTAACTTCATTTAATAAAAAAAATCACATTTTTCACACTCTTGTTGTTTGTTTTGTTGGGTGCAGATGAATTTCTCTACTCACCGAGGAATCTGTTGGTGACGACATTCCTGTAGTATTTACAGCCGTTACCCTTCTTCTCCTCCCAGTAGCAGTGATCTCCTGCAGTCTCACTCAGCTCCACTGTGTTTCTGCTCTCAGCGGTCGGGTGGATCATCTGCTCGCCTGAAAACAAGTCGTGACTTTTTGTAGGTTTGTATTATTGTTTAGTTTTAATGGTCAGATCTCAGGAGAGACACCAAGATTAAAGAGTTTACAGATATTACAGAAATGTATTCCCACCTCCTTTTAGTGTTAATCAATCAATAAAAGACACTTCATACAAACAAGGTAACACAAAGTGCTTTAAAGGACAAAAGTAAAAACTTTCCATTTTAATTAATGTAAAAACAGTTCCAACAAATTAAATAATAGAATAAATAAATAAAATGTATTCTGAAATAATATATCTGTAAAACAGACATAAATAAATAACAATGACTTAAAAGCCCAAAAACAAGCTTTGGAAACATCCAGTCAGGAAAACTTATTCTTCAGGAGCGATTGTTCCAACAGATAATTCTAGTTTCTGTTCCAATTAATCTTGATAATCCACAGATTTCATTGGAACAGAATGTTGCTTCATTTTATCCTTCTTAATCTGTTCTTTGACTGAACCGACCTTTAGTAGATGTTGACTGTTGTTCGTTGTTTTATGTACCTGAGTCGTGGATGTAGAGCTTGGAGAGGGCGTGACGGAAGCCTCGGCCTGGTTTCTTTTTCAGACAGGGTTTCAACGACTCTGGTTCATCCTCCTCTCTAAGAGCTTCCTCCACGGCCAGGAGGTGACCGGCGTTAAACATGATCTCCTCCTCCAGAGATCTGAGACACATCTCAAAGTGCTCCTCATCCTTATCTGCATTTCTACAACATGACAGCATTCACAGTGATGTATGGGTGGAATATTGATCGAGGTGAATGATAATTAAACACGTTTTATTTGTGGTTATATATAATTTTGCAGCAGGATCTTCACTTAAATGTCACTTTTCATCCTCTCAAGCTTGTGAAGTGGTTTAAAATGTTCCACCTGCTCCGTTCAGAGGCCTCCTCACCTGAAGTCCACCCACAGCAGACCTGCAGTGATCAGCCCCAGCCACTCACTGGCCTCCCAGTTCTTGGCGAGCATGACGGGCACCATGATGACCTCCCTGGTTTCTGCGTAGTTGAGCTCCTTCTTGCAGCTGCGGGACGCCTGGTACTCCGGGGTCATGAAGGGACAAATCACTACGGCCTCCTCCACTCCTGCAGCCATCCTGAAAACACTCACAGAATGAATACATGTACGTCCTAACCCATGTCACTCCCAAAGATATAAGAAGATATATAATCTTACGCATCATTGATGTTCCCTGTCACCCCTCCCTGTATGTCCATCCACACCGGCAGCCCATCATCTCTGAGGCGGTTGTAGATCTTCTTCACCAGAGCCTGGTCGTCCCACTGGTAAGAGAGCATGATATGAGACGGCATTTTATCTCTTTTACTGCTTTTAATTCAAATCAATCTGAAAACAATCCTGCGTGAAAGCAGCTGAGGCAAACGTTTTCAGTCTCCTGAAAAAGACCAAACAAAAGGAGCGTCAGTAGTTATGCTGCTTGTTTACTCTGGCTTGCTGCTCAGGTTACATCTGTTGCTAGGTTACAGCGCCACAGGGAGGACGCAGGATGGCTACAGTGACCTGCAGCAGCAACAACGACTTCACAACGATTATCGAGTGTTGTTACCACAGAATGAAGTTATACTGCAGAGACATAAAGGTCTGATGTTTTACCCCGGGAAAAGTTCACTGATAAAGAAATGAACACTTTCAATGTTTGGTGTTATTTTTAGCTAAATATGTAAAGATAAAAATAACAAACTTTACTTTTACAGCACTTTTTAAAACCAGAGTGACAAGGTGCTTCACAAAATAAAATAAAACTACATTGATAGCAAAGTGTACCAAAGCCAGATCAGTCAGATCAATCGATTTATATTAAAGAAATGTTTGTAATTTGTGAATCAGATGCTCATTTTACTTGTAAGACAAATGGAATATTCTCAATAAAAATCAAATCAAATTCAAGACTATGTTTCTCGATTTTGTTGTGAATTCATTTTTAACAGCAATAATGTAAAATATATTGTAAGAAAGCAATCACAGTTTTCTGTTTAACATACAGTCTTGTGTCTTGTCATGTTGATTAAAAGGTTGATTGATAGATTCCCATCTTTCAAAAATAAACGCATTAAGTTAAAATAGAAGAATTAAAATAGAAAGTTAGAAATGTTTTTAGGTTTTAGGCAGAGAAATGAAATAGGTAAATGTTCTGTATAACTTCACTAACTTTTAAATCAGGCATTTTTCTGCCTTTGTGTAACCTCTCATTTTTTTCCAAAATGTTTTGAGTTTAAGTTTTCATTTTACAACAAATGTTTTATTCATGATCAATTTTTGCAAAGAACACGATTTTAAATGATTTCTGAGTTTCACTGCAGAAGCTCAAAATCTTTCTAACGTTCATTTGAGATACAGTTCTCCTCTCTAACAGTAGAGGGAGCCACTGCAATATTATATGGGCTTTTGCAAAACATAATTAAAACGTTCAGTCATTTAATTTCTCACTTCATCACAAGCTGGCGAATGAAACCACAGACTGAATCCTCTGAGTCCTCAGAGAATCGTGTTTGATGAGTCGTATCTTTACTTCCTGTACCCTCCTCTTCACTTTATGATCCAGCACAGGTCACACTCACTGTGCCACCTGACAGCACGTGGCACTGAACCTAATCTCATGGCCTAAGAAAAAAAAAAAAAAAAACTTAAGCAATCAGTGCCACAGATGGAGCTGATCAGCGTGGGACGCACCGCCCGCAGGGAGGGGTGTCCAGTGCGCACGGTCCTGGCTCTGTGGCCACTCTGTTCCGTGGTGTGAGAAGGAGCCAAAGGGATTTACGCGCCTGCATGTGTGAATTGTTAAATCTCCCAAAAATCACGCAACAAGCTGGTGAAATTCCTCGATGGAGACATGACCGCTGGCCGCTTCCCTGCGCGCAAAAAATGCACCGTGCGTTCAGCTGCTTCTGCTCGGAGAAGTCCTCTAAAACGTGAGTGATCGGTGTGTGTTTGATACGAAAACATGTAGCGGGGGGTTCGACTCATTAAAGAAGAGGTCTCAGTCATGTGCAAAGCGGGAATGGGTCGCAAAAATGCCACAACGTCGCTCCTCCGTGCGCTCGTCCTGTGGCTGCTTTGCGCGCAGACGCTCGGGCAGGTGTTCAACCTGACGCTCTCCGTCAAAGAGGGCCTGCCCGCTAAAACTATCGTTGGAGATCTGGGAGCGGGATTAACCAGGCCGAGCACCGGGTTCTTCATCTCAGAGAGCAGAGACTCGTACGTGTTCCGAGACTTGGAGATAGACGCAGACACCGGGATCATCTCCACGGCTGTGGTGCTGGACAGAGAGAGCAGGGACAGGTATGACTTTGTTGCAGCCACCCTCACAGGTGAGATGATAAGAGTGAAGATTGAGGTGAAAGATGTGAACGACCACACACCCGTGTTTCCCAAAGAGGAGGTTGACTTGGAGATATCAGAGTTGAGCCCCCCGGGGAGTCGGTTTCATCTTGAGGGAGCCGCAGACAGGGATGAGGGTGAGTTTGGCACCCAGGGGTACCGGATCACAGAGAGCGAGATGGGGGAGTTGTTCCACCTGGATTATCGCAGCGGATCTGTGAAGCACATGAGCCTGGATCTCATCCTCAACAGCAAACTCGACAGAGAAACACAGGACTTCTACTCCCTGAGCATCGAGGCCTTCGATGGAGGCATCCCAGCCAGGACGGGGACGCTGCAGGTGAACATCCACGTCCTGGATGAGAACGACAACCCACCCGTGTTCAACCAGACTGAATACCACGCCTCAGTGCGTGAGGACGCTGAGGTCACGTCGGCTCTTTGTCAAGTGCACGCCACTGACCTCGACCTGGGCGACAATGGCAGGATCACCTACGAGATCAACAGGCGTCAGAGTGACCCGAGTGAGGTTTTCTCCATCAACGAAACGACGGGGGTGATTTACCTCAACAGGCCGCTCGACTTTGAGACTCAAGCGTTCCACGAGTTGATCGTCAGCGCCACAGACAACGGGGCTCAGCCTGAGTACAGCAGCGCGTTCGTGGGTGTGAAAGTGGTCAACATCAACGACAACAGTCCCACCATCAGCATCTTGTTCCTCAGTGAGACGGGGGAAGCTGTGGTGTCAGAGGCAGCAGTGGTCGGGGACTACGTCGCCCGGATTTCAGTGTCAGACCCCGACCTGGAGGAGGAGGGGGTCACTGTCACACTGGAGGGAGGTGATGGGAACTTTGACCTGAAGCAGACAGATGACTTCCTGTATGCTTTGTGTGTCAATGCAGAGTTGGACAGGGAGGAACGTGACCTGTATGAGTTGAAAGTTCAGGCATCAGATTTCGGGAGCCCACCTCTGAGCAGTGAGAGGGTGTTTCTCCTGAAGGTGGCCGACACCAACGACAGCCCCCCGACGTTTGATAAGGAGGTGTACGTCATCAGCATCTCAGAGGACGCTCCTCCGGGGAGCTCCCTGATCCAGATGCAGGCCCGAGATGCAGATGAAGGCCTCAACTCGGACGTCAGATACTCCATCCTCAAGTCCAACCAGGACAGTGTGGTCAGCGTCCACCCGGAGTCAGGCCTGGTCACCACGGCTGCAGCTCTGGACAGGGAGACACAGATGGAGGTGTGGTTCCTGGTGGTGGCAGTGGACGGAGGGGAGCCGGCTCTGTCGTCCACGGCCACGGTCACTGTGCTGGTGGAGGACGTCAACGACAACGAGCCGGTGTTCCAGCAGCAGCTGTACAACGTGTCCATACCAGAGCACGGTGCCATCGGAAGCTGCTTCTTACAAGTATGTTGTTTGAAACATCAGTGCACATAGATTACAAAAAACATATTACCTCACATCACCAAGTCAGGTTAGTTTTGGTCTGTCTATGTTTTGAGAAATCGGTATCAGAAAGTTCTGCCTTCACCACAATACATTTGTTTAAAGCATTTGTGTAGACGGCAATTCATTGTCAAAACTAGAACAATAAGTGTTAAAGTTAATATTTTCTCAAATTTTGGATGAAGTGACCCTTTAAGTTTTCTGGTTATTCATCTGGGCTGTGAATTAGAGGATCCTCTATAACACAGGTTATTCAGAGGAGGTGAGAACTGGTCAGACAAAGAAGAGGCCTTAATATCTGTCACCATAAAAACTCGTAGAAAATAACCTGGGGGCCCTACATTGAAACAAACTAAATTATCATCCATTCTCAGGGCCCTTCTCTGCTCAGGGCCCCTCTCTGCTCAGGGCCCCTCTCTGCTCAGGGCCCGGGCTTTGCCCTGTGCCATGGGTCACATGTCAGAGAGGCTGAGAACTGCTGCTCCACACAGTCCATTGGAAGGTTTTGCTTTTCGACTTGTTCCTGCTGTCAGTTATTTCAGTAAATCAACTGACCTGCTCATCATAGACCCTGAATATTCAGGTGCAAGTCTCTGCTGTGGACACTCAACATCTCATACTGTCTCATTTCTGTTGTCTCATAAGACAAAAGTCGCCCTCAGTGTGTTTACACAAAAGACAACAGTGTTCTATTGAATACACACACACACACACTCACACACACACACTGTCCAGTTCAGCGCTGTGGCTGTTGTGATGCCTGGCACCACGCTCCTCCTGCCTGGTACAGGCTGAAGCACATTACAAAAGAAGTTGTGTTTGTCAATGAGCTTATTGTAAACATAATGATATATAGAATTTGAATAAGGGCTACATTCTGCTTGTTGCTTTGGTTTATTTGTTAACACGATTACATTTGGATTCAGATGCAGAGGAATGTTTTTGTTTCACTTTCTTTAAGAGTGTAACACAGGTTAACAGAATAATGCACAAATCTGGATTTGAAAACAGCAGGCAACACAATGATGTCTGTAAAAAGCAGGAGGCTTCCATCTGAAAAAACATAAACGTTGGCATAATAAATAATAGTTTAAAAGCCAAGGTAGTTTATCATCCCTGTGTAAATTCAAAGTGAGTTAAGTAGTCTTACGGTCTGTGGGAAGAAGCTGTTCCTAATTCTGCTTTTATGTTCTCAGCTCTAGAGGATTTTATTCAGATATAAAAAGATATCCAGGATTTTAAGATGCTTCTCTTGGCTGACATTAAAACCTAGAATTGATTCATCCACCTTTTATCTTCAAATGAACATGAAAACCATCATTAACAAGTCACAGGATATGATCAGGATTACAAACAATACTCATAAACTGACGACTCACGGCTATTCAAACATGTATTAGATATGTATAAATCAAGTAACCATGTATGAGAACACACTGGAGCGTCCCTGAAATGTTGTTACCTGAAAGTACTGTATATGTGTTTACGCGTCGATCGGACCTTGACCTGGATCTACAACTTCATAGAGTCTGAGGTGATATCATCTTTATGGCTGGAAGTGTTTCTCTTGTCACGGACACACGGAAACATGAAAGCAGCTCTGTGTCTCATGTTTGCCACCAGTGATTCAGTTTGGGATTTTTTTTATTTTATTATGTTGAACATGACTCAGTTACTACCAAGGATAAAACACATCTCAGCACTGACAGATCACACCGGTGTTACCAGTGTTTCACTATTGTTAATAAAAGATTTACACCTAAAAGGGATACACAACTAAAGTTATTTAAATATGAAACATGGTTTACTGGGAAAATACCAAAACCTAATGAGTTTATTATAGATAATCAATGAATACACTTATACAAAACTAGACAGTGTAAAAGTTGTGTCTTCTATCTGATGGTCGCATCTTAGATCAGAGGGCTTAAACACTAATATTCATACTAAGATTTTCTTCTTCAACTTAATTGTTTGTTTAAAACAACTAAAAACCACCTCCAACAAGAATATATGACAAATGTTTATTCATTCTAATGAACATTTTCAAAAAAGGTGAGCTGTTTTATAATAATGATATGAATAATAAACTTTACTTATAAAGCACTTTTTCAACACAAAGTGCTTTATAAAGTTAAAACAAGATGAAATATGACAGGACAGAGGCAAATAATACAAGAAAAACAATAAGGAGCCCCAACAATAATTTAAGATTGATAGTAAAATAAAACAGAAAGGATAAAGTAAAAGATCAACGGTGAACTGGAATCAATAAAAAGCTTTTTCCTAAAAATATGTGTTTTGAGAAGAGATTTAAAAGATGATGTTTTCTCAAATATCTGGTGTTTTTGTTGTGTAGAATCTGTAGCTGTAGTTTTATTTGTGTCTTTTTTTCTCATTAGGTTGTGGCCACAGATGCAGACAGCCCTGACTTCGGCACCGTGCTCTACTCTTTGTGCGATGGTTTCGACACACAGGACGAACACCCGCTCTTCCAAATCCACCCTCAGACTGGAGAGCTGTGTGTGTCTCAGGATATCGATCGTGATTCGGGACAGACGGTCCACGACATTCTGATCAAAGCTGAAGATCCAGTGAGTGTTTCTTGTGGCTTTTACATTTTTTTACTGTTTCTTGAATTTCCAAACTTCTTATCTCATCGTTTCCGTTTGCAGGACGGCCTGAGTGCTCAAACCTACGTGCACATTGAGATAGAAGACTTGAATGACAACACTCCAGTGTTTAACCCTGACGAGTACACCGTGAGCATCAGCAGCCACGCACAGCCGGGCACAGACATCCTCAACGTTATCGCTACAGACAGAGATTCTGGCAGGTTTGGACAGGTCACCTACAACATCCTCCCTGGTGACGTGTCCAGTTTGTTTGCACTGGATAAAGAAACAGGTAGGAGAGCACGAGAAGTTCAGGTACAGACACGAGAGGTTCAAGTACAGACACGAGAGGTTCATGTAAAGATATGAGAGGTTCGGTTACAGACACAAGATGTTCAGGTAAAGACATGAGAGGTTCTGGCATAGACACGAGAGGTTTAAGTACAGACACGAGAGGTTCAGGTACATTCAGCTGTATCCAGAGCTGCAGCATCAGGTGGATCCTCTCCCTCGTCTGTAGGTAACGTGTGTGACCGTTGTCTCGGTGCTCAGGGATAAACAGCTGCTCACTCTGTGTAAGTCCCCATGATATGATTGTTAGTGTCACTGCTCAGCAGGGGCGCTGCAGAAAGCCCAAAGCTTTATATCCTCATGAGGCAGAGTGTGAAATACGATTAGAACTCAGACATGGTGTCATACTAAGTAACATTTCAACTCAGTACAATAAAGTTGCATGATAAAGCTCCTATATTAGTAAAGTGTCTCTATGTGCACACGACTAAACACTCAATCACAATTTTTTTAAGTTTTTAATGTTAAAGACGGGACTTTAGAATGACTCTATATCCTGATGCTTAAAGCATCATAAACAAAACCTAACTTGAATTTCATTGACTGTCCTCAGGAATGCTCTTCCTGACCTCCACGCTGACCCACCTCGGAGCCGCCAACGTGAAGCTCTCAATATCAGCGCAGGATGGGGGGGGTCTGACGTCACTCAGACCCGCACAGGTCACCATCAACATCCTGCGCAGCGCTCAGGCTCCAGCTGTGTTCCAGAGGTCACGCTACTCCTTCACTGTGCCAGAGGACGCTCCGCCGGGGACGTCTGTGGGGACGGTGGCGGCCACACACCTGTCAGGTGAGAGAGCGATTCTGACCATGTTCTTGTTTGATCATCTGGGAGGAGTGGAGTGTGATGTGAGGTTGACAGACCACTGACTGGTATAAGAGTAATCAGATTACTTCACACTATCAGTGAAAAGGCAAATATCTCTCTGCATCTTCTCACAGACAGCGAAAATCACTAAACTACATGAAACCTGCACCAGTATTCACTTTTTGTAAAAAGCAGGTTTCAGAGTTCAAATAAAAACAAGCTTATATACAAAGCACATTTAAAACTGCTCGAGAAGCAGTACAATAAAAGTTTAATCTTCAATCCTCTTTAGCCACAAGAGCAGATGACAGGTGATAAAGGGCCAGAGACAAATGTACAATATATTTTATCAGTATTGTTACCGGTCAAAGATGAAAGTCGTAAAAGTAGAGCGGCGCTGTATTTTGTATCATTGTTCTTCTGAAGAGATCTGTTGTTATGTGTGTATTTAAATGTATGTGATGAATGGACACAGTTACATTTGGGAAGTATTGGAAAGAGAAAACTGGATTTTAAGTTGCTTTCTGTTTAATACTGAATCAAACATAAATTACACAGTCTCCTCTCTCTTCTGATGGTTTCCCAGTTTTCTGGGATTATTATTAGTCCTTGTTTTGTGTCACTAACCCCCATGAACTCCCTGCAGCAGCCAAACCACTCCCCTGAACTAGACAGTCGTTTAAGGTTGTCTAATCAATTAACGGATTAACACTTCAACTTAAAGCAGCAGCACTGGGCCTGTTTGACGGGGGTCGGGCAGCGTTAAGCTCTCTGCTTGTCTCAGTTGTTGCTGTTAAAGTGGCACAAACACTCGGAGGGATTAATGGGATCTTCTGACCGACTGTAATTACTTAATGTTGCTTACTGAGTGTGCGTGCTGTGTCTTTGTGGTAATGTTCTGCTGCAAGTTCAACTGTTTGTTCCTCCAACACGTGACTGTGGATTTCTACCAACACCAGTGTGCATGAATAATGTAGATGTTATGTGGATCTGAGGCCACTTACAGAAGGTATTAGACACAGTTTGAGCTTGTTACTCTTTTCTATATGTCGTTAATATATTAAGTACATTTTGGTTGGTTAAATGGTTGGTTGATTGGTTTGTATGTTGATTGGTTGATTGGTTTGTAGGTTGATTGGTTGGTTTTGGTTGGTTGAAATTAGTATCTCTTATCTTCACAGATGCTGAGGAATCTGTGTCCTACCGAATCTCCTCTGGTGACCCTCTGAGTTTGTTCTCAGTTCATCCAAAGTCCGGCCTGATCAGCAACACCAAACCTCTGGACCATGAGACGCAGCCATACGCCCTGCTGGTTCTTCAGTCCTACACCAACACGTCTCCTGTTTACAGCACCACTCAGGTCAACATCACGATCGCCGACATCAATGACAACGCTCCTGTCTTCCCCAAACACAGTGACTCCATCACTGTGTCCCAGAACACTCTACCAGGAACAGTGGTGTTCATCACTCATGCACATGACCTTGACAGTGGTGCCAACGGGAGGGTCCAGTACTACCTGAAAAGTAACAGGAATGGTTTATTTGTCGTCGACCCCAACCACGGGACAGTGACGTTAAACCAGAGTTTACAGGTGGATCATCAGCAGAGGTACAGCCTAGAAATCTTGGCTAAAGATGAAGGAGAGTTTTCCTTGAGCTCCACTCTGACTCTCACTGTCAATGTGGACCGCACGGCTGCTGAGGACAGCCTCGCCTTCGAGACTTTAGTCTACCAGGTGGAGATAGGCGAGGGATACCGTAAAGATTCCAGGGTCATCCAAGTGAGGGCGCACCGGACCCGGGGTGCTCACACATCAAACTCGGGCCTCACCTACTCCTTGGAGGCAGAAGTTGGGTTCCCTCCTGCTCCATTTCGCGTTCATCCAAAGACGGGATGGTTGTATCTTTCACACAACCTGGACTACGAGACAGAATCCAAGTATCGTTTTCGTGTGACGGCCGTAGCCAATGACGCCTCACTGGCGAACACCACAGTGACAGCCACAGTGATTGTGCTGGTTCTGGACATCAATGATAACGCTCCAGTGTTCAGCAGTGACGTCTACTTCTTCACTGTATCAGAGGGGTCGTCGCCTCAAGGCCTGGTGGGAACAGTGAAAGCCGTGGATAAGGACTCTGGGAAAAATGCTCAGCTGTCCTACATCCTGCTCTCGGATGGGAAGTTCTTCCGCATCAACTCTAAAACAGGTAAATGTTCACATCAGGGACATGTTGGGGTCATGTTGTGTTTCCCTGTTCAACCTCAAGTCACTCGTTCCTCTCTGCATCCATCCAGGTGAAATCATCAACTGGGTGGCGTTGGACCGGGAGCAGCACAGTCAACACAGCCTGAAGGTGATGGTTACAGACCAGGGTCACCCTCGTCTCAACGCCACTGCCACCGTTCAGATCCTGGTCACTGACGTCAATGATAACGCTCCGCAGTTTACACACCTGCCGACCAACAAGGAGCTCAACTTGCAGGTAGGAACAAGGCCTTTAGGAATCTTGTGGTTTTAGCACGTCCGTCCATCCATCCAGAAAATGTAGGGTTTTCATTTATGGTAACTCGTACCATATAATAAGAAAGAGCATGTGCACTTGTATATCTATCTTTAGACAGCATGAACTATAAGGGCAATAAGAGATTGTTATTTTTCATATTATTTCAAATCTTCAGTTTTATCGTCCTATTTCTAAAAGTACCAGTTATTATTTTGGCCACTTGAAAATATTGTGACAACCCTAACTCATATGACATCATTTTAAAAGCTGCACTTCAATGTGTTTGCATTTTAATGACTCATTCTGGGTATTTACAACAGTATGTTTTCATCAGATAAGGTCCAACATTTCTACTGTGTGAATATGTGGCAATAATGATATGAACAACTGGAAGATACACCTACACAGAGGCATAAAAGACACCCGGCTCAAATCTACAGCTGTAAATGTTTGAAGAGGTTTTTATGATCTACTGTATTTTTGCCCTTTTCTTGAACCTTCTCTTCTCTGCAGATTTGGGCCGATTTACCAACAGGATCCTTGGTGACAAACATGTTTGCCAAAGATTTCGACGCAGGAGAAAATGGAACAGTTACCTTCTCATTGGTCACAGGTGAGTTCCTGAGTGAGTGACGTTTTATTTACGGTACAGGACTCGTGTTTAAAGCTGTTTGTCATTGAGTTCCTTCTGTTTCCAGCTGGTTTTGAGGCTGATGATCTCACACACTTTGAGATTGACAGTAAAAGTGGAGACATCAGAACCACAGAGGGGTTCAGCCACAGCACAGAACCGTTCTACACCATTAAAGTAACGGCCGGGGACAGTGGAGCCCCGTCTCAGGAGGACACTGCTGTCATCCATGTACAGGTACAGTCTTTAATCTGCTCCATAATGAGATCTATGATTTTCATTTAAAATGAAAATTGTTGGATGTTAGATTCATACCCTAGACCCCTTCTCTCTATTGTTATTATTATTATTTTTGTTAGTATTACCTTTATTTGATTTGCAGTTTTTTGACTCATGAGACTTGATCTTTACTCTTTAAGGGAAAAAAAGAAACCCAGTCCAAACACTATAAATTGCAAACTCCCAAAACTTTCAACTTTAACCATCAAGAGCTTCATCAGAAACATTTAAAAACAACAATAACACATTTGCACACAAACTGTAGAATAGAATATATTTATATGTGATTAATATGACAGAGGCTTTTATATCTTTTATGACTTATTCATGTTTTTATTTAAAACTTGTTCAAAAAGGATTATTCTGTTTTATGAGCCATGTGATTCACATCATGTAATTCCTCCTCGGTGTTTTGCTCTGTGTGATACTGTGCGGATAAATGAGTGTGTGGAGGTGAAGGGGCGGCGAGAGAACCTTCACCTGCACCACTGAGGATCAATCAGCACAGGTGAGAGCTGTTAGCTGATTGATCCTCAGACGTTAAAAGGAGGCAGCAGAGCTGCCTCCAAAAGAACTCTGGGAGAACAAAGGGAGAACGCACTAGACTCGGGAGAGAGAAGGACACACGGGGGTGAAGCTGAAGGTCCAGCAAATAGTGCTGGACCTGTTAAGTTCCATGTTTTGTATGTTCAGTTTGACCTTAAATAAAAGATGCTAAACCCTCAATGGTTGAACTGGTCTGTCTCTGGCTGTCGTGAGGGGAACCCCGTGGCGTGGTCAAACGCCACACTGGCACCTGAACAGGGACCTCACACAGCCAGGGACTGGGTACAATCGTTGGGGAAGGAGACGGAGGAGATCCTGAGGCAGACGCAGAGGCAGATGGAGGAGCTCCTGAGGCAGACGGAGAGGATGAGGCTTGAGCGCCTCACCTGCGGCACCGAGCTGGAGAGGGCGGGGAGCGCTGGTCCCCGATCGGCGGTGAAGCCGATGGGTCCGGCTCCAGGGTCAGCGGGGAAGCTGACGCCTCCGGTTCCAGCGCTGAGGTCGGCGGGGAAGCCGAGACCTCCGGTTCCGGTGCCTCGGTCGGCGGTGAAGCCGACACCTCCCGGGCCGACTCCTCTTCCTGTTCCCGTGTCAGCGGAGATGCTGACGCCTCCGGTCCCGGTACCGAGGTCGGCGGGGAAGCCGACACCTCCCGGACCGACTCCTCTTCCTGTTCCCGTGTCAGCGGAGAAGCTGACGCCTCCGGTTCCAGCGCTGAGGTCGGCGGGGAAGCCGAGACCTCCGGTTCCGGTGCCTCGGTCGGCGGTGAAGCCGACACCTCCCGGGCCGACTCCTCTTCCTGTTCCCGTGTCAGCGGAGAAGCTGACGCCTCCGGTCCCGGTGCCGAGGTCGGCGGGGAAGCCGACACCTCCGGGTCCTGCTCCTCTTCCTGCGCCGAGGTCAGCGGAGAAGCTGACGCCTCCGGTCCCGGTGCCGAGGTCGGCGGGGTCTCCCGTGCGGCGGCGCCCACCTGCTGAGGGGTCCAAGGTGCCCGTGCGGCGGCGCCCACCTGCTCCGGGGGCCAAGGTGCCCGTGCGGCGGCGCCCACCTGCTCCGGGGGCCAAGGTGCCCGTGCGGCGGCGCCCACCTGCTCCGGGGGCCAAGGTGCCCGTGCGGCGGCGCCCACCTGCTCCGGGGTCCAAGGTGCCCGTGCGGCGGCGCCCACCTGCTCCGGGGTCCAAGGTGCCCTTGCGGCGGCGCCCACCTGCTCCGGGGTCCAAGGTGCCCGTGCGGCGGCGCCCACCTTCCAGGCCGCCTGAGGGATGCCGCGTCCCGCGACGCCCACCTGCTCGACCCCCGGAGCGCCTCAGTCGGTGGGCTGGGTTCCTCCCCTGGCCGGATGGGAGGGGGGGGAGTAGTTCAGGCCGGATAGCTCCCGGGCCTGAATTTGACGGTGGGGGTATGTGGAGGTGAAGGGGCGGCGAGAGAACCTTCACCTGCACCACTGAGGATCAATCAGCACAGGTGAGAGCTGTTAGCTGATTGATCCTCAGACGTTAAAAGGAGGCAGCAGAGCTGCCTCCAAAAGAACTCTGGGAGAACAAAGGGAGAACGCACTAGACTCGGGAGAGAGAAGGACACACGGGGGTGAAGCTGAAGGTCCAGCAAATAGTGCTGGACCTGTTAAGTTCCATGTTTTGTATGTTCAGTTTGACCTTAAATAAAAGATGCTAAACCCTCAATGGTTGAACTGGTCTGTCTCTGGCTGTCGTGAGGGGAACCCCGTGGCGTGGTCAAACGCCACAGAGTGATATTTGAATGTATGTGTTTCTCCTGCAGGTTCACGGGTTAGAGGCTCTCTATGGACACACCAATCACCAAATCATCAGGCGCTTCACGGTGAGAGAGGACGCAGAGCTGGCGACTGTCATCGGCTCCGCCAGTGTTTCAGACAAAGGGAAGTTCCATTATTCCATCTCTGAGGGTGATGGGAGCGTCCATTTTGGCATCGACGGCTCCTCTGGTGACATATACGTCAACCAGCCGCTGAACTACGAGTCTGCCATGCAGTACCTCCTCATGGTTCGAGCTGAAGACGTTGGATTGGCTTCTGGAGCAAACGTGTCTGTGCTGGTCAGCGTGATGGTGGAGGACGTAAACGACCACACACCCTGGTTCCCTGATAAACTGGTGACGTTCGGTCTGAGGGAGGACGCCACAGTCGGATCACTGGCGTTTGCTTTCCACGCCAGAGACGCAGACGGGACCTTCCCTAACAGTGCCCTCCGCTACACTCTGACTTTTGACCCTGGTTCGTCGTCACGCCTGCCCTTTCAGATCAACCCTCTCACAGGAAGCCTGACGGTGGCTGCACCTTTAGACAGGGAGACCACCCCCAGCTTTGCCTTCACCGTTACAGCCACCGACCAGGCAAAGGGGAGGGAGGAGCGTAAACAGACGTCAGTGACGGCTCAGGTCTTCCTGCTCGACGTCAACGACAACAGACCAGTGTTTGTGTCTGTGGACACAGCTCAGGTGATGGAGGACGCAGAGGTGGGGAGTCTGCTGCATCACTTTGTGGCCATCGATGGAGATAAAGGGGAAAATGGACTCGTCTCCTACGTGATCATAGCTGGAAACACTAATGGATTCTTCACACTAGAGGAGAAAACAGGTATTTTTTATAATTTGACTTCTTTTAACTCCAGGTTGATTATGTTAATTAGTTATTAGGTCTGGCTGATGTTTAAATCTCTTTAAATATGAAGTTTTTTCTTTTTTTAAACAGCAATAATCAATGTTAAAATGCACTGTTTGGTCAAGATTAAGAAACCATTGCCCCTTATGCTGTTTTAAAAAGTGCTTTATATATTTATACAGTTTATTATTATTTTATAAGTCCATCTTCTTCTACCGCCTCCAGGTCTTTTGTTTCTCTCAGCTCCTCTCGACTATGAGACGCAGCGTCTCCACCACCTGACCGTCCGTGCCGTGGACCACGGCCTTCCACCGCTTTCTTCCACCCAGACCCTGACAGTGGAGGTAGGGGACGTGAACGACCAGCCGCCCGTCTTCAGTCAGAGCGTCTACAACGCCAGTGTGGCGGAGAACAGAGACCCCGGAGAACCAGTGGTCAGGGTGTCGGCCACAGACAAAGACTCAGGTAACAGCAAGAGTGGTGCAAACAGTTCCCTGAAATTCAATCAAGCCGCACTAAAACACAAACACTCATAGAAATCAGTCACTAAATATGCTTAATTTTTTATTTTTTGTCAAGATCCATGAATTATGGATTATGAAACAAACATAAACTACCATTTACTTTTTAGGTGTTAATGGAAAAGATGAAGTGCAGTTTGTATATTGTAGCATTCACCCTGAAATCCTGTGGCAGTGTGTGTTCAGTGTCCCTAGATGGCAGCACCAGCATATGTCTGTAAACCCGTAGACTCATTATACACATATGCAGTTTTTTTTCTGCAGCTCTTACACATTTTAAATATTATACCAGATTTAAAAAAAAAAATACTTGGTTAATTAAATGTTGAAAAGAGAAAATAACTTTTCCTCAGTAAAAGCAGCAGCACAACAGTCCCCTTCTATTATATCTAAATCTCAGCACCACATGACAAAACAGAGCGCCCCGCCATGTTTGTGTTAACCTCCAGCGCTGCAGTGAATCAAGGTTATCATCTGTTTTGTTTCACTCCATTAGAAGTTTAATTCAAACCAAACCTCTGCCCCTTTTCTCAGGAGCTCCTTTTGAGTGCGTGTGTTTTCTTCACGAGCTACTTTCACTGTACATCCCAGCAAATCTCATTCATCTGACCCCCAATCACATTCACAAATCTGCACATCGGGCCTGTTTATTTTAACACGTTGGGCCTCCGAAATCCCATTTCATCTTGTCGTGTTGACAGTACGACTCCTTTTAGATGCCGTGGGGTTGTGATGATGGAGGGTCGTATCCCTGCAGGAGGGGGTGTCGACGTGAGTGAACATTCTTGGGGGTGAGAATTGTCCAAGAACAGCAAGCACAGGGCTCCTCTGGGAGAATTGAAAGGTCCCGTCTCATGATGATTTCCATAATCCAAGCCATCTGTGCCAAGAGGCGTCGTGTTTTCATCCGTCTCCTCGAATTGCCCGCTCTGGCAGCTCAGCCCGCTCACCCACCGCTCTTATTTGATTATCAACCCCCCCCCCCAAAAGAAGATGACCATTGTTTCGTGCCTCTGTCTCCAGTTACCATGTGTTGGAGTCAGTCAGAGGAGATGTGCAATATCAGCGAGTGTGACAGCTAACCTCTGTCTTACACCAAGTTCCACTAAGTCGAGCAAATGTTCAAACGTTTAGACGGATTTCAGTTCTTTAAAAATGGTTGTTCATTCTTTGGGGTCAGAAGGAAACAGGCAGTTTCGTTATTTGTAGAGGGATTTTTTATTTTCACTATCACAGCAGACATTTGTAAGACACAGTACCACTACAGTACAGCAGTTACACATACAACACTTTTGTGTTAATCAACTTTTTACCTCCACCAGGGAGCTTTCACCCGTTTGTGTGTTTGTCAGCATGATTTGGCACAAACTGCGTGACAGATTTCCACCAAACAAGAACCCAATAACTTCAGTAAATCATTAAATCACTCTCTTTAACATTGGCATGCATATGATATAGTGATACTCAAGACATTATATTTGTAATTGTACCTTCAAAGTTATTTAAAAAATGCAACCCACTTCTTCAGGTACAAAAGCTCTTGGCATCTGTAAGCGTTCACTCAACGCACTTTTTTAAAAACTTATTAAAACTGCTTTTCTCTGGGAGTCTATCACTAATGGTAAACCTGACATACAGCAACAACCAGTATTAGTTTAGTCTCATTATATTTTCCTTAACCTCCAGAAACATTTGGAAGAGTGCATACCGCCGCCAAGGCCCAACACTCCTGCACCAAATTGCACACACTCATCATCATCATCATTTTCCTAAACATGCCAGATTTATTTTCATCAAGATCGACAAATGTTTCCCTAATTTGTAAAAAAAATCTCCCAATTTTAAAGAAAGCAAAAAAGAATTCCTGGTCTTTGTGAGGATTCAAACCTGAAGATTCATTCAGCAGTTTTTGCAAAATCCAGCTGATAAATAAACAAATGCACAAAACATTTATCCAACGAGACACTTACAGGTTTCATAGGGACTAAACACATTTTTCTGAAACACAGACTAAGAGCTTTCAAATGGTCTCATATCCATGAAAGCTGCATCTGTTCATTGCCCAAGTAAAGAGAGGAACAGGCCTACGTTTCATTCTCTTGTGCTCCTGACAGTTTATCTGAAGATCATCTGAAACTGAGATGACGTAAAACACTCATATTGTTGTGCAGCAGCAGCAGCTAAACTAAACTAAACTAAACCATGGTAACCTTTTCTTTCCATTGGTTGATGTGTGGCTTCAGGAGGAGCGTTAGAGAAGCATGAGAGCAGCAGGGCTCAGATAGAGGTCAGCTCTGTCAGCTTTTAAAGGTGACACATTACGCTGTGTGATTTCTACGCCCTGGTCCTGTTTTCAATTTGACCATCAGATAAGGTTTTTGTCGGGGGGGGGGGGGGTTCAGAAACATGAACCCTGCTGATGAGGTGCTAAACTGAACCTTTGGACAGCAGCTAATGTAAAGATTCAAAGAAGAAGAAAAACATTCCTTATTGGTTCTAATTAAAAACATGCAAACATTATTTAAGAATATCATGAACTTGTTTTGGTCAGGAAACCCCTCCCTCCTCATGCATGTCTGCATATATACATGTATTGTTTATTAAGGATATCTAGAAAATATCTGGTTGTTGTTTCATCACATAAAATATATAGAATTCCATCTTTAGAAATATGTAATTAAAAAAACACTGCATTTAAAACCAGACAGAGGTGAAAATCAAACCTTACAGACGAGCTGGATGACAGTCACATATAATGGTGCCTTAAGTTTCCACTTCTCCTTGCGTTCTTTGAAATCAGTTTTTGTTTCGTACAAGTTTTAATTCGACCTTCTGGTTCCGTCCCTCAGAGGAGAACGCTGTGGTGTGGTACAGTCTGTTGCCGGGTCCAGGCTACGAGCTGTTCAGCATCAACCCTTACACCGGCCTCATCACCACCACCTCGTACCTGGACAGAGAGCAGCAGCAGCATTATACTCTCAGGGGTGAGACACACGAACAAACACACGCACAATTAAGTTAGATCACATTGAAGGACTCACCTGACGTCCTCTTTCTCACTACAGTTTCATAATGAACCAAAAATGCTAAAATATTTTCACTCTTCTCAGTGTTTTGCATATTTGGATTTATTTGTGGCCACCACCACAATATCAGCATTTACGGCTGAGTATTGATTCTTTCTTGTCTTTTTTTAAAGCACTTACACAGATTGATTGGCTCACGTCCTGCTGGCTCCACTCTCTCTTTTTATAATTCTTCTTCTCACAACACACACAACGACATAGTCTGTCACACTTGCTAAAGACAATATCATGTGGTCTTTGAAAACAGAAATGACGCACATGTCGACGTACGTTGACCAAGAGGCAGGATGCACCCTGGACAGCTAACCAGCCGACACACAGAGATTTAAAACCACTCAAACATCACATTTCACACCAACAGGCGATTTATTGTCTCCGATTAACGTCACCTCCATGTCTCTGGACTGTGGGAGGAAGCTGGAGTACAGACACAGGGAGAAAATTCAAACTCCACACAGAAAGGCCCTGGTTGGCATCGGGTTCGAACCCCCGAACCCCAGGCGCTAACCTGTAAAAATACAGAATATAAAATAAAATGAAGCAAAGTTGTCGTCTTCAGTCTTCATCAAACAGACCTTCTGGGTTTCTGATTCTCTTGCTGCGCTTCACAGCCAAACTAATATCTGCCTGCTGTTATTCAGCAGATTGATTTACGATATGGAAACAGTAGAGTTTCAGCAGGATGGTGTTATATCTAACCTCCACTGACTGCACCGCTGCACCCTGAGTCCGCTCAAGTGTTTGCTTTCACTCTCTCGTGGGCATTCACAGTAATTACATTCAAGCCATTCAGCAGTGTTTAGTGACGAACTGCTTTCAGATGTTTTATCACAATGTTTTTACAGTCGGCAGCGCGATGATCAATTAAATTTAATAAGAAGATGAAATAACAGGAAAGCCTGGACGACGTAAAGTTGTTACCAGAATCACACAGGGCTTATTGGGAAACACAGAAATATGTGGGGACAATTTTCTCTGGCGGCAGATGAATGCTGAGTTCTTTTCAGTATTAAAGCTGTCGCAGAATATTTCATGTTGGCAGGTTTTTCTTTTTCATATAAATCTTTACAGCTTTGAAAAGTCTAATCTGACTTTAATAATACGGAGTTGAGTTATCCTGGAAGACACTGAGTGTATGTGTGAATTCTTCTCCTCAGTTCAAGCTCGCGACAGCAGCGCGCGGCCTCTGACGGGCACGGCCACGGTGCTGTGCTCGGTGCTGGACGACAACGACAACCCTCCAGATTTCATGCACTCGTCCTTCCAGATCAGCCTGCCAGAAAACCTGTCCCCTGGGATCATCCACACCGCTCAGGCCTCTGATCCCGACAACGGAGAAAATGGAACTATACACTACTCCATACAAGGTAAGGAACACAGGTAATTGTTCTTTACGACGGCGAAAGAAACAAACTTAATTGGGTGAGAAAATGAAGGGAAATCGTGAAATGAACACCAAAACTCTCCATTGGAATCATCCATTCTTGACTAGTCTCTGTCTAGACTTTATGGATCACTGCTTAATATCTATCAACTGATTCAATATCACTGTGTCTGTGATCCTCTTTAGGTGACGACTACAGAGGTCGCTTCACCATCAACAGTTACACAGGTGTTGTCAGCACCACGCAGGTCCTCGACCGCGAGGAAAAGCAGAACTACACACTCAACATACAGGCCCGTGACTATGGCCCCACCCCTCTCAGCTCCTCCACCCAACTCCAGCTGTTGCTGCTGGACCAGAACGACAACATCCCGTCGTTCAGACGCAAGAGTTACCACGCCTCCGTCAGCGAGGGTCTACCTGTCGGAGCTGAGGTCCTGCGAGTCAGCGCCTTTGACCCTGATGAGGGGTCCAACGGGGACATCACCTACTCTCTGACAGAGGACAGCAGCCAGGGGGCGTTCTCTGTGGACGCTTCCTCAGGAGTGATCCTCACCACCAGGGCTCTGGACCGAGAGAGCAGGGCTCAGTACACCCTCCGAGCCGTGGCCACGGACGGCTGCACTCAGGGACCTCTGAGCTCCATGGTGTCCGTGACCATTCAGGTGGAGGACGTGAACGACAACGTGCCGGTCTGTGACCAGAATCCCGTCAATGCCTGGATCTCCATGAGGACTCTCCCAAACCAGATAGTTACCACGGTTACTGCCAGAGACGATGACCAGGGTGAGAACGGGACGATACAGTTCACGTTGTCTGATGAAGAAAACCTGTTCGACATCAACGCTGAGTCCGGAGAGATTTCACTGCGGAGACGAGTGAGGGCCGGTTTCTCGGGGCGGAAGCTGCAGGTTGAGGTTTCAGACCGAGGACGACCCGCTCTCACCTCCACCTGCCTGGTCTTCATCCACCTGAAGGGAGAACATGAAGGACTGCAGTTCACAAACAAAGTGTACAACAGCACTGTGAAGGAGAACAGTAGAGCTGGTAGGTTTTTTACCTCCGTTATTCCTTCTATTTCCAATCGATACCAAAAACGTCAATGACCTTTCCACTCTCTCTTCATCAAGGCACTTGGATTGCCAAAGTGGAGGCCAGCGACCAAACCAACAGCAGACAAAGGATCACCTACACCATATTCAGTGGAAATGAGAATCACATTTTCTCCATAAACCGTCACACAGGTAAGAAACATGTGGAATATGGCAAAGAAATGTGCTTTTCCTTGTTTTTCTTGTTGTGCATCCAGAATTCTGTTTGCAGCATAATTAGCAGATTGCATTATTCATGTGTTTTTGCAGGAATGTCCTGCTTTTACTATTCAAGTTATGCAAATAGTGCAAACTCTCGTTAACTCATCCATTTTATTTTTTCCACAAAAGTTTCCAGAGAACCAACAGGAACATTTCAGTGTCTTATTTTCCATCTCTCTCTCTTCAAAAATGTCCTTTCAACTTATCAGGTCGATCTTGTTGTTTATATACAAGAATTTCCTAAATAATTATGATTGGTGCCTTCCTGATTTTGTTATTTTCAGGCTAAAACTTTATTTTGGATGCATGTTTTGACACAGACATTTAAATACAAAATGTCCGACCAACACAGGGCTGAATTTTAGGGTTACCACAAAGTCTTCACCCTGAAGTGCTTCTGTCAAAACATTTTTATGGATAAAAAGTTAGGTTTTCTTCTCCACTGCTTTTCCCTCATTTTTCTGTTATCTGGTAAAAAGATGACAGAGGTATAACAACATGATGTATTTGAAAAGAAGCTTCCCACTTTGGCCCTGACCTATATGTTGTTCTCTGGGGTTTCCCTCCCTCTGGTGCAGGGGAGATCCGGCTGCAGAAAGACAACTCTCTGGACTTTGAGGCGGGCCCTGAGATCCAGCTGGTGGTGCTGGCTGACAACGGGCTGCAGATGGCTCACAGCAGGGTCTCCATCACCCTGCTGGACATCAACGACAACGCACCTCTGTTTGAACACAGCAGCTACAGGACCGCTGTGTGGGAGGGGCAAGTGCACAACACCTACATCATGCAGGTATAACCTCAGTATAAAAGCCCCCTTCATCAACAACATCCAGGACATCATATATTTAATTGCTCTGATCTGATATATTCTTATTCGACAGGTGTTTGCATCTGATGCTGACAGCGGAGTGAACGGGCAGATTGAATACTCCATCGTGTCTGGAAACCACAACGAAGCATTCATCTTGGACTCTGTGCGAGGGATCCTTGCTACCAATGTTGTACTGGACCGCGAGATCACTCCGTCATACAAGTACGTTGAAATCACACATTAAATAGTATGAAGTGATCTTTTAAAGCATGTTTGACATTAAAGAATGACTTCTGTCAATTTAGTCATGGTTTTAGTTACAAAGCAGATAACATGCTACTGGGATTAGATTATTCTAAATGTCTAAACTTCTAAATTTAAACCTCGGGATGATTTTAAATCAAATAAATAAAAATATTTTTTGGTTTATTTTAGGGGGTGCAGTGTGTTTCTCTCAGACCAGTTTCACAAGTTTACTAACCCTATACTTAGAAGCAGATCACAAGTCATAGCAGAATAATGTTTTAAGAATCAGAAAAAGTCTTATGAGGCTCTCATAGGCAACTATTAGTTATAGTTAATTTGCCTAAATATGTAAATATGTCTAAATAAGCAAATAGACATTTTTTGATCTTGAGCATCCTAAGTTTCAGTTTCATAATGACTGTGCACACTCAAACTGTCACATTTTCTGAGAAGGTAAAATCCAACGAATCAGATGTTCTCTTGCGTCATTCTTGCTTTTTAAAACATATTCACTATTCAGAAGAAATACAATTTGAATCAGTGGTTTCAGAACGTAGTTAAAAGATTTCCCAAAGAAAACAACTGTAATTGTTATCATAAATAATACGACTTGGTATAATTTCGTTTTATAAATCCATACACAATCAGTGCAATCATTTGTTTACTCCCTTTATCTTGCAGGCTGGTTCTGCAGGCAGCAGACAGGGGGAACCCTCCACTCAGCAGCACCACCACCATCAGGGTCCAAGTGGTGGACGTCAACGACAACAGCCCCGCCATTCCCCCCATGGAGCCTGTGCTTATAGCAGAGAGTAAGACCAAACCTCACAGCCCTTCCCCCTCAATGGTTTTAATAATACATGTTCATTATGTACGATGTTCTTGACATTTTTTGTTTGTTTCTAGATCTGCCGGCAGGTTACATGGTCACCCAGGTGACGGCGAACGACGTGGACCTGAGCTCAACTATCACCTACAGCTTTACAGACAACAGAAGCACCAGCAGTCCCTTTGCAATCGACCGATACACGGGCGTGATCACTCTGACTCGAGCACTGGACCATGAGGAACGGACCGAGTACACACTGACGGTTTGGGCATCTGACACCATCCACCAGACCACAGGGGAGGTCACAGTTCAAGTGCTTGACGTCAATGACAATGCTCCAGTCTTCACCCAGGTCTCCTACCAGGTACAGAGGGTTTATTCATCAATAAAAAGTAGGGGACACAGACACTGACTGGTCGGGGGCATCAAGCCACAAATAAAATGATATTAAATGATAAAATGACACAAGAAACATATCATAACCTTTGGATTTCCAGATTGTCCATCCTTGAAAGCGGAATTTTTTTAATATCTCATGAATTTTAGATGGCAGAAGCTGTGAACCTTGATCGAAAACTGACATCTACTGCAGACTTAAATGCTTATTAGAAAGTGAAAAAGTTATTAAATTGGTATTTACTGTCTCCATTAAATTGGTGAACTCACTACAGACAATTTTAGAAGAGTACGATGAAAAACAAGCAGCAGAGGTTGAGATACCTCGACTTTTAATCACTAGACATAGAAGGAAAAAAACTCTTCATCATAAGTTAATTAATTAATGGACTTCCAGATACTTTGCAGTTCTGTTTCTGAGGATAAATGAGTAGCAGTCCATTAGTCTTCCTAATACTTTAGATTTAAGACAAGTTATATACCAGATCTTTTAAAGACAAGCAACCCAAAAGTTGTTTTTACAAATTAGAATTTATAAATCATTAATGGATCATTATCCATTAAGAACGCATCTGTTACAATTACAAAACATTAAGACACCGAAATTCATCACGATCAAGCTGCAAATGTGAATCATTACTTCTATTTTCTCTTTAAGGTGGAGATGTCGGAGTTGGTCTCCACAGACACGTTAATTATGTCGGTGTCGGCCATAGACAGAGACTCTGGACTCAATGGCGAGATCACCTACAGACTGCTTTCCTCGCCCTTACAGGGCTTTTACATCCAGGCAGACAATGGTAAGAATGTCCAAACTTCCAGTAGATAAACCCTCCATAAGCTCTGATATGAATTCCACTGATAGCAAATAGTAAATAGATGGACAACATACACAGGAAAGTTTTTCTGTCAAAGATATTACTTCAGTCTTTACAAATTTCCTGACTCAGGACTGTCAGCTGGTCTGATTTTCATATTCACTCTTCTTATTCTCTCTGTGAAAAGCAGTTTTTGGCAAAGTTGAAGTGTCCTGCATCAAATAAATTGGCACTGGGAAAGTCTTTGCCTTGTCATGAGCAGCTCTGCATACACAGTACAGAATCTGAGGTTACCAGGAGAATTCACTCTGCCAGTAGCAGTGTATGGCTCCACGTTTATATTTTTAAATCTAGGATAAAGTGCTTTAAGCGAGTCATGCCTGTCCTATTATCTGGCTTTGAAAAATCCCCAAAGCAAAGAAAGAAGATAAGTCCCACAGAACTGAACCCAAACAAGCAACCGGCCAGTCTTTTACACTTATGAGAGATTTCTGGACCTCTACCACGTTTGAGCCTCAAGGTTTAATATCAGAGAAATGTACTGTTTTGCGGTGAAAAACACTAATGGACAGTGAAGTTTGTATCCATGTTGACCAAGGCTCTCAAAGTAGTATCCAAAAATGTCATATGGTGCTTTTTGTAGTGCCGTGACTTTCAGTTTGACAAATAACAAATGGTGCTGCCGCTTTAGAGCAAAGCCTCAGAATTAATAAAGTCATCCTGTAGAGAAGTTCAAGTGGCAATAATGAAGTGGAAAAATAAATTGGATGGACAAACACTTCATTTTCATCCAAGAAGGATTTCTCTTTTAGCCTGCACATGGAATTCATTTAATTTTACTCAGGAAATGAAGTTGTGTTGTGGTGTCAAATGAGAAGGGCAATTTTGATTTAATTTTCAATATATTTTCATACAAGCAGATGTGTTTTATGGTTGTTATTCTGGAGAGAAAAAAATCCAGGAACAATCTGTATATTTGTTAAACCATCCGTTAAGTCAATTCCAATGAGTTTAAGACTTTTACGTCGCTGAGCCCAGTTATTTGCTAAAGTCCGTCTACCATTGAAGCAGAAACTAATATCCGGTTAAAGGGGTTATATATTTTAGTAATTGATCATTGAGGTATCACGTTACAAAGTTATTATGGCCAACTATGGCCAACGGAGCATTAATAAAGAATTAGTATTTACATACATCTGCCTCGACCAACTGACCAAAAATGTATCATACTTATCTCTGTAAATTGCATATGTTTAATGTGAGAACAGAAAACTCAACAGCAACATTAATGAAAGGGGTCTATGGGGCTTTTATTAGCAACGAGTCAATCGGTTCTTCAGTACAACAGTCATTGGATCCATTTCTCATATAAAAAAATATCAAAATGAACTAAAGATACTTACAGCTGAATACATTTATGTCTTCCAGGTTCAGTTTTCACCAACAAGCCCCTAAAGGCCATAACTAACAGCAACCTGATCCACCTTCTGGTTGAGGCAAGAGATGGAGGCGATCCAATCCGCTCCACTGTCACCTCCCTAGACATTCTGATTCTGGATACCAACGACCATGCACCATTGTTCCACCAGGACATCTATACCCTCACTGTCCCAGAGGACACCCACACAGACACCACCCTCCTGACGCTGTCTGCAGAGGACCAAGACTGGAGCCCCGAAAATACACATTTGGACTATACCATCATCAGGGGGAATGAGGAGCAGCGATTCTGCCTGGAAGTAAAAATGATTCAAGTGGAAAATCAGATGAAAAATCTGGGAAAGCTTGTTTTATGTAACCCTTTAGACCGTGAGACCACTGAGAGCTACGCACTAACCGTCAGTGTGTCTGACAGAGGAAATCCTCCACTGAACAGCTCTGCCGTTATTATGGTGACTGTGACGGACTGCAATGACAATGCACCTGTCTTTTCAAGCCTCGAGTACCATGCACAAGTGAGTGAGATCAGCCAAGTCGGTACTAAACTGGTGCAGGTCAGTGCTCAAGATCTAGACCTGGGAACCAATGGCCTATTGCGGTATGACATTATCTCTGGGAACAGCAAAGGTCACCTCAAGCTTGACCCTCATTCTGGCCTTTTAGTTGTCAACCAATCTCTTGACTATGAGGAAGACTCAAAATACACCCTCACTATTAGAGCATCTGACGGTGGCGACTCATCCGAAGAACGTAACATTGCTTTTGCAGTCATCTTCATCACAGTGCTGGATGAAAATGACAACACTCCATACTTCATGTTCCCTACCATTAACTGTTCAGTGTTGGAGAACCTCCCAGCATTTACACACACCTGTTCGGTCCTTGCAGTTGACAATGACTTGGGCCACTATGGCCAGCTCACCTACTCAATATTATCTTCTTGCTTCATGGACTATGGCAGCGGCAGCCCTGACAGGAAGGAGGCCTTTGCTATTGACCCCCTCACAGGAAACATTCACACCAGACAGACCTTTGACTTTGAACGCGAGAGTGAGTATTGCTTTATAGTGGAGGCCAGGGATAAAGGCGACAAGGCAGCTACAGTGAGAGTGCAGGTGACCATCAACGGAGTGGATGAGTTCAGTCCTGTCTTTACCCAGAAGCAGTACCACTTCCTACTGCCAGAAAATGTCCAACATGGAGAGACAGTCGGTTACGTGATGGCGATGGACCATGATGGAGGGGTGGATGGGATGGTGGAGTACTCCCTGGTGAATTCCTCACCATTTTTCTCAATAAACAAAACAATTGGTGGGATCTTTGTGTCGGGTCCTGTATTTCGCAGAAGAGGTCATGCCAGTGAGGATATGGCGGAGCTCGTTGTATCTGCAAGTAGTCCCAGATTGGGCTCCAAGTCTACCACCTGCCTGGTTTTTGTCAATATCTCCAGCTCAGCAGAGGCACTAACCGGGGTTCCCCTTGATGCACACATGCTCAGTCTGAGTGTGTCATTAATCACTTTCCTCCTTGTTCTTGTCATTTTTGTTGGCATGGTTCTTCGGTACAAGATTAAAGAAACTGCAATCAAAAAGACTGCTGCTATTGCTGCAAACTTGAACCAATGTACAGGCTCATTCAGCAGATCCAACAGCCAAAGTATAATCTCTCTTCAAGAGATTAAACGGCCCAGTATTGTGGTGACTAAGAGCGACGTATCAAGCCCATACAATCAGTCTGACTCGAGCGGTCGTGGATCAGCAGAAGGTGAGACGGCTGAAGACCAGGAGATCAAATGGATTAATGAATACCCCTGTCGTAAAAGAGATGAACCTGTGAAAGGCATGGAGATCCCAGACTCTGCCTTACCTGGAGACAATATCTCCTGCCACTCGATCGATGTAGGACCAGAACATATTTTAACAATGAATAAATGTTTTGTCTCAGGATTAGCCAGCACAGAAAGCCTCCACCACTTCAAAGAAGAGGGAGGAGGTGAGGCGCTGCTGCCTGCAATACTTAGGGTGAGGGATTTGGAGGAGAACATGGGGACTAAAGGATACGCTCCCCTCTCTGAAGCCACTTGCTTAGCAGATTCTTTCTCTTCACTGGTGGGCCTAGAGGAGCAGCTGCAGGGCAGCTACAGCTGGGACTACCTACTGGACTGGGAACCTAGCTTCCAGACACTGGCGTCCGTCTTCACTGATATCGGTATGCTCCCTGATGAGGAGCTTCAGGGTGGTCGAGAGGACTTTGCAGCAGAATCAAGCTGTCTCATGTACCCACCACCTTTAATAACAGGGGTGGCTCAGCCTGGCATCAGGACTGTACCTCCACGGAAGCTGGGTCGTGTGCCAAGCCTGAGCAGGAGGTCCTCATGCCGCAGATATGCATATTCCCCCTTAGCCAGGAACACTGGACTTACACCTTCAGCCATGACACCGACTTTCTCTCCATCACTGTCGTCTCTCACCATGAGGACCCCCAGTGCCTCACCAGTTGTCTCTGATACTGGGGTGGGGGGTATCAGACTTGATTCAGGGCCCCTCACTGCAAGCCTATTGGAGGCAGAAATACAGGTGTAGACAGGAGCTTCCTTCACTATCTGAAGGTGTGTTCCTTAGTATTTTGGGGGGATTTCAAGGGAAACTGCACAGTTTAGTATTAATTTATGTTTATTGATTTTTATTGAACAGTCTTGTTCAGGGTAAAATGACCTATTCCAATAATTGTCCCAGTTTATCAGTGGGATTAGACTTAAAGGGGTGATACCAGAAAGAACTTTCATAAGAAGGTAATATAGGCATTCAATAACTGATTGTGGTTGATTTTATAACTTGCTTCTGTAATAAAACTAATATCTGGAACATGGCCTTGCATTATATTTATAATGCAGCACTTAGACTAAGAGCAGATGTTCGAGTCGGCAATTCATTATTGAATGTTTTACGGTAAACATGTCTATATGCACAGAAAATGAAACACTTTGTTTTTGCAGTTGGTGGCAGCCTTTAAATTGATTTAACTTTAATAACCAAAGAAAGGAAGCATTGTTCTGTGGTCTATCTTCCTGGAATAATAAAGAAAACAGCATTTTAAAATCTGGCCGACATTTTATTTTATTCTGCCAATAAAATCCCATGATGAACAGAACTTATTTTATTCCTTCAATTCTTAATTTCAGTATTTATTGTCCAGCTAAAAAAGACAAAAACTTAAAAATGATTCTTTACCAATACAATTTTCTATTACTAATTCAAAGCATGGGATTATATTGTCCTGGTGTCACAGGTCAGCATGATGACACATTTTCATTTGCAGTTCCATTCTTTCTTTTTTACTTCTTGTCATCATGGACACAAATGTTCTCTGTTGTCTTTAAGTGTGATAACTGTAGTTTATAGACACTGCGTCAATAAACAGCACTTTGTGTACAATATCCAGGAAAATGTATGAGTTGTAATTTTAATAAATTTCCAATCCATTTTTAATAAAGAAACCTTTTTCTGTATGTTCTCAGGTTCCGAATTTTTTAAGTGTGATATGATAATGAGCTTGTTAATTTTGTTTAGACAGGATATCTTAATAGGAGACAAAATAAAAATAAAACATTACTTTTCTGTCGAAGACAATAAGACAACAAGGTAAATAGCATAAAAATAAGAATCTTTGGAAACGTCATGATTGGCAGCTGAGACTGACCCACGTTTGGTAAAACTTGTGTTCAAGCGTAACCTTGATACTAATATTTCACTTTTATAGTAAAGTAAGTTCACGTTGCTTAGTTTGGCTTTAGAAAAAAGATGATTCTGATGAGCTGTCTCCTAAAATCGGTTTGGTCATGGAATCAATTTTCACAATTCTTCAATGTTGTCACAAAGCAATGCCACATGGAAGAAAATTTCAGGATTTAAACCCCGTCGATGACTCAAAATCTCTGCCTCGGAGTTGGAGCCCACATCTTCAGTGATTCAAATATGAAATAGGAATGAATTAAGTGAAACAAAATGGGAATTCAGCATGGCTATCAGGATACCAGTGTTCGTCAACAGATTCATATGTTTTTAACAACCCAAACCTCTTCTGCTCATAGATGAATCATAAAACAACTCATTATCCAGCATCGTTGCGTGGTTTGTCTTCTGTTATTTACTGTAAGAAGAGGCTTGTGGAGACTTCACATTTTCCTTTTGCCCTCTGGAACAGTGACCTGAACATCTAAGAATTTTGCTTCTCCGAAAACAGTAAAGAAACACAAAGTGATTCAACATGGCTCCACTTGGTCTGCTGTTAATCCAAATGTGCTGCCCTCGGGGAACATGTAAGCTGAGGAAGCTGAGGAGCTAAAATCTTTATCAGATAGTTTCATGAAAAATAATAAACACCCAGGCCCTGAACCGTACCAGCCAAGTGTGCCCTGCATGTAGTCACTGATAGGTGCGTAATTATTTATTGACTCAGCTCAGTGTCTCCTCTGCACCTAAGTGGGCTTCGAAAGGCTCCACGCTCTGCTGTGTTTGTGATTTCAGCAGGTCCTTGGCCTCGGGATCACGGCGTTGGAAGAGATCTCAGGCCGTATCAGGTGATCTGACCAAACAAGCTTCCGTGTCTCTGTGCACAGCTCAACCGCCCTCACAATTCCTTTCAAGAGCTGCTCTGTGGATCTTTATCAAATGCTTCCTGTCACTCAATCAGGCAACTGAATTTGCCAAGAAAGGTCAGGCGCTCTCAAGTACAAAAAGATTCTCTGGCATTTACTCAAAGACAAAGAGGTTTTTGGATTGAATTCTGTGTTCAATACATGGTTTAGATTATTCACTATAAGGCAGACAACCGAAGTCTGGCAACATTAACATGATATGAGATCCAGGAGCAAATAAGCTGCTGGGTCCCCTCCCTTCATTCCACCTGCACTCATGCACAGTATTCTTGTGTTAATAGTACATAAACCCTATAGTTTGCTGTATGGTCATTTGATTTGATTACAAACGAATCAAATAATATGCAACATGTAAATACAAAAAGGGGGTGCATACCTCCGTCAAGGCTCACATCCAATCTGGCCACATAAGAGAAAGTAAGAAAAGATTCATGGATCCGTGCAGAAATGAATTTGGCTCTTCCGTGGGTCATGCCCTATCCCACCACAAAATTTCATTGAAATCAGTTGAGTGGTTTTGGCGTAATCCCACAAACAAACTGACAAACAAACACCACTGGAGGCTACCCAGAGAGTGCATTCCTCTGCCAAGGCCCAAAACTCTCCTCATGAAACCGCATTTGAATTCACTAGATGTGGATTTTTATTAGGATTTGCACCAAATTGCACACACTCATAAATATCACTCCACTTAACATGCAGGAATTTTTACCATGAAAATCTAAATTATTCTAAGAAATCAAAGTAAATGTTGAAAAACAACGTCTCCTGGATATTCCTGAATCCACCAACTATTCTGGATCCACACCAAACTGAAACGAGCTCCTCTCTGACCCATTCCGAACCCCTCCACCAAGTTTTGTGGAAATCGGTCGAGTAGTTTTTGCCTAATCCTGCTAACTAACAGACAAACAAATACAGATGAAAACAGAGCCTCCTTTGCGGAGGTAAAAATAATGGGGTTTTATTTTAGCCCTGAAACAATTGTCAGGAAATGATGACATTAGTTTTATAATAGCGTTTAAATCAACATTTGTTATTTGACCAGGGGTGAAGGGTGAGCTCACAGCGTTCCCCCCTGAACCGTGTTTACCTCCAGAACAAGAAGAAGAGATTATCATCTGATAGTCCCATCTGATAGTCACTTGGAAGAGGAGGCAGAGCGACAAATAAAACACAGCTGTGCTCTCAACCTGGCTCGGATTTCATATTTATCCCAATTTACATTCTATTGAGATCTTATGCACAAGCTCTGTGATTTCTGGCTTCTATCTATATGATGTGCGAAAGGCACTTGGGTTACATTCACTTGGCAGAGAGAGAAAGTTGCAGTCAGGGCGGTTAATATCATAACAATCTATTGATTGCTTTGTTTCCTGTCTACCTTAAAATAGAATCTTATTTGTCCTCAATTGTACAAATTGTTAGTAGACTTGTTTACTGTGTTACCTCACACATACATTTGTGTTGAGCTAAACTGGAAGTTTTAAATGAAATTCATGTTATTTGGTGCCAGATGTGCACCACATTGTTTGACGTACACAAAACTAGAAAGAAAGAAAGAAAGAAGGAAAGAAAGCCTCCTACGTAAAAGACATATTTGTAGCATGAGATTTTCATTACAAATTCTACCTGTTGCAAGTTAAGCTATAACAAATCCTCTTAAGTTCTACAGGATGAAAGATGGTACATAGACTGGAAAATGAAAACAGCATGATCAGGTCATTCTATAGCTTTCTGTCTTCAAACAGAACTTAAGTTAAGCGTAGTTTTATATTTCTTGTAAACTTGAGAAATGGCAGCGCTACGAGTTCGTCTGTCAAACTAAGAGCCAGGTATTGAACCTCAATACATTCCTGGTCACAGTCGAAATATCCATAGCACCAAGAAGCCTATCGGAAACTGTGTACAGAAACCTGACGTCAATGTCTGATCAGCTTCATAATAATGTTTATCTATTCTTTGATTAGAGAGCTTCAGTCAACATATTTCCTATTTTATGTAGACAAACTCTTTGTGTGGCTGATTGTTCTTGGAAAACACTTAACATTCGAGAATTTTTGCTTCTTTTGCTAAATGAAAACAGGCTTTTGTGGGAACAAGACGATGCTAGCAGCTCTGAGACCGCACATAAGCCGATTTTAAACATGAACTCCAGAGGATGTCCACAGAATCTTGCATGTTAGAAACAAATGTTAGCGCACTTTCTACTTTTTTTTTTGGATTCTCTGGAGTTCAGTGCATGTATAAAAGCAGCTATAGTGTGAGCTAAATGCTAACATGTCATTTTAAAATTTGTCTTATTAACAACCTTTATGTAGTTTGTGTATTTTTGTATTTTGGCATGCTAATGTTTGCTAATTTGCCAAATGAGTCAACAAACACTGAGCACGGCTCATATCTTACAGCCACACAACATAATGTTGTGCAACAATTTCAACTGTTTGCCTCCCGATTGTCACAACAATGTATTATTCTTGCTGGAATAACTTTCCAGAGGTGAAGAATCCTGTCTCTGAATATTATAAACCACTGTTAGCATCTGACAAGCCTTAAAAATGATTGGTCCTGTGACTGGACTTCCTCGATCAATTTTTTGGATCTTGATAATAAATGATACTCTCAAAGTAACTGGACAGACTTTTCCTGGAGATGATTGCGGCTTTGTGGGATTTAAACCAATTCAAACAATAATGAGCTCATCAATGATTGAGCCTTTTTTGTAAAATGGATCCACTCAGTTCCAGGATACTTCTTATCAGTGTTGATAAGGTTGTCAGGGACTTACATCTGCACTGATGAAGCTTTCACTGGATGCAGATGATTTTTAAGATCAGAGGAGAGCAAGAAAATGTTTGATAGACACAAAAATCATTATCGTTCTTTTTATAAATCACCACTGTGTCCTTTGACATTAAGATACAAACAGGTGGCACACTTGACAGCCAAAGAAAAACCTTTGTGATTTATTAATAACGGGCACCAATTTCAGCATCTATTTATGAACCAGCCATTTTCCTCACAGATATTCTTAACCTTTAAGAGATAACAAAGCAGAACAGGACGAGGAAACTGCTCAGTGACCATAGCTTACCTCTGTTTTTATCAGAACCATGTGGAACGTTCTCTCTATGCTTTTCAGATGTTTGACAATTGTGTGGGACGATATTTGCCAGAGTGCGTTGCTGTGCTTGATGGAAATTAATACAGACATGATGTGGGATAGCTGAGAGCTGGAAACAAGAGTTTGAAGTGGGGATGGTAACATGCAGCGTGTAGAATCTAGCTCGCTGCTTGGGAGATTTTTTTCTTTTTCTTTCATACATATATGAATATTTGTTGAGGGTTTTTTGAGAAATGTTTCAAATTAAAAGTGAAACAATCAAAATTTTAGATTATAGTTTGTTATAAGCTGCTTTTAGAGGCACTGAAAAATATAATCTAATAATGAACTTTGTTTATATTGCACTTTTCTTAACAATGTTACAAAGTGCTTGATAATAAGAAGTAAAACCAAAAGACATAAAGCCAGACAGTTGGCTAAAAAGATGTTTGCCACATAAATCATAGAGCAGTAAAAATCACTAAATCAAAAACAAAACAAATAAAAACTGTACAAATGAATGTAAATCAAACTTTTCTAATGGCTTTCAAAAAGAGAAAGCTTTTAAGATGATGTTCATGTGAGAACAAAAAAGGCCAAGTCAGTTTCTCCAGACACTTTTTCTGCAAACTCAGGAAAAAAATCAGGAAAATGTTTTTTTAAAATGCACAGCAAGCGAGAGAGCATATTGATGAGGTTTCTAATTAAGTATAAAAATATACCACGCAGGTAGAGGCCAACGAAGAAATCAACTTGGAAAAACATAGAGATTCGAGAGCTTTTGGTGACACAGGCCAGCGTCTGTGTCGACGTCTGACAAACAAAAACACATGATTTCCGCAGCAATTTAAACGTCATGTCCTTTTCCTACATGTTCTACCCAGATACCAACCCTCACCTGAACAGCCGCACATATTCCTGTTGTTGTGAAAGCGTCTGACCCGGACAATCTCCTGCGACCCAATTTTTCTTGACATTTTGTGGATTAAATGATAAACTAAATTGCTTTAGTGAAGATCAAGTAATTGAGGGTAAGAGTTTCTTTTTAATGCTACTTGACACTACTACTGCTCTACTACAGTTCAGTTCAATGAGTCAGGACACACACACACACACACACACACACACACACACACACACACACACACACACACACACACACACACACACACACACACACACACACCCTTGAATGAGAGCAGTGGTGAGAGGGAAGGGGAGTTTTGTTGGTGTTGGGCAGAGGAAGGAGGGTCAAACAGTCTTTGGATGTATGAAGGAGCCTCAAGCATCACATTTGGCTCCAATCAAATCAGTGATGTTTTTTGGCCACAATATATAAAACAGATGGAGGAGTATGATTCTTTTGTGTAAACGCTGTTCGGATTGAAGAAGTAGATCTCCTTTTCTTTTTAAGGCTCTTTTTCTTTGTTTTCTGAGAAGCTGTGTATTCTTCCATGTTTCAGGCTGAAGGATTTAAATGTCTAATGACTTTAAGGTGTTGTTTTCACTCTTTTCTCTGTGTCCCTGGTTCAGATTATTTTACTGTTTTGACTGTAGCTTGTGTGGCCTTCTGTTAACAATAATAACACCTCAACCTTTCACCTGCCTGAAATGTGAGGCCTGATAGACTTGACTACAGACTTGAGTGTGAATGTCACCTTAGAAAAAGTGTCTCTGGACATGCAAAGTTGTTTCACACCCTCAAATGACCCCTAACCTCTGAGGAAAGCGCGGGGGGGGGGGGGGGGGGGGGTGAAGTGTGCTTGGGGGCAGTTTTAGCCACAAGGTGAAAATGCGAGGGCAGGTGCTCCCTACAGGCTCCTCCGCTCCCAGCACAAGAGGCCTGGTTCTCCTGTGATGGATGAGTCTGGCTGAGATGCCAGGCCTCTTTGGGGCAGAGTCCACAGCAGGGGAGGCACCATCTGGGAACAGAATGTCAAGGCTGCCCCTGAGGGTGCAGATTTATGCTCCAACCTCAGGTTCAAACAACTGTGTCTGACACAGCATATATGAGGTGGCAGTGACAGCTCTTCTCCATCCAGTCCCAAAAGAGTCCATCCATTTCTGTCTGTGGAGACATCAGGAGGATGAAGAGGTGACGTTTTTCCAACGTAAACGTCCTGATTGTTTTAATCAACAGACACAAGTAAGCAAGAAGGCAAGTAGGTGGGAAAGGAAAGTAAATCCAAGGAAAAGGTGGGGAGAGGAAAGGAAAGGCCAAGGAAGGACCAAGGGAAGACCAAGGAAAAAACAAGAGAAGAAAGGACCAAGGAAAGTAAAAGAAAGACTAAGAAAAGGAAAGAAAAATCCAAGGGAAAACAAGAGAAAGGAAAGGAAACAAAAGACTAAGGAAAGGATAGGAAAGGCCAAGGAAAGACCAAGCGAAAGAAAAGCCAAGAAGACCAAGGAAAGGAAAGGAAAGGCCAAGGGAAGACCAAGTGAAAAAAGGGAAAGGAAAGGCCAAGGAAAGACCAAGGGAAAGAAAAGCCAAGAAGACCAAGGAAAGGAAAGGAAAGGCCAAGGGAAGACCAAGTGAAAAAAGGGAAAGGAAAGGCCAAGAAGACCAAGGAAAGGACAAACAAAGGAAAAGAAAGACCAAGGAAAGGAAAGGAAATGCCAAGGGAAAACAAGACAAAACAGGAAAGAGAGAGGAAAGGAAAAGAAAGACTAAGAAAAGGAAAGGAAAAGATAGACCAAAGAAAGGAAACAAAAGGCCAAGGAAGGACCAACGAAAAGAAAAGCCAGGGGAGACCAAGGAAAGGACAGACAAAGGAAAGAAAAGGAAAGAAAGGGAGAGAAAAGTGTCCACAGATGATAAATGTGCGATCACCATTTGTTTTTGATCACGTGGGGGACACAAACTCTGGTCAGGAGATCGGTGAGACCTTGACCCTGACCTTGAAATGAATCCTGAATTTAATGGGAAGCCAAAGTAAAGACTACAGAACGGGAGTGATGTGGGTCATTAAGCCTGCGCCTTTCACTCTGCGCTTTGAGTCTCTGTGTTTGTTCCACTCAACAGAACTGATGCTCTGCACGGCACTAAAAAAACTGCAAAAACAAAGAGATTTCTTTCTGTGCCCCTCTTCAACAGTATTTATAAATGAAGGACAGACAGAATGAAACAAACAGACCAGAACCTTTCCCTCGGCCCCCCGCAGAAGTCACAAGCAAAGTTTTCCCCAAACCACTCTACCATCCATTACACACACTTACGTATATACACAACCCAGCCACAGCGACCGTGGTATAAACACAGGTGATGTGCAGCATGAGTTCATCCACTGACCAGTGAAATCTGTTTCAGTTTGCTCAGGGTAACGACGTTCATAGACCTCAGCTTTTTGTTGGACCCATTAGAGCCTCAGCTGCAGAGGGAGGTCGAACCGGCAACGGTATTAAACAATTAGGGTCGTAGACACAGATGTGGGAGACAGACGGAAAAGCTCAGAGTGTGTGTGTGTGTGTGTTATGTCTTCCTTATAGGGACAAAATGCAAATCATTAAAACATGTTTTAAAGTTAAGGTTGGGGGGTAAGCAAGAGGTAGTTATGGTTAAGGTTAGCGCATGTTTCCAGGAAATTAATATAAGTTGTTGTAATGACCTCTGAAGTCATGGATACGTGTGTGTGTGTGTGTGTGTGTGTGTGTGTGTGTGTGTGTGTGTGTGTGTGTGTGTGTGTTGGGGGTTCCCAGGACTATGAAAGTATGCACAGTGTCCCATGTGGAGTTCATTTTATCCCTTCACTTTGAGAATACTCCGCAGAGTGTAGAAGCATAAAGCATGTGTGCATTTAAACAGTTTAGTTTACTGGAATATAAGAAGAATGTGACTGTGTTTTGTAATGTGCTTATACACAGTGAAGAGGGAGACACTGTATACTGTGGCTGTTATGTGCAGGGAAAAACTGTGTGGGAATATGCTGTTTGCCTATATGTTGTTTGCCCAGACATGGTGGAAAATCCCAATGACAAATACGAAAAAAGAACAAATTACACAACTCAACAGCAAATAAGAAAACAATCAACGATTGTCAGCATTCCTTTTAAAAAGACTCTTCAGGGCCACCATGACATAGGCTCCAAATATACAGGAGTTCTTGGCAGTGCAAACGTTACGGAGGATTAATTTAAGCTCTATGAGAAATTCACTTTGTTCAGATAACATTATTTTCCCATGTAAACGTTGGAGTTATTTTTATGTTTATGTTTCTAACAATCAGAAGTAAGAGTCAAGTGGGATTAGCCAAGTTTAGCATATAGACTGGAATAAAGTTGAAATAAATTAAGCTTCCTTTAAACTTCACAAATAAGTCCAATACATCCAATGCAATTCTCAAATAGTATTTTATTTAAACTGCTTTTTTAAAATTTGTTTTATTTTGTTAAATTTTTTATCTTTCTTTTCCTCTTTTTTTTTCTTGTAGATGGTCACCAAACCAAAAGACGGATGACTAATATCCATTGTGTGCTTTTATACATGCACTAAAATACAAGCATGTGTTCTTCAAATTATAATTTGTGTATTTAAATATTTCTGATAAGCAATAGGATGTTTTATTATTCTGCTCCTTCTGCAAAACAACAGAAACTTTCAATCTCTCCAGAATGTTGCCACTGAGCAGTTTTTTCACATCTTGCCTATGTCTTTGTAAAAGCAGCTTTAAAACCCCCACACCGTGGCCTGGATTAGAATTAATGTTATATCGAAGCTTGTATATACTGGCTGTGACATCTGATCTGGTGTACAGAGCGTCTGTCATTATGAGGCAGAGCCAGGACGATGTTTTGGTTGGAACACCATAAGTCAATATGGTGCCACCGCCATAATTTAACCAGGACTGTCAAGCGAAGATTTGGAGAATATTTAATTAAGAGAAGAAAGATAAGCTTTGCCGTGTTTACTCTCTGGTCATGTGCAGAAGTGCCTTGTGGTGGGCTGATGTTTTATCCCTCTGTAACAAATACAAGCAGAATGTCAAACAATTAGAGGAGAAGCACTTTGGAGGAGGCCGTTTAGTTGGATTTCTGTGGTTGGAGAAGCCCTCGGCATTAAAGGGGAGCCATCATTTTGTTAATGTGAGGCCTGTTTTTAAGCGTGTGTGCGGTGATCTGTCTCCCTGAAGAGTTTAGGATAACGCTGGTTGTTTTCCGCCTCCTCTCAGCAGAACTCTGCAGGTTTAATGTGCGCTGCCTCGGGCCTGTTCCATCTACATCCGCACACCATTACAATGAAACACACGCACGCACACACACAACAGACTGATGCTACTGGAAGTCGGGACCAACACACTCTGTTCTGGGACTGTGTTTAGGGATAATAAAAGGCTTGGTGATTCCCTCTGACCGCATTTGGGCTCCGCTCCTCTATTAGCATCGTAGAAGAATTTGGCGCGTGGGGTTTTAATGATGCGCTCCACTAATGAAAACAACAGGAAAGCAATGATGACATGTACGTGGGTCCACGAGAGAAATTATCGGTGGTTGGCACATTTACAAAAGCAATGGAAAGTGGCTGTAAAATAAACCTGGTGGCCCAGTGGAATAAGATTATCAGACATTGTATAACAGTATGAAAAGTACAGATGCACAGTTTCTAGCAGTAACATAAACAAACAGTCCAGATGTTTAGCTGGTTTGAGGCTGACTGGTCTAGTTTTTGACTTGTAAAACATGTAATTTAACCATTTTCAGTTTTCTGTTCGTAGCATGTTCCTTTGCAGAGGAAAGCTTCCTAAACAAAGTATTATAAAACTCAGCTTTTATTTGTCGCTACTTTGGTTAACGATCTTTTTGTGCACACATCCACAACATGTTTCCTTTTGTTGGTAGTAGATGACACAAAAAGCAGCTTATTTCACCATATTTCCAGCTAGAATATGAGATGTAATGTGAAACAGGCCGACGGCAGAGAAGTGGATTATGCTGCAGCAGCGGTTTGAGACATGATATGGACATTTTTTACTGTGAAACTACAATTGGATTCGATTAGACCTTTTGGGGGATGAGGGTCTCAGTGAAAAAGCTAAAAGCTACAAAGGGATAATATGATACTCAAAAGGAAAATACATTTAGTGAGGTACTGCTGCAAGGTTATCAATCTTATTCTCTGGGGATTGGGATTCTCTGGACAGAGGCCATGTTGTTCCAAACCAAAATACCTGAAAGGTAACATCATTTCACTATAAATGTTATCTGGGTTATAATGAAGTTCAAAATAAATGTTGTAATGAATAATAATGTGGTAATTCACGAGAATAAATTCATAATTGAAAAGAAAGTTGTAATTAAGAAGAAAGACATAATTTTAAAAGAATACAGTCAGAAAAGTCATTATTTAATGATAAAAGTAATAATATTAAGAATAATATTAAGATTAAGATTAAAGATATTCTTTAACACATAAAGATCTTAAACAAAAAATATCATTTTATCAGCTGTTTTCCTTCTGGTTTTATCTAGATGACTTTCATTCCTCATTTAAATTTCCTAGAAAACAATGAAGTACAAAGTCTGCTCATGCATGTGTGTATTTTTTGGCAAGTAAAAAGAATCTGGATAAAATTAACCCAAATTACATTTACTTAAGTTAAATGGAGGTATCCGTCTTATTTGTTGTAAACTACTGTCAGGAAAATGACAAATGATTATATTGCAGATCTGTTTTCTGTACCATGCAGGCATTTGTAGGATAATTATACTTTGATGGCTTTGCTTCATTTTGAAACTGTACAAAGCAGCAATGAGTCAAATCCTGTTTCATGGTTCAAAATCAGAGGTGAAATCAGGAAGTAAAGTTTGTCCAGAGTTTGGGCTGAACTTGGTGTAAAGTCTGTTTTGTTCTGTTTTGTTTCTATACCTCAAAATAAGATGTGTCCTTGTTGTGGTGTCACAACTGTGAATGAATACCAAACCTTTATTTACACTTGAGCCCATGTCTGGTATTCCAGGGGTCACTGTGGGTCACTTGCTCGCCCACTTCCACCATCGCTAAAATTTAAAGGGGTGGGTTTTCGTTTTACATTTTTTGTAGCCCACAAATTCCTGAGATGAAGGTATGTGAGATTATATTTCACAACACAAACTGCCAAAAGGCAAATGATCCATGACTTCTTCCAGAGCTGCAATTTGTTCATGTCACGCAGAACTTATCTTCGAAGGAAGTTAAACACATACACACACACACACACACACACACACACTTACTCATTGCTAGATCATTTTTCTTTTTCATCTGCATTGACAGTCTGTTTGTTATTTCAAAGTAAAATAATTAAGTAGTTCACTAGTAGTTAATTTAAAATGCATTTGTTTGAAAAATACAATATTAATCAGCTGTTCTTGCAGAAACCAAGGTCATACTGGATTTTTAGTCACTATAAGAAGAATAAGACTTGAATAAGAAATCTTTCAAACAATGTACTATAACATAAGTATAAGTGGAAGTAACCCTCAAGAGCAATTGTAAGAGATTACATGATTGATTTTATACATGCTCAGGAATAGATAACTAGGATTACTCTCTATCTGCCTTCCTATTGATTTTTAAAAATCTAAACAATATGCAATGTTCATGTAATTAGATTTTCAACAAAATGCAATGACATATATTTCTAATATACACAGATAGTAAATAATAATAGTACATTTCACTAGTACCACATTGACAGTAGCAGACATTGAAGAAACTGTTTTTATACACTTTTCTTTTTCCTTGAACAAATGATTCATCCTGAGTAATGATGCAGTCACTCTCACCAAATAAATTTACATCTGTCCCTTTAAAAGCATCTTAGTTGCAAGAAGTTTAATGATCGTTAAATTCCTATTAAGGGTAATCGGGAAGAACTTTCTCACTTTTATCACCTTGGTAAATGTGGGCCCAGAATGTGACTTGAAACCAAAACAGTAAACTTCGCTCACTGAAATCAAGGTCTTTTTAAATAGTCAAAACATCTTTTTATTTTAGTTCAGTTAAAGTTAGTCTAATCATTTAGGGGGAGAAACAGAAAATAAAAACTACAGCAACATCCCTTTTTTTCATGAGGAATGTGTGAAGGTAGCAGGGGGCACGACTTCTCCATATGGGGTGTAGATCAGGTACGGGTCAGTCAGAAGACACCTCTGTGGCTGCAGAGCTGCTTGTACTTTGGTCTAAGTTGTAAAGTTGCTCACAGTGTGAGTCTACCAGCCTCAGTATCGGTCAGGGGTCAAAGAGCAGGGCCCTATAGAAAGATCTGCACCACACACCAACCCGTGGACATCCTGTGAGCATAAACCTGCCTGTTTGTGGATCCTGTAACGCAGACCTGGACTTCAGATACTGAGATGTGTCTTCAATATTCCTGAAATAATTATACACCTGAGTGTTTGCCATCATAATAATATTAAAGCAATCACTTGGTCTGTACTGCAAATATCAAACTACAGCCAGGAACCAGTTAGCTTAGCACAAAGAGAAAAAAAGTGAGAAACAGTAAGCATGTATCTAAAAAATAAACTCATCTTTTCAAATCCCCTTTTAGAAGTAATAATTAACATTTTATTAAGTGTGCCAGAGAGGTTGTTTTCACCTGTGTCTGTTTGTTGCTTAGTTTTTTAGCAAGATAATGTTGATAAGCGCATGTTCTAACTTCTAGAAAGAGCCAGGCTAGTTGTTTCATTGTTTCCACTGATTATACTGAGCAAAGCTAAGCTAAATGCTTGATGGATGTAGCCTTATATTCAACATACAGATAAAAACAGTATAAGAGAGTGGTAGCCTCTCATCAACATGTTTCAAAAACTATACAACCTCAAATGTCTCAAACTGACATTTCAATACCTTCATTTAACAGAAAATACAAATACTCTTGCTCTCTCTCCACATATTTGACCACTTCAAGTTTCTCATGCACATCGTATCCCACAGCTGCTCTGAACCGCCATACTGAGTCAATTAGACCTGTTCAATGGGAACATCAATTAGGCCAAGCAGGGACAATCTATATGACTCGAGCTCTAATGAGATTAATTCCTGTTGGATGGGATAAATTCTTTCCCAAATGTCAACGTACAAGGAGTGATTGAAGTTAACAAGCTCATTAGTGCACTTCAGGACAATGTTCAGAGCTGTATGGTTGATTCTCAGCAGTCGAGGGGCCTTGGAGGATCAGTAAAGATTTGTGGTTCTTACAGTGAATCCTAGTGGATCTTTTTTATTTGTAATAAATAATAATTTCAGACCACTGAGGTTTATTGGATATTTGGCACTATCCTATATATTTGCAATCAAATTCAATTAAAAGACCAATGTTACTGTACATTAGTCCATCTCTCAATACTTTCGGATTTCCCCAGCCACCGCTCAGACCAAAGTTCATTTGCCTTTGACATGAATCTGGAAACAACGAAACTAGAACAGCTCGCAGTAGAGAATATACCTCAGCCAAGGCCAAACAGTCCTTTATATGATTGTCTAGTTCTTGTAGTACAATTGAAAAGTAAAATGAAAGTGTCTAATAACCTCAAAATTGTCAAAAACTACAGTTAAAGAAAGATAGATATGCAGGTAGCTTTTTATGGAGATTAGCAAAAATATCATCTGGACCTTAAACACTGTTTGTGTTTTGGGCGGAGAAACGTCCAACTTGTTTGATAAAAGAAACTAGTTGGACTCCAAACGGTTTCTCGGCCCAGATATCTGCTGTCTACACCAGAAGATATTGCCCGTTGCCCCTAGAGGCTCATTATTCCTCAAACAATAGCTGGGTGGCTTTGAGATAACGCTACACACTCTGTTCATTTTCGTTGTAGTGAAAACACAGTGGACCAATGGACAATGGCACAGAAGAATAAACTATATTAGACTTGTGCTACACAGACGGTGCTTGATAGGATCAAGTCATTCTTGGTGTTGGTCCTCTAATGCAACACGTTACCAGTAAGATAAGAGTCGAAGATCACTCAACCTGTCCATTCATTTATTCTGATCAGACGTCCTTTGACCTAAATCTCCTGTGTGGAGCTACGCAGCATTTCTGCGCAGAAAGTTGACCTCGTAAGAAAAGTGGACTTTTCAAAAGCATGGTCCTGGTTTCCATTACAACAGCCCTGATAGCATTGATGCTCCTCATTCTGAGGTGGACTCTTCATGAACATCCAATAAATTGATTCCTCAAACATTTCAGCAGACGCTTCTTTTGAACCTGCACCGCACACTCTGTGATTGTGTTTGACAGTATCGTCTAGCCCTCGACTCTTTATGAAGAAAGGAAGGCGAAGGTGGGGGGGGGGGGGGGGGGGGGGGGGGGGGTAGAACAACGAATGACAGATGTACCAGAGGGTCTGACAAGCTGTGTCTCATTTTCAGAGTTGTAATGAGAACCCGCTGGGGTGACTTTAGGCACAGGCCCAGGATCAGTTTACCTCTGTCCTGAGCCTCTGACTTTAACTGTCTGTGAAACCCTATTGTTAATGGAGGCTGCATGTTTTCTGTGTTTGCAGGAATAAAGACTGCACGGTGAAGCATGATCCAATCCAAACCATGTATCCACTGTTGGTCCTTTTCCTTCATGTATACCCTTTAACTCTACAGAAGAACTTAAGCATCTGGGACGTATCAGCTTGACTAGTTCACCACATGTTTAAGATATATCTGATGCCCCAGGAGCAGGCATACGAGTGCATCAGACGTCTGTTTACACATGATCACCTAGAAGGTTAGCAAGTGACCTACCAGGTACAGTTTAGCCAGAAGACCTTCTGCTCACCTAAAGGGAGTATGACTTGTAAGTGTTTCTACAGAGAGCTGAATAGAATGAACACACTTTGAAGGAGCGGGGATGAGAGGGGCGGGGGAGCTATAAAAGCAACTTAAACCTTTGACACTGACTGAAGAACCAGTTAAGTCCCCGGTTCCTAATGTTGTTAATCTTGACAGATTTCAAAGACGTTTTTGGTCTTTAAAAAGTTAACTTCATCGAAAATACAGATCTCGCCGTCAAATGTTTTCATAAGAATTTATTGGGAAGAATCGATCCCTGTTAGACTTGTTACATTAGCACGTTCTCTGGATTATTCAGAATAACATGGACACTGTTTTTGGATCAAAGTAATATTTCAATGATTTAAACGACAAAAATCCCAGATCAGTCACTGGAGCTCCTTTCAGACATGAAGTCCTGAAATTATCCAGAGGGGCTAATTGTGGGAACACAAATGTCCAAGTCAGTTGCTCTGGCTTATCTCCAGACTTTTTCCTGCCAGCCCCCTGGTACAATCTGTGAAGAATGTGTGAGTGTGAGAATACAACAGGAAAATGAAATCAAGAATAAAAACCAACAAAACAAGAAGAATACAAATATCTCAGGAAGAAGATGTCAACTTAGAAAGACAAAAAGATTCAAGGGAATGGCGTGATTGTCCAACACCAGTGTCAGTGTGATGGGAACAAATAGCACTTTTCTAGTCTGATTGACTACTCAAGGCCAATATTTAAATAAATCTAGAGAAAGAAATGTCAGTCATAATGATTGGTCATATTTTCATTCTATAAAAAGGTAATTCAACATCCTATAACATCGGAGCATCGTAGATTTTAACAAATGTTACTATGGTTGAGGTAAATTCTGCATTCTGTAGTTACAGCACTTGGCTCATCATGTTGAAGAAACATGTCAGCCAGAGCAGCAGCATCTTATTGATGTGTTTTTGATAGTAAGTGAACAACAATGGAGCTCAGAGAACTAAGTTATATCAGGCTTTGGGTCCATTGTTGGTTTTGGTCTTTTCTCAGTATTTATTGGCGAAGAGTGCAATTAAACAGCAGCGAGTGGAGCAGACACCATCCCCCAAGGCCAAACAATACATCACTGTCTGGTTCTTATGGTGGACAAAAGAAAAAAGTTGGTCTGATAACCTGAATGATTTGTTGGTAATAAAACTAAAACTAAATCCTACAATGGCCCCTTAATCCACATCCACATTCAAAACTTTATGGAAATCTTCTTCTCATCTCTTCACTAAGTTTGGTGGAAATTGATTCTGTAGTCTGTTTTGTTTATAATCCTGTTAACAGGCACAGTCCTCCATAAATAAACCCCTACAATAAAATTACAGGTAAGAAACTCTGATTACACATCTTATTTAATTAATTATCTCCTGTTCAGGAGACGGGAAAAACAATCTAACACCTAATTTAAGGGTGCAGTAATGTATTCATAAAACACTCTTTAAATACCAAAATATTTAATAGGTCCTGTTTCACTTTTGTATATGGAAATAAAAACAAGTACTGTAGGCACCCTTTGCCAAAAAATATCCTCTTAGTTCAATTCTGCTAAAAAAAAACAATTTTGGCACATGTAGAGCTATAAAATTTAATGACAGGTTTAATTCGGAGCAAATAAACTACAGCTGTGTTTTCAATGCAAATAGTTTTTCCTGTATTTAAAGTGACTCATAACATTTTCTGAACGATCGAAGGAGCTGCTGAGTGGAAAAGGTAAGAGAGACCGAGCAGTGACGATAGAGGAATCAGCGTGTGCCACTGGATGAGTTTATGAACAAGTTTTATCATCACTAAATAAACGTGAAGTTGTTTTGAGGAACATAAATTGTGCTTCATTGTGCAGGGGTGGCAGTGGACGTCTCAGTCCACATATATGTTTTAGTCTTGCGAAGGTGAAACCAAAATATCTGCAGTTCTTGAAATAACATATGGGAAAATACACCTTTGGGATTTGGGTGACCTGACCATTTAAGTTCCTCAAACCTTTTACATTCAAGCCTGGAGTGCTGGTTTATTTCACCTCCGTTCCAAGGGAGGAAGAGGAAGGTGAAGCCTGAGAAGAACCACACCGCTGCACGTCTGCAGACCAGACTGTAGCTCAAGGGGGTCTGGGGCAGTGGATGGGAGCCAGAGCCCTGAGCAGGAGGAGGCAGATTCGGTTTCACCCCTAAGTGTGTGTTGAATGGAGGTCTTCCTCTCACACCAATATTTCATCATGTGTGGGTATGAACCTGCAGGCCTGCCCATGAGGATTTCACCGCTATATACTCCTAATGATGGAAAATTAACGCTCCACTGAACAGAGCTAAATGCCCCCACTGACAACATTCACAAAGTATTTACAGTGCAGGCCCGAGAGCAGCAAAGTGAGGGATCACTCCTTTCTGTTGATTTTAATGAGGAAAACCTGTCACACACGGTTTGTTGTGATTTCCATGAAGGGCAGGAGATGAGGGACATTGTTAAGAAGACGACTGGTGATAAAAAAAATAATAAGAAATCAAGAAAAAATCAAGAAAGGATTTGCTTTGATTTAAACTGATTCTGCAAGTTTCACCTGATATGAGGAGACCAAGTGCGTCTTTACGCACAACATCCAGACTCCACCCAGACATGCCTGGAAGAAAACCTCCTGTTACAGACGTGGGCTGGCCAATGACAGAAGCTCCATCCACGCTGACTGATGCTCAGCAGCCCCTGATTACGCGTCTATGCTCACAACTTTTACGCACAAGACAAAATGAGAGCCTTTGTTTCAGCAGCGACGTTTCTGTGGGTGATAGCGATACCCTGCACGGAAGCCATCCACGGACTGTATAACTTTGGCCAGCACGAGTTATTCTACAAGAAGAACCACTGCAAGCAAATCCCTGCAAACCTTCTGCTGTGCCACGACATCGAGTACACGGAGATGCGCCTCCCGAACCTGCTCGGACACGAAACCATGAACGAGGTTCTGCAGCAAGCCTCGTCCTGGATCCCGCTGGTGCAGAAGCAATGCAACCCCGACACGAGAAAGTTCCTGTGCTCCCTCTTCGCCCCGGTGTGTCTGGACGACCTGGACGAGCCCATCCAGCCTTGCAGGTCCCTGTGCGAGAGCGTCAAGCAGGGCTGCGCGCCCGTGATGTCCGCGTTCGGCTTCCCCTGGCCGAAGATGCTGGACTGCGACCGTTTCCCGCTGGACAACGACCTGTGCATACCCCCTGCAGGCATCGACAACTCTGTGCCAGCCACCAAAGAAGGTATGGTTTTGTTTGGATGTGTTGTAAGACGCACACTACACCTCTTCAAATCATGCACGTAATGCCAAATCCCTATTTATAGATCCTATATGATCTTTCACTTCTTCATAAAGTTTATTTGTGGACTAAATGTGTGTCCATGCATTACACCAGGATGTGTTTGCTACTTATTCTGATCAGTAAATAACATTCTTGTCATGAATTATGTCAGATTATCTGTTTTCCAGTTTAATGATCACTGATCAGTTGTGTCTAATTTGTTTGTTCTAGTGCCCAGAGTGTGCGATGCTTGCAAAGAAACGGACGAAAATGACAACGAAATTGTTGACAACCTGTGTAAGAATGACTTTGGTAAGTCCGCTTATTAACTTTTACCAGAGCAGTAGTTCCTGAGGGGCCCCAAGGGGTCTTGAAGGGAACTTCTCAAGAAGGTTCCTTGAAACAATAACTGGTGTGGCCAAGAGTTCTCTCCTGACCTTCATGTCGCCTAATGTCTGCATTTTAGCATCAAACCATATGAAAACACATGTGTTTCATCACAAAAGGGTGATCTATAAAGAATATCTGTTTGCCAAATCTTCCCCACATCCTCACTCTCTCTGCCGCCTTCTTTAAGCTCTGAAGATCAAAGTGAAGGAAATCTCCTACATCAACGGTGACACCAAGATAGTGCCGGAGACCAAGAGCAAGACCATCTACAAGCTGAACGGCGTAACGGAGCACGACCTGAGGAGGACGGTGCTGTGGCTGAGGGACGGCCTGCAGTGCATCTGCGAGGAGATGAACGACATCAACGCTGCCTACCTGGTCATGGGCCAGAAGAAGGACGGCCATCTGGTCATCACCTCGCTGAAGCGCTGGCAGAAGGGACAGCGTGAGTTCAAGAGGATTTCCCGCAGCATCCGCAAGCTGCAGTGTTAGAAAGGAGAGAAAAAAACGAAATGCATGTGTTACTGTTGAAGATAAAGTTCAGTTGAGCTCTTCCCCCATTTTAATTTCACAATTGGTGTCAAATAAATTTCAACAATGAGGTTTTCCCTGGCATTTAAAGACACATCCCTCCATGTGTCAGCCATTGGTTTATCATTAGAAATGCCAGACAAAGCTAAAATAACTTGCATTTATTTAAGCCTGCAAACTAGATTTCGGCCAATACATTGAAACTAAAGCCAAACTACTTTAAGCGGCGACCTCTGGATTCTAAAAAAAGACTTATTAAACGTGGTGCAGACATTCATCTGACTTTCTTCCGATGACTCCCATTCATTTTGCACTGGCCCGTTAATGCAGGGGCCAGTTCTCAAGCAGTGTGTCCCTCCCTGGGGAGCTGTCTTCGCTGTCACCTCATTAATTGCAGTTAATTGCCCTCGGCCTCTGTCCCATGTGCAGACCAATCACTAATTGCGTTGTTAGAGTTTTGAATCCAGGATTATAAAATGACTGACTCTAATAATCATTGGCAGATGAGGCCTACTGTTAAATCCTGAAGAAAGGCCGAGTTTTATTAGACTTAAAATAGAGTTTTCTTTTCTTTTCTGGTAACAAAAAGTTATGTTTTCTTGTCTCCTGGACGCCTCAGTTAAATCCTCTAAATTTCTATTAAAAAAGTCAAAGGCCTTCACTGCTCAAGACAGGACTGCACAATTTAACTGTATTTTAGGTTCATTAAAGTCTTTCTAAATTTGGCACATGCTTCCTACAATTACAAACATTGAGTCCCTTTGTGAGTGAAGCTGTGATCCTGTGTCCGAGACAAAGATAAAGCTATTGGTGTTTTTGTGTTCTTACCGTTTTCTCAAGCAAAAAAGAAAATGAGAGATAGCTGGCTATATTCTCTGCCTGTTCAACATTTTTAATATTCTTGGTAAACCTTTTGTACTTGAGCCACTGCATATTTTTCTACCACAATATGATAAAAACTAAATATTTTTCTACTCCAGACTTTCCCATGTCTTTTAAACTTTTCTGTAAACTTCATCCTGTTGTTTGAGTAACACAAGTTGGTTTTTGTTGATTATCTGAGTTCTGGTTGGTGGTTTTGATTTGACGAGGAGTTATTTGGCGCAAATAACCATGTGGTGGTGTGTATGTGTGCAATGTAAAGTTTGTTTGTTTTTGTTTCTTGGAAAGTATTACTGTGTAAATATCTAATACTGTCCGTTTTATCTTGTGTAATGTTTCCAGCTATTAAAAGTTGCCAACATGTTTTTTTGAAATCGCTCATGAACTGAGTGTTGAGACCGTTAAGAGGTTAAGTTCAATAGAAGTAAAACAATACACTCATACATAAAACATAACAAAATAATCCTCATGGCCTCAGATATAGGACTAACCTGAAGTCTGCAGAATCTGCGGTCAAACACCGCCATCTTGTGGAAGTCAGCTGTAAAACTTGCTCATTATTTGGTGTTAATTTCAGTGTTTACAGTATTTTTTTTTTCCAATAAAATATTAAACAATTTTACTTCTCGAGGACTTTAATGCTAACAGTGTAAGTTGAACAGAATATTAGCCTTTAATCCTCATAGACATGCTTTTATTTTCACACCATGTTGTGACTGTGCATTTCTGAGAAACACGTTGCACCTGTTTTTGTTCCTGATACTCATTTGTTTTTCATAACCTAATTACTGTGGGAAATTCTTGTTCCTTTCACAAACAACAAGAAATGACGCTCAAGTCTTAGCTCATAAACCTTTTAATGTTTATTTCCTGCCTTGTACTTTTAAACAAACGAGTGCTCTCTTACTCTTTTTGTGAAGTTCTTTAACTTTTATTTTGTGTCATATAAAATCAATCTTTGATTTATCTTTTTCTATCACAAACCATTCAACCTCTGTCAGCACAGCTGCCAATATCATGTTCACTATCTGGCCCACAGACACTTTGGAATGCAGACTGGAGGAGGAAGGAATCGAACCACTAACCTACAAGTTATCCTGATATTATGTTACCTGGATGACATGTAAAAATATAAAACAACCCACTTCACTGTAGGAGAAGAGTTCAATACATTTCACCATTTGGATGCAACAAAGTCAAATAAACCAAGGCACAAAAAATAAAAAGCCTTTATTAGTGTGGCTAATTCAAGGCAAATGAAAATGGCAACTGCCCCTTTATGAAAGCACTTTTAAATGAACAAGATCCAGATCTTAAATTTGATCTGCACCAAACTACACACACTCATAAATATCCGTCCCCGAAACACGTTTGTTTTTTTTGTCATTAAGATCTGTGATTTATCTCGCAATGTTTAAGACTGTGATCATATTTCCTGGATCTGCACCAACTTAATGGGATCTTCCCTGATTTATACCACAGCTTTCCAACAATGTTCATGTTAAATGCAGATCAAAACATAACCTCCTGGCGATGGTAAAAATCCACTGTGTTGCAGCACACATGGTCTACATCAGGGCGATTGATCTTATTTTGCCTTTTTAAATTTTCACCCTCAGACATTTTCATATCTCCAAGTCAATCACAGCGATGTCTCATGAGCTGCTGAGAGTTATCACATGAATCAAGGTGTGAACTTAATGAGGAATAGAAGGGACGCCACATTCACCTCACTGGCATCTTCTACATGACAATACAAGTGAACTCAAGCTGATCGACCACATCATAAGGTATCTGTGACTCACAAATTCCATCCTGACACCCCCCTCCTCACACCTTTCTATTCATATGACTCTGGCCACTGTCACATGACTACCATGTGACTTGAATGAGTCACAATGTGACATTATAGTGGGATTGGCCCAGAAATACCTGGGACTCCCCACAGGCCAGCAGAGCTGAAGAAACCTCTTGAATGAATGCCTTTAAAAAAAAAAAAAGTCTGCTTGTTCAGTCTAGACAGTTTCACTATGACCTGACTGAGAAATACAGAGTTCTTATAGTTCAGAGTGCAATCACAGTTTTACTAATGTAGTTCAAGAAGCAACAAAGGGTTATAAGCATTCATTATTGTGTAGAGTGTGTAAAGCCCCTGCCAAGACTGTGTAAATGTAAATACATCCCAAATTAAAAGCCTTAAAAATGTGTGATCAATGGATATATCCCTGATTAAACTTTAATCTTTTACTTTCAATTGTAATAGGGTAATTATACACTGTCGTATTTTTACTTTTACTTCAGTAAAACATCTGCATACTTCTTCATACCTTCTATTTGGGGATTTTGGACAGCTGGTAAAAGAAGACATAGACCTTGTCGTGTTTGAGTATTATTTATTTTTTCTATTTGACATTTTATTAAACAGTTTGATGAGGAAATGTTGAAGATTAACTGATAGTAAATGGTTATTTGTGGCCCTCATCATAATACATTGTGGATTAGTCTGTCATTCGACAGGTTCTACAGAGGAAGTGATTGAACAAACCACTGCTCAGATATGTTTAGTCACTACACAGGATGATATCATAGGCGTATTACAGTAAAAATAACGCATCATCAGGTAATACTGGTACCATGGTTTTATTAATACTGTCAGTGTGTAATCTAATATTTCCAAAGTTTCTGAAAGCTAAAATGCCCGGATAGGAATATAATGATCAATGCAATGGTCAGTCAGTCATACTCATACAGTGTGAGTCATGTAATAATAGTCTGGAGCGCTACAACTCTTTCTCTCTCTCTCTCTCTCTCACTCTCACACACACACACAGACACACACACACACACACACACACACACACACACACACACACACACACACACACACACACACACACAGAGATTATGTGGAGAATAAAGTGTACATAGTGCATATAGTGGGTGTAATGTATATTGAGTATAAAGTGTATATTGTGATATATTTATATATATGGAGTACATTGTGTATTTACTGTATATAGTGGGTTTAATATATATATATATATATATATGTATGTGGAGTATTTGGGGAATTTGCTTCAACAATGCTCTGGTGTGACGTTCAGGGGACGTGATGAGTGGAGGTGGAAACCTTGTAAACTACCTTTGGGGAAATGTCATTCTTGTGAATGTGTAATCGTTTAGGAATTGAATTTTACGATTCTTTCAGGGGACTTCATCTTATTATGGGCTTTATTTAACCCTTAGTTTCTGACAAACCCCACAACAACAACAACAAAAACAAGATAATTGACCTTTAGTGGGGATGAAACTTTCTTTTCAACTTTTTTTCTCGGTAACATCCAGGCCAATTTAAGAAGCTGAAACCAAAAAAAAGGACTCTTGTAGGAAACATTTGCTGAAGCGGAATAAAACAGCTTAATAAGAACGAATTCCGCTGGGAGTGCTGTGGTTTACGACGGCTGTGAACGCAGCGCGCGGGTACCTCTAGCTTAGCTGTTAGCCGCGAAACTAGCTTCAAAGTTTGTAGCATGCGTTTTTTAAAAACCGGTGCGTGTCCGTGCCATCGTGTAGTTTTCGGTGCCGGCGGGCTGTGAACGCACACGCCCGCACGGTGACGGTGGGTCTCGGAGCAGACAGGCCTCGGTTTGACGAAGCTCCAAAAAAGTACGCGGGGAAGTTCCCTAGGAAATCCCCCTTCTGCTCGGGGATATTATTCTCCTGCTCACCTCGGACTCAGACGACATCCTCGGTGAAGATCCTCAGTGAAGACACGGGAGCGGGCGTCAAATGTTGGATTATTAACAGAAACATCCCCCCCCCCTTTTTTTTAAAATTCATTCCTCTCTTCGATCCACCGTCTCTGCCATGGATAATGTCGGCGTGAACAGCGGCGCGCTGACGGACAAGATCCGGAGCTTCAACACCATCACCAGCCTGTATCACGAGACCCAGCAGGAGACCGAGCTGCTGAACAAACAGATCCACGTCAAGGACAACATCATCGCCGACCTGAAGGCGAGGCTGGGCCGCTACGAGCGGATCTACATGACGGTGGGGGACGACGAGTCGGTGATGGTCGGACCCTCCAAGTCTCTGCTGGAGAGTCTGTGCGAGGAGATCTGCAAGCTGAAGCAGCGGGGCACCGACGCCGAGTTCAAGGCTTCTCGACAGGAAGAGGTACAGACGAGTTTTCACTGTCGGTGGCTGGTTCGAGCGTCAAATGGCAGCTGGAGAAAAGTTATTTAAGTTGCATATGAGTTGTGTGTTCACTGTAGTAGGAAGTTAAAACCTCTCACTGTGCGTTTGAGCAATATTTCGTTCATGTTTCTTTTTTTTTTTCTTTCTATCGTTTTATTATCTTCGTTCAGTTTCTGACTTTCTTTCTTTAACATGTTTCTTTCAATCTCTCCTGTCTTGTGTCTTTAACATGTTTCTTTCACTTTTCCTTTAGTTTTCTTTCATTTCTTCTCTAAGTTCCTTTTCTTTCTGGCATCTTCCTTTCTATTCTGTGTCTTTTTATAATTAAAAAAACTCTTGAATTTTATCTTTAAACTCATTTTCTTTTATTTATTATACTATGCATTCATTTAAAAAAAAAAAAGTTTTCAGTGAAACAATCTACGGTTTGAAGGAAAACATCAAACAGAGCAAGATTAGTGGCAATAATATAACCAGACAGCGTATTTAGTTAATAAAATAACAAGCTAACACTTTAGACGCTGCCATGCTCATGTGCTCCATCTTCCCTGTTCCCCCGCTCCAGGAGATCCAGAGGCTGACCTTGCAGCTCAGAGACAAGGAGCTGGAGCTGGAGAGCATCAGGTGTCAGCCCGACCACGAGAAGGACCGCAACATCCAGAAGCTGCGGTCGGCCTTGGAGGAGAGGGAGCGGTCCGAGGCCACCAGAGCTGTCCTCTGCAACTCCCTAGTGGAGGAGGCCGACCAGCTGCGTGGGCAGCTCGGCACCACCGTGAAGGTGTGCCAGGAGCTCCTGGCGAGGCTGGAGAAGAAGGGCGAAGGAGAGGTGGAGGAGGTGGCCCACCAGCAGAGGGCTAAGGAGGTGTGTGGAAGGCTTTGGGCTGTGTGGGCTGTATGGGCTGACTGGTGTCTCTCCTCAAAGCACTCAGAGATATCAGGGGCCATGCTGTAACTTCTTTTTTACCGTTTTCCACAGATGGCAGAGTCCCCGGACATGACTGTTGCCAACGCTCAAATCGTTCAACTTCAGGAGGAGAATAAACAGCTAAAGCAGCGAGTGGCATATGTAAGTCTTCATCAATACTTATGGGCTTAAATACATCATCAGTTGAATGTTATTTTCAATATCGGAAAGTAGTATGAACACAGCACATTATCAAGCGGTCTTAACTTTGTAACTGATTCTGTTGTAGGTACAAGGTTTGAATTCCCAGTGGCAGAAGTACGACTCCAGCAGGGAGGACTATATCCGAGGATTATGTCAGAGGCTGAAGGAGAGCACTGGACAGGGCTTGGTGCCTGGGCTGGGTTCTCTCAGCACTGGGTTGCTTCATCACGAGATTTCCAGGCTCAACGGCTTACTGGAAGAGAAGATGAGTGAGTGCGCACGGCTGGGAAGAGACGTCGATGATACAAGGAGGAAGGACCAAGAGTGCATCCAGACATTGGAGCAACAGGTTGGTTCTATTTCTTCATCTGTGTGTTTCTCCTGCTAAATTATATCTGATTCAGCACATGTGTAATGTATTTTTCTTTTTCGTTCCTCAAGGTTCTAATCTACACAGAGGACTTTAAGTCGGAGCGTAGAGACAGAGAGCGAGCACAAGGCCAGATCCAAGACCTGAAGGAGCAGGTTTACCAGTTAAAACAGCAGCTACACAAACAGGTGAGACAACGATCCCGTCTCTTAGCCTCTTCCCGTGCGTGTGGCTTGTACAATCCTAACTGTGTATGTGTCGCATGGTTTTCAGCAGGGAGCCACCAGAGAGAGCAGTCGTGTGCACATAGGACACAGGATCTCCATACGGAGACACAAGGACAATACAGAGCATCTACTGAGGACCACCGCCGAGACACAGCAACAGCCCGCAGCTGCTGCAGTAACATCGAACCCCGTCTGGAGCGAGTTCCAGGACCTGTCCGAGCTGCAGTGTCCGCGTTGCCAGGCCAAGTTCAGTGACACGGACACTGCAGAGTACCTGAAACACTGGGAGGAATGTGCCAAACTGTAAATGAAAACTCATTCGGAAAAGACAATCATTTGCTGACAGTAACTGAACACTGACGAGCAGCACTACACGGCAGAAAATAACCTGGGTGGAGTTTCCATTTTCGCGAGGTGTAACTACAAATGAATCAATTGACGTAAGATGTTTGTACATAGAGAAACAAAAGTGTACAACCCCCAGATCCCCTGTCACAGGAGAAATGAGTTCATCAAGCCTTTAGTTAAAAAAGAAAAAGTGTCAGGTTCTGAGTCCTGGGGCAACGCATGGGATTATTGTGGAGGGGAAGAGGATGTCGATGCAATATATCAAATATCATATACCTCAATATGTCCAATTACAAACCTGTTGCACTTTCTTCACATTTAGCCGAAAAACTATTTGTAGGATTGTACGATTTAAAAGATCCACGACGCATAAGCTTCTTATTTTGGAACTAGATATCTAGTCAATAATGTGGTGCTATTAATAGTTTATTTTTGATCGAACTTTACATATTTCTGTTCTGTAAATTATATTCTAAACAAATTTAAAATATAACTTAATATTTATTCTTCTTGCATATATAGGAAGAGGCAGATCATTTCGGTGCGATGCCTTTTTTATTTTCCACCAAAGCCAAGAAATATTTTTAATAATTTCCTAACTCAAATGTTTTTGAGATCCACTTTTTGGAAACTGATTGCATCCCAACTGACATAATGCTTATATTTGTGATATCTGGTGCGGTTTTCTCGAGCTTGCACATTATTTTTGTAATAAAAAAAAAAATGTTTACCCACCTTCTTTAGCTCATGGTGATTTATATACCTTTAAATGTTCATTATGATGTGGCGTATTTAAATTCTCGTGTCAGTCTGCAGCCTGGAGCTGTAACCGCAGATCACAGCCTAACCTCCAAAATGTTGGCGCTACTTAATCTAAGTGTGTATGTCTTTTATTGTGTGTCTATCTATGTCACGTGTGTGCGCATGGTGGAAAACCCCTTCCCAGCGTTGCCTGAATGGGCACGCTGTACTGTGACAGCCAGATTCCCAGCTGTTGTGTGGCTGAAGCAAACACTGCAGGGGCGCGGTAGTTCAAGTTACCTCCAACATTATATATACACAACCCTCAACAACTGCCTCCAAACAAGTCGGTGACTAAAAACAAAATTCTGCACTCCGGGGTTGTGAAGTATCATTTTGACACACAGTGTTGCTCGGTGAATCAGTTGTCATGGGGTTTGGTGTAGTAAGCACAGGAAGCTGGACATCCCCTGTTCAAAAAGGAAGTAGGCAGTTGCAGTGCATATAAAAGACGCAGCCTAACAATAGTGGTGTTTTAGCGTGTCAGTGAACATGTACACCTTTTGATGCATTGTTCTCAGAGGGAAGAGCGGATATGAATGAAATATTTAACCCATAAACAGCACAGTAAAAGTACTTTCTGTTCAGTATAAAGTTACATGACTTGCTTTAAATACTATTCAAACCAGATTTTATATTCTCAGGTGAAGTGAAATCAAGCCGATTAAGAGCTTCACTTTAATGTAAACGTTCTTGTAACTTATTCAGGTGTGACGTCATTCCGAGGGCTGAGCCCCGAAGTGTAATGGAACGCGGGAGAGGTCTGAGAGCTTTCTGTTAGCTCAGCTTAGCATAAACTGTAAAGTGTAAATGAAAAAAGTGCTCTGTCCAGTGGAAGAATCAACCCAGCCAACACCTTTAAGGTTCACTGATAAATGTTTTAAGCCCATAGGAACTATAGGCTAGCTGTTTTACTTTCTGTTCCCATGCTAAGATCACCCAACTGCTAGTGGTAGCTTTGACTTTTTGGCACAGACAATCTTCTCATCCAACTCTGCGTTGAAAGCAAATTAACATATTTACCAAAATATTGAAAAATTATAACAAAATATTTTTTTATATTTAGCATTATTTAAGAAATAAGTCATTTAGCTGACGCTTTTATCCAAAGCGACTTTCAATCAGTGCATTCAACCATTAGGGGAACAAACCCAGAACAACAAGGATCAAGTAAGAACATTATTCAAGTTCCAGAGGGTTTAAATGACACATGGCATCATCCTGTGATAACCGGTCTCTATGGTGATAACACGCACATTAGCTAACTTGTGCAGATATTTGTGGCCGACTTAGTTTCAGACACTTAATTTCATTTACAGAAACACGCCAGCCTGTCTGTAATTCGCCCACAAATGAACGGGTCCGATTTTGTCTTTGAGGGGAAACTTGAGTATCTTGTCTATAAGTCAACCACATGCACACTGGCAGAAGAACACAGGAGCCTTAAAAAGGCCGCGATCTATCTGTCAGGGATTCTCCCCCAGCGCACACCTACACATTTACAAAAGGGTCTAAGTGACTGAACTCTACCCACCTATCTCAGGGTGGAAAAGAAAATATAGGTCACAAGTCCCCACCTGAGTGTCTGGGAACTTTTTTTAAGAGATGGAGAATTAATGTGAAAAATCAGGTGACAGCGGAGGAGCAGTTCCTGTTGCAAAGAGGTTTCAAAGCATCAGGATGTTCTGATGTTGGTCATATACTTTAACACAGAGGGAAAACTTCAGCCTGACACTTATCCAGACAAATACAGAATGGATAAATACGGCCTTTAATCTTGTGTATATCCTAGAAGAACGGGAAATTCCCGCCATCACGAGGGAATTCCCAAAAAAAGCAGACAAGCTTATATGAAAACGGAGTGCTGTCGACTTGAGCAGATCATTGTATGTTGATCGTGATAGTTGGTATTAATGCTGACTTCTTTTTTTTTTTAAGTCTTCTCGTTGAGGAAGTCCAAGGCTTCAGCGATCAAAAACAGCACAGTGGCGGATTGCAGCCAGGAAAGAAGAGGGGGAGATTCCATCTTTGGAAATGTATGTGATCCTGAAGTGCTCCAGGCAGTCAACAATGAAAAGATCAGCGTTCTGATTACAAGCTACAAGGCAGCTCTGATCCCTTTTAATAATCCTATTGGCGCTCTCCCCTGTCATTGTCAGACTGCTCCGAGTGCACCATTGTGTTTTAACTCATCAGCCAGGGAGGTTTTTACAGCACATTTCAAAACAAGGATCTCTGTTTGAACGTACACACAAAGGGATTTTTTTAGGGAACTTCTTCGGAGGCGAATGTTTAATCAACTGAGGGAAAGAGTTTGGTTGACTTAAGTGTCTCTTATCTTTCTACATATCAAATCTGTGCCATGCTTTAGTTTTATTTAGATCACGGCCTACAAACAACCTTTTCTCTTCGGTGATTTTGACTTGTCCTCATTTGCATAGCTTGAATTTGGCAGATCCGATCTTACATCACCGGTGACTGAGAGCGAGCAGCCAAACTGTCATTCAAACCTGAAATAAATTATGACTCATATCTGCTCTGGTGGCTCAGACAAACCATAACCTTTTGTCTTTTTCTTTTTCTTTACATGAGCATTCATCAAATTGGTAAAGTTTGGTATTTTTTCGACGTGAAATCCCTTTATTTTAAGAAAAATATTCTCCTGGAAAATTGAAGAGGAAGCGATCACTTTAAAGAACTTTCCTGTTACTCACTTCCTCTTCGGTGTTATCCATTTGCCTGTAAGTGCAATTACAATATCTGATCTTTTGTAATCAAGAGCTGTTTAAAACTTCCATTCAGTTTTCTTTTATTAAGTAAGACTGAAAACGTGGGAATATTTCACATCTCGAAATTTTCAGCCTCTCTTTATCGTTACGTCCTTGTGAGAATAGATTAATTAAGTTAATTATTTGAGATGACATTAACAACAATTTTAAAAAACATGATTAGTTTTTCAGAACTCAACCATGACACTAACCTATTAACTTGGGTGTATTTTAGCAGAATAAAGCTGATGCTCAACAGTGATTAACTAATAATATATTTTTTAAATGTCATATGCTTCTTTTTTATTTAAATAAACTGGTGGAAAAACACTTAACACAGTCGCCTCAGCTGATGTACACAGTGAGGGGGTATGTATTAACTAATCTACATCTAGATAAATTGACCTCATTTCACACTCGCTTCAACCAGAGGGAATGTACTTGATTTCAAAACTGCCTCATTCAGTTTTCCCCGTGAATTTCATGTGCAAATACAATGCTACAAGTAGATGGCTGATGTGACACCTGCACCCTTTTCATGTTTAACATATTCCACAACTGAAACTGAACCTCAGGATCTACATACACACTGTCAATAAGCGGATTTCCTATAAGGAACACACAAATCTGAGGGTGTGACTCACCCTGCAACCTTGTGTGGCCGCAGACAACCATGGGTAAAATTCCTGCCTTAGTGCAAACAGTACATGTAAATTAGCAGGGCAATAGGACTAAATGAATTTCTCACTTGTTAAGACTTTCTCGGAATAAGCTCATTCACGTGCTTTCCAAAAGTTAGCCAGATGAAAAGATTGACAGCACGGTCAATTCAAATGCACCAAGGCTGGAAACAGGGAATCAGTTTGCCTGGTTCAACACAACTGTCAAATGGTAAAATCCTCTGTTTAATCTATCCACATATTTGTTTTTGGGTCAATTTATCATTGACTTTTTTCTTCTCAGTCGGACACGGCCAGGCGACATGTTTCCACCTGTTTGTTTTGTTTTATCTTTGAGCTGAATTGCCAACCACAGAAGACAGGAAGCTATGAAGGGCCCCAGACTCTGACAAGGCCAAAAAGCCCCTGGTTCATTTCCTATAATTTGGTCGACATATTTTGATTTGAAAGAAAAGACAACAGACCATCAACTCTGATGGGACACTGTCAAAACTACATTTTGACACAGCATCCCATTTTTTGATCGCTTTCATTTTTTTCCTCAGTGCCCATTAATTATCACACAGAAAAACTAAGGTGATCCAGTATCATTCTATCACTAGTACTGAGGCTGCACCCATAATTCAATTTCTTCATCCTCAGGTCCTACAATTTTTTTTAAATAGTCATCAAGGGTGCTTAGTTAATAAAATATCAAGTCATGTGGCAATAGTGGAAAAACACGTGATTATTCCCTGAAGCTCAACTGAACATATTCAAAAAAAGTTTACTGTCACAGAAAACAACATATTCACATTTGAGAAGGTGCATGTTTGCTTAAAAAAGAATGTTTAATAAATACCAATATAGTAGTCAATATTCTGCTGATTTACCTATTTACTGCTTTTTCGGTTTCTGGGGAAATAATTAAACTGACGTGTGTGGTGGGGGTCAATGGGGGCCCAACAAACGATATCATTGCCCCTGGGGCCTTCTAGGATGTTATTACGGCCATGGTGCTAAGCTAACCAGCAGCTTACTGTATGTATTTTCATGCACAGATACTAGAGAAGTACTGATTTAGAAACCACAATATTTCCCCCAAAAGGCCAAACTATACCTACGTTTGTGTGTTTTCTGTTTCTGCTGCATGTAGGAAATGAGGTTGGACACAAGACACATGATCCTGCCATACTACTGTATTCCATCTTTCAAAAAAGAAAGACACGATTTAATATTACTTAACAATATGTTAAAAGTAGCCAGTTTGGCTTCAGTGTTAATACAATATACACTCTATAACAGATTGATAGTGTGAGTATTGTTCTTTTTCAATTTCATTCTGAAAGTATTCTGATACAAGCTGGCTACAGGTCAAAAATCAAGAAAACAAAAACTGTAACTTGTACACTTTTACTCAACAGTTTGTTAAACAGAACTTAAAAACCAAAAAAGAACATTGTCAAGTATTACGCCTTCCTCCTCTCTGTGAAATAGGGTGTAGGTGGTGGTGGTGGAGGGGATGAGGGAGTGGAGACCAGCTGACCAAGCCCATTCCCTTGTCAATCATGTGGATGAGATGCCGTGCTCGGAACGGGGGGAAGCGATGGGATAGTAAGCCACAATATCTCAAATACAGCTTTTAATTCTTTACATTTCTCATTTTTTTGTAGTTTCCATTGTCTCTTTTTTTGGAAGGAAACCATCCAGACATAGTAAGCATCTTTTGACTACAGTGAGGCCAGTATAAGAAAATAATTTCAGACCATGGCTTTTTCAGTCAAGAGAAATGCCCAACTCAGGCTAAAAGCACACAAGCACGCAAGGAAAATTAACCAGATGTAAAGTAGCATTTTGTGATTCTTTTTGTGTCGTTTCATTTTTAGTTTCAGTTCTGCGGGTGGATCAGTCCAGATGTGCCTGTGTTGGAACCACACAGTGACAAGAACAAAGCAAGGCAGCGTGGGTGTGATTTTGGGCACAGCAGGAGAGAAGTTCTGGGGGGGATAACAGCTGTGGTGGAGGTCAAGGGATGGGTGGGGAGTGTGAGGGTCGGTATAGCCGTTAAGGTACTGATTCTGTCCACACTGACACCCTCAGTGAGCAGCGAACGTGGCTTTCTTCAAACTAAAGTTTGACCAGTTGATGGAAAGTCGCTGACGGGTCTGACGAGCAGAATCCAAGCAAAACCTGAGGAGAAAGAAAAGAGTTAGATCTGAGGAGCTGGCACACAACTTCAGAAGGCATTTTGTGTATTCTTCTAATAAGTAAGTGACATAATCAATGCATGTATTTCCCAATAAGATTTTATTCAGGGAAGGAAAGAAGGGCCATAAAAACAAGGACACTTTGGTGGGAAAATGTCACAATAGCGCCACCGGTGGTCAGACACCCCCCAAGGTAACGTTAAGATATACTTCAAGAGAAAAGATTTCAGAAACATCCGGTAAGACTTTGGAAAAGTTGGCGACTTCAATTCACGTACCTTTTGAAATATTCCACCTCCCTCTCTGTTTCGTCCATTTCAGTGCTATCCAGGTCAATGTCTTTGGGCAAGAATACGTCATCTGAAAGCAAAATAAAACACATGCATGATAACAGATCATATTTTAAAAGATCTATTTTCTAAGTTTATAATGAAAACCATATCTGAAAGGAAGTTTTTAAAGAGTAACCCAATATATTAGAGAATATTGAATTGTATTATTGCTTCAGATGTTAAAAATGACTGAGATTTTATTTGTGGTTTCACAACCTGCAAGTTGTCAGTGGAAGAGCGGTTATATAGCCACACTGTTAGAACACAAGGCCACAACAGCACAAATCCAACACCACTAGGGGACAAAATAAAATGACTTCTTCTTCCTGCTAGAAGCAGTGACAGTAACTGGGCACAGCAATCTGCACTTTGCACCCATTTTCTGATGATGCTGTAAGAGAGACACGTGAGGACATGGAAAATGTGATGTTCCAGGTTCAAATTCCCTCAGCTATCATGTCACGTATTGTGTCGATGGTGTTCAAGCAGGAAAGTGAGATAAACAAAGCACTCGCTCAGCACACACAACATGGCTAGCTTTCATGCTAACGTCACATGCTAGCTGTCCATGCCAGGTTCGCTGACTGCCTCTTCCAACTCTCTCCGTCACCTTGATGTTTGATGTCAGGCAGGACGTGTGTTTGGATTTTCATTGCCTATTTGCTCAAAGGTGAATTGATTGGCTGATGCCGGCACTGCTGTCGAAAAGTAGATTTTTCTCAACTTCTACCACACATGATGCAAACATGATGAAGCGCCAGAACCACAATGCTGTTTGGCAACACATGACGTCACCCAATTCAAAGTGAATGAGCTACAATTCCACTGAAGTACCCAATGCATACATTTGAGTTCTCCTTAAGACAAAACTACTGGATATTTGCTATTTTTTTACGGTTGACCCACACCTGAATCTTCTAAATCTAACCAGCTGTGGACTCTGGTAACACCAACCTATTGAGCTGTTCATCTTGTCCCCCTTCTTCTTCTTGTTCTTCTTGGTCTTGGCTTTGGGCTGCGGAGACTCTGCACAGGGAGGTTTGCCATTCTGCTGCATCTGCTCGGGCTGGGGAGCTGGAGGGGGAGACGGGGAGGGGTTTGACACAGGTGGACTTCTCCTGTCTTCCTTTATTTGGGTCAGGGGCTGTGGTGCTTGTTGCGGCTGCTGCTGCCTTTTCCCAAACGCAATTCTGTTGTTACTCCTGTCCTCCCTCCGTGGTTCAGTGGTTGGGAGCGGAGCCAGAGCCTCAGCAGGTCTGATCTGTGTTGCTTTGGTGTCTGTTGTAGAGGTGGGGGCGGTGCTGTTCATTAGCTTTGCTGTAACACCCGAGCAGGCCAACTCTGCGGCTTTCTTTACTGCAGCCTCACAGGTGGCCACCTTAGCAGACTGTTTGGCCCTGATTCTACAGTTGACCTCAAGGTGAGATGTTGAAGTGCCATTGAGCAGGGTAGTTGGAGTGTTGGGGATGTTGGCCTCAGCAGAGAAAGCCTTGTCGCTGGTGCGTTTTGGGCTGTGCTGTGTGTTGCACTGGGGTACGGGTTCAAACCTGGGCTCCCTCTGGTTGGGGAGGCGGATGAGGGTTTGAAGCAGCTGCGACTTTCCGTTGTGAAGATTATCTAAGACGTTCTGAGCTGTCTGTTTGAGGGGCTGTGGGTTGTTTTGAGGGGGTGCAGTGTTTTCCTTTGCTTTCTCTTTCTTTTTCTTCTTGGCAGCACGATGTTGCTGCAGCTCCTGCAGCCGAAGCAGTTCTTTTTGAAGGGCCGCCTCTTCCTCTTCCTGCCGCTGTCGCCGTTGCTGCTCCTCCAACAGCAGCTGCTCCTCCCTTTCACGGGCCTCTATTTCCAGACGAGCTTTCTCCTCCATCTGAGATACAGAAAACACGAAAAATCTTAGTTTGGACAAAAAGACACGTGCATGATAAACCAGAAGAGTTTTTTTTATTTTTAAAAGACTTCACCTTCTTTTGTTTATGCCTGGCCCGTTTTGCTGCCTTAGAACTGGAGGCGGGTTTACTGTCTGCACTGTTGATGAACTGTAACAGGTCCTCAACCCGCCTGTGGTCCTCTACGCCTCCATCTCGTTCGATCACTGGCTGCTGCTCCTCACGCTTTGGCTGCTCCTCCTTACGTTTTGTCAGGCGCAAGCGCAGCTTCTCCCGCATCTCTGCATAGTTTCGACTGGTAGGAGCAGCTGGGGGCTGCGATAAAGACAGAGAGCGAAGTGAGTGGCAAGAACACTATCAATAAATTGCTTGAAGCTAATAAACCATGATTCAGTAACGGCAGAATGGAAACGCATATGGTAGAAAATGTGTGTCTTACCCCGCCATGACCGAAGAACTCGCAGTAGCAGCAGTCACAGTACTTTCCTTCTTTCTGGTTGGTGGACGTGGAGGTAGAGGAGCTATGCTCGGAACAACTGTCCTCGTCTTGACTCTCCTCTCCATCATACGGCTGGTGCTCGTATGCCCCGTTCCCCTCACAGCGATGGCCCTCACAGTCAGGATCACTGAAAAGAGTCACATTTTAAAAAGGTTCCAAAATAAAACTATTCTCATCTCAAACCACAAATTCATCAGCCTTCATTACCAATATTAGATTTCCTAACTGTCTTACCTGCAGACACTGGGCGGGGCACTGACAGGACCATCTGTTAAAGAAGCTGGCTCTGCAGGTGGGAGACACAAGCCCTGGTGGGCTTCTGCAAAGTCTGGAGCTGGAGCAGCCATCTTTGGAAAGGGCTGTGATGCCATTGTGGGGAGGTGCGTGGGTGCTGGGGGAAGGGCGGGACCCGAGAGTGGTGGGAGGGAGGTCAATCCTGTGGAGCCGTTTCTTGGGGTGACTGCAGCGGGCTGCCTGTGGTCCTCTTTACCTAGATTATGAAATACATCATCTGGAGGAGAAAAAGATGCACTGAATGAGACCATTGATTCTTTCTTCTAAGGTGAAAGGCAATTTTGTAAAGTCAAACTGAAATTTATTTTGGTTTAGACACTGTTGGTCAAAAAAAAGAAAATAATTCAACAAGTGCCCAATAAATGAAATTCATTTTCTAGAGCCACTAGAATGGCATTATGCATCCCTCACGTTTGATCCATATTTAAACTATGAGAAGTTTCTACCACAGAACAGTGAATGATTATCCTGCTGAAGTCTACAAGAGACTGTCCCACTGCCAGGGAAAGTGAAAAATCTAACTTACAACTAATGTTGCAAAACATTTTCCTTTATAGGCTCATCAATGGAGGTCACACCTCCGATTTAGTTCATGATTAAAAACCAAATCATCTATACAAACCTAAGCACTGGTCCTACCCTCCTATATTACCTAAAGAGTTGGGTCTTTTAGATGCTAGGTGGATGGGTGGGTTATTACTTGACTGGACAGTGGTGGCAGTGCAGGACACAGAGGACATAGAGGCGGAGGTGGCCATCACTACTCGGTTGGTCTCCATGAAGGCATCCTGGAAATTGTAGAGACACTTCTTCTTGGCGCCGCTCTTCTTCTGCTCTTTGGCTTCTGTTGAGGAGCAGGATGACGACGACGATGATGACGATGATGACAATGAAGAGGACGAGGAAGGAGGCAGAGGGGTGGGTAGTGAGGGGTGCTCCCCCTGGGAGCCAATGGAAGACGTTGGAGGGAGGGGGACATCAGCGAGGGGTGGTCCAAGCATGTCACCTGTTGATTCATACAAATTTTGAGATTTTATAATTTTCCAGAGTTTGTGTTTCACATATGAAGAATGCAGCAGGAAAATCAGACATAATCACAACAACAGGAAATTGTCCAAAATATTCAGACGAGAGGTGGCACCTGGGCAGAGCATGCAGGAGGCAGGATGTGACATATATAACTAGGGGATTGGCAGGAAAAGTTCCAGAAAATGTCAGGAGCAACTGACTCATACACGTGTTCAGCCCCTCTGGAAGTTGTCCAGAGAATGTCCGTAATGCACGTCTGAAAGCAGCATAAGTGAATTTGAGTGGCTCACCTGGCAGCGACTCGGGCAACAGCACAGATGGATTCCAGCTTTTCATCACAGCAGCATCCCACAGGTTCTCAAACTTCAGCGAGAGGCACTGCAGCGAGCTGTTCCAGTCACCCGTTCCACCTGCACCGCCAAAACAGTTCTGGTAGACGTGCTCTGGTAGTGATGGGCTGAAGGCTGGCTGCTTGGCCGCTGAGTGGCTTGATGTAGGGTTTGGGGGCAGAGGCTTTAGAAAAATAAGACAGTATTTATAAAACAATTTGGTGTTTATAAGATGAACACAGTTGAGCTGATGTACAATTCAATTTTAGATCATTTTTAAATTAACTTAGACTTGGTGTAACCTGACCCCTGGTGGCCAACAATTAAAATGACTATGACACTGAGTGAAACTAAGTGATACTAGATGAAACTAGATGAAACTAGATGCAACTAAGCGTAGTATTGTTCCTGGAACATTAAAAAAATCCTCCAGTGTTGAGGTAATGAATAAATTTTCCCTTGACGTGACTCTTGAGTATCAGTTTACAAACTTAAAAAAAAAAAAAGTAATCAGGCTTTAAAATAATCTACAATGAGCCTCATGGATGAATGGGCTGAAGAATGATCCTCACCTTGTTGTGTGTGAGAGGAGGACTGGGTGGGTAGAGTGTGGGGTGCAGTAGGGGCCGGGAGAAGTTGTGAAGGGGCAGGTGGCCATGGATGTGGGGGTAGAGGTGGTGGGCAGGGTGCGCAGGGGGAGTCTTGGTGTCTGTGAAGAACTGGTGTCCAACAGCAGAGGGAGGAGCAGCGTGGAGCCGACTAGGGGGCAGACATGTGGTAAGGCCCAAGGCGGAGGAGTTGGGATCCTGATTGCATACGTGGCACTCGCAGGCATGCTGCACCTGTTCTACCTGAGAGCGGTCACACAGATTCACAACATGAAGCGTGATTTTAGTGTGGAGAGTGGGTATGCCCTTACATGCTAAAATAAAAGACAGTAGACAGCAATTTAACATATGAGGATTTGATTCTGTTCTCTTTTTGATCTAATGACCCATTTTCAAATGATCTAAAAGTCTCTTCAGTTTAAATTTCTAAATAACTTTTGATGACAGCTTTCTCTACTCAACAGTGGAGTCCAACTGATTTCCTGATCCTGCGTAAATACAAAAGCTTCATTCACTACGTTCTTGTGAAATTATGAAAAAGTGTGTGTATACCTGTTGGTGGTTGTAAGCAGGTGGAGGACTGCTGATCTTTCCTGAGGAAAGCTCTTCCTGCTGCCTTGGGGTTTCCCCACCAACATCACCATCAGTTTCCTCCTCATCACCCTCCGATGAACTACTACTGCTGGTAATGTGAGGAGACTAGGAGAAAAACATGTAAAAAAAACAGAGGGCTGAAATAGGAAATAGTTTGTGAATAGTACACAAAACAATTACTACCAGGAACTCATGCATAATGAATACTAATGTCCTCATCCAGGAAGGGAAGCAGGGAATATTTTATCTAAAGAAACCAGAATACGGAACTCACCCCTGGTTTTAACGCCATGTTTCCCCCCTCTCTGTTAATGTCACTGTGGAGGCCGTTCACAGCTGCCGTCACAACACTGCTCCCCTCATAACCAGTCATTGGGTAGATGTCCCCAAACTTACTGGACAACGGAGGCACTTCGTCATCATCACTGATACTAAAAGAGAGAGAAATGAGTAGTGAGGTTAGGGGAAATAAAAGTAAATTGTTGTTATCAGAAAAGCTATGTCATTGTGAGATTACTAAACCATGTGCAAAAAAACGTTTATGATTGGGACAGAGACTCACAAAGTGTTAGTATCGCCTTCAGGCAGAATGAGCCGTGGATGTTGCTGGATGGTGATGGGAGAACTGGAGTTGGAGCCTGATGCTGAGCTGCCGGAGGAGAGGCTGGGGGGGTGAACCTCTGCCATGTAATCTTGTGGCGGTTCCCCTGGCAGGGGCAGCTTGATGTGGAGGTCCTCAGCAATGGGAGAGTCCATAATGCCACATGTCAGGATGTGCGAGAGACTACAGTCATCACATGTGCACCTGTTGGTCAGGTAGGATGACAGGGATTCATGATCTCCACCGAGAAGGTTATGACATCATGGCACTTATTTGTCTGTCTATCAGCAGGAATACTCAAAAACAAATTTCCATTCAATTTTCTGAAGGGGTGGGGCATGACCCAAAGAAGACCCTATCAAATTTTCGAGTGGATTTAGATTACAGAGAGATATAGTTTAAGCTTTAACGGGAGCACCCTTCGAGTTTGAATTTATATTTCATGAAATTAAATGGAAAAATATTCATTCACCCAGTCCCAAAAGTTTATTATAAAGTTCAAGAAGTGTTGTAAATACGTTTGTGACATAGACAGATCAACTTTGTGTTTCACTGCAGAATGAAATGATCTTTCACCTGAGTTTGAATGTTTATCTGTTGAATTAATGTCACAAACACAAAACAAAAGCACTGCAGCGTTTCTGTTGACCAAATCCATTCTTTTGTTTAAAAATGTTTTTTTTATTGTGAAATATTTGCAGGAGCTGAAGATGCATGATTTCATACTGAAATAATAAATATGACCCTCCTAAGTGGGGTGGTGGATCTCAGCTTACGTTTTGAATTAAAAAGTGATCTTGTGCTTTAAAAGGCTGGAGACCACCGTTGTACACCATGATCTCATTCATTAAGGGAAACAGGAACAACAGGGCCAGTTCTCTGACAAGTCACAGGTGAAGGATGAAATATTTAAGGAAGTGAAAAACATCTGACACAAACGGAACCTAATTTTTTTACGTTTCTAATCCAGGAAGAAAAATCACTAAAACACATCACTAAAACACATCACTAAAACACATCACTAAAAGCCATATTATAACATTCAGTTCACTTATTGGTTATTAGAGTCTGAGACAAGAGTGATAGGATCTTCTACTTGTGTTTCCTCTATGTGCCAAAACATCAAGGTTTTGTTATGAGTCCAGTTTAGACCTTGATTAATTTTAGGCATCACTGAGAGAAATAACTGATTTCACTCAACCACATTACAGTCTGCAAAGAGCACCTGGCTCTGTGAACCATTGACTTCATACTTGCAGAATGTTGCTGGTAGTTGAGTCAGAAATTTACTTCACTGGATGCAAGTTGATCCCAGGGCAGATAATGACACAACAGCTAATCCTCAAAACTCACCTCCTTCGATAATTGCAGTTTGGACAGTCTGGAATACTCAGACGAGATGAGAGCATCCTCATAGTGTCTGTGAAGTTGTTGTCTGCGCTGGGGGACTTCTTACTGTTAGGCAACTATTAAGAGAACAAAATTAATATCTGCTATGATGCAGAGAAATGTATATTTAAATCAAAGATGATGGCTTCATATTCTTCACCTGTTCTTCTATAAATCTTCTCTGCTTAAAGAACTCCCAGTCTTCCTTCAGCATTCGCTGCTTCGTCTTTAAAGTCTGAAAATGGGTAGATAATAAAAGAAACATTAACTTCACATCACAAATAGAAACTAAATAGACTGTTTAGATTTAAGTTTAAAATCTTACATTTTTGCTGATCAAGGACTTGTGTGGCTCTGTTCTTTGGTTGGTGAGACTCTGCCCCTCCACCTTAAAAAGCAGCTGAAGAAGAGTCACAACCTCACACCTTTAATTGCTGCATCTTTATCAAGAACCCAACGTTACTGTCAGTATCAAATCCATTTATTATCAACTTGAATGTGTGTACCTGTTCATCTACATAGTCATCGATCCTCTTCTCACACTCCTGCCATTCAGCAGCCACAGAGGCCATTTGCTGCTGTAGTTGCTGGTAGCTGTCTAACAAGGTCCTGTACATGTCTTCATTGTATGAATCATGGGAGGCTGTGCCATGCCTAGAAACAAAGGGGGGGAAATTAAACCAAATGTGTCGTAGACAATTCCTGAAAGAATGCGACTCTTCTACCTACATTCAATGTGTTTAAGTCTAATTTGGTTTAAAAGTAGCAAATAAATTCTAATGATAAATGTCTAAGTCACTGTAACTTTCCTTTAACAAAAACTCTGTCTTACTTCAGCTGTGCAACCAGTGCAGGTAAACTGCTGTGCAAGATCGGTTCAGAGAACACCAGATTCTCAAAAAGGTGCTTGTTGTGCAGCTCCCACGTCACCTGGAATTTCTGGAGGTGCTCGTTCTCCTGAGGAAAAAAGGTTTTGGTTACAGTTAAAACTTTAACGCTAACAAAGGCTGTGGAATGGAGTGATATCTTAAACACAGTTATGTGAGCTCTTTGATGCCACCTGCAGGACAACAAACAAGATCTCTGGCTGCACCAAAGGACAAACTGACCAGGGTGAGTAGGAAGCTGCTGATGGTGCGTGCAGCTTGACAGAGGGCACTGTACTCCTCCAGCAGCAGGGAGATGAACTGGTGGGCCTGAGGAGGACCCTGGGCTGCAGCCACACTCCCCGATTGTCCCGTAGTCTTGGAGCCTGCAGAGAGGTGCTTCAGTAGCCGCACCTTCATTTCCAAGACATATTCACGAGCCTGCTGCTCCAATCGTTGATATAGCTGGTAGGGGTCCTTCTCACAGAGTCTACAGGAGGAAAGAAATAAAACAATACATCTTTAAATAGTTCTAGAAATTGAAACTGGAGGGTTGTAAAAAAAACTTTGGTAAAAATGCCACCTGATGTTTCTACGGAATAAAACGTTTCCTCTCCTTTGGTCTAAAGTTCACACTGTTCCTTTAGTGAGTCACGACATGGCCCAGCATATTGTTTCAATACAAAATACATAATAATACAAACATGGGGCTTTTAACCTTTTAGCCAATTACAGCCAAGACAGCAGTAGTTTCAGCTTGTTGATATCACTGCTTTCAGGCCACTGAAAGCAGCTTGCTTCACACATCCCCAAAAGACTTTTGCAGTGCAGTAGTTACCCCTAGTGGATAAATACATTAAAACAGAGAAGTGAGGCTAAAATAAGGCGGAGCAGAGCTGTGATAGTTGTTGTACCTGTCCACCAGTTCCTTCATTCCGTCCTTGTCTCTCTCTAGGGGCTGGTCGTGGTCATCTGCTAGTGACGTTCCTGTCTGACGGTAGATGCAGCGCACCAGGTAGCGAACCTCCGACCAGTGGTTCTGCAGCTGCTGTGACTCCCTCTCTGACTCAGCAGAGATCTCCCTATAATTCAGGACATTCATGGATAAAGATTAGAATAAACTTACTAACCTGGATTCAAATTTAGTTCAGGGATAATCAATCAAGAACTGACCGTCTCTCATTGCAGGCTTCACAGCTGCACACTGTGTCAGCAGGCATCGGTGCGGTGAGGTTCGGGTCCGGGAGCATGGGTAGTGTAGGCGCAGCAGTGGTCAGTCTGTCCCCTGTGGCTGCCTCCTGGCCCAGGTTTCCATTACCCACAGGCATGTGCAAAAGGAAGTCCTGGCTCTGTGTGAAATATGAACCACAGCAGTGTGAGATACAAAACAATCTTCAGTTTCCTCCAGATGCAAGTGAGCAAAGCTTTACAGAAACTTATGCAAATGACAGTTAGTCCAGAAGCATCCACAACAGCATGCTTTATGATGAGCAAGCATAAGGAATGACATCAGTACTACAGCCTGACCGATTTTCAGGTTGGCTAGTTAAAATTGGCCAGAAATATTGGTATCCATGTTTATGTTTGTTGGTATGTGTCAATATAAGAAGAAAGAACACACACTCTCACAAATTGTTTCATCATTTTATCCTTTTCTTCCTTGAAATATCTGAAAATAACCATCAGGCACAAATGCTCTTACAAATTAGTCAGAATCTACATGAAGCAGTTTCTACGTTTTAATGAGCAGTGTTAGCCTTGACAAACTAACCTCGATGAATCCTGAGTGAATTCTGATCAAACCATTGCTCAGCTGCTGGGCCTATGCTATAATTGTGGTCGAACTGTTAGAGCAAACTTTCTGCAGCTGCTTCACAGTAAAAGCTTCCCAGTGCTTTGGCCTCGTTTACTACAGGGCCATGATGTTGTGTGTCGGCATAGTGCCCTCCCTGTTGTGAGGATGCAATGAAACAATACATTGAGGAGGAAACCAAACCCATGCTCAACAGCCGAGCCACAAACACTCACTACTGACCAAATGAAAGCCCCACACATACATGACAATCCTTAATATAAAGCTTCATTTATAGGATATGAACCAGCTCGAGGGTGTAACATTTACAACTACTTAACCTTAGAGAATTTGAATGCTACTTTCTGTGGTTTTAAGTATTTCATTGTGCAAATGTACAGTAGTGCACAATTGTGTGAATACGAAATACCCTCACTCTTATTAATTACTAGCGTTAAGAACACCCTTAAAAGCACAACCCAGAGGAAGAAAAGTCACTTTGTGTTCCAGCTGGAAAAAAAATCCTGTTTTGAATCACAAGATTTTTCCACTGCGAAATGAGCGATATCCTTACACAGACACAAGCTGTGCACATAGCCTGTGCTGTGCAACATAGTAAAGCTCTTTATATGAGGACATATTACCCAGAGGACCTAATGGCACACGTGTAAGAGGGTATTTACAGCCATGTGCTGTGTAAAGGAAATCTAATGAATACAAATAGAGAGAATCAAAGTAAGGAATGTACAGTATATAAAGACACACTGAGAAAATCCAATGAAATCTTGCTGTATGTTTTTGTTGTATATAGTGTTTGATTCACTGTGTTTGCACATTTGACCTAGATACCATCATCTAGCTATAATTCAACATGAAGCCAAGTCAAAAGATTAACTGATATGATGTCCATCATTACATTCCTTTTACAGCAACAGCTGCTGCATCTGTTTTGACCTTTCTGGCAGAGTACCAGAGGTGCCAAACGAACACAAGACGTACACCATCCACTGGCAGACTAACCCCAGCTGTGTGAGTTAAACTGCAGATAATGTGGCATCAACACAGAGACAATGCAGAGAACCAGACGACTTACAGTCCTTTCACTACAGCCACAAACTTAGTTTTACTTCGACGCCATCAATCTTCAATTAAGACTTTTAAATGCTTTACACCACAGTGACTTACCCCCAATGACTGCTCCAGAACAGTGTGTGGGTCCTCCTTCTCAACTGTGCGCCTGCAGTCAGAGCACACCCACAAAGGCAGCTGGAGGGCACTGGGTGTCTTGGTGGGCTGTGCCGTACCATTGTGGCCTGAGATTCCTGCCTCGGAAGGCACAGCACCGTCTTTGCGCTCGCATCGACATAAGAGGCAGCGGTCGCCCGCCGTGTAGGGCGCCCGCTGGTTCAAGCCAAACGTGAATGGGGTCTTTGGTGGAAATATCAGGAGAAGGAAGCAGAAAAAGAAGTACACACAGTAAGATACGCAGCCAATTTAGCGTTGCATATAGTTACTCTGTGATTATTGATCATGAAAAAGAAAAACTGAGACTATTTGAAAATGGTCCTTACATTTTTTTTTTTTTTTAAAGAGACTTCGGGTTTAGTTGAAACTGGCTGCCAGACTGATCAGTATCTACTATATATTATATATTAGGCTAAGTAACACAATTATTTGAAACCCATTGCACTCTGGATACAATGGCTGTCTTCACGACCTTGCTGCAGTCCCTTTCAATGCAGAGACCTTCTTTTAATGCACAACCCTCTCAGTGAGGGAAGGACAAGGTGGCAGAAACACATGATTAGCAGCCAGACCCTCTAATTAATGATTTACCATTGACAGTGTGTGTCAGGTAAAAAGAGGTTTGATTTGAATCCACTTCAGTAACATTTTACAGTTACAGACTTAGTTTGCAGGATATCTGAGTGTGTCACTTTCCTGTGGGTTTCACGCTCTCCTTCAGCAGGGATATTTTGTGACTGAATCATTGCTGCACCAAAAAGCTGGATCAGTAAACCACTCATGTCAATTTTTTTTTCCAATTATCTGCCATGATATTTTGGAACACTAGTCAGACAGGGAGGGGAACTGAAATAGTTTATGGATTGATTTAATACAATGTGATGGTATAACACATCCAATCTTAATTTAGAAACAAGTACCTTTTAGAGTACAATTTTTCATTTATTTCTTGATCTATTTGGAGCGATTTATAATCAGCATAACAAGCAGTGGTTATATTTATAACAACTGAACAGAAACAGTAACTGAGGTTAAAAGTCACATGATATATTTAAAGGCTTCTGAGTGATCAACACTGCTTTAAGTGTTACACACTTCTGTGGTAAAATGAGTGCTGTAATTGATCATGTAGGGCGGGCAGTCACTATACAGTGGAATTGGGGCCTATCATCTTCCAAGTATGTAGTCCAAACACAAATGTTGCAGCATCTTGTCAACCTGCTGTTGGTGAACACACAACTTTACATTGGGCAAAGTCTCCTCAGTAATGAATCTGCTTGATAATTGTGACAGGTGTGTCAGATAATGACTGTTTCAAATTTTGTGATAAAAAACAAGTAAATAGATTTAAAGGAAATGCAGTCTTGTAGCTTCCTTGTTCTTCTAAAGTGTTTGTGTAAAGACTTTTGGCATCAGTGTGTTAACTGCATTTGGGCACAGCTTTGGAAGAAAAACTTTTCAGTGGCCTTGTGTGAACTTCTGAAACACCTAATATAATTTACCTGAAGGACTCCGGAGAAGTCAGCGTTCACTGGTCCTTCTGTAAACTGCGGTGTAACACTGTTGTTCATGTTGACCTGAGAGATAGAAACAACTCAATGTTTACATCGAGGTGACAACTTTCCATTTATGTGCTTAATTAATTAAAGTTATTATCAGTTATATGTGGACATTCTATAAGAGTCAATCATCCATTGAGGTTAATGATTTTGTTTGAAATCTACTGCTGATTGACTTGAGAGTGAGCTAATTATGGCATCATGTTTCATATTTCTTACTCTGTGAAGTGGAGTCATGTGTGTTTTGAGACTTATAGCTGTCTGTGAGTGTACTGCACAAGCAAAGCAGAAGATCGAATATAAGCAAAAGTCAGGCCGGTAAATTCCTACAGTATAAGACAGGTAGAATAATATGCAAGCATTAAGTAATTAAGACTCATGTTGGACATTTGAGAGGCACTTCACCCAAGTTACATCAGAACACATTCTCACTTTCCCCTGGTGGTTTGCACTGTGTCCAAGGTCTCAAGGTTTTTTCATTTGCATAAAAGTTTAAGATGCAAAACAGATCATTCCATTCCAAATAAAATTAGAAAATTGTACAGCATTTCTCTCAGTATAGTGTTTTGCTGGCTATTTCTACATAGACATACAGAGATGTGTTTTTTATAGTTAAACAGGATATTAATTATACAAAACATAGGGGACGCATATTTCATCTCCATGCCACACAACTATACAACCTTAAGGTGTATTTGTGATTGTTTTTTTTATGAGCCCAAAAGTAAATAAATGAATGGAATTTTGTGAGTTAACCTAATAAAAATTTGAGTTGCAAAGACACTACCAAACATTTAACAGTGTCAATATAAGCTTTTGATTGGCGCTGACTTATTTAGGTTATAATGAGGCTGTTCTGAAACTGGATCAATATCATGATATTTGTTGACTATCTTGTATTGCGAGAGAATGGAACCGCAATTCCCACATCTGCTGCAGGTGCAGCCTTGGTTGCGCTCTCATTAATAATGTACCAGAACTCGTTTTATTTTACTGACACTTAGTTTCATCACTGAATTATTATCCTGTTTAATGTTAAAGCAAGCTTTGCAGCTTTTTTAAATATTACACCTCATTTGCGTTACATGTCACTTTCGGGGCGATCAGGACCGAATGCTATCGCCTGTGGTAGAGGTTAGCCTAGATTAATTAAGCTGGAGATGGTTAATGACAGGTGACAAACCCTCGGGTACATTCAGGCCAACAGTGTGAGAACTAAATAAGAAAAACACCCACGTAAAAACCGAACCGGGGCTCAAAGAGACGATGTCAGAGCTGAACCGTGGATTAGAAGAATCGTTGCACTCCTGTGTGAGTGTAGCTGAGGTAACTTGGGTAACTTCGGTTTAAAGATAGGTTTACGTCATCTATGGGTAAATATGACTATGTTATAACAAAAATAATGAATAAACAACAAAAAGTGGAAGGTCAGCTTGTGGAAACACACTGAGGCCCGATGGGGCTGCAGTTGTTGGTACTCTTGAGCGTTAGCATTGGTTAGCACTGGTGTTTATCTGTGAAATAGCAGCTTGTGGACCAGCTGTGCTGAAGCTAATGGTCCCGGGGGATAGTGTCGGCTCGGCCGGTGTAATCTCCACCTTCCTGGACGGTATCAGCTCCGGATAATGTCTGAAGGTGTTACAACTTGTCATCGATTCGGCTGCGATGTCTGAGCTCAAGCTAACGCTGGGGAGCCAGGGCCACATTAGCTTGTGTTTCCGGCAGTTCGTTATTACATGATAAAGCCGCATTAACTACACAGCTAACTTCAACGGGAGCTAGCGGGCTAAGGCGCCCCGCAGACCGTAGCCACCGGCATTAGCGATAATTGAGCCCTTAATGTCTCCCTGCGCTGCACAGGTTCGTTAGCTAGCTGCCTCCTTCGCATCAGTATCGGGCCTGGATCAGATTTGTGTCGTTGATAGCTCTCGCTCGCTGCTCGCCCCCGTTCTGTCAAGCACCGGTCCCCGCAGTGTGGCTCTCTTACCTCTCCGTTAATGCCCGCGATGGAGCCCATGGTCCCGCTGCCGGTGCTCCCGGGCGTCAGGAAGCTGACGACGGAGGCAGGTGCTGCTGCTCCCGCACAGCCCAGGGCCGAGGCGACCCCGGCCTTGCCACCGCTGGTGTTGCAGACAGCACTGCAGCTACTGCCACCGCCCCGCTTGTTCTTCCTGCGCTTAGCCCCTCGTTTAGCATCGGTTGGACTCATTTTCTTCCACGACAGAGGCGAGACAACTTGCCGTCCGGGCTTGGCAGGGTCTCGGGTGGAAGGCCAGGCGCAATCGCTCGGGTACAACTCCGGGATAGCGATGTAGAGACTCCCAAAACCGACAGACGCTCAGTAACCAAAGTGTAAAGCCGACTTCATAGATTCCAATATGGCCTCCGGCTGGACTGCCTCAGTTCGGCTTCAGCTTACGTTAGGACGTAACTCTGCGTCCTCCTCACCGGTGGCTTCTGGGAAATTGAGTTTGTAGCTGGATTTCTCACTGAATAACATGAACAATAATAAAGTTTATTTATTAGCACTTTAAAAAAAAAAAAAAAAAGAGTTTACGAAGTGCTTTGATGGCAAAGCAAGAAGAGTAAATGTAAGAGAAACAACAATCAGCACGATGCAATGTGAGAAGGAGGCCAGACACAAGGTAGTGTTCAAATGTTAGATGAATAAACAGAAAGGTTATGTGACAGTATAAAATAAATGAACAAAGTTGAAAATAATAACCACATGAAAGCAAGTCTATAAAAATGCTAGGCCGCCAAAAGAGAATTCACTAGAAGAGATATTCATGTGACTGTATAAATATTTAGATATATTTAAATATTCTTGAATAAAACCACAGACACCACATGCAGACAAATTACAGCACATATGGGTGTTGAAGGTGTTGATTGATCTGTTAGTAAGGAGAAAGTTAGCTGTCCAAATACCTCACACTCACATTTCTCCAAAGGTGAAATAAACTCACTTTGAGACAATAAATAATATTTACCCATGACATAAAAAATTCAATGTTCATAAAAAAATATATAATTTTACACTGTGGAATTCAGAAATTCTAAACTTTTTATTGCTCATTATTTTTCAGTTTCTCTCAGGGATCTTTCAAACTTGGGAAAAGGACCCAAATTAAAATATATAATATACACTGTCAGGAAATAAAAAAGGGAAATATTATGCAAAGTTGAAATATTTTGGCTATGCAGTTTATTCAGACATGCAGATTTGTAATACACCATTATTTCACATTTTTATGAGTGGGTTAAAAATTATATCTACATTTACATTTAGGACATTTAGAAGACACTTTTGTCCAAAGCGAAGTACATTTGTCACAGGAGAGAAACCACAACATATCACCATAGATCTATGGGTAAAACAAAATATAGAAACAATTGTCAAGCCCTTATCTGATGATCGCATCTATCTATCTGTCCATCCATCCACCTATCTATCTATCTATCTATCTATCTATCATCTATCCATCCATCCATCCATATATCTATCTATCTATCTATCTGTTCATCCATCCATCTATCTATCTATCTATCTATCTATCTATCTATCTATCTATCTATCTATCTATCTGTTCATCCATCCATCTATCTATCTATCTATCTATCTATCTATCATCTATCCGTCCATCCATCCATCTATCTATCTATCTGTTCATCCATCCATCCATCTATCTATCTATCTATCTGTTCATCCATCCATCTGTCTATCTATCTATCTGTTCATCCATCCATCTATCTATCCGTCCATCTATCTATCTATTTGTTCATCCATCCATCTATCTATCCATCTATCTATCTATGTATCTATCTATCCATCCATCCATCCATCCATCTATCTATCATCTATCCATCTATCCTTCTACCTATCTATCTATCTATCTATCTATCTATCTATCTATCTATCTATCTATCTATCTATCTATCTATCTATCTGTTCATCCATCCATCTATCTATCTGTCCATCCATCCATCTATCTATCTATCTATCTGTTCATCCATACATCTATCTATCTATCTATCTATCCAACTATCTATCTATCATCTATCCATCTATCCTTCTACCTATCTACCTATCTATCTATCTGTTCATCCATCCATCTATCTATCTATCTATCCATCCATCCATCTATCCATCCTTCTAAGTGCATGCAGCTACATTGACCAGCAGGAGGCGCGCACGTCCAGCATAAGCTGCAGTTCTCTTCAGATGACAGCCGAGGGCCCCCGTACACAGTGGCTCAGTCTTCCGGGGTTCAAACCGTGAGTCCGCTGAGCTTGTGGAGAGTGAAGCGTCTCCGGTGATAACCTTCTTCTTTATCCGTGTGAGTTTTGACGTCGCGGACAGCAGCGAAACGTCCGGCGGCGCCACGACACCGAGGAGGGACCCAGTGAACTGCTGCTAACGGCTAACAGTGCTAAAGAGTTAGCCACGGCCGCACACACAGGTAACGCAAAGTTTTCAGCCTCGCCATTTCCTTGTATGCAAAGAGTTGTGCGGCTTTTCAATGACTCCAAACACGTAAAGTTAGTTTTTATTTTTAAAGAAGTTAGTCCTCTGGGCCTCGTCAGCTAACAACACGGTCAATGGCTCTGCTGCGTTAACTCAGATGAGTGGTCAACGTTAAGCTAACACAGGGAGGTGAAGCCACACGTAGGTTCGCTGTGCATCCGTGTGTCCTCCATCCTTCAATACTACAAAGTGTACTGCAATTTAAACAAGTATCGTTAGTACTTCTGGAGGCTCTACTCGGTCACGTGACTCTGCTGCAACAGGTAATTCACCTGACATTGTGTTTCCGGCTCGTCATGTTTCAGCAGCTGTAAAGTTTAACCTCTGTTGGCTTCCTCTTCACGGTTTTAACTCTGTGCCCACGAGATAAACGTGATTCCCTGCAGAGTAATGAAAACCTGCAGGTGCACATCACTTCACATGTCACCTGTCTTTACTTGTCTTTACATGATCGGTTATTGATGGTAGCTCGGGGTCATCACATGCACCTGAGAGGAAAATGTACAGTTGGTGTATTTGCAAAGCACAAACTCCTGAAAGCAAATGTTGTTTTTTTTGGAAATTGATTAAAAAGCTGTGCACTGCTAGTAATACTCCCAGAGAAGCAGCTTTTAAAGCACAGTGACAAGGTGCTTTACAAGTAATAAAAGAAAAAGCAAAAGCAAACGATAGCAATTTGATGAAGTACACGGTTAGATATATAGAGAAAGGATATCTATAAAAATTTGTCTTTGAGGGAGAGTGGGAGCCCCGACAGAAAAGGCCCGGCCCCCTCTGGTCTCCAGCTGGGACTGTGGAATGGTATCTGCTCAGGACCTAAGGATACGACCGGGCACATAAGGTGATCCAGGATCTGAGATGTGCTTAGGTCCAATAAAAATAACTGATTTGTGATTACTGGTTAGCTTAAATAGCTACTTCATTCTGTTTTTTTCTTTATGATCCATTTGATTTTTTCTTTCAGATGCTGGGGTTTGCACTACAGCCTCAGTTTGGGTCTCTCCTGCCTTTTCATTAAAATCTAAGTGGCACAGCCAAGTATCTGCTTTTTCTGAACTCTTCCAAACAAACATTTGAGCTAGCAATGGTATCAAATTTTGTTTTATTTGCATAATGTAAACCACAGTAAAATTTCCCATCCATTTGTTTGAATGCATAAATGTATGGCTGCGTATAATGATTATTTGTATTATATATGTGGGTGTGAGTACTGTGCAGAGGCATCTATTATAACCAACTGTCTGCACTAACAAATAACCCTTCTAGAGGAATATCAATTGAAAAAGGTTTCTCATCCATCACATTTCTCCATTGAAATGTAACTGTCACTGTACTTTTCTTGTTCTGTACAAAATGAGCCAGTATATATGTTATTTCCAGGCACCATTATAAAAATAGAAAACTGGTTAGACAGGTTAACAAGGTTTTTCAAGCAGCAGCCTAATTCTTTTTTCTTTTAGGATTCTGGGAATACGTCCATATCGGCAGTAAGTGTTGTTAAACAGGGAAGTTCAGCTGAAAGGATGTAATGATGAACATACATGTACATGACTGGGGCCTAGGTAGTAGTGCACTATAAGCAGTCAGCCAGCTTGGTAGGACCCATTCACACCCTCCTGTCTGTCTGTTTTCAGGTATGTCTGAAGTTAGTCTTGAGGCTGAATCGGGGAGGACCTCAGCCGAGAACCCTCAGATGGAAAGTGAAGAGACTGACAAGGCAGAGGAGAGCTTGAGTCAGGATGTGAGACAGGAGAGCGTAGACGACAGTAGGGGAAAAGCTTGCACCGATGAGGTGCTGTACGACATCGCGATTGACAGCGGTGAGGAAAATGCAGAAAACAGTGAGGAGGACATTCAGGAGGAGTGTGTGGTGACTCACAGGGATGCTGATTCTGCACATGAGTCTGTCAGTGTAGACACAGTGGGGCAGGAGACAAATCATCATGGTGAAACAGCTGAGGCGCTGGAGGAAAGCGGAGATTCTCACACTGAAACAAAGGTGATATTTATCTTCTAGCTTTAGCTTTCCAGCTCTCCCTTGCAGCGCACCTGTTCATGTGGCTGTGTTGGTGGCGGTCTCTTTCCTATATTATCAAAGAATGATTGGGTTGAAGTTTGTTCTGGAGCTTTATCTGATTACAATCAAAAACATGAACCTGACTTCCAGCCCCGAGGAGTGTGTTTGTGTGTGTTTTCGCCTTTTGTTTGTGTTGGTAGTGGTGTTTCAGATTCCTTTCTGCTTTGTTGGAGGTTTTAAGAAAGATAGCTTGTGTCGTTGTTGCTCTTGGTGCAGTTGGTGGCTTTCTCGCTGATTGTGAAGTGTCTGTGATGTTCCGTCTGTGTTTGGGCATAATCAAAGCTTTGCTCAGTTTATTGGCTTTGTGTTACGTTGGCTTTCTCAATGTAAAATTTGCTCACTAAGCACTTTATTAGGAACACCATACTGGGCAGTTCCTTCCTTTGCTCTCAAATCAGCCACAATTCTTTGTGGCATTGCTTCCACAGGATGCTGGAAATGTTCCCTTGAGATTCTGGTCCACATTTTTCCAGATTTGTCAGCTGCACATTCCTCTGTTCTACCACATCCAAAAAATGTTCCTCTGGATTCAGGTCTGGTGAAGGGGGAGACAACTAAAATACAGTGAACTCACTGTCAGGTTCATGAAACCAATACTTGGTGCATTATGATGCTGGCAGTAACCATTAAAAGATGAAGATGGCCATGAAGTGATGCACATGGTCTGCAATTATAGTCAGAGAGGCTGTGGCATTCAAACAATGATTGGTTTATATTAAATTGGCAAGAAAATATCCTCCACACCATTACACCATTACACCACCATGACTGGGACCACCAGCCTGGACTGTTATACCCATGGTTTCAAGCTGTTGATGCCAGATACTGTCTGTGTGTCCCAGGAGATATCATGATTCATATTCAGGATAAGTCTTAATTGTCCAGTTTTAGTTATGTTGTGCAGCCTCAGATTTAGGTTCTTGGCTGACAGGAGTGGAACTCGATGTGGTCTCCTGCTGTTGTAGCTCATCTGCCTCAAATTTCGACATATTTAAAATGCTTCGCTGCCCGCCACAGTTGTAAAGAGTGGTTATCTGTCCACAGAGCTGCTACTCAATGAATTCTCATGAATTTTCAATGAATTTCAGACCATTCTGTGAAAAAAACTCTAGAAACTCTCCATGAAAATCCCAGATCAGCAGTTTCAAAAACAATCAAATTGGCCCAGATCCATCACACAGCATTTATTGACTATATTCACTGCACTGCTGTCATGCGATTGACTGGATAATTGCTCAGATAAGCAGGTGTACACATGTTCCTAATAAAGTGCTCAATGAGTGTATATTCAGTATGTGTTATTATGACGTGTTTGAGACCTTCAGACATTATTTGTTGGTTATAATATTCATGATTACTACTGTTAGTAAGTCTTCCCTCCTTTACAGTCATTCACTTACTTTGTGTGCAGGTGAAAACACACATTTCCTCATAATGTTTTCCTATTTGTACGTTGGGTGTGTATAGAGTCCTTGAATTCTACATGCCTAGAGTCACATGGTTGGCAAAGTGAGAGGGATTTGGACTCCTGACTGCACATTCTCAGGCAGTCCCACATTTCTTGTGTTATTGGAACGTGTGACTCCTCAGGCTGCGAGCCCAGAGCCTGTATTGCACAGAAGATTGCATAAATTACAGAGAACTCCTCTTTTTTTGTTAAACCCTTTTCTTTTAATAGCCCTAAATTTAGCACAGTTGTCATCCAGAAATTTCCATCCATTCTGAATTCCTCTTCCAACACGTTTGCAGCTTGAATCCAGCATTGTGCAACATGTGTGTTGCTCAGGAGGCAAGATGAGTTTTTTTCCTCTTTGGCTGACACAGCTACTGTAATTGCACAATTAGCTCATTGTTGTTATCCCTCGATCCCTCCCTCTCACGTCAGGTTAGCTTGTATCCAGGATACTGAACTGCAGGGAATGGCAAACCATGGCATGCCATACCTTGTCCTTACATATGCCTGATTAACTCATAGTCTCTTAACTACCTTCCCTGCTCCGCTGGGCCGACACTGTTAGCAGGCTTTCCTGTAGAATGTTTGCAGATGGTGGATGGGATCTTTTTGGCTCAGAGCCCTGATCATCTGTACATTCATGACTGAATTAGTTTCATAATGCTTTATGACACTTAAATCCAGATTTGTGGATAGTTATGGTTCAGCTGGAGTTAAAGGGGGGAAAAAAACAGGGTCAGCAAATGTTGGTTACAGTCTGTCTGTATTGTCACTGTTTTTTCAGATGCATGTAACCTGAGATGTGCCTCTGTCTGACAATCTGTTTAAACTAGTTGTCAGGCAAGAGTCTGCCTTATCTGCATTATGACGCTGGACAAGCCTAGTAGTGCATGTCTGTGCTGCCTGCCTGCATGCAGGCGTCGTGTGGCCTTTAAGTATTTATGTCCGCCGCATGACCATAGCCATGTCTTTGGTTGTAGATAAAGAAATGTTTTGACTCAGAAGAAGGAAAGCATCCTCTCAGTCAGCTTCCTCACGTCCAGCTTTGTCAAACCAGTTTGAACCCTTTCTTATTTGATCATACATCATGTTATTCATTCAATCAATCATGTTAACAAAAGTCCAATATATATCAATATAATAAAACATTCTCTGAGAGTTTAAGACAGCAACCTTCAGTCGGGACCAAGAATAATTATTTTATTTTAAAAGAAATAATATAATCACTTTGATATTCATTCAGTTATAAACCATATCGAAATGGTTATTGGATTTGAGTATCTCAAACATTATGGAACTCATTTCAGATAATCGTTATCTTAATAATCATAATAGATTATCATTATATGTTTTCTATTAACTTGACTGTAAAATATTTGTTTGGGGTCTGTCAATACAGGATTCAATACTACTTTATATTGGAAACAGACATCCTCACATTTCCAACCTCGATTTTGTGTATTTACAGAGGTTTGTGGAGTTTAAGTGTACTTTTATTCTTTAACACTCTGTTTTAGAATCAGATGTTTCTACCCAGTACTGCAAGGATTTGTATCATTTGGTCATTAATTACTAAATTAACTCAGTAAATGTGTGAGATTTAACAAATTAAAGTGTGTTATTGATATAAACACATCATCTAAACTCACACAGTGAAACCAGTCAGTTAGACGAGACCTAGATCTTATTACCTGGTGATCTGGCAGCTATTTACATTATTTACACACCAGTTGAGGTCCAAGGATCTGTTTCAAAGGGATCTAATTGATCATTAAAATAAATTAAAGCAATTCAGTGGTGCTGCCCTCGCCATGTATGTTATTATTCTACATTTACCAGCTTTACATGGAAAGACCCTTCCATGCTCACATGCAAAGCTCTATAGTGATTAGATAAGTGGCCTAGTTCCCAGGTCCACTGTGATTAGGTCCAAAAAAATGTACTAAAAGTAGCACAGCTGTATTTTCAGCCTGCAGCATCAGGCAGCCAGTTCATTAAAGCCTGAACAAAACTTATGTGGTCACAAACTGTTGTCTCTACCCTTTGGCTCGCTGGGAGACAACATGTAAATATGCAGCTAGCCAGCCACCGTGTCACTGTGTCATATTAATCCACAGGGAAAGACTTCAACATGTCTGTCCATATGATTTTCAGTTATAATATAAATGGAGTTTTGTCTCCTTTCCAAATTTGACCACAAATGACAACTATGACAGAAAGATTCTATTTGATCTAAATAACTTATGTCCTTTCAGAACAAAACAACAACTGTAAACCTTGTTTGTCTGTCTGAAGCAGCGCTATGGAGAAAAGCAAATGTCAGAAGTAACTAGCTGACTGCATAGCGTCTTGGGTGTGTCTGTATTATACAGTAATCATGGCACTTGTAACATAAGTCGATGTGTGACAATACTCCACCAAACCAGGAGTTTTATGTGGAGGTAATACAAAGGTTAAACAGTGACAGGCTCTTACTCAGCTGCTTAGTTACATAATCACACAGCTCTGTAAACTGGAAGACAGTTGAAATTCAATGTCAGTAGTTTCTCAAGAACTACATACGCTGTGTAATGCTGTAATGATGCAACATAACTGACTTAAACCTCACTAAGCCGCTCGTCCTGTCCCGCAAATGAATGAAAAGAACAGTTGTAAGAGGATGGGTTGGCAAGAAGGTCAATTATTCCTGTAATCTGCTGGGATTGGACAGTTCAGTTGCACATTTCAAATGTTTTAATCTATGTTATTACAGTATTTTAAGGAATTATAATCCTAAACGATAAAGCTTTTTGTGGTTTCATTGCATCCATATTGCAAATTGGTAAAATTGTCATATCTACAAATGACCTTCCTTTATTTTCCAGGATTTATTGGCCCAGACCAGTAACTTCAACTGTAGCAGTGTCCACAAGATGGCAGTCAACAGCTACTGTGTCCTACTAGTAGACCTTGAATCCTGTTTGCTTAGTGGTGAGCTGTCCTCAGGTTGTCAGCAGGAAGCTTTGAGCAATAACCTGCTTCATTTCACTTGCCCCATTATAGGAACGCACGATGGCTGAGGAGTCTCATAGAAGCGCAGCCGCTGAGATTCCAGTCACCAGCAATGGAGACCTGGATCAGAGCCCAGAGACAGTATTCCAGAGGGTAAGAGTTTATGTAGAGACTTTTCAGAATGTCTACTCACAAGCAAAGCCTTGAATAGGTCATCAGGTTGACAGATGATGTCTTTAACAACAACAGTGACATCTCTGTGTACTCCACACTGCACCAACGCCTATTTTCATCATTAATTGACCATTATATTGTTAGAAACTGGAAAACGTCTTGTATATATTCAGATTCATTCATTCAAGAGTCCGACTGACATGGATTTTTGGGGCTGATGCTGAAATTCTGATACTGAACCCCTAAGACAAATACATTTTATTGTGGTTATTACAATTAAAAGAAACACAAATACAACCAATACTAACAATAACCATACTGAACCTATAATATAGAAAATGAACATAAATAGTTTTGTCAAATGAAAATAGCAAACACACCAGAAGGCAGACACCACTTAGTTCTTCAGCCAACTGATACGTTTTTAGGGCCCTACTTCTTTCTCTTTGACCATCAAAACGTTCAAAAGTTACCATCATGTATGAGGAAGACAAATGATCACTTTAGCACAAGTGAATAACAAGTGTTAAGTATAGAGATGCAGATGCTTGTTGAATTTTTTGGTGGATTACAAATATAGGAATTTCACCAAACCTTTTCACTGCCATTCCTGAGTGTCTGCACGTAACCACTAAACCTCTTAATACAGCCCCTGTTTGAATTCTTCACAGGACCCTTACCCTGCTGGCCCTGGTGCCCTAAACCTCTCAGAGTCCTGTGTCTCCTCCAGCCACTTTGCTTCAACTACAGAGGGCATCATTGAATCAGGACCATACAAAGGTATAAACTCCACTCTTCATTTTCACTATGATTGTCTGACTTTTGTTTTTGCCTCGCTGACTTTCTTAAGATGCAGCAGCTCATTAGAAACATTCAGGTTTTATTTATTTATTTGTTATTTGATTTGCAGCATTCGGTGATTTTAAAAACCATCTCTATTCCCTGTGGCTCTATGTTGTGGGTTTTTTCTGTGTGAAATTAAAAAGGGCCGACATTTGAATTTGTAAAGGTGGACATCCAATTGAATATAATGAGTTTCCTCTGATCTCCAGGTTGTTACCCTCCTTTCCTTTTCATCATCGCGCCCCCTTATCACCCTTATTCCAAATGCAAATAAAAGTCTCCTCATAGAGCAGCAAGCTGTTGTTGACCGTTTTACCACAATGTTGCCATGGCTATTTCCATGTTATTGACACAGAATGAGGACGCTTTTGTTCATTAAAACATCCACTCTGCGACATGGGGAGAGCTGCTATTCAAAATAAAACCAAAGGAAATCAACATCAATGACAAATTCCCCTTTACACTTGTGTAGGAGGAAAAGTGAAATACTAATGAATCATACTAGTAATGTATCATAACTCTGAATATCTCCCAGGGTCAGCAAGCCTGCCCTCGTCTCCCGTGGCACCTGTAGCTCCCAGCTCAGCTGTTGCCGGGCGCCTGGCGCGCTCTTCCAGCGATAGTCAGGCTGAGCAAGGTACCCGCAGGAGTATGAACGAGATGATACTGAATCATCACCATCTGCACACTAAATTAACCACAATCTACTCGACCTTTCTTGGTTTTCATCAGTTTCTTACCTTCTCCTTGTTCCCACAGGCTGCGCTCCATTCAGAATCAAACCTTTCCTCTCTCCCTTTCTTGTTTATTGGCTCTGCAAACTTTGCCATTGCATAGGTCTGGGCTAATTGAAGTAGTTGTCTGCTTTGCACTTGCTATTTGTAAATGTTTATATTCTCCTTAGTGTGTTTTTAAAAATCTAGGCATCACTATTTCTAGATTCAATGCAACTTCTTGATGCCTAAAGCATTTGCTTGGCTTGGAAAGAAAACTTTCACGTTTAATCTCAGTGGGTCCTCCTGCTTGCAACCTTTGTCATCGCAAAAGTTGGCAATGATAGTCCCGCTCTGTGGAGAACCGAAACTGACTTAATGTGGGAAAAGGTTAGACAAAAGAAATATAAATGCAAACGACTCATTCATTGTATACTTTGCCTTTCACTTTCAATTCATTGATTTCACAAAAGTAAAATTAATATTTTAATGAATATATTTTTTTCCAACTATCAGTTGGTAACACAAAACAAAACATAACTGAAAACACTGGTTGCTAAACACATGCTATATATACACTATACAGCTATTTATAACTTTTATCAAACGGTAAATGTCTTGTATTTATGTAGCACTCTCCAGTCTTTTATCAATCAGTCAAAGCGTCACATATACCCAGTCATACATACGTTCATAAGTTTCTATAAGCAGTGCTTCTTGAACACACGCGTTCAACAAACTGCCGGCACAATCATTAATGTATGCGTTTAAGTGTCTTGCCCATGGACACTTCACCATGCAGACTGGAGGAGTCAGGGATCAAACCAGAAGTTGGCTATACACGTTCTTTTTCAGATAACCCTCAACTACAGTTCGTCAGTTTCAGGACTCCATATCTTTCCTTCTGTGCCCAAAATTTTTGCTGCAATTGTAAGCACATTCAAAGTTGGTTATTGTGACTAATTGTATTCTCATTTTGATTTGAATTATCATAGATGTCACCCGTGTTCTCTCATGTCTTTTAATTTGTTCTGTGTTGTAGTTTCAGTGTCAACAAGACAACCTAATGACATTGTTTTGATAATAACTTGTATTCTGCCGCCCTAATTTTCACCACAGGCTTTCTAGCTTTCAAATCCTTTAACTTAATCACTAACTAAATGAATGAATGACTTTTAATTGTCCAGGCGCAATGAAAGCACAGCCAAACGCTGGAGCCGTGGTCCTTTCAGATGACTTAAAGAACCCAGCCATGGAAAAACTGGACCTAGTGAGAAAGTGGAGCATCAACACTTATAAAGTAAACCTCCATGTCCTTGATTTATTTTTATGTCCCTCCTTCATTCTGCTACTCTCCTCAGCCTCTTTATCTTCTCTCAGTCAATTAGGTTGTTGGCAGACAAAGTGAATTATACCCCAAACTGACAACCACGTCTTAGACAAGTAATATACTACACCGTGTTCTTTTGATATATTCTTTCAGTCCGTCTCCCCCTTCTCTCTTGAGTCAAATACAAACTCCTCACAGTCACCTACAGTCTCCTAAAAGTTTAGCGTGTGTGTTAATCAGCCTTCTTTCCTCTGCAGTGTACCAGGCAGATCCTGTCAGAGAAGTTGGGTCGGGGCTCGAGGACCGTCGACCTGGAGCTGGAGGCTCAGATTGAAGTCCTTCGTGACAACAAGAGAAAGTACCAGAATGTGATAAAGCTGGCTCAGACGCTGGCCAATCAGCTGTCCCAGATAATGCAGACGCAAAGGCAGCTGGGTGATGCCTTCGCTGACCTCAGCCTCAAGTCTCCAGAACTCTATGTGAGTCCATATCTATTGATACAATGATTTGTTAACCTGTCTAGTTTCGTGGTAACAACAAAGTTGACTCATAAAGTTTTTATTAACCTCTAACACTCCTGTTCATCTGTTTGATTGTGTTTTTTTCAGGAGGAATTTGGTTTCAATGCTGAAACCCAAAAGCTTTTGTCCAAAAATGGAGAGACCCTGCTGGGTGCCATCACTTTCTTCATCTCCAGTGTGAACACACTCGTGGAAAAAACAATCGAAGACACCATGATTAATATCAAACAGTATGAAGTAGCCAGGTAACATGCACAAATATGTTTGAATTTTATAGAACCGTTTCTTCAAGCTGTGCCTGGTCAAGAAACGCTTGCCTATCAAACTTAAATCTGTAAATACAGCACTCGCATATCATCTTTATAAAGTTAATGAATGTGGGTGCAAACAGTCCACACATCAGCAGACAACAGAAGAACAGTGCGATTCATTCAGAGGAGTGTTTGTTTGCTGCCCTTTCACTCTGGACTGCTGCTAAATTATTTTTTTCCAGTGAGTTGACAGCTCTGTGACTGCCTTTTGTTTCTCGACAGCTGTTGATCGATGGGATTATTTGAGCTTTTCTCTAAGAACATCTGCCATGTCTGATAAATAATACTGATGAGAGCCGTCAGACTGAATCAAAACATTTAAAATCGCACAACACAAGACTAAAACAATGAGCTGAACAACATTAAAATGCTCAGTAAAACTAAGAGGAACTGCAGAGTCAGGTGATAATTCACCATGAGCAACATTTTACATCACACATTGTTAACGTCTGAATATTGATTGGGGCGGTTAAAATAGTCAAAACAATGTAAAACATATCTTGTGGATATATAATATAATCTGAGTTTGGGTGCAGAGGTTACATTAGATGGTGTTTAAATGATGTCGTCACTTCCCCAGGGTTGAGTATGACGCATACCGCACAGATTTGGAGGAGCTGAATTTGGGGCCCCGTGATGCCACCACCATGCCCAAGATTGAGCATTCGCAGCAGCAGTTCCAGCTCCATCGTGAGAAGTACGAGAAGATGCGAGATGATGTTTCTGTCAAGCTCAAGTTCCTGGAAGAGAACAAGGTCAGCGAGAAGCTAAATCTGCTCTACCTCCCCCAATACACCATCTTCATCAAAGTTTAAATCTGTTTATAATCTCTGTTTTCCTTCCCCTGCTCCCTCACAGGTGAAGGTATTGCACAACCAGCTCATCTTGTTCCACAATGCCATAGCTGCGTACTACGCTGGAAACCAACAGCAGCTGGAACAGACACTCAAGCAGTTCCACATCAAGTTGAAAATGCCAGGTGGGGACAGTCCATCATGGCTGGAAGAGCACTAATCACTCCTTTCAAAGCCAGAGTGGCTCAGTTTGGGGTTTTGACAGGAAATGTCAAGTTGTATAAAACAAACAACAGGAAACCCTCTTCCACAACTACAACTCTACAACTGTCTCTTGAAATCTCCGAATTGTAAATCTTTTAACAAAAAAAAAAATTCCACAATCTGTTTTACTCTTGTTCTTAAACAATTCTTTTCAGCTGTACATGAATTTCAAATCTTAGGAAATGCACTTTTATACTGTTTGACAAAAACGTTGAACAGGAGTTGCTGCAGTAAACACATCCGGAAACTTCATGGTCTTTTGTATTCCAGCTTATGAATGTTGTATCCCAGCACGGCAGACATGCTGGCTCTGAACGGGCAGCTACAGGATTTAAATCGTCTGCCATTTTGTTCACATTCTTTTCATTCTCTCACCAGCAGACTGAGATGAGGATGCATGCTTAATCAAGGAAGATTACTTAATCAACATTTCTGAGATTTTCCTTGACTCGTGTTGTGATAAAGGGGGGGGGGGGCATGACATTCAGATGTCTGGATTATGCAAACTGATCATCTTTACAAGCAAACACTGAATTCTGAAAATGGTAGTTTGACATTTGGGGAAATTTGCTTTCTTGCAGAGAATCAACACCATCTCATATTTGTCATTTAAAGATTCAGTGTGTACTGTGTTTCATCTAAATTGTACAAATTGTTGTTTTCTTCACCCTAAAATTGGCCCTTTATATTTAAATACTTTATATATACATCAGGAGCGGGTCCTCTCTATGGAGGCCGCCATGTTTTTTACAGTAGTCCAGACTAGACAAATTAAAAACCTGAAGCAACAACTGAAGCTACCACAGGTTCTATTTCATGTTTAGAAGGGGAGGGTGAGGTGAGGGGTATTCAGCTGCAACCTGAAACTTCAGCACTAGATGTCACTAAATTCTATACACTGTACCTTTAATAAAAGCTAGCAGCTAGTTTGTTAGGCTTAGCTTAGCATAAAGACTGGAAACAGCTATTCTGACCCTGTCCGAATGTTACGAAAATCTCCCTAGTCTCTTAATGACACTAATACAAAAGCCAAAGTGTAAAAAAAAAAAAAAAAAGTTGTGGTTTTATGTGGGGCAGGGTGTTGTACCTTCAGGACAGAGGCGGGCAAACGGTTTCCCTGTTTCCAGTCTTCATGCCAAGCTTGGCTAACAAGTTATGGAGTGTGATATTTCCCTAAAGTGTCAAACTCTTCCTCTTAAATTGAGATTTAAAAGTTTGGCCGTTCAAAAATAAACGTCACATGTTATACGATGACGGGCCTCTTCAAACCTGGCATTACCATGTGTCACAGAAAAAAAAGGTTCTTAAGCACCTAAATGATGTGACAACCGATGGTTCGGACAGATTCGAAGGTGGTCTGGGACGCATTCAAGGACTATTTTCTCAATTGTGTTTGTTATTTTATGTTCTGGTAAATAGACATTGGAAGTGCTAATGCTGCCTCTCTTGTTTAAAAACAGTCAAATTCAGTCTTTGCAAACAGAAATGATTTGTGTATAGAGACAGCTCGGGTGTGAACAGGGTGTATGTAGTCACAATCAAATCAATAGGACCCTATTGTATTTTTAGAAATTCCCTATTTTCATATGGCTGAACGAGTGTGTTGATTCTCCCTAATTCCAGAGAAAAAGAAGGACCAGCCTTATGTGACTAAATGTGCCTTGATTTCCTAAATTTGTTCCGCTCCTCTCCTTCATGCTAACTGGTCTTTTAATGGGAAACAGGCACTCTCACTACCAGTTTTCAGGACCCACTCTTGATGGAAGAGAATGGACCAAACGCACAAACACACACTCCAAGGATATATTTAAAGTCTATATGATGTGTAAACACTCCACACAAAACAAAATGAAAGCTGTGTTTTGTTTTTAATAGTAAAGGCTCCATTAACTGTAGAAAGTCAAAATCTCTTTGATGAAATGATGTTTCTTAAGGTATTTATCCATATTGCACACATGCACATTAATGCATTTGAGGCTAATAACAAAACAACTTGTAAGAACTGTATGATATATAAGGTGTGAACCAAATTACAATTAACTTGAGAAACTTTTTTGTCTTTTGTAAGTTTTAAAAGACCAGCATCCTTTGCCTGTGCTGCTGAACGGTTTCCTTCATTGGGCTTTATAAAAGTATATTTTTCAAAGGGGACATCCTGGTATTTATAACCAGCCATCATATCCTCACTTTGTTATTTGTACTTTTACTACGGCTCACTGTAGCAGTGTGAGAGTGTGAACCTTGGACAACAATCTCTTGTTTCCTTGAAATAGGTGGAATTATATATATTTGTAATATTCTCTATTTTACCTTGAGTATGTAGTCTATGACCAATGCAGCCGTTTGGCTTTGTTTGTTCTTTGTTTCTTTTTTTTTTTTTTTTTTCCTGAAGACCCACAGAATGGTTTGCTAGTACTAATATGTACTGGATCTCTACCTTTGTAATGATGAAACATTAACAATTTGTGAGTTAAAAAAGATTCAGAATGTTGTGGTACCTCTTTGGGAAAATAAAAGTTTCTTTTCTTTAAACGTCTCCAGAGGTTTTTTTTGTTGGGTTTTCATGGTAGTCGCTTGAAAGTGACACCCAGGGGCCAACAAAGAAATATGAAGCCAGGTAATGTCTCCGAGTGCATTTGACTTATTGACAGTGGGACCAGGAAATAAATCCATTACATGCTTAATGAGATTTTACACAATCCTATAAAGTTTGTTTTGTCTGTCATTTTGTGTTTCCATCATTTTTTTCCTTTCCTGACAAAAGCAGTGACTTATTATAAAGACTCTCACATTATGTTGACATCTGTGTAGATTCACATTGTTGTAGTTGAGTCTTTTGTTTGCTCAAGTTCAGGATCTCTAGATTCACCTTTAGGTTTTTCATAATTACAAGCCCACCACACACACACATATACATTTAACTGGATGTGGATAATACTCTCCTGTCACTGTCCCCATGATGTCATTTATGCCTTTTTTTAAATATAATCTTTGTCGAGATTGTTCCATAAACTCATTCCTTTCACTGTAATGCAACGTTCCATCAATTTGGTTCTGAATATCTAATTTTTCTAAAGTTCCTTTTAAAGGTCCAGGATTTAGGTGGAAGGGATTTGTTTTGATGATATTTTCACTAGTGTGTTTCATCTCAATTGTAAGAATTGTTGTTTTCTTCATCTAGAATAGGCCCTTTATATTTAAATACTTTTATTCACACAGGGAGCGGATCCTCTCTACAGAGGCTGCCATGTTTTTTACATTAGTCCAAGCTGGACAAACTAAACACCTTTTGAGTTTTTATGACAACTGAAGACTACCACAGGTTCTCTCTCATGTTCGGGAGGGGATGGTGGGGTGAGGTGTATTCAACTGCAACATGAAACTTCACCACTAGATGTCACTAAATTCTACACACTGAACCTTTACGTTATTATGGCTTTCTGTATTTTTAAATCTTTTGAATGCAACACGTTTTTGACCTTTGATAAATGAAGAAAACACTACCATAATTTTTTATTGATATATATATATATATATATATATATATATACATATCATGTCAAGATCAACCTTGGTGACATTAATGTGGTTTTTTTTATATTTGCAGCACATTTTTAACAATACCGTGATAATAATACTGAAAACCGTGTTCATGCCGGTCACTGTGATCGCGATATATAATTTATTTTCGTGTCAGACTTGTGTTTGCACCAGTGGTCACAAGCTGCAGGTGGCGCGCGCAGGAGGGGGGCACACGTGAGCGCGCCTGCTCCACCTGGTCCAATCGCGTAAGAGGAAGCTGCCACAGTGAGCTCGTGCTGCGGCTGCTGGTGTCACAGTGTGTGTCTGTCTGTGTGTGTGAGAGTGTGTGTGTGTGCGCGTGTGTGTCCGGTCTGCAGCGACACACAACCTGCAACACAACACATCTTCTCCTCCTCATCAACCAACTCCAGCGGTGTCGGAGCGGATTACGTGTCCGGACCAGCCTTCCTCATCCCCCCGGTAAGTGGAGCAGGACGCAGCCGTGCGAGGGTGATCGACCCGCGGCTGTGACTCTGGAGAGGAGTCCCCCTGCAGCGTAGAGCGAGCTAAATCTCCTCTGCTGCTGTTTTTACTCATCTAAGGTTGGAGATAGGAAATATCCTGCAGTGCAGCTCCGCTCCTGAAGCACATCAGCGGAGTTGGAGGCCTGGATCTGTTGCTTTGCTCGTGGATGAAGGTGCAAACACAGGAAACAGCTGCTTGTTCTCTGCACTTTGGAGAACTTGTCTCGATCCATTCATTGCGGTTACTATGGTGACCAAGAATGTGGATAAATACAGATTAAAACAAGGATTTTCTGACCTTAAGTGTAAAATATGTTCTAGTTAGAGAGCTTTTCAAATTAGCAGACACTCTTATGTAATGTGATTATTTGTAGGACACTGAAGAAAATGAAACTGAATTAGATTGTCAAGATAAAAGTGCTACCAGGCTGTTACTGCACTAGTGACTTTAAGCTGTAGTAAAACTCTTAATTGTTTTATAGAACTATACTAATGTACACATATATCTCCAATTCTTACTTGTATACAGCCAAGGCAGTTTTTTTTGCAATTGACAGTTCCCTCGCCAGTTTTTATTATGTGGCAGTTTACCTAAAAGATCATTGTTTTATTCAAGAAAGTTGGAAAGCAAAAGTTCTAAAATTTAAACTTTTTAGCTGTTGTTTATCCACACAAAAAATATTCCGGGTAGGAAGCCTCTGATCGAAAATAAGTGACCAAATGTGGCTGTAGTTTTCCTTGCTTGGTGTGATTGATGGATTTAGATTGCCACAACATAAGTGTTGAGGTTCAGTATTTCTCGATTAAGACTTTTATTTTCCATTAAAGTGATTTCTGCAGTAAGAATCTCTGTGCAGTGCTGTGGTGGTTGTTGTGGATTCCTAACAGACCCTTTTACTTCAGCATGTGTGGCTTTATAACTCTGCCCCTGTTGGTTTTGTTCTGCACCCCAGACCCCGGCTTCCTTGGCTTTTGTACACTATTATCCGCGCTGAGATGAATTAGAGGGCAATCCATTCAAGTGTTGGGAACAATGCTCCCCGTGGAAAAAAAGAAGGAGCTCGGTGGGTCAGGTCAAGGGGGAGGGCGGTGTCACCCCCAGTTGCTGTGGAGGCCGAGAGTAACATGGAAAACTCAATTCTCTGACGTCACCGCGAGGAGGAAGATATTGGGGGGCTGGGGGGTGGGCCTGATTTATTTGTGTGGGAGCAGGGAGGAGCTGAATAGTTGTTGGCAACTTGGGTCAACTGAAGTGTTCTTTATTGCCCAAAAATCTGTCCTTGTCTTATAAATTCAATTTGAACCTGCAATGAAAAATGTCTGGAAGCAAAGAAATAAAGAAAAAGAAACCCTCCTTTGTGTTTCAATGAGGAAAAACAAGCCCAAAGACGAGGCAAAGAAATAAAAAAATACAAAATGACAATGTGACACCTCAGGGCTAAAACAACAACAGAATATTCCTCTCGAATGCTAAATATTGTTTTGAGGATTTATGCACCTTGCTCACTGGCACAGTCAGAGTGCGTAATGTGATCCGTGCCTGTAAGTGTTGTTTCGGTTGTGTACTCTTAATGAAGCCTGCTCTGTGCCCTTGGGCAAACACTTTTCCCCACTGCCATATAAACATGTTTGCATTCCCACCATGTTTCCGTGCTATTGTCTCCATGGCGACCCTGAGCACCTGCTTTATTTGTCACCTCCATACATTGTAATCACCTGCGTCCCACTCTGTTGCTTGAAGAAGGTTGTCGTGACAGTTCTGCGTTTCCGTGGCAGGCGTTGGTGTAAATCCGCACCAGGCCGAGGCTGTGAAGCCGAGACGCACCGGCAAAATTTGCCTGAAGCTGATCTTGGCACCAGGCTCGGATTGCTGAAGAAACAATTGGAGCTCAGAGTATAAGTGGTCGTGCTACAGGCCAGACACCGATCACTAGAACAAACGGGGGAAGACTCAAAGCTGTGTTTTTGATCTGTAGCCTGGCAGACAAAGTATCCCGTCACCTCCCATCCCTCCCTCCTGCTCGTCCTCACTGAGTGGGTTTGGTTTCAACTGGTTTACTTTTTCTCCTTTGTGTTTTTTATCAGGAGACTCGGTTTTGATAGCTGCTGTGTGTGATGGAAAATACTCTCGGTTTGCTGTGTTCTTCTGTGATCCCTCTTGTCAGGATAAGGCTGCCCATTGCTGAAATCCACTAAAATTGTATTTATAATTTAAATTTTAGTTCATGTATTAAGTTTAGCATTATTTCTGTGTCCACTGGATGAGTGTAATGCAAGTTTATTTATCCAGCAACATTCAGATATAATACAAATCAAAGTGTTTAACAAAGGAAAGATCTTAAGAAGACATTAAACTAAAGTCTATTAGACAATAAAACAAGACACCAAGGCCATAATAGAAGCATAAAGTAAGTTAAAACACTTAAAGGTCCAGTGTGTAAGATTTAGGTGAAAATTGAACGGGTTCTCTCTTGGCCCAGGTCCCATCCTTCCACCAAGTTCATGTGAAAGCATCAAATGATCTGCTGCTGACACCAACAACATTTTACTGAGTGAGATGTTGAAAACATTTTTTTTCTGCTTGGTCAGTTTTTAGGAGGATAAACAGATTTGTTGTTTGTTTGAATCAGATTCTAGGATCTTACAGTTGCAGGTTACAGCTCTCAGGCGTGATGTAACCGGTGTTACAGCGGAGATACATATTCATATTAGTCTTAGCTTGAACCCTTGTGAAGCCGGTTTAAACAGTCATTGACAGGTCAGGCTCGCGTGCTCTGCAAAGTGGCAGCTTTAATCTTTCAAATCTGAAAAACTTGTTTCAGACACAGGCTGTCATTAGCAGGTTTATGCTAAGCTTGGGGGATATGTTGTGTTGGGGGCGGCTGTACCTGCACATGGTCTTTACACAATCCTGCGCTCGCTGACTCTGCAGGTGTTTGATGCAACGTGAGGCTCAGTGACGAGACAGTTTACATTTTAGCTGTCAGCTTATTTTTGCATGTAAGTGAATCTCTATGTGTTTAGAATGGTTTAATGTGCAGTGATTATTTTTTATAGATTTCCTACACAAGTCTGTTTGAGATCAGTGTGTTAATAATTATAGATGAGGGTTTGTCAGGTAGATAAACACACTCACAGCTCATCTTAAATATATAGAAGCAAACCTTAGATAGATATTGTGAGTTTACTGAATTACCAATTTCTGTGACTCTTCTCTACTGTTATACTACATTGTAGAAGTTCCTTAGTATCTCATAATCCTCACTTAAGACCATAGTAGCTGCTGTTTGTGAAATAAACAACAAAACAAAAACAGTACAGTTGATATGTCGGCCATTTTCCTCTGACGTCCCCCTCGGGGGTGGGAAGCTCAAATATTATCAAAAGGAAATTCTTATCATATTTCACAACTTCCTGATTGATCAGTAACTGTGAAGACAATGTACGGTGACAATCTGGAGGAACACGGGATCATGGATCTGTCTAACATTGTCCCTTGATACTGTTGGAAAACGTGTTTAAATTCTTAAATACCAATGCACCTCTTGGACACATCGATTTATCCCCAAAGTAAAATGCTCTGGAATCAAGCTTGTGACCAAAATGCTTAACGTTCAATCCAAGGCTGAAGTCCTCCCTGAGCGTTAATGTGACAGAACGTTACCGACTTTACCAACATGTCTGAGTCCAGATGAAAAGACACCACAACATTTAACGTTATATAACGAGCTTGATTACAACCAGTGCATTTTACTTTCAGGCTCGAGTCAAAGAAGTGCGTTGATATTTCAGAATCACAACACCTTCCTTATCGTGTCATGTTACGGTCAACAAGGAAGTGGTTAAACGTTAGCTGTTGTCTGACAGTAGGAACAGCAGATCAGATATATTCTGATTTCCCTCCAGATGTTTCCTTCTAGCTGCTGATCAATTGGTGAAATAAAGCATCATATTAACTTCAATACATATGTGCATGAGAGAGGACTGTGGATTTTTACAGGCCGGTATTAATCCAATTTCATATTCTGAGATTTCATTTGGTACAATACTCTTGTGAACATAATAGCACCATTATTTCCAATAAGATAAGCTCAGTCATCAGACGATTGCGTGCAGCTAGTTGTTGCGACTCATTACAGAGGACTGAGAGTAAAGCAGCAGAACACTGTGTCAGAATGATATGTCGTTATAATTAATCAAACCTTTAAGTGACCCAAATAGCTGACTAAGTGTTTTTTTTACTTTCCAGACTTAAATACATAACCCAGAAACCCACATTTCTGTCATAAGACTTTTGTGGATAAATCTCAGGTTTTACCAATTAACAAAGCACAGACACTCCTCCACGGACCAGTGGAAACTTTAACTTTAACAACTATTAATTAACAGTAGATGTGACATATGGATCATCCAGTATTTCTCATTCTGCTAGAAAACAACGAGATGACATGGGGAAGAGGGGGAACAATCAAGGTCATCTATGCTGCATTTTGAATTAAAAGGCCTCACCTCCAGCTGACAGCTTTCCTCTCTTCTCTGCAGAGAGATGGAGCCTATTCATATCAGTGTTGATGAATTGTTCTCCGACAGTTTGCAGGTGGATTTAATTGCCAGAGTGAAGATCATGCGAGACTAAAATAATTCTTTAATCAATCTAAGATGACAGTGAACTTATTATAAAGTTGCATCTAATGTGTACGTGTAGCATTTTTGTTTTGACCTTGACCATAATTTTATCCAAGTAGATGAGAGTGCGATGAATGAACTTAATACATTTTTTTATTTCCCACTTGAAGATCTATCTTATCTTATATCACGTACGATGATAAAATTAGGCCGAGTGCATCCTCGTCTGACCCTGAGCAGATAAACCTGTGTTGAAACGCTCACTGTCTGTCAGGGTGGCAGGTTTAGTTTCACATGGCAGGAGGTTTTGGTGCTGTACCTTGACCGCATTACGAATTCATTCCTCACTCTGGACAAGTAGACCTGAGTGATAATCTACTTAAAAGTGATTTTGCAGATTTGAGAAAGAAGAAACTGTTTAGTTCTTGTTCGAGCCGCTTTAATCCTCAGTCCACTCTATCACACACGGCTGTTTGTTTTGGAGGCTGCTGGCCCGTACGTGCAGCCCATTTGTCATTAAGTAGGAATTAAGTGGATGTAGACTAATTGTTAATTTATTCAATCTGCAACTCCATCTTGAGGTTTGACACCTGCTGCACTGTTTCAATCAGAGGTCAATATTAAGGCCCCAAATAATGACTTACAACTGTCAACCAACTTCAACAGAAGCAGAGAGTAAAGAAGAACTTTGTTTGTGTCAAGGGAATAAGGCTGTTAGCTTCAACTCATTGATCTGCGAAGGTGAACATCACATGAGCTAATAAAGCGGAAGCGAAGAGCAAATTAATTGAAATGTGTCCACACTCTAGACTTTTGTGGGAACTGCTCCATAAGTTTCCTTTTTCAAATCTGTTCTGTGCATGTTGCTTCCTGCGCAATGGATATTTCTCTAAACCATAAGTTTACACAGGTGAGTGTCCGCCGGGTCTCACTGCATCACTGAGTGCAGGACGGCAGCAGTTCAGTTGGAGGAGAGGTTGCTTTATTCATGTTATATGAATAATTTAGTTTCTGCCAGGGTTCACTCAGAAAATAAAGGTACCAAGCGCTCAGTCTTTGAAAATATTTGACAAATCCAGGACTCCCTGAATAATCGGTTCCTTGTCTGCAGTGTTTCCGGACTAAACTTTTTCTGATGCGTTTTGTTCAAGGTTTTTGTTGCTAATACATAACCAGTGGCCTTTAGCTCACCAGATATCTGATGTTAAGTTGGTAACTGAAGCACAGTTTGTCTGGACTGTGAAAGGAGCAATTTATTTAAAGGTGTTAAAAAGACATGGACCATGTGGACAACATTATTCCAATAGTAACCTGATTGAGACAATAGTCTGAATAAGACACTGGCATGGAGACAGAGTTTTCCGATAACACCTGAATAAGGTCATACTTGGAATGAGCAATAATCAAATTAAGACATGTGCTTGTGTTGACATGTGTACGTCTTAGTTTGCATTGTAACGTCTTAGTAGAGTTTTTGCAGCATTTTGAGACATCGACGTTTGTACGACCCTTACCAACTGACGTCATCCGACTCTGCTCTCTGACATGTAAACCAGAATATGAATGGAATCCTCTATTAGCAGCAACTCCTGTAAAAATCATAATCCGATTTTTATGCACATGTTTTTAAACAACACTACATTTGACATGAGCGCACTTTTATGTAACGGAGCAGCTTAGTGATCCTGCTGCAGTCTGTCACCTCCTGTCACATCCATATGATGAGCTGCTGCAACAGACCACTGCCCAGAAAAGTGTGTGTGCGTGTGTGTGTGTGATGCAGAGAATGAGCTCAACTCTCTTTCTCTGTTTTGTTTCCTCTCCTTTGTGAAGAAACATGGAAATCAGAGAGATAACCCAGTGTTGAGAAGAGTGGACATTCTTCTGCAGTTCTGTCCGTGGACGTCAACAGAGAGCACGTACACTGAAGGGACAAATCTTAAGCTTAACATTCTCAACATTCTTTGGGGTTTGGACTGTTGGTCCGACAAAACAATTTGATGATGACACACTGGGATCAACTTGTGACCAATGTTTCGACGTTTTGCAGATTAAATGAATAAGAACTAAAGTTGTGAGTGGTTGAAGCCCTGTACCAAAATATTTGTGTGTCAGTTATGAGTGGGAAAGAAAATATGAAAATCCTGTCACTACCTGCCCCCTCCCCCCCTTTTGGACAAGTTTGGATCAAGGTGGTCAGAGGGAGCAAAAACAAACGGGTCTGACAGCGACGCCCCACTGAGCCCTACGCAAAACTCTCCGCTAACGAGCGTTCCCATGGCTATGATGATGGAGCACGATCGGTCAAATCCCCTGTGAACTCGCCTCTTTGCCCCTATGGTGTGGGTGAAAGACCCCCGCTCTGCAGGGGCTTCACTGACTTTAAGGAAATTGAACTGGAAGTTAGCGACAGGGGATTATTATAGCAGGCAGTGGCGCTTTGACCTTCAGCGTTACACAGTTGAGAGTTACAGGGGATTTTGTTTGTTTTGGAACTGACGGCTCCCTGGAATCATGGTGACAGTTACCTCCGGTTAACATCCTTTTCGGTTTTGCATCAAGGATTTTTATAGAACAAGATGCTGTCGGAAGTCTCTGTGCATCACCTGAAGTCTATTATGAAACTACAGTATGATGACGAACTAGAATAGCACCCAACAGAGTGCATACCTCCGCCAAGGTCTCCTTATGAAACCTAATTAAGATTTGGATCTGCATCAAATTGCACACTCACAAATAAATATCAACTTGCTGGTTCTTAGTCGACCAAGTGAATTAATCAGTTACTCAAGACAATAATATTTAAATGAATGATTTAAAATGTGAAACCCACAACAATAACCAGACCCAGTGGTGAGAATAACTGTAACCTGGCCTGGGTCCTGGTCTGAGTTTGGGCCCCCACTGTCAGGACGTGTTCTTTAGATTTATCGGAAGGGGGGCCCCACCCGCTCTGCTGCAGAAAACCGTTTTCATTCTTCATGTTAACTTTGACCTTTGTTAATTTGGGCGATGTGAGGGTGGGGTAGTCCCTGTCGGTAATGAAGACTGATGGGAGCGGGAACGCCTCAGGGTTGACAGCAGGTGAACCTTTAGATGAAGCCCCATCACGTCTGTGTTCGTTCACAGCAGCAGGTGGATGTGTGGAATCTGGAAGCTGTGTCTCTGCTTTCTGCCCCTCGGGGCGTCTCTGTGTTGTGTTACTAGAAGGTGTGTTTCCTCCTCTGCAAATCATGTTAGACAATGAAGTCCGTTACAGCTTTGTCCCCGTTTGAAATATAACCAATATAAATACTACAAATCGATCACTGTCGAGGAGATGATTCCTTTAACGATGCAGGACCTGGTGTGTGAGCAGGTTAGAGAAAGGTTTAATTACGAATACAATGCACTCAAGAAAATTACTTTACAGCACAAGCTTGTATTTTCAGTTTTAAAGGATTATTTCAGCATTTTGGGAAATATTCTTTAGTGCTTCCTTGATGGGAGTTGTACGCTTAACAAATAATAATGTGCTAATTCATTTTAAAAATAGGAAGCCCCAAATTCCTGCATAGCTGCGTTAGTGTAGCCACATTTTTAGCAGCACGGGTAGAGACGACTCGGTGTGAGGTCAGATGTTCTCACCGACTTATGAATTAGACATGAGTAACAGTGGGGTCCGGCTCTGAGGACGGGACAGCTGAGTGTGCAGGCCGTCTGTGATGTCGTCTTCTTTATTAATTAGTAATAAACTTTAGCTCTCATGTAGACAAGGCTGCTATGCTAACTAATGCGAGATTACAACTAATACATTCGTAAGCTGTGTAAGAGGTCAGGAGATTCAGGAAATCACCAGAATGTGGCTCTGTGGTGTTTGATATTCAGTTTTTTATTTAAGATAAAAAAAATGCCCTCTCTTTTCTTAATTCTGATATTTCATTTGAAACCAACTGATGTTCCTTAACGTGCTATCACCCACATGACCCTGCATGCTTCTGCTGTGTCTCCGGTTCTTTGTAAGAACGTCTCTTCGGGTCTTTGTTCAGACGGAGGAGTATCAGATCACTGTTCTGTGGCAGTGAGTGATGTGTTGTCCTGAAACACAACTAGCTTCCCTCCAACTGAGAGCAACAGCAACCATTAAAGAGAGAAAGGGGGAGGGTGGGCAGCTCAAGTAATTCTGTCCCTTCTATTAGCTTTAAACCTGCTCTGGGTTTTTCGTACTCATGTACCACATAATCAATAATCACTTAGAATAACAGATTATCCTGTGTTTATCCTCTGGTGTGCAGGAAAACTTCACTGGAAGATAGACACGGTTATGATTTGTGTTAATGTGGAAAAGAAATACTGTTTGCTGATGTATAATCAATACTTTTTTTAAGTATCTTAAGTGTATCATTGTGTATCAAATCAGATACTTAAGTTAGTATTAGTACCTACTTTTATTAAACTGTGTAGACAGTATACCCCCTGGTGTATCGCATGAAATTCAGCGAGATAGTGTTCTTGGAAATCACTCACAGGAAACGACTATAGCACAATATTTGGTATCATCTGCCAAAATATCTTCCAGCTACTTTGCTCACTTGACTTAAAAGTGAACATTTATTTTAATTGTGTAAGCGTCTTGTTTCACACATTCAGGACATTAAGGCACGATGAGCACCGAAGTCATGAACTCCTTCCTCCGCCACCTTTTTTATAAAATAGATTGGTGGCTCCTCCCCTCCAGCTGGATATACACTCAAGTTTTGGACCATTCTGAGTTTAACAGCCATGTACTCGTACAAACCACAGTAACTATGTTAAAACTGAGATAAGACTGTAACTGGACTTTGGGTCATAGGTCCGATCAGCAGTCATTGTCCTTATCTTAAAAAAAAAACTTTATCTAAAAAGACACTACATGAATGACCACTAATCTATCTGCAATAAATTTGGCTTGACACTATAAATACTGGCATTTTAGTCAGTTTCACTGTGTAGTTACTGCACTCATAATTGTCAGTGTTTATGCATCCATCAACTCAAAAAATGAGACACAGCATACAACGCTAGGATGTCCTGGTGCTTTAGGGTGTTATTCTAACTGTAGACCTAACCCATCGTTTCACGTAATTCCAAAATGTCCTGTCGACTGGTAATTAAAGTCTTGGTAGCAATAGAGAAAAAATTGCATATAGTACCTTTAACCTGCGAAGCTCCACTTCAGATTTTGCTATGAGGGAATAAAAGTTGTCGATTGTGTAATGTAACTTGTATGTGTAAGTCCTCTGACCATTATCCACTCCAGAGCCTGACTTCAAAGCCTTTTCAAAAATAGAAAACAATCATTGTGAGCCCCTTTGACTGGGGACCCCTTCTCTTTTGATCTGCTACACCCGTAATTTCCCCTAATGTCAGATTGTCCATGACAGTTTGCATGACTGCCTCCGTATAATCCTGTCCTATGTTGTATCTGTTGCTCTTGCAGCTCCATGGCCATCGCCGCCCTCTTCCCCCTGGGAGGTAACCTTCAAAGCACAGCGCTCAGCACAATGGATGACCAGCCGAGTGATGGAGACGGACAGAATCAAAGGACATGCTCCCTTCATTGTGACTAGATGAAGGGGACACCTTCGTCAGACTGATGCAGCTAAAAGAAAATTAACTAGTTGTCTGGATTTTGAGAAAGAGGACATACTGATCCGGTCGATTACGTTTGTGCACCACACTCTCTCAGCATAGAGCTCATGTGCTGACCGCCTTTCACTGTGATGCTGGTTATGAGTAGTCCATCCACTACCAATGAGCCCGAGAGCTGCAGCGGTGAGGGGAGCAGCTGCACCTCTTCCTCCATCACCACCTCTGAATCGTCCTCTATGTCTGGACACTCCACTCTACCTTCCCTCAGTGACACCCCGGACACCTCCAAGCACCAAGCTCCCCCTCCTCCTCCTCCTCCCCTGCCTCCCCCACCTCCGGGCGCTCCCCCTCCTCCGCCACCCCCAGCGACCACGTGCCACAATGCGAGGAAGAAGCGTCGCGTTCGGAGCTTCTTCTGGAAGCCGATCCCAGAGGAGAAGGTGCACGGTAAGCCCAACATCTGGACGCTGGCGGTGCGGCAGCAGCAGTACCAGATCGACGTTCGCTCAGTGGAGGAGCTGTTCGGGCAACAGGAGGAGGCGAGGGGCGTACGAGGGGCAACGGCGACCACTGGGACGTCAGCCGGTGTATCCAGATCCCGCTCATTCAAGGAGAGCAGCAAGGATGAGGTGAGTGATTGTCATGAGTCTGACACTGACCTCTAAAATAAGTGATGGAGGAGTTTGAGTTTTATACAACACACAGGCATCATGTTTTTGAGTTGTCCATCCGTCCCACTCTTGTGAACATGATATCTCAACAATGCCTTCAGGGATTTTATTCAAATTAGGTTCAAATGTTCAGTTTGATTTAAGGATGAACTGATTTAGATTTTGGTCAAAGGTCAAAGTTGCTGGGAACTCACAAAGCACAATTTTTCATTCAACCACAGTGCACGGTAGTTATAGATTTTATATTATTTTCAAGTTCAAAAAAAGTTTGCAATTATTCTCTATTTGCAAAAGTAGATCTGATTTTTCTGTTGAATGAAATATTCTGAGATTCACCTTCACCTCAGAATCAGTAAATATCCAAACCTGACTCTGCGACACCTACAAACCATTTGCACACATGTGCACTATGCTCTGGTCTCTTTAGATCCTGAATGCACCGCTGTTGGGATTCAAAGTCCCAGATTGATAACCACACAAAGCCACAGCACATCACTCCACTCTGCTCCTGCTATTATGTGAAATCCCTGCAGGGACACGTTATGTAACGGTGCTGAGTTACAGCTTTTTCTTTGAGAGTAAAATATGATTGTGTCCATAATGAACATGAAGATGTGCTTGCGTAATTGAGTACTCCTGGTGAGTAACACCTGAACTGTAAAGCAATACCTGTGTGAGGATACTCAAAAGTCTGTGCAATTTTCGTGGGACAGTTGTTACTAAACTCACCTGTGGGAGTAAGTAAAGACACAATCTCTGCACACAGAAGCATATCTCTGTTATCATCTATTAAATTGTCTTTGTGTATCTCGAGACTCATGTTTATTATTAGAGCTGAAGCTAATGATTGTCTTTATTTTGATTAATATCTTTTTTTAAAATCAAGAATAGTCAGGGAAAGTCACAAAATAACAAAATAAATGACAAGTTTCCAGAATGAAAGATTGGATTCTGTTTGCTTGCTTTAAAAAAACAAAAGTTTTCAATATAATGAGGAGAAAGAATATTGTATATTCTCACATTTAAGATGCTTCAAATTTAAGATGCTTTTTTCTAACCGACTTCAATGATTCTCCAGTTATCAAAGTTATTGTATTAAAGTAAATCACTTATGAATTATCATTTCAACACTATATTATTGTGCAGTATGTTATATTGGGGGAATGTTGATTCTTTTCTTCCACCTCAGCTGCACTTGCTGTAATTCCATCCACAGAAGTGTCTGATTGTTTCAAAGCTATAATTAGGTCTTGTGACGGAGCCTTTTTAAAAATGTACGTGCTGTACAGTACAAGCCTTTGTTAATGAAGGAGCAGTGAAGTGCACGTGGCCACGTGGAATTTCTATATCCCACAGGGTGACGCTGGGTGTTGGGTGGGGCGGTGGGTGTTTGTTCCTGTTTCAAGCTCATCAGAGCTACAGCGAAATGACTTATGGTCTCTTTCGTTTGTTTTCAGATCAGCATTCTTGATTCCAAGAGAGGGATGAATATTGGCATTTTCCTGAAGCAGTTCAAGAAGTAAGTTATTATAAGTTGTAAAGCTCCGTGGAATATGTACTCATGGAACACAAATTAAAGGAAACACCAATGTTGAGTGTTTGGTGGTTCTGACTGACCCTGAACACGTCAGTGGCGTTTTGAAGGGCCGACACACAGAATCAAACAACCAGTCACACCCACATTCACACTCATGGTCAATTTAGTGTCTGAGTACGACTGAGTACGAGTAGAAAACCCACACGACCACGGGAGGGAACCTGGGAAAGAACTGGGATTCAAACCAAGGACCTTTTTGCTGTGAGGTGACAGTTCTAACCACTGCATCACTGTGCTGCCTGGTAGAATTATTATCTCTAAAATAAGACAAACGTTTCGTCAGTTCCACACAATGAAAGGTGTTATGGGTAACTGTGGGCTTGCAGGGGAGCTGCCAGAACATATTCCACACACTGTGGTGGAGATTCTGCCGTTAAGGGCTATAAAATAACCAGTCAGCAGGAAAAAGTGTTTCGTTCTGAACAGACACATTCAAGGGCAAAGTGACAAGGCAGCCTGTGTGAGAGAGGGGGGAGATGTGGGCGCACACTTTGAGACAGTGTCACCTGGAAGGCGTTGGAGAGAAGTTCAGACCCTGACCTCCACACAGCTGGTCAGACACAGTGGGTAAACATGTCCCTTTGCCAGGTTTGGAAAGTTGCTGCAAACATCGCTCTCAAATCCAACGTCCGCTAGCACACTGAGTGGTTTAAGTTAGGTGATTTGTTTTGCATGTTTTTATCACACTGTAGATGAATAGAAAGACCCTGAGCATTAATATGATGGACACTGTTAAATTAGGGTTAGGGCTCTATTTTCTAACATCTTCATTAATTTCCTGGGGAATAATTTGTGGATCTTGATTTAAAAAATCAGGCATGTTCACTGGACTGATATCTGAGTTTTTAGAAATTTGGTGCAGCTTGATTGAATTTAGAGGGACTGCTGGTGACTGTGCATTTGGATTAACATCTGTGCTCTGTATGGAAGCATGTACATTCATTGTGTTGTGTTGTGTAGTCCCCTGTGTGCATATACAGTATACTGTTTCACTGAGAGGAATATAATGAAACTGAGGGTTGTTGTGTAACTGGTTTAGAGATGTTGTGCTGCAGAGCCTGAGGCTGTGAATGAGGATTACTGCTACTGAAGGAAGGAGGTGACGTTAGTACTGAGGAGAGAGATGGATTTGATAGATTTGGACATTATGAGGAGGTCAATGAGCTGATTAACCTTTTGTTTCTTCATCACGCAGTTGGATAACAAACATTTTGGGGATAATGGATCCCAGTGTCATTTGATATCAGGGAACACAACATATTTACAGTATAAGAGAGAGGTTTTCACTGTGGTTTCTCATGTTGTACATTTTAATATAGTGTTTTAAGCTGGTTCACTCTGCAGTCCCGACACTGATGTTATCTTGCAAACTCTTTGTGTTTTACTGCTTCATTAAAAACCTTCATAAGTGAAAGAGATTAGGGTCAAAATCTGTGTCAGTCGTTCTAATAAGCTTTCTCAGCTCCATTGTTTTTGTAATTAATTGGTTCAGGATATCTGGAGGTGTGCTCGGCCAGACTGGAACAATGCGACGCATAACCAGTCTGAAGTAAAGTACGAAAAGTGTGTTAGGTGTCTGATTACATGTCTGTGCATTTGCATGGCTCTCCACTTAATTTCAATGAAATTTGACTGTCAAGCTATTCTCTGTGAGGAGATAGTATGAACAGGGACATCAGTCACTTTCATTTTGACTTCAAAGCTAGTTTGTGTTCATCCTCTGTGTTATATTATCTCCACATATTATCCCAGCTCTCTAACAAGAGTTTAGATGCACTTAAAATCAGTTTCCATGACAGAATTTCTATGTACGGAACTTAACTCTATAAAGTTTTATAGAGTTCTGTAATTCTCCAGTTGGAGTTAAAAGATGGAGAAACCTCTAATTACAGAACCTTCTTTTACCCGTCAGTAATAATTTGATTGTTTTCTTTGATTTATACACATTTAATTCAAAGTACTTGATTTGTACCTCAAGGAATTTGCAAATTAAAGTACGTGAACATGCAGACACTTCATTTGAACACAAGAACAATCAAAACAAATATTATAAAGTGTTGAAGTACAGAAGGATTTTCAACAGTGGCTAATCAAAAAGACACAAACTATGTTTTTAAACAGGGAGTTTATGACACAAGGTAAACTAAACCAAGCGATACTTACAACTTAATTGGCTTCTGGAATAAAATCTGACTTCCTTCTACACACAGATGAGAACAAAAGAGATTTTATTAGAGATGTTCATATCTCTGATGCCCATTTCCTGTCTCCTATCTCTAGTTTTCATGCAATACCGGTTTGCAATTCTATACTTCCAGATACTATACCAGCATACACAGTATTAACCCTGGCCTGCACCAAAACCCACAGGATAGGGAGGGAACAAAACTATGAACCTATAAACTGTGGCCCTGAGAGTTGAATGAGCATGAGTGAACAGATTATAAGCCTCATAAAGGTGTTATAAATTACTGGGTGGCATCATGTTGTGCGGTGTATGATTACTGAAGTCTTTTTTTATTGCAGTGATGCAGTCAGGTGTTGTGTTGCAGAGCTACAGACCCGAATATGTGATGAATCAGTGTGAAAGTGGAAGTAACAAGATGTGACTGATAAATAGGTGATGAATTCATTTGAGAAATTGAGTTTACAAGGCTATAAAAATCTGTATGTTCTTTTATTATCGTCCATAACGTTGTCTTTGTCAGTATTTTTGGTTTGGTAATGAAACTAAGCTGGACAGGAACATATATCTCTCTCTCTCTCTCTGTGCAGAACAGGTGCATTTATTGCCTTTGTAAACACAGGGGAGGAAGCCAATAAAAGATAGCACCTGTGCTATTCATCATGGAACCTGATTGAAATGAGCTCATCTGATTTCCAGGTCCAACCGTTCTATTGTTGAAGACATTCGACGAGGAGAAGGGAAGATTTATGGGGCGGAGCTGCTGAAAGACCTGCTGAAGCTGCTTCCGGAGGTGGAGGAGGTCTGTGTTTGACCATTTATATTTGTGCATGTGGGTGACGCCTTGAACAAAATCTGATGACGAATGCCGTTTTAATAAAGTGATGACAAAAGACAGTTTATATGGACTGTAGACTCTAGAGTCTAAAGCTTCCCCTGTCTCTTTGTTTTCTCCACAGATCAAGAAGCTGCAGATGTTCAAAGGCGACCCGGACAAGCTGACGCTGGTCGATTCCTTTATGTTCCTCCTGATCCAGGTGCCACGGTGAGTTGATTTTTGTGGTGGAGCTTCTGTCAAGCGGAAATGTGGAATCACTGCTTTGACAGTCGTTGAAAGAGGGAGGGTGTGCGCTGATATTTCACCCTGTTTTTGACCCTACCTGCAAAGATTAAAGTTCTGCTGCTGCAAACCTCTTTTGATATTTTCTGGAAAGGACTAATCTTAATCCCCTCACATTGCCTTTTCTCCAGCAGCACGGGGTTTTAACGAAGCAATTATACTTGTGTTAGCAGTCTCGTTGCGAGGCCGTCAATACTGGGGTTGTGTTATGGAGAAATAAGGGAATGATTGTCTGGACTCACACATGGGTATAAACAGCCTGTGTCTACGGAAACTATGAAAGAAAAGAAAACCCACCAAAGCAAAAACGTTTCTAGCTCTCTGTGGAACCATCCCAGATTCAACCTGTGCTCTGCTCTGTTTCCGACAGGTACGAGGTCCGGATCGAGGCCATGGTCCTGTGTGAAGAGTTTGTCCCTTCCTGTGCTGTGATGAGCCACGAGATCGATGCCGTCCGCGTCGCTACTAAAGGTGACGACACGCGAGCTCCGTCTCCCTCGTACAGCTCAGTCACTCGGGGCAGGTGACCCAGATATTTGAGCTGTCAGAGGCAGTAAACAAAAAGTAGGAATGTGTCACCTGAGATCCAGTGATGAGGTGTCACAGTGGAAAGAGAAGGCTGTGTCATCGTAGCACTGAAATGATGCTCCGACAGACATGATGTCAATGTTGTCTTTTTCTTTTTTTCCCGTGCTTTGAATTTTGAACTGTACTAGAAATGATTACAACCTTGAAACCAGAAATTAAGCCAGAATGTGAACACTGGCATCTTGAATCGATGACATCATGTGGAGCCAGAGTCAGTCTTATAACTAAATGAAACCAAAGTCACCAGGAGAATGAACTCTTAAACAAACATCCGTGTGATGAGACCTACTTAAAATGACAGAAACCATCTGTGAGAAAAATGTCCCAGGGTCATTTCAGCTGAGTCTCGCTGTCCTGCCTCTCTGGGCTTTATTGGATTTTTCTTAAACTTTCCCTTCTACAGCACAATTACTTTCTCACTGCATTGCAGGGCTCTCAGTGCAACACTGCATAACGTCAATTACGTCGAACTTGTGTGACACCATTTAAGTGAAGGTGATCAAAATCCAGAAGTAATTTAACTACATTTGAAATAGGCTGTCATTATTACAACACTTTGTTGTGTTGTGAATGAAATAAAAGAATGTGTGCTGTGCTGCTACGATCTGCTCTGGATCCTCTAATTGAGTCTGTATTGATGTCTTCCTGTAGAGCTGATGGGCTGTGAGGAGCTTCATGCCATCCTTCATCTGGTGCTGCAGGCCGGGAACATCATGAATGCTGTGAGGTCATTTTATCCTGTCGTACATAAACACTGTCATCTGTACAGTTTACATGTTCACTATTTTTGGTCTTCTCCTGATTGTCAAGTTGAAAATAAAGAATATAACCAAAATGTTCCTCTCATTTTCTCATCATGCTTTTGTGACACCTCTCCATTGTTCCTCTGTGATCCTCAGGGTGGATACGCAGGAAACGCTGTGGGATTCAAACTCTCCTCTCTCCTCTCATTGGCTGACACCAAGGCCAACAAGCCGGGGATGAACCTGCTGCACTTTGTCGCCATGGTAAGTTAAAGCTGCACTTCAACAATATGATGCACACAACACCATTAGGGCCTGTACCATCTTGTCATGTAATCCAATACAAGACTGCAAAATAGAGCTATGGAGATTACCATGGAGTTAAATCAACACTTGGACTATTGTGCCAGCTGGAAATGTGATGTTTAGCTTCACACATTTGCTGAGGTTGCAGGTTTACTTGTTAGGGGGCATTAACTTAAACCTCCATTGTATTACGAGCATTAAATAGACAACACACAAATTACACAGGGTTTACAAAGCCACAGATCAACTAGTTCAACCAGTCACAACTCCCAAAATAAAATGGAGCTGGAAAATAAGGAGGGAAATGCAGGTTAGTTAGTTTTCTATAAATCTTACACAACAGTGGTGCTTGAGATAAACAGTGACCAAACACCAAGAGTACAGCGGGCAGGTGGACAGCAGATGGTGACAGGAAACAGAAAAGAGCCAAGAGTGGTCGGCTCAGGCTCTTACATAACCAAACAAAGAGCAGTACCTCACACAGCCGTTACGTCGCTTTACCTTGTACAGTAACAAAGAAATCTGGTTATAAGCTGTGCAATGTGTCTCCTCTCACAGGAGGCAAAGAAAAAAGACGAGAAGCTGCTCAAGTTTCCAGAGAAACTTCAGGATGTTCAGAGTGCGGCCAGGTAAACAAAGTCTTTAACGTTATACCTTCAACAATATTGGGCGATGCACATGAAAGAAACACCATCAGTGACGTGTAAAAACATCAAATAATGACATAAATGGCAGTTAAACGTCCTCCAGACATGTCCCTCCTGCTGACGTCTAACTTCACATCATGTCGAGAGTGGGATTATAGAGGCTGTCGGGCTCAGTCAGCCTCACAAGGTCATCTCTGCGTGGCGTCAGTACAGCTCCTGCACCAAGATTTCTCCTCCCTCCCTCCCTTCCTCTCTCCCTCCCTCAGGATGTGTTCACGCATTTCTCTCAGTGGCCATGTTTTCACATTGAACAGATGACAGTCTGACAGTGTTGTCAGCAGAATGATGTCACACGTTGTCACACTCACTAGTTCTACACAGACAATTTGCAGACAGGAACAGGATTTTTATGAATAATCCTTTGTATTATTCTCCTGTAGAATCTCAGTGGAAAACATCGAGGTGGAGTTTTCTTCTTTATATGTTCGGATTAAATCTCTGGAGGAAAAGGTTCAAGGAGATCAGGAGCTGCTGCAGCAGCTGGAGCCGTTTCTGCAGGTGAAGCAGCAACACGCACGCACACACACACACACACACACACACACACACACACACACACACACACACACACACGCACACACACACACACACACACACACAGGAAGTTGGATCCAGGCCACCGAACATCTCTGCAGCTGCTGACTCAAGCGTTAAAGATGATATCATCCATGAAAGTGGATGAAACATTTTATAAATTTGAAAATGTGTTACAGAGTTCAGCACAGACTCTTCAGGACCTGAAGAGACGCAGGCTGGAGCTGCGTAAAGAGGGAAACACTCTCATCGATTTCTTTTGCGAGGACAAGGACACGTTCAAGCTGGACGAGTGCTTCCGCATCTTTCAAGACTTCTGCATTAAGTTCAAGAAAGCCGTTAAGGTCAGTTTGGTTCAAATATTAATTAGAAGGTGTATTACCTACTTTGAAAGGTGAGCTCTGGGAACATGGCATCATTTATATTTTTGTTAGCCTGACTCTACATTATCTCCCCTTTATGTTTCTCTCAGGACAACTCCGATCGCGAGGTGAAGGAAGCGGCCAGACAGCGTCGTCTGAGAGAGCTGGAGGAAAAGCGCTTTGCGTGGTCGGGTGCGGATCAAAGCGGAGGATTCGGTCGCAGCAGCAGCGAGAACGATGTGGAAATGCTCAACAAGGAAGGCCTCCTGGATTTCTTCCAGCAGAGGTCTCAGAGTCCACACACCCCGCTGGGACGCTCTGCCAGCGCCCGCCGCCACCGTCATACCATGACCTCCATAGCTGATCGTGAACTCCAGGGATACCTTGAGCTGTTTGGCGGCGCCGGGAATCCCACTGACTGTTCCAAGTTTAACAGCCTACCTCGGTCGGGCCGCCCCATGCAGCGGAGGACGACCCCGTGGATCTCAGCGCAGGATGACAACCGGGAGTTAGGCTGCGACAGACAGGCGACGTCTCCATGTGCACAAACTGAACCCATCAGCCCACTGGCCAGGTTTTCCTCTTCTGGGTTAAATGATAACGAGGAACCACACAACAACAACAATCATTACTCGTCTGTATCTGAAGGCAGCGCTCTGCCTCGATCCTTTTGCGTCTTTCAAAAGCCCAACCCAACAATTAGCAGCCACATGAACGTTAGCTTGGAGAAGCACACTTTAGTCCGAGGTCCTCAAGCCTTCGACCTACCTACTCCAGACAACAACAGTAATCACATGCACTTTGTCAATCAGGGGGATTTAGTGGTGACAGATTTGGAAAAGGAGAGACGGATACCCCCCAAGAGTCTGGACAACTTTCCAGGTGATAAACTTTTAGACAGAGGAGCAGATCCCAAGGAAGCGTGGGAAAATAAAATGGATCCTCCCACACAGGCCGGGTCCTCTCCTGAACGAGAGAAAGAAGAAGAGGACAACAGCACAGTTTCCTCTACAACCTGCGATACACCCCTCCCACTCGATACCTCACTATCCAATAGGAAGCCAGTGTTTTACATACTCGACTGCACAGAGACAGACTGTTCCGTCGCTCTGGATTACTCTGAGGCTGAAAGCCCGTCTCTAACTAAAGAGGGGCGTCATTTCAGAACGACGGACTGTAACAAAGACCAGGAGAGCCAACGAGATCCAAGGTGTCTCTCCTCGAATCTAGAGTCTCCCAACAACCAGTCCGTTTCCACCAATGAGCGTTCAGCGCCAAAATCTGTGGACGCAACATCCATGACGCCGTCTGTGACAACGGAGGAGTGGGACACGGAGAGCTGTGACACCGCCGAGGGAAAACAAGGTGCAGAGAAAGATGCAGAGAGCAACAGAAAACTGGTGCTTGCAAAGAGTAAAGCCAACAAAGCAGCAAAAATCGGTGGAGGTCGCGGAGTACGAACGCTCACCAGCAGCGAGAACCAGGGCATGAGGAAAGTCGTGCCCATTAGCAAGCCCACGAGGACGAGTAGCAGCAAGTGCCCAGAGAGAACTTTGGTGAATGAGAGCGGGGAGTCACGGCGTCCTCTCCGGGACCAGAGCACGCCAGCGAGAGGAAGGAGCGAGAAGACGACGCGACCTCCTCGACACTCCAGTCTGCCGCCCGATGAGACAACAGCTCAGAGGGGAAGCAGCCTCTCCAGTGGCATTTCAAGGTGGGCACGCAATGCGATGCCAAGGAAGGCCTCCATCCACAAGCCGAGCGCCAAACCGCTGAGGAACATCCCCAAGCCTGCTCCTGAGGAGAAAATGTGCCGCTCCACGATGAGAGCCTTGGCCCAGGCTCAAGCTCAGGCTCAGGCTCAGGCACAGGCGCAGGGCGGAGCTTCATCCGACAACAGCAGCTTGCACGCGCTCAGCGTAAAGAACCCCTCTGATCTCCCCGGCTTCGCCCGTAACACTGTAGCTTCGTCCTCCAGAACCAAGAAAGACCTGGGCCCCCCGTCCGTCCCCTCCACGCCGTCTCGCAGCCCCTCCCTCCTGGGTCGACAGCCCTCCTCCGTGAAGCAGAACAAGTTGACTCCCGCGGTTCACACCGGGGAGGAACCGCCGCACGGGACAAACCTGCGGCGAGTGCAAAGCGTGAAGGCCACCAGTCGGCGCTCCTATCGCAGCGAGACCCCGCCTCCATCACGCGAGGACAATCGTACGAGTAGCTTTTCTGAAAAGTCGCTGATGACACCGAGCAGGAGCACGAAGCCGAGCTGGAAATAAAAACACGCCCAGCGGAGACTTTCCCCCCTGAGCTCCATTTAAATTCATCTCCAGAGCTGACGTCTCGTTTCATTGAATGCAACGATCTCACCTTGTAGCTTCGTACAAGACAGTTTACGAATTGCAAAGAGCAAGATGCAATGAACTCCACCATTTTGTTCTTTCTCAACTTCCTTTTTTTTCTGAGGGGTGGGGGGGGGGTATTAACTTAACTGACAAACGGCAAGTTGGTGTTTTTACCCAGGAGCCTCTTTGCCTGCTTAGCCGTCTGCATCCTGTCTGTGTTAGTGTCTGTGATGATGTTGAACATTATTGTTATGCTGCTAATTCGCTCTGACAGTTTGAACCTGAGCTTCAGTGTCTTTTGATTCAGGGTTTTCAGATTTCGTTGAACTTTTACTTCGCTGCTGTAAACGGCGACTTTCAGTTTTATCGTTTTTTCGTTTCCTTCGCTCGATACCTCAGTTCAGAACTTGCAGTGGCCTTGAACCAGCAGGCGAAGTAGAATATATTCTTTGGTTCTGCATGAGAAAGATGTAGACGAATTCTGATCATAACAGAAATATAACTTTTTACAAATTCCTGGTATATATACGATAAATATATATATATATATATAAAGTCACAGATTATATGCCCACAGTGTGTTGTACCTCTCGTACCTCGTGTCAGTAGTTTGTAAATGTCATAGAACTCCTCCATATTATCATGGAGTAGATGTGCACGTAGGAGATTCTTCCTATATACTGTAGGTAATACACGACGCTAATGCTCTGAAAGAAAAGCATTGAATGCATCTGAAACAACACGTTCACGTGATCTGATGTTTCTTCTGTGAATGTAGTCGGATCATGTTTTCTCCAGGTCTGCACATTTCCTGGTGAAGTTAAACTGAACGTTAGTTTTGACTGCTCATAATGTAGCTCTGCACCAGTGATCACACACACACACACATGGTTAGACATCAGGTAAAAAACGAATACAAACACACAACTGCTGCTCTGGACGTGTTTTCTGAATCCTCAAATATTCTTCCAACCTTGTCAGAATTTCAACTATAGAATTTATTTTCAGTGCTCGTTTTAAAAATCTTGAAGCTCTCAGAAACACAACAACAGAAAGAAAAACTCTCTTTCTCTCATTGGAAATAAATTTCACTATGTCACCATTTAGTTTATTTTGGTCCACAAAAAAAAAAAAGAAAAGATTTTTAACAAACAGGAGGCACAATTATTGAAATCTTCATGAAAATGCTGAGTATGAATAAATACTTTATTTAGCACATTTCAAAACAACAAATAAAAAAAAAGTATACAAAATAAAAAACAATAAGGCTTTCTGGTAGAAATGCATTCTGAGGTACTTCTACTATCATAAGAAATATATTTTAAATAAAGATAAAATCTGGACATCGAAAGCAATTTTTTCTTCTTTTGTTGTACAAAAACAGCACAACATGATTTCTAGCTGCCTGGATAGAAAATATAGTTTCATTGTGAGATCGGCCTTAAGATTGATTTTATTTCCACCTGATGGTTTGGACAGTTTTTGAGAATTCTTGGAAAAAAATCCTTCAAAGAAGCAGTTTGTGTTTTCAAAGATCACAAGTTATTTATTTTCCAGGATTTTTCTGTTAAATGCTTTGTGACATAAAAGTCAGCAACTGGTCTAAGTCCCGCCCCCATCGACCATTCCACACCTCTTGCCTTTCAACCTGCATCGTGCCATTAGCCTCGATGGCGACAAAATTCACAACAGCGCATTGCCTTAAAGCTTGTGATGTAGCCGAGCCGTCACCAGTAGAACTTCCTCGATTGTAAAAAAAAAAGAAAAAAAAAGGAGAGTGGAAACTTTCCTCCATCACATGGAACTCAAACAGTGACTCACTTTGTAAATAATGTAAAGATAATAGTATTTTTCTGACTTTCAACATGTTTACATAGCATTAAAAAAAAAAGAAGGGTAACAGAGTGAAGTGAAGAGTGTGAGAGTTCACAGATATTTTTTGAATCAGATGATGGAGCGTCCTGGCTGCAGGGTGTGGCGGACCCGCTGTGGGTTTCTTCCTCTTCCTTGTTCCCTGTGAATCAAGTGGAGGAAGCGATGACACAGGAGAGTCAGTGTGTGTCCAACTATAGACACACGTCTGTTTACAAGGTTTTAATTGTGAGAATCAACTTTTCTTTCATTGAGATTAAAGACTAAAGGACGCGTCAACTATTATAAAACTTGAGCTGCATTCTCTTACATCATTTACACGTTCCGTCGGCGCTCTCTTCTTCCCCATGCTTCCTCCTTTGTGTCTCCTCCTGCTGACTGTTTAACGGCCCCGGGCGTTACAATGGCTGCCCTTTACATTATGCCACCATTATACCACAGAGGCCTGCAGCAGTAGAGCTGCCGTGGAATTTGAATACGTATTTGCCCTTTTCATCCACTTCCTTGTTAACGGGGTGATCACCATGGAAACAGGGCAAACACCAATTACCAATACGGGGTATGACCCTGTAAAGGACAAAAAAAAAGGTTGGTGTTGTCCACAAACTTTTGTCACGCTAAACAGTTGATCACTACATTTGACTTTATTTTCATTATTTAGAGAATATGTTTTTATATCATCTTTATATTAGTTCTCATACGTTTCCCCTCAATCTATCTTTCACCAAATGATCAATCTGTCTTGTTGTGGCATTTATTTTCCCAAGTTGTCTGAGGAACCAGATGTTGTTCAGCTGTTGTGATTATTTATGACCGGTGGATTAAACCTGTAGGTGCTGCTCTGCTCTGTGTCGTCTTCTACAGTCTGAATAAACCATCCACTGATCAGCTGGGCCACAGATCTGCAAATCTTAATGTTGTTAACTCTGTTCCACTTCATGTCTCTGATGACGGCAAAGAATGAAATAAAATCACATGTTGCTGTGTAAACTGAAAACTAGTTCCTGGTGTTTCTTTAGACTCTGTTTTAAGGATCAATGTAGACTGATTCAACCTTTATTACCTCAACCAAGTTTCACCTGAGCCAGTTTGTTTTTTAATTGTTAACAGAATTACACAAAACTTACTTAATGGATTTCAACCAAACAGAGAGAGAGAGATGGGGCCTGAGCCTGAGGACAAAACTTTATATTTAGTTATGGACCAAGTGGCAGATCCAGAAATGTTTTAAAGGAATCAGATCATTTCCTTTTTTCTTTTTACTTTAAGAACCAATCTATTGTGATTGTCTGGCCTTTGCGGAGATGTACACTTTACTGCAATTACATTCGAAGATGATTTCGACAGATGTTTTTAGAAAATATTTTAAGAAAGACGAAGATCCATTTTGATCTAAGATGAATTTGCAGTCATTACAACATACAAGCAAACGATGAAATCATTCTCACTTGTCCCTTTAAACCACCAGAGAGCAGCAGAGTGTCTCAGTTGATTCTCAGCAACAGAGAAAATCACATTGCTCAATACTTTTTATTCATAACGTTTGTATCAGTAAGTTTTAGCTGCTGTTCTGGAAATAAACTGGGAATAAACTCACACAAACAAAATATCACAGAACTGTAATACAGCAGCAACATCGATGATCATTTCTCAAATTTCAACATCTTAGAAGTAATTTTTTGTATATTGTTATATTCTATAATGAAATATCTTCATAACTTATGTGTTTTTTGTTGAGAACTATTCAGTGTCTTTGTAATTTCTCCATGTCAGGTGCATTTTGTCTTTATTTTTTATATAAGAAACAGTTGAAGTGTCACAATTTTACGTTGCATAAAAAATATAATTAATTTGTCTGCATTTGTGTTATTAATCACAGTCACTTGGTTCATTATTATTATTATTCATTTTATGAAGAACTTTCAATATTAATATCTACACACATCTCATTGCAGACAGGGAGCTCAGGACCACAGTTGTTGTTTTTCTCCTGTTTGCCTGCAGAGGGCGCCCTTGAGGTTCCTTTAGCTCATGGGGAAAAGAAAAACTGTTGAACTTTCATCTGAATTTACATTAAACATTTTAAATAAAGTCAGATGTGTATTGTACTAACAAGACACATATGTTATAACATATGTTACAATATTCAGAATGAATCTAATACCACACACACGGTGCTGATTGTCCTGTTTAGCTGTGATCCACATGGTCTCGTCCTGCAGAGTTTGGGTCACTGCAGAAAACAAAGTATTAAATGGCTTCAGATGTCAAATGGCTCGTGACTCGCCACGTTAATCTCCAGATCAAAGTCACTGGAGCCATGTGTGAGGGATTATGTTCCTCTCAATCCCTCTTTATCCTGCAGCTCAGTCTAACACCTGAAGAGGAGGATCTCTGCTTTCACTCTGCTGCTCCTCCTGCTGCAGGTCCTGACTGCTCCTCTCTCACAGCAGCAGTCTGTGTTTCTGATTTATTGCATGTGTGTGTGTGTGTGTGTGTGTGGATAAAACATCAGGCTGGAGGATGTTCTGCTGCTCGTCACGTCCGTCATGAACCACTGGGATTAACCACGACAGTGTTCCTGCACAGGAGTGAGTTACAACGTCTTTAGTGATTTTCAGTGTTTGTTGGTGTTAGAATTTAAAAGCACATCTTCCCTCTGGTCAGTTTGAAATCCTCCATCACTGATTGTTCAGATATGTTTTGTTGATTTTCTCTGACATCAAATACACACAAGCAAAAAAAAAAACAATATTGCAAAAGAAAAATATGAATCCAGAGTTCCTGTGAGTTGATTCTTCAAATATACGTTTTACCACCAGGGGACAGTCCACACTGTTTTTCCCACAGTGTCCTGGTGATGACCTCACGACTGACTGACTGTCTCCCTGCATCACTGTGACCTTTAACAAACACATGCACGTACAGCAGCTGAACACCACGGCCTCCGCAGCTCATCACCAGCAGGCCTGGGTCTCATAGAGTCACTCTACTACAGCCACAGGGGTGATCAGTGTCAGATTAACAGAGGAGTGCTGAGATTAACACACAGTGTAAACACCACCACGAGTTTGTGGTCCACGCAGAGGAAGAGGGTTTAGTGTGAGTTAAAGACGGAAACAAATGTAAATGAATTGTCAGCGTGCAGGAGAGGAAGAGTTTTCTCTGACAGCTGATTGTTGATTTCCTTCTGTCTTCAGATCTACATGACGTGAACACGTGATGAAACTCAAACCTCTGAACAGAGACGACACTGAAGCAGAGATGGGGTGAGAGACACGTTTCACGCACTGTGTTGACTGACTTCCTTTCCAGGTCACAATGAAATCCTTACCTCTGCCTTTACACATTGCTTTGTGATAATCGACTATTTGCTGTAATTACACATAATCAATAATCAAACGATCGTTTCAGTCAGTTTTTGGTTCCACTTGCTGCTTTTCTGAGTCATATTTTCAGGTTTTGTGCTGAAATTAGAATCTTACAGCAGCTCTGGGAAACTGTGATTCACATTTTCACTCTTTTCTGACACTTTATACACAAAACTATCAACAGAATAATCATTATATTAGTTACAGCTCTTATATTCAGAGGCCTAATCAAATTATTATTGATTCACTCCCAACATTTTCATGGTTGCTCAGATTGAGAAGCAGAACAACATTATTTTATCCTGCAGCTGAGACAAATCATGATCATTGAAATGTGAAAAACCTCCATGTTTGCACAGTTCATTTAATTAAAAACCAGTTTAAAACACATTTAAGACAAGAATTGTCACAGTCTACAAAAGATGTTTTCCTCAGTGCGTCCGCCTCAATGGAACGAGCGGCCTGTAGCACACAGTGAACAGGGGAGCTGCTGTTTGTCTGGATGAAAAGCACCATCTACATAATTCAACTCTTTTATCTATCCAGGGGTTTGAGATCTACGTGCAGCACAAACACTGCTTAAATCACTGCTCCCTATTCAAGAGAGGAATCAAGACTTACATGAACTTTTTTTTACTTATTCAAGAGGAGAGGAGGAAAGATAAAGAGATGTAACTGGGAACAAAACTGTTTTTGTTGTTGTCGATGAAAGATCCAGCAGCTAATGCAACATCTTTGTGTCTGTACTTTCTCCTACAAGTATTTTCAGGGAAGTTGTTTCACACTAAAAATAAACTTCACATAATCACAATTCCCCCACCAAACTTTTATTGCAATTTGGTCTTGAACATATCAAAGTACCATGAATGAGACCAAAGAGGTTTCATTCACTGAGCTTCCTGCTAATCCCATCGTGCTCTGCTGCACTGACGACAGCAGCAGGTGCGGACAGCTGTGAGCATGTGACGTGAAATGACGGATCATTAAACTCTGGTTTTGTTGAACGAGCACAGTTCACAGGATCGGTGCACGTTTGTGAAACACTGTGGTGTCAGCTTTATTGATCGTTTACATGTAGCCTCGCTCATCGACTTCCCCTCTGACGCTCAGTTTGATAATGAGAATTGAGTTTAGACATGAACTACGTTATGTTTGTGTAACAGCAGAGAGATGATGTGGATCCACACTGAGAGGATTTACTGGAGTTTGTGAATTTATCAGTGCTGTACTTGTACTTCTTGTACACAGAAACTTTACAAATTCTGAAAACATTTCTCTTCAAAAAAGTTCAACAGAAGTAGCGTTAAATGAACATTAACATGATTAAGACCTACCTAAACATATTTAAGAAGCAGTACACAATATTTTAATATATTTAAAAAAACTTTTATGAAGTTGTTATTAAACCTGTTAACAGAACCAGAGGTGCGATGCTGAAACAAACTGAAATCTTGGTTGTGGGTCTGAGATTGTGCAGTGCATGTTAAGCAGGTGCCCTTTGACTGTGGCACACACACACACACACACACACACACACTCTGCATTGGTTTTCTAAAATAGTTGCGAGGCCTTCAGATACAGCATGATCACCCCCCCCCCCCTTCCTCTCCTCCGATACACACCACACAATAAACATGCCGCCTTTTTCTCTCTCTTTCACAAAATCAGTAATGGAAAAGGAATGCAAATAACCTGTTTCTGTCTTTCTTTCTGTTCTTTTCTTTCTTTCGTTCCTTTTTTTTTTAATCTGAAAAGAGTCTTTCATGGGCTGCTGCATAATGCAGGGTTGTCCCGGCAACAGACTCCCTCATAAGAAGGGAGGGGCCCGACTGGAAACCACAGTTACAAACGGTGCTGGGACGTCCCATCAGGAGGCTGAGAAACTTTGCAAATATAGTCAGTGAAAAGCAATTTATTCCCCCCCAGCTTCATATTTGATGCTTTTAATACATAATATTCAGTTTTGTAAGTTTACACATATAAAACCCTTAGAATTCCCTGAGTTTCTGCTTTAATTGGTCATAAAATGTGATCGGATCTTCACAGACAAACACATTTACACATTAACACATACTGATTGAACGTTTTAGCAGCGATAACCTCACATCATCACTTTTGTAGCTGTGGATCAAACCTTCTGGACCATTCTTCCTCAGAACTATGTCAGCTCAGACATGTTCTTGTAGGATCTCTGGTGTGTGAACTGCATCTTTAGTGTTATTGTTTAGGTTCTGACTTCTCTTACTAACTTTAACTTCTATTGAGGTTGAGAGGGTGTTTGGGCCCTGATATATACTATGTATATATATATATATATTCTTGACTTCTTGTATTGCAGTACTTTTATTTGACTTACTATCTGCTGTTGCACTTTATCTGGCTTCAGAATTCCTTTGTAGGATCAAATTTGAAGTTGTTCTATGTTTTATGAACACTTAACCAGAAACAGTGTAAATTTAGCTTTAAAAATATTTTAACCTCAAATATTCACTGTGTTTTTATTACTCAGTGCATCACATATCCCACAACACTGCTTTCATAACCACTGTAGAGACAGAATAGAAATAATGCATGCATGTTCTATTTTTACACATACAATAATGTAATATTAATGGTTTTTTCGGACTGGATTAGCTCATTGAAGTGAAACCGGCTGCAGTTGCCTTTCCCTCTTTTTGTCGGCGGATCCCTTTAATAAATGAGGTGGAAGAGAAGTGAGCTGTAGTTTGAGCAGAGCTGCAGACCGGACGGAGCTGCAGGAGAGACGAGCAGAGCAGTTTACACAGGGAACACAAGCGTGAGGACCACAGCCGGTATCTAACACATTCACATGTCTCTGTAGATTTCACAGCAGCAGACAACAACACATTTAGGTGAGTGGAACTGAAACTACTGCATGTGCTTCTGTGGGAAAACGGGTCGAGTCAATGTTTATACTTGATTTCACGAGAGATTTTGTTGCAGGAACCAGAAGAACTGCTACAAGATGCAGAATGAGATTTTTTTTCAATTAAGAATTACACATGCATCCAATCATTCAAAGTGCCGGTCTCCTGACTAAACTCTGCCTGCGTCCTTGTTAATTTATGAACGTGAGGCACTTCAGTACTAATCCATTTACTGCAGCTCGATTCCAAGGACAAATCTGCAGCTGCAGCATCGTGTTTGTGTTAGCATCTTAAATCTGGGAAAACTTGAATGAAGCTGCTGATGCTTTTGTCAAACAGAGTCAAACAGCATCTGTAACACCACGTGACTTTATGTTAAACAAATCTTCAGGTTTATCGTCAGAAGGCTTCAGTTTAGGTGAAATTTGAAGTTGAACTTGACTTATGTGTTTAGTTAGATCTGTGCTCTGATGCTAGAAAAGTTCACGACTTTTAACAGAGAATATGAAAAGGTTCATGTTCTTGATGAAAGTATTTTAACAGAATTAAACGATCCTGTTTTGTCACTGTTTGATAAAATCGTTTCAGTTTGTCAGGAAGCCATTCATTTCTCAGGAAGAGGCGGGGCTTATAACCCATACTGCACCCAGCCACCAGGGGGCGATTATGATACTTTGGCCTCACTTTTGTGGAGCTGTAATGTCGTCCATCTTTGTACACAGTTTCCTAATGAAGCTACAAATCATTCATCATGCTCCCAGTCTTAATGCTAAGCTAAGCTAATGGACTCCATGCAGTTTAATTAATTTAATCAATAATTCTTTGCACAAAAATGAACATGTGTCTCAACCATTGCTTATTTGAAAAGTTCTTCCAGTCGTTGTGACATTAGAGCTTGAATACAATGTTTGTGATATTGGTGGAATAAGAAGTAGAGAGTGGTGCAGTAAACACTGTAACTCTGCCTCCGCTGCAGTAAACACCGACTGTGCTGCAGCTGAAGGTTTATTCTCCTGCTGATCGAGACCAAAACAGCTCAATAAGATGAGTCAGTGTTGTGGAGTCATGCAAAGTGAAACGTTAACCTCGGTGTTACACACAGTTGTTGGCTGACACGTCACAATGCATCGACCATCACGCATCAGGCCGCTCAGTGTCATGTAGACTCTCCTCTGGTTGACTGATCATGAACTCTGTGCTTGAGCTTAAATATGTCGTCTTATAGAACCTTGGACAACAACAACCTTAAAATAAATGATACCTACAACTATTATCTTTGAGTTCAATCAGGAAAACAAATCTGTATAAAGTGCTCAGAGCTTCTTCAGACAGAAATCTCATGTATACATTTATTTGCTGACTTAATGACACTGAAAATTTAATCATCTATCATCTATCATCAATAATTTAGAACTGAACACTACAAGTACCTGCTGTGCAGACACTGGTGTAGTTGTCTCTATGTTAGACATCAGTATTTATATATTAATGTGTTTTAATCTATGTCCTGTTGTATTTTATCTCGACCCTGAATCTGAATAATAAAAGTGATTATCATCAAGTACCATAATTACCATGAAAGACCCTGAATCTTTATTCATAAAAGAGCCACTTAAATATCCAAGTAACTCAAAGCTCAGTTTACGGCCTATGATCCAATCCAAATATCTATTGATCACTTTTTAACATTCCATCTTTAGTGCTTTAGTAGATTTCATTTGTATTAGTACAATACAGTTGTATTTCCCGTCTACTGCGTAGATGTTGCCTGCCATGTCACAAGAATTTCACTGCTCTGATGACGCTAAGTTATTTGGTGCATGTGACAATAAACTTTGATTTGATTTGATTTGATTTGATTTGATTTGATTTGATGGCTTTTTCCCAATGCAAACGGTGACTGGCGTTGGTATTGATGTTGTGTTGCGGTCCACTGACTGAAGGCCCTCAGGGTTTACGTGTGTTTATGTTGCACTGCGACACCGTGACCTCTCAGGATCTACGAGCTCTGCTGGGGCTCGACCACGGCGACGCAGCGTCTGTCTGATAACCGCTAATTGATTCACGCCGGGCTTCAGCCAGCTTGACTCTTAACCCACTGAGAAGTCTGCGTGTCCGAGAGTAGAAGACTTGGAGAAGTCCCAGTAACAACACTGACTTTTTGACTGGGAACTTATATTTCATGTACTGCACAAAAGAGCCACAGTTTGAGTTGATGTATTCAATAGTAGGTCATAAGAAGTCACTAGTATAATCTTTTCACCAGTTTTAGTTTTCTTTTCATTATATTGACATTTTCAGTTTTTACTATGGGTACCTTCGCATATACCCACACATACAGTATGTTTTTAGACCCTGCGATCACATCAGTTCAAAACCCCAGGATGATCAATGTACAACGATGAAAAAGAAGTTGAATCTGATATGATCGGGTTGTGCTTCTTTGTCAGACTTGAAAATGGTGAAACATGTCAATGTCAATCTACCAGAGTTCGAGGTGAAATCACCAGGTTATTTCTTTTGTTCCAAAACACAAAGGTATTTAGTTATTCAGTTTATTTTTTCATGAAAACTTTGTTTACTGTCAGCGTGACCTTTAACCTTTTCACTGGATCTGTATTCCTACACAAACACTATCAGTATGTAATGTGTGTGTCAGCCAGCAGGGGGCATCAGCGTTGCATAAAAACAACATCACCCACTTATAAAATGGCCTGATGATGATCCTTAAAGTAAATCATTGTGTGTGTGTGTGTGTGTGTGTGTGTGTGTGTGTGTGTGTGTGTGTGTGTGTGTCAGTCAGATAGCTTGATAACTTTTGTACTCTTCTGGGTGCAGAGTCTCATTTTCAGTTCAGTTAATATTTGGACTCTGTTCTCGTCCTTTGACCGTAGCTGTTCTTATCTCTGTGTGAAATGTAATGAACCATGTCACACTTGTTTTTCAGATTTGTATCACCTGTTCATCTCATTTAAACCCTCTCACATTCTTCTGGTTGATATTTTCTTTTACATCCAGATCCAAATTCAACAGATCCCATTACCTGATCACACAAATTACATCATCACATTATACAACTAACAAGGAAATAAATAAAATAATGGGACTCCTGTTTCCGTTTGGAGCCACTTTCTGTGCAGTAGGTAATCCGGTTAAGTGGGAGTGGATGTACAGCAGGAAAACAGATGCATTTGGATAATTACTACAAACATTGTTTGGGGCCGGCCAATAAGATTAAAGCTCTTAAGAGATGAGGAAACTCTCCAGGGGCATATGTGTGTGATATGTAGTGTGTGTGTGTGTGTGTGTGTGTGTGTGTGTGTGTGTGTGTGTGCAGCCCTGAAAACACAGTATATGTTACTTTGTTGATGTGAAACATACATCTTTTTCCTGCAAATGTCGTAACAATGAAATGGAAAAGTTTAGTCATTTGACACTGATGATTCAACTAAGGTCTATCAAAGCTTCATGAAAAGACATAAAGTGAAACATGTTGGTAGAGATTTTCAAAATCAGGCAACAAATATCTGATCTTTAACATCATTATATCATTATTTAATAAGGTCAGTTCAGTTGTCGCCTGACGCAGAACATCACGTCCCGAATTTTGATGTTTGGCCATGAGACTTTTTGATTTTTGTTTGGTTATGGTCAGATCTGCCCCAAACTTAACATCAGGACCATAGACTGTGCATAAAGATAGACTGTGTGATTGCTCCCCAAAAGTGAAGCCAAAGTGTCATGATCGCCACCTGGTGACTGATTGCAGTGTATGTCGTAAATCCTGCCTCCTCCATGTTAGAAGATGGGACATGCCCCAAACTAAAAAGTCAAAGTACAGATCAAATGAGGTAGTTCTTATTACACTGATGTTTATTCAAGTCTTTATTATTCTGATATGTTTTAAGAACAAAGGTGAAATGTCATAATTGACCACTGAGACTGCCTCGTGATTGGTCGAGCACATGTAGCGGCGGGTTCTGCAACATGGCAGCGTTCATATCCAAGATATTACAGCTTCATTTCCAGACGGTGGGATGAAGTGGAGACCAGATTTATACACGGTCTTCACAACAGGACCTGTGCTCTGGCGCACGTTGGGGGGTCGAGGGCCAGATCGTTGTTTCTCGCAGCTTTAGTTTCATCCTGCTGATTTGTGGTTAAACTCGTTCTCTTCCTCCTACCTCTCCTGAGTTGGCGTCTTCCGTTCCATTGCATCACTTCTGTCTTGTTTACCAGCTTCAGTCCCCCGGGGGCAAACAGGAGCGATAGTAACATGCTTGTGTCACTGGTGGATAACTGCAGTTTTGCTATTTGAGATATTGTGTACTGTACGTGACTGCACTGTGGTGATCACTCAGACAACAGTTGTGGTTATGGAGGCTTTCTTTGGCCATGCCGCAGCATCTTGTTTCAGTTACTGTGACTCAGGCTTGTTGGTACGTCAAGGATTCTCAGGAATAGGAAAACTGTTTGTTTTGGACTCTGCAGTAAGTCACAATGTTCATGGACACTTAAGCTTGTTGCATAGAAAGGTAAGCTCATGCACACTCCACGACCTGCATGTGCAGGGTAACACTTGGACAAATGAAAGAGTGAGACTCCTGTTTGTCTTTCTCTTTCTGTCCTGCCCTCCTTCACTCTTTATCTGTTTCTCCTCCATGCTTCTCAAACCTCTGGGACTCTTGCCCTCACTGGGGTTAAAGAGCAACACAATCCTTCTCAAAACCCCAACCCCTCCCTGGCCACCGATTGGTCCATCCCTGCCCTCTACACCGGTGGCGAGCCCTCCCCCTCGATCTCCGCTCGCCCAATGGCACCCTGTCAGTCTGTTTGGATTATTGTAACAGCAGCTCAGGCCTCTCAGGAGTTCCCCTCTCTGCCCACTGACTGAACACACCACAGTGTATCACAGATGAGGAGGATTAGATGACAGAGAGCAGTGTTGGTTTTATTTTTTTCACCCCAGAGAAGAGAGAGCAAAGGGAGAAGCCATGGAGTTGAAGTAAGTGGGATTTTTTGGGGGATTGAGAGATGAAAAGATGAGATGGAAATTGACTAGAAGAGAGAAAATATTAAATATATAAAGAAAGAAGAAGCTCAGCTGGTGTTGATTTGGAGAAGTCTTCATGCAAAGTAGAGTCTACATCTGTGTGGTTGGTTTCTGTAACCGGAGCAGATTATTATTAAAAGATGCCTCTGTAATTCCAGGTTGTTGTGCAGAAGGTGTTTTGAGGAGATACTAGAAATACAGGTTCCAGCTGCACTTCAAACGATCTCAGGTGTTCACGTTCTGAGAAACATTGTTTACTCTCAGCACGTGGGCTTTAAAAGGCTTTCCTGAGCAGGTGCATGAATTCTGTACACACATCAGTATGTACTCTCATTTCCTTTTCCTGTTTGCCATGCTCGCTGGCTGCAGCTCATCTGTCCTTGAGAAGCAGCGGCATGTTCATACACTGCTTTGCATGGCCTGAAGTTTTCGTCTCCATGGGTTTTACAATCTGCAAAACACACAGCACTATCTTTTCTTAGATAAATGCAGGGTACAGAATATGTTATTGATAAAACTGTGTCAGACTAGTTGACCAGTTGACTAAAGATCAAGTAAATGAAAACTAGAAATGTTCTCATCGGTTACTGTTTTACTAAAAAGGGACATTTTGTCTGGAAATGATTCACAGTAGACGTGTTTACATGGACATGGGCACAATACAATTTTTTTTTTAAATTTCTTTGGTCACCTCGCTGGAACTCTTGGCCACACTGCCCCCCATGGTTTCCTGTGGTACTGCTCCATATCGTCTGTTTCGTCCGCAGCTAGCTTTCAGAAGACGTGCACAAATACAGATGACATAAATGCCGAATACAGACAGAAGGCTCTGTCCACATGAATATATATAAATGAGTTTCTGCATCCTTTAAGAGTTTTGCATCATGTAGCAGTTACCAACTACTTGACGACACAAGTTCTGGGTTGGAGGGTAAAACTGCAGTAGAACTGTAACATGTTACAGGAATATTAATCTTATATTCTATTAGCAACTCATGTAAATGTCATAATGCTGGTAATAATGTCTCATTCAGAATAAGGGCAGCAGTCACAACATTTCTGTTCATGTGAAGCTGGTCAGTGTTTTGGTTTTAGTGAATTCTAGCTGACAGATGTGCAGCGTGAACAGTTTCTGGTCTGATGCTGGCACATCTGAAGACAGTTAAGTTGAGGTCAGCTAACTGCACTGACACAGGGACTGTGGCACAGCTTTGTCTTATCTTGTGTGACCAGATACAAGGCTGGCAGATATAAAACCATGTGATGCATTGACTTCCTTATTCCCTGGGAGCGCAGCCTTTCTCTCAGGAACAAGTAAATACGATCAGACGAACAAAAACTCGACCAACACACTTTAATCAGTGGCTCTTTTTTAACAGATGGTTTTAGAACGTTCTGGGGGGGAGGGGGGATGTGGAGCTGGAGGAGGGGATGTTCAGTGCTCTGCCGCTGTAATCTCTCATCATCCTGTACTCGCTGGTTGTTTTAGATTATCATGAGAGTGGTCTTACATTTGAGGGTGGGGGCTTGTGTCGTCTTCTGCAGCAATAAAAGCCATAAAAGTCACAGATTTCACTGAAACACAAAGGTTTGTTTAGCATCCTGAAGCTGCTACGTAGCTGTTTTTGTTTGTGTTGTTGGAATAGTGCATTACCAGGGGACACCATGGACATAAGACTTAAAGGCCGACCATCTGCTTTAGGTGCTGACAGGATTTAAAATACAATAAATGTTAAAAACAAACAACTCACATATAAACATTAGTTCTAATGATCCTCTCCTGATTATGGTGACTTTAGTTGAGCTGCATTATTTGAGTCTGCTGCTTGTTGAAAGTGTCAGGTCCAAGTCATCTCAGTTGTTTCTTATGTTCCCAGATTGGATGATTGGCATCCAAGTGACCCACTGACAGGTGTGTTTCCTTATTTTCTCAGAGGACAGTACTTATGGTACTCAAAATTCTCACTCTGTAAACAAGTTTTCCCTAAATGTCAAATGTTCAGGTCCTTTGTTTTATATACAGATAACATTAGAAACATGTTAACCTAGTTGTAACTTCTAAAAAGTCCTCCAACAGTTTCAGGTAGTTTTTCTGAAGTGAATAACTTGTGCATAGATGAACAGAAATTATTAAATAAAAAATGAATCATAATTGAATAATAATAAATCACAATATTAATTATACTAACAAACAATAAATAATCATGATAAATGATACCAAATAAAATAAAACACTCGTGATGTAATGGAACACTCATGTATGTTTAAAATCTGATGTCAAATGTAAAATAAACATGAGACGTGCAGCCTTTACCTTTCCTGTGACTCTGACACAAACATTTCCTCAGACCTGCATGTGATCTATTGGACTTTCAACCTGACAAACTCACGAGTGATCCACAGTAAAACATTGTGAAAACATTCAGCGATGTGCAGGTGAAGTCAGACAAACCAGCTGGTCTCCAGGTCTGTACATATTCACCTGTTTGTCTTCTGCCTGGTGGTTAACGTGTTTACAAAGTGGTCGCTGGGACTGAGCGCCGTCATCATTGTGCAGCGTGACATGGCGTTTTGTTTTGCTGGGTTTAGAAACAGACAGAGACGACAGAAAGAGCTGAGGTCAGTGCTCTGGAAAGAGCTGCTGGACGGACACCAGAGGGAAACCCAGAGTAACGTTCAATGCAAACCTCTGCATCCCGCATGAAAACCTAAAACCTGCTTTAATGAGCTGCTTCCTCTTCTGGTTCTGGTGAGTGGAAATGAGCTGGTTTTAAATTAAGGCTTGGCCCAGAATCTCTGCACACAACAGTTAAAGTTCCTTGGTCCAAGTTGTTTTGATGGAGGATGCTGGAAGTCTTGTTCTTTTAGTTACAGCTCATGTTTACATGTTTGGTGTAAAAGCTGTTGTTGTCGTGTCATGGAGCTTTTACAGTGTCTTAAAGGTCCAGTGTGTAAGATTCAGGTAAAGGGAACTATTGGCAGAAATTTAAAGTAGAATAATCCTCATGATGTTTTCACTAGTTCATCTAAATTGTATGAATTGTAGTTTTCTTTATGGCTCTCTATATTTAAATACTTTATATTTATATCGAGGGGACCCTCTCTACGGAGGCCGCCATGTTTTTTACATTAGTCCAGACTGGACAAACTAAACTCCTTTTGAGTTTTTATGATAATTAAAGGCTTCTTACAGGTTCTTTTTCATGTTTGGAAGGAGAGGGTGATGTGAGGTGTGTTCAGCTGCAACATGCAACTTCAACACTAGATGTCACTAAATTCTACAAACTGTACCTTTAAAACATCAGGGGTGATGACTGTTTGCTCGTTGTATTGTTTTTCTTTCTTCCTGCACGGTTACGTCGGCCTCTGTTGTTCTGTGTCGTGCTCCTCTGACTGACTCAGAGTCAGTTTGGCAGCGGCTCAGATGAGATCACTGGAACAGCGTTGAAGCTGCCAGGCGTAATGAAGTCTGTGAAAAGCCTCTGTCATGTTCAACTCATGCTGTTTTTGAGACAGAATAATAGAAATGATCTCACCTAGTTATTTAGCATTTTGTTATTTGTTGGTAGATTGCGGATTGCAATTTAATCAGCATGTTGATTCATAGTCTTGGACGCTGCGAAATAGGTATATTTTTACAATGTCAAGAGTCAGATTTGTGTTGAGACATTTCTCAGGTTTTATTTTCTCATTGATGGAGGTTTTAATCTACAACTGTGGAAACCCTTTCATAATGTTTTTCTTGATATCGCCTTTCCTCTAACAGGCTGATTTCAGCTCTGAACTATCTGGCAGAAGTTCTTTCTTAAATGTCTCCACATGGTTATGTTTCATCATTCCAACAAAATATTTTATGCTCCTGAGATAATTTACCAGTTCCCTGTAGAGTGGGATCCTCATATGTCCTCGGTGTTTATGTATGTGTTAGTTTGCAGGAATACACAGAAACTAAAGTATGTTGTGAACGAGATTACTCAGCGTGAAATCAACCTTTGCAAGGTCATACGATGCAGTGTGTGTGTGTGTGTGTGTGTGTGTGTGTGTGTTTTTCATACCTCAATAGGACATGTTCAAGTATTAACAATGACCATGTCAGGACCAGTGGACCTCATGGGAACCAAAGCCTGGTCATAATGAGGCAAAACCTAATTCCTGAGGTCCTGGTTAAACTTAGTGGTCAGATGTGAATTGTGGTTAGGTTGATGTTATGATTAGGTGAAGTCATGGTGAAGCTTACATAAGGTTTTGCTTTGGCTGCACACAATAATTGAGTTAGGACAGGACACTTCAGGAAAGTTATCACATTTTGGCCGGTCCTCACTTTCTGACCCACTTTAATGGACTGTTTCAGGGAAACTGTTTTCAGTTTCATTAGGACTTGGGTCACAATTAGGTTTTGGTTAGGGTCAGAGTAAGGGGTTAGGAAATGCATTATGCTCATGTCCTCACTAAGATAGATGTACAAATGTGTGGGATGTGAGGAATGTGTGCAACATCAGTGTTTTGAGTCCCTGAGCACACGTCTTTTCTTTTGGTAATACTTTAATCCCCTTATGCTTCACATCATGATTCTCTTTCCTCTTCCTCTTTACTTTCTTTCCATTCTGCCTCTTTGCTCTTTCTCTGCGTCTCTGCATGAACAGTGAGTCAGCAGGACGCACACACACCTGCACACATACGCACAGAGTTAGATCCCCACCGCTGTCCCCCTTTCTCTCCATTTGTTAAGATCCTCAGCCATCAGCCAATACTCGCTCACATACTCCTGATGCTGCACACGCTCGCTGCACTGCAGTGAGCCAGCACTTACTTCAGACAGGAGGAGGGAGATGAATAGGGGACACAGGCTAAGCAAAGAATGCAAGTGATGGGAGGAGAGGAAGTGAAAAGGGAGAGCGAGGGAGGGAGGGAGGGAGGAGAGATGATGTAAAAACGGAAACACAATCCAGCTGAATCGCCCCTCCTCAACTTTGCTCACGTGTGTGTGCACACCCACAAACACAGGGAGGAAGCTGTGTGTGATGCTCGCACACATCTTGTCTTGTCGCTTGGAGAGAAACATCATTACATGTATGCACTGATGTGACCTGGAGGCAGGTCACCAGGGATTTTATTGCGTTTCAGTGGGATTCTGTGAACAGGGGGTGGATGACGCCTGTTGATCGGTTCGTAGATGCAGCACTGTAAGTCATCCTCTTTCAATATTTGGAAAAACTGTTAGATCTCTCATATTTTTACATGATTGCTATCTTCTCCTGGCGTCACCACGTGCAAAAAGAGTCTCTCCAACAAGATCTCCTCCTCCTTCCCATGTGCACCCTCCTCTGTGTGTATTATCTGACAGCTCAGTCCAGCAGGAATTATTCCGCTTTACTGCTACGGATCTGATTACGTAAGAGTGGAGAGCTCTGTGGCTGCTGCGACCTTGTGCACTGTCAGCACACAGAGCTGCTTCTGTTGTCCTGTTGTGTCTGTCTGCAGAGGGATTAAAGGAATTTCAGATTTGTAATCAGTGCAATAGTTGACGCTCTGTTCGTCTGCTCAGCCTGTTCGTCTGAGAAGCTGGTGAGTTGCAGCCTGATCTGTGTTTGTGCATGTTTGTGCAGGTGTACAGTGATTTAAATATCAGATGCAGATCATTTACTTCCTTCACGTGTTGATACACATGAGTGATTTAAGAAAATTATGCTTTAAAACTTGTTTTAGCTTCTGCTCCAATGTTGGATTAGATTGTGAAGAATGTTTTGAGGTTGTGTGAGGTACAGTAACTTGCTGTGTCTGTTTCAAATGCTGAACCAGCTCTGTTAAAGTGGACTGAAACCAACAGTGTCATTACTATTTAGCAGCTCACAGCAAACACATTACATACCAGCTGTGTGACATATTGGAAAATGTTGGTAATAACCCATAACTGCTTCATCACAACAGTAATTTCATCCTCCGCTCTCGTGTTTTCAGGCTTACAGACTCACCACATCGCAGGTACAGGCTTTTCAGACAGGGGAACGAGAGGCATATCAGAGAGAGAGAGAGAGAGAGAGAGAGAGAGAGAGATTTAATGAAAATAGAATAGAGAGGAGGAGAAAGAAGAAAAGTCCCTGAGGGTTTCCTCTCCTCTTCAGTGTGAGGAGACAATAAAAGCACTGACACACTTTCTGTGTCTAAGTTAGCTGCCAGATTATGTTACAGGAAAATCAGACAGAAGAGAAAATCCTGACATGAAAAGATGCTTTTGATAAAGCCGAATAAATACAGGTCACATTGGACGTCTACAGGGTAATGAAGAATCTGTGTAAATATTGTTACTGTGCAAGGCATTTTATTTTGGTAGTTCCAGTTTCCTGTTCCTCACCGACATGTGCTGAGCAATGAGTGCTTTGCTTTTACTTTATCGTCAAATATTTATGACTTAAAGTGCTTTTTATGACAAACACCGAGCTCCACTGCAGCTCAGACACACTGTCTCTGCAGTAGCTTCCAACATGGGGGCCGGGACCTCTCCAGGGGTCACACAGGAAATCTGCAACACAACAAAATGAATAACATGAAGTGTGGAAAAATTATTATTATTGTTTCAGTATTTCTTCAAGTTTGACCGCATGACTAGACTGATAGATCACTTAAGCCATTGTCAGACGTGAATTTTGGAAAATGGCAGCAAAATTAGGTCCTGACATTTTCTGGAGTTTGTCTTTCACATATGAAAAACGCAGCAGGAAACAGAAAAATGTCTGGAGCGTTCAGATGAGGGGTGGCGTCTGGGCGGAACATGCAGGAGGCAGGATATAATGTGTGAATTCAGCAAGAATTCTTCATTTAGGGCACCTCTTATTTTATATCCTGAGAGATTTGTATTCTTCTGGGTTTTTTTTCCACTTTTGTTTCCATTGAATGTTAGAAACGTTAACGTCAACATTCCCACTCCCTCACATTTTACTAGTTTGTTGGCAGGAAAAGGTCCCAGAAAATGTCTGGAGCTATTGACCCAGACATTTGTGTTCTTACATTCAGCAAAATTCCAAGAAAATATCCAGAGTTCTGTGCATGTCTGAATGTAGCTTTAGATCTAAAAACACTGATACCAATACTGATTAATTCTATATGTGAGGTAACATGAGGTCACATGTCCTCATGCTGCTCAGTCAACTGTGACTCTGTGATCTGAACACGTCTTTGGTTGAATTGTTCTCAACGGGCGAACACAACAAGTGTCGAGAGGTCTCGTGTAGACACTGCTCTGTTTTAAAGGGCAGTAAGGTCAGGAATGGCTGTTCCTTGCCTGGATTATAAAGATGGACGACACAGCTCCTCTGCTTTGTTGACGGTCAATGTTTCTACTCTTTAACACTTCAGCGGTTCTGTTTGAGAAGCTGATTGATGAGTCTGCTTGTGTATTTCCTTTTCCTGGAAGGAAGCAGGTATTTTTCCCTCAAGTTTCAAACTTTGATCTTCACCACCCACAGATTTCCTCCTCACGTCCCCGAGGTCATCGCTGTGTGCGTTTTGATCACTCTGCTCCGTCCTCAGTTTGTCTCTGTGTCGCTCTGCAGGGTGCAGGGAAAGAGGAAGAGGGACTCGTATGTCAGAGTTTTAGGATGGCCAGTGAAGGCTCCACTCTCCCCAGCCCTGTGGTCCGTCAGATCGATAAGCAGTTCTTGATCTGCAGCATATGTCTGGACCGCTACGAGAACCCCAAAGTGCTGCCCTGCCTGCACACCTTCTGTGAGAGGTGAGTCCAGTTTCATTTTGTTTAGCAAATTCATCTTTTTATATCCTAGGAGGTCATGTTTCCAAAGTCTTGGAACTGGGACTGCACAAAAACTACTGAACTCATTTTCTTGAAACTTGGTGGAAGGGTGGGATATGGTCCAAGGACGAACTGATCAAATTTTGGATTGGACTCGATTAAGGGGGGGCAGATCCAGGAATTGTTTTTCTTGCGATAGATGGAAATTATATATGTTATTTATGAGATTATATATGTCATTGTCATTATATATCATTACATATGTCCTGTTAAGCTTTAGTTAATTCCATTTATGGTGCTGCTATAAACATTTTTTAAGATTTCAACCTCTAGAGGGAAACTTAAAGGTCAAATATCTAATATTTCATGAGTAAATTATGATGTTGAAGGTTTTTGTTAAACGCTGATGATTTTTCTTGTGTAAACGGAGGATATAAGATTCTAATTGAAGAAACCTTCTGTTTAAATCTCCATGTAGTCACAGTCTTAAATATATAATCCCATGCAGTATAGCATCACTGTCAGTATTCAGCACAGCAGAGTCTTTCATCTTTCCCCTTCTCAATGCATCACACACTCTTCACCACCCACACCTTTCTCTTCTTGATTCAGCTTTGTCCAGAACGTTCCCACTCATCAATACTCCTCCTCCAGGTGCCTGCAGAACTACATCCCGGCCCACAGCCTCACACTTTCGTGCCCCGTGTGCCGCCAGACCTCGATCCTGCCGGAGAAGGGTGTGGCGGCATTGCAGAACAACTTCTTCATCACCAACCTGATGGACGTGCTGCAGCGGGAGCCGGACAGCTGCAGCCAGGAGGCCGCCGTGCTCAACAACATCACCGCTGTGGCTACAGGCCAACTGCTCTCCTGCCCCAACCATGGAGGCAACGTAAGAGTCACACTCACTGTCACTTTGTAGACTTTATATATATAACCAATATCCTTGTGGTCGTGCTAAAGAAATGTCCGGGGACCCTGTTTGTCTGGAAACCATGAATCAAAGCGATCAATCCAATAATTGTCAGAATACTTTCATTCAGTTGGAGGTAAAGTCAGGGAGCCGCCAAAGTCCCTTGATTTCATTTTTCTTGGGATCATGAACGTCGCCTGCACAACATTTCACAGCGGTCCTTGTCTGGATCAGAATGGTGGACTGATCTCCACTCAACCCCATATTTAGGTCTAATGTTGACTCTTCTCTCGTTGCTTAGGTCATGGAGTTTTACTGTCCTCCATGTGAGACAGCCATGTGTCAGGAGTGCACAAGCGGCGAACACGGAGAACATCCAACAGTGCCTCTTAAAGACGTCGTGGAACAACACAAGGCCTCGCTACAGGACCAGCTGGACGCCGTCAAGAAGAGGTATACGACTGTATATGTAGCACTTTTCTCAAACCATATTCACTCACTCATACATAGATCATACAACGCCACTATACGCTGCAGTTGTTGTAAAGCAATTAGGGTATGTGATAGAAAATTAGCGACAATTTGGGGTTTAGTATCCTGTCAAAGGGCACTCAGGCTAGAAGAGGAGCCGGAATCTACCTCCTAAGTCACAGCTGCCCTTCTCACTGCAGACTTTGTGCATATCACTCCGACCGAGCTGTGATGGAATGAATGAAGCAACCACAGTCCTCCTTCTTGTGCATGCTGCTCTGTCATGTGATTGCTGACTGAAGACAGTACACATGAGACATTTCTGCTCAGTCCTGCTCTCCCTCCGTCGCTCCCAGGTTACCGGAGATCGACTCGTCCCTGCAGACGCTGTCGGAGATCCTGCAGCAGCTGACCGGTCAGAAGAGCTCCATCGAGGATGACATCCACACCACGTTCGATGAGCTGCAGAAGACCCTCAATGTCCGCAAGAGCGTTCTGCTCATGGAGCTAGAGGTCAACTATGGCCTCAAGCAGAAGGTGAGGTCTGACACAAAGAACTGTCAGGGTGTAGTTTCAGAGCGATGCTTGGATGTGGGGTTGAGACTTTGGTCGTATCAGGCCGTCGTTACAGTCACGATAAGTGTTGTTTGAGTTCTGTATCAACCAGACGTTATCAAGATTTTTGAGGTCATTACATGTGGAAATTATGGAGAAAGCACCGGCCTTGTTTTAATGTATTTTGGGAAAGCACTTAACGTGTCACAGCTCAACTCATCATCATGTCGGGCTCAGCTGGTCTGACGGGCGATTAACAGACTGGAAGACATGAGGGGTCGGGGGGGGCTGGTGCACCACCCTAATCCAGAGGACCAATCACCAGGTCTGGTTCAGAGCCTGGAAATCTGAGAGCTGCGTCACGTGGGCCGCTAATGATTTGCAAGTCTCTGGCTGGTGTGCAGTCAAAACACTGGGGGATGTCAGATGTGGGAGTTGCTGTTGCTGTAGCTAGATGGAGCCAGTGCACTGTATGTACAGTATGACTCTGGGTGTGTCTTCATGAGCAGCAGAGAAAAGATCTTGTGTGAATGAGTGTGAAAGGAGAAGGGTAGTAGAAGACTGGGACAGATGGATTAATGGCCTCTCTTGTTGGAGAAGAGTGTGATGCTCAGATGCGGGTGAGTGTTTCTGTGATTTAATGAGTGTGTTGTTATTCCAGTAACAAGGAGAAATGGCTAAAAATCAGCTCTAAGAGCGGTGACTACCACAAACATGACTTGACATACAGCGTACAGGCAGATTTCATGATCTAAATTTGACTCATGTTAACTTCTAATTTGCTGGTTACAAAACAAAGCATAGACCATATATGTGTTGTTGTTGTGTAGAGGAGTAGACAATGACACCACAAACATCCAGCAGGTGTCAGAATGTCCAGACAGAATGTGTAGACGTGACAAAACGTGTAGAATGTGTTGGACTTGGTAGCGTTAGTGATAGAGACTGACTCTGTTGTTATCGGTCAGTAAATGACAGACTCTGCTCGTCACCACATGATGATGTAACCTCGTCTGACAGATCTTCTTCTGTTTCTCTGCACTGAAGCTTCAGCTTTGTATTTCTGACAGTGAGGTCTTCAGTTTGCACATGAGCAACAACAACAACCCACTGTTTGTTTTGCCACCATCTTTGTACCGAGATATGATCTCACTTCCTTCATACTGACGAATCATGATCCAGATTTATATTCTGCAGCATTCTTTTCACTTTCATTGTTTCAAATGATGTTTTTTTATGTGAGGGCTTTTTCAATGGATCAAACCTGGAAATTAATCAGATTTATTTAATCTGCAGGGCTGTGAGATGAATACAAAGAAGAATAAAGAAGAATATACATCTTTGCTTCACAGGATTATGTTTTTTATTTTAAGGTTTTTCCTCAAATATAAGATACTGACACTAACTGCTCTGTGGCAAGGTAGTGCAAGACAACACTTTTCATTTTTGTTTCATGTAGTCATTTATTTTGAACATGTAAATAAATGAAAAATAATCTAACAGTGAAAAAAACTGAAAAAAGTATCATTTGCAAACTGATGAGGAAAAAAAAGGCTGAACGATTTAATCATCATATTCGAAAATGATCATTAGTCTAAAAAATAATTGGAAACCACTGATGTATCCATCCACACACTTACCCTGCTGCCCCCTGGTGTTCTGTGTGTGTTAGGTGCTCCAGGCCCAGTTGGACACCCTGCTTCAGGGTCAGGAGGGCATCAACAGCAGCTGTAACTTCACGGAGCAGGCCCTGAGTCACGGCACAGAGGCCGAGGTGCTGCTGGTGAAGAAGCAGATGAGCGAGCGTCTCATCGAGCTGGCCCACCAGGAGCTCCCTCTGCAGCCCGGCGAGAACGACCAGCTGGACTTCCTGGTGGAGACAGACGGACTGAAGAAGTCCATCCACAACCTGGGCACCATCGTAACGACCAACGCGGTGGCCTCTGAGTCTGTGGCCACAGGCGAGGCGTTACGGCACTGCGTGGTGGGCGTACCCACCTCCATCACCGTGACCACTAAAGACAAAGATGGAGAACTGTGCAAGATGGGTAACGCGGTCATAACTGCAGAGATCTCCTCACCCGATGGCAGCAAAGGTGAAGGAGAGATACTGGACAACAAGAACGGCACTTACGAGTATCTGTTCACAGCCCCGAAGGAGGGGAACTTTAACTTATCGCTACGTTTGTACGACCAACACATTAAAGGAAGCCCCTTCAAGATAAAGGCCACCAAGTCCATCGACGTGTCGCCCACTTCAGACGGCGTGAAGAAGAGGCTGAAGTCTCCGGGCAGTGGGCACGTCAAGCAGAAGGCCATCAAGAGGCCGGCCAGTATGTACAGCACCGGGAGGAGGAAAGAGAATCCCATCGAGGACGACCTCATCTTCAGGATCGGTGAGAGACAAATAAAATCCGAACGAATTTTACAATTCATCTGAATGTATTCGTAATGGAACTGATTCAATTTACTGATAGGTCAAGAGGGCGAATAGGTCAAGCTGGTAGTGAGCGCCCTCTGCTGGATCACAAGTCAAATAAAGCTTCTAGACTAAATCGTTTGAATTCATGCAGGTTACAACAGTTTGAATAAGGACAATATTTGGGGGAATCTACTATGACGATATCAGTGTAAACTCAAAGATCTTTGAGTTTTGAACTGTTGGTCAGATAAAACAAAACATTTGAAGATGTCACCTCAGAATTTTGAAAACTATGATGAGCTCTTTGTCTGTAATTGATTAACATTTTATAGACTAATCAGTTAATTAACTTTTAATAAAAGTAGTTGGTGGATAAATTGATATATAAAGTAAGAGTCCAGAAAGAAAGAGGCTGCGTATTGATGACACACCTTCATGCTTTCAGGAACAAAAGGGAGAAACAAAGGGGAGTTCACGAACCTGCAGGGAGTCACCGCCTCCTCTCTGGGGAAGGTTCTGATCGCAGACAGCAACAACCAGTGTGTCCAGGTAAGATAATGATTCCTGCTCTGGGTAAACAGATGCTGCAGATGTTGAAGGATGAAGATTGAGGTCATGGTGGAGCTTCATCCACTTACCTTTGCTGCCCGACTGACTCTGTGCCATGTTCATGTTAAAACAGATATTAAAACCTCCTGTTTTGATTGTGGGACACAGATTTTCTCCAACGACGGCCAGTTCAAAAGTCGTTTCGGTATCCGGGGCAGGACGCCGGGTCAACTGCAGCGGCCGACGGGTGTGGCCGTCCACCCGAACGGTGACATCATCATCGCCGACTATGACAACAAGTGGGTCAGCATCTTCTCAAGTGAGGGCAAGTTTAAGGTGAGTCACAGTGTTTTATACTCACACTGTCAGTGGGACAGATTAGTGAGTCAAATGATTTAAAATTATTTTATTTTACCAGGAAGCTCCCATTGATTTTTCAACATCTCTTCTGCCAGAAGTCGATTTATATTTGGATCCACACTGAACTGCACTCACTCATAGAGCCCCTCAAATAGGCCTGATTACTTTTCCACCAAGAGCCATCAATTATTATCTGGTAAAATTATGAAAATGTTCAAAAAACACGAAGAACATACAAAGATTTTCTCTGGATTCTTTGACCCTGAATGACAGAAGCCAGTGGACATTTTTAAGTCAGTATGAATAACTGTAGTCTCGGGAGTTAATGCTGGAATTTTCCTTCTGATATTTACAATCCTGTTGCACCAGTGAAATGTCAGATGCTGTGGCCTCGGGCTCAGTCGCTGAATCTTCTCTTAAACAACATCACAATGTGAATTACTCTGTTATTTATGTCTGTTTTGTGGAGAGTGATCACTTTATATATTCAATTATCTTGCACAAACAGAACTTGTTAAAGCAACTAAAGGCACATTTCTTTAGAAAATGGGGACAGAAAACTTATAATGTTTTGAGTATAATGTTAAATGTATTTTAAAAAGGGGGATACTAAACATGTACTCTACTAATATTACTATATATTTAAGTCATAAAGTACTTTTCTGCTGCAGAGCAAGATCGGCTCGGGGAAGCTGATGGGCCCTAAAGGTGTGTCGGTGGACAGAAACGGCCACATCATCGTGGTGGACAACAAGGCGTGCTGCGTCTTCATCTTTCAGCCCAATGGCAAGCTGGTCACCAAGTTCGGTAACCGCGGCAACGGGGACAGGCAGTTTGCAGGTACACTCAATGGTAATACGTTGCACTGCCCCCTACAGTCTTTCTGCAGCCTGTGCACACCTGCATGTGGAATGAAGACGCTCAGTCCAGGAAACATAGAGATCATCCTCTGGCCGCTGAGTTTTTATGTCTCCACGCCGACTACAGACTGTGGCCAGAGGCATCATGTTTTCATGTCGTCCACACGTCCGTCCATCTGATTCATTCTTGTGAACATGATAGCTCAAGAATGCTCTGAGGGGTTTTTCTTAAAATGTTGCACAAACATTCGCTTGAACTCAAGAAAGTACTGATTTGATTTATAGCCTTAAGTCAAAGGTCAAGGTCACTGTGATGTCACAAAACCCTTTTCACCTGGTGAAACGATAACTTTAAGAACGTCATGAGAAAATCTTTTAAAATTCGACTTTAGCTCACAGATTAACAGATTTGGTTTTGGTGGTCGTAGGTGAAAGGTCAAGGTCTTGGTGGCCTCACTTTCATCACAGTGACCTCATATTAGTCCAGAAAATAATGTATAACTAGGTTCAAAATCACATCTAGTTTCAAAATGTATAGAAGAGTCATGAACTCAGAAAAACAAATAGATGCTGCTACATTACACTGATACCAATAGAAAACATGCTTCTTTAATAATTAGATTCAGAATTCAAGTTTCCTCGAAGCAGCATGTTGGACCACTGAACATGAGTGATTTGATTTTTCTTTCTTCATTTTTCTGTTTTGATTTTCTTAACTGCATCATCTACTTAAAAAACTGCACGTCGACTAAAAACATCGGTTCTCTCACAGTTTGCTGGAACAAACTGTTGCTTTAACCTCGTTTAAGATCAGAATTTGTATCTGAGAAACTGTTTCATTCTTTTATTCAGGTCCACATTTTGCTGCCGTCAACAACAACAATGAAATCATCGTGACTGATTTCCACAATCACTCAGTGAAGGTAAGTTCAGTTCAGGAGCAGCGGAAGTGTATTACAGATGTGCACGCTCTAAAAGCTGCTGATGTTTTATGAGAGATATTTTTTTTAATTTGTTCATATTTCAAAATGCAGGTGTTCAACACAGAAGGAGAGTTCTTGTTGAAGTTTGGTTCTAACGGGGAAGGAAACGGTCAGTTCAACGCACCCACAGGAGTGGCAGTGGATGTTAATGGAAACATTATAGTAGCAGACTGGGGCAACAGCAGGATTCAGGTCAGTACAAAAGGAAAAGTACAGAACAACAAGTATGTGGAAAACACAAGTATTCTCATTTGGATCACAGAATATGAATTTGCGTGTGATTTCCACACACAGACCTCGTGTTGCACAGATGGACTCTGGATTCACATGATTGATTTAAGTTGGGCCATCCTGCCGTCTTTACATCAGTAATATTACACTGCACCATTTTCACTTGTGCAGAAGAAGCTAATCATCAATACATGTGTAGCAATGCTTCCTGCAAATATTTGATCTTTGGAGTTTGGTTCATGTGACAAGATCCAATATTTTTGACAACATCGCCCCCTGCTGTTTGATACTTCCAAAAATATATATGTTCATCACCATAACAACACACAAACAATATGTTTTATTTCGTTGCCAGTGTAAAGCACTTTGTGAAAAGTGCTCTATATATTATATAAATGTAATATTATTATTGTTAGTAGTAGTAAAAGTAGTATTAGAAGTATTTTAATTGCTAAATGATGATAGTGTTTCCAATTTCTTTTATTTAACTTTTTCTTCATAGACCACCCTTTATTCATTTATGCATTTTTTATTGTATTGTAATATTCATTCACACTCATTGTATCGCATCTAAACATTTGATTGTCACATTTAGCACAACTCCTGGTTTAACACAAACACAAACCTAACAGTGATGATGTTTCTGTCTCTCAGGTGTTTGACGGCAGCGGTTCGTTCCTCTCGTACATCAACACGTCAGCAGACCCTCTGTACGGCCCTCAGGGTCTGGCTCTCACCTCTGACGGACACGTTGTGGTCGCAGACTCTGGAAACCACTGCTTCAAAGTCTACCGCTACCTGCAGTAGCTCTTCTCCCTGTGACGCACAAACTGCACACCTGTACATAAATACACACACACACACATTAGAAGAACGAAGCGACCGGCACATTTTGCACTCACCCATTCATCCTTGAATCGTGCTGTCGTTGTGCCATCTGTTTGACTGTTCTCCACGTGTGGCGTCCTGTTTGACCCCGAGGAAACAAAACAGGGATGTTTTGTGTGACGTGAATGAAGCAAGAGGATCTGTATCTGACTGAGGTGTCACACATTCACCCGTTTTCACATTCCATCTTACCCACACTGATTTGCAAAATAAAGCTTTAGTCTTGTACATAATGTTAGATCTTTGATTTGTTGTGATGTGGAAGGAAAACTGGAAAATGATGCTGTTGCACTTGTTCGTAAAAGAGAAGAAAAAAATGGTTGGGCACTGTTTTAAGTGAGAGTTAAATTAAAGCAAAGAAAATCACCTGAAAGTAAATGCTCCTCACATTTTGCCTGGTCACCATATAAAAGAAAAAATATCCCAGCAGGTTGCAGGGTATTTTCCAGCATGATTCGGCATCTCTGTGCATGCTAATATCACTTTGCACAATATAGACATTTATTTCAAGCACTCACTTAACAACATCAACAACATCAACTTTGAATAGAGGCACTGTTTCAATTGAAATACTTCTATCTGTGTGAAAATGACGAGTCAGTGTAATTTACATCACTTTAAATGAACCATACTTCAGGGTTTGTGTGTGCAAGATACGAGAGAGAGAGAGAGTGAGAGAGTGTGTGTGTGTGTGTGTGTGTTGTGATAAATGAAAGTACCACACATGCTGACTTCTGCTGTGTAAGAAGCCTCTTGACATTACGACTTACACAATCTGCCGTGATTAAGTGCATCATTTTAGTAAATATTTAATAAATAGCTGAAGTGCTGAAAATAAACTCAGTAATATGAGTCAGTCCTCACTCACAGGGTTAGTTCATTGTGCTGCAGCGTACATCACACACACAGATTACAGGACTGTGATCATCTTCCATCCTCTCCACGTGCTCTCACATCTTTCAAGGAAAAATAATCTATAGAACTAACAAGCTGTAGATGCAATATGTAGTTAAGCAGTGTGTTGTGAAAATGCACTGTGCTGCTATTTGAAAGCCTTGGTCAAAAACTGTTTGTCTTTACACAAAGTTTTCATCAGGTGTCCTGAATTTCGGTCTTTTATTTTCTACACAATCGTGTTAAATTATTTGTTTTCCATTGTCTTGTTTGTATTTGTTATGCCAAATGGAATTAAAGTGCCCATAGAAAAGATGGTTGTGTTGTAATCTGTTAGGAAATAAGACGATATAGCTGGCATGTATCCACTAACAGGTCAAAGCAGACAACTGAACCAGGGGCCACAGACCCCTCAGAGGTTTCCATGTTTCCGTTGTTTGATTGATCACTCACTTGATTTCAGGCTCCATCTCATGTCCCCAGGCTTTCGAATTTATTCAATTTCAAAATCTAGTTTTTAGATCTTCAGTAATCGAGTTTACATTTTGCAGACTTTTTCTGTTTCACACAAACAAAAAATTCTCAGGGAAGGTTGTTCTATTCCAGCCAACAATTACTGAACGAATATGAGCACCAATGGTCCGTGTGTCTTTTGGTCATTGGGTTTTCCGTTCAGAAACGGGTAGGGAGAATTCGGGTAATCTGGGACATTGTGTAATGTGGGACACTTTAAGTGTGTGTATTTCCTGTTCTAACAAAATATAATCAACAGGACACTGACTTTAGCATGGATATCATGAGACTGAAATCACATGACTTCATGGGGGTGATGTCGCAGGAGGGGGCAGGGCAAGTGTCAATCAAATCAATCACTTTATCAAATTGGATAGATAATGTGAGACAGCATGCTTTGGGTAATCTGGGAGTCATTGAAGTCCTCTAAATGGGGAAATGTGCATGTAGGGACTTCCTGAAGTTAAAAAAACAAGATAAACTAAAGAGATGTAGTATATGGTCTGCAGTTGACTGTAGTTAATGGTTAATATATTCTGTTCCTGTCTGTTTAAACTGATTGATATATTGATTTATATCTATTTGATATATAAGATATTGTTTGTTACTTAATTTGATTTCAATAGTACATCAAATAATTGGAGACTTTTTGAAGACTTTATATCATTTAAAAAGAACTGCGTACATAGTTTGTATATTTTGATAAATGTGTGTGTTACTCTTGGGTTGAATCCTTGTATTTGTGCCACTTCGGGGAAGATAAGGACAGAAGTGTTGTGTCAATACAGAATCAAAATGAAAGTTAAAGCCATCAACATTTCTTCAGGAGTAATTTGTTTCAGTTTCTATAACAACTTAATTCACTTTATTTCAGTTTCTATAACAATAATAACTTAATAATAATAACTTATTACTGTGTCTGTGCCAACTAAGTATGTATTTCTGTTTCTCGTCAGCGGTTGTGTTTGAAGGTTTTCGGGACATTAAATCTAAAAACAACAACAACAACAACTTAATTGTTCTTTTAAAAACTTTTCAATAACATGTTTTTGTTCCAGTTCTCTTCAACGCGCGGGGATGCTGCAATTTACGAGGGACGAGGAAGGCAACACGATGACGTCATATCCCTCCGCGGGAAAATTCAGAATGTGACGTTTGACTTCCTGGGATTAAACTAGACGCGAAGAAGAAGAAGAAGAGCAATAAAGAGAAGAAGAAGAAGGAGAAGAGCAAGAGCAGCGAACCTTTGCGTCTTAATAACCACGTGTGTGTGTGTGTGTGTGAGAGTGACATCACAACAACCGTTAATACACAATGGTGAGTAAATGTTCACGTTCATCAGCTGTTCGTGTGACGCAGCCCCGGGTTAGCATTAGCTAGTAGGTAGCATCTAACTAACACGAGTGGGCGACGACGCGATACATTTAACGACATGCTGTCACCTTCACGTGTTATTTGACCATTACCGTCACTGTCCACTGTTCAGGGCAGTTATTCAAACATTAGCAATATTGAGCTAAACGACTATTTATCATGTGAAATCCAAGATGGAGCTATGTCGGGTTTCTTCTTCGTCGGCTGCGGTGTTGCTCTCTACTGACACGCGTGGCTGCAAAGCATATTACAACAACACTGATGTACGTGCAGCATGTTCAGTCTGTGGTTCTGATAACTGACAAACTCATATTTCAAATTGCAAGTTGAGAAAACGAATAGTTTCTTGTTGCTTTCTGAATAGTAGAAGTAGAAAATCCTTCGTCAGGGAGTTATTTCATGTCACATCACATTTTCTGCTACAGTCAAAGAAGAGAGGACTGAGTTTGGAGGAGAAGAGAACTCGCATGATGGAGATTTTCTTTGAAGCGGTGAGTTTTCCCGTTGCCACACAATGCAACACAAGCACCATTTTAAACCAGAGCTGATTTCTGAAAAGGATTGCATCTCAACAGTTTTAACAGAAACCTTTAGTATGATACATTTTCTAAAGCAAAATTAGCAAAAATACAGTCTTTGCACTTGAGGCAATTTTGTACCTACATTCATCCTCTGTCAGTGTGTGTGTGTGTAACTCAACCCCATCTTCAGTAAAACATGCAAACAGACCTGCAGCCTTTTAAACATGCACCAATGTTTAAAAGGCTGCAGGTCTGTTTGCTAACAGAGCACACAGAGATGGTGCAAATGAGGTAACCTGGCTGCTTAGTTTTTATAGAGACTTGCCCTTGCACCCTGCTGTCTGTTCATTGACTGGGGGCTACGAACCCTTCGCACAAAGGTTACAGCAGATAATCATCCCAAACGCCGAGCAGCAGATACCCCATCCTAGTGGGTCATGATTGGGATTATTTTGGTATAAAACTATAAATTGTGCTCTAGGAAAATCCTGCGCAGTATACCTTTAAGAAAGGCAGCCTATATGTAGATCTTCTAATGCCAGATGAGATACATATACTCTCCAGCATGGCCTGGGTCCACCCGAGGGTCTCTTGTCAGATGTGCCCAGAAGACCCCCCAATTGAAGGCGCCCAGCAGGCATACTAAACAAATACCCCAACCACCTTTCAATGTGAAGAAGCAGGAGCTCTATTTGGCTGGTTAATAATGATAATAACAATAAGAATATACTACTAATAAAACAAGCTTAAAAAGGTTTCAGCATCACACTAAATACAATTGTTTGAATTAAAGTAAAGTAAATAGGCTCCTCAAAATGGGTTATGATAAATACATTGACATTCAAAGTCATGTAACTACTACACATTTTAAAATATTGTTGGCTATCAATGCATAGATGTATTAATTATATTAATTTACATACATTTTCTGTGATACTGAAAAACACATTTTCTCACCCAATTTCTAGAAAGATGTTTTTCAGCTGAAAGACATTGAGAAGATTGCCCCAAAGACAAAGGGCATATGTGAGTAACGAGCAACTTTTTAATGATCTGCCAATATTTGATGTCTGCTACATACATGCATTTCACCTGCTGGTTTTCTTAATGTTATAAAGGTCAGAGAAATCTATTTTTAGAAAGAAATGTGAACAGACGCTGAACAGTAGATACTCAAGATTTGATCAGAAAAGCCTTTTAAAATGGTACATTTCACTTGCAAAGGTCTTGAATATTTGTCTGTAGCAAAATGACACCAACATGTTTTTGGGCTCATTTATTTTCATTGCATGCCTATTTGTCATCGTCATTTTCCTACAGCCCAGTGAGGCTGCAGGTACTTGAGAGATAATTAATAGTGTTACACTCAAGTTAATTTTTGTCTGAGCAATTTTTGTTTGAGTTATAGTAGCTTATGTTTAAGTTGACTTAGCAACTGCATGCATTGTGTTACATTACGAGACATGAAAGGAACTGAAGTGACAGGTTACACAGTGTTGTATTTACATTGCGACCTTAAGTAAATATATGAGAAATAATGCAAATATTTAATTGAATGTAAAATGAGTTGTTTGTGGGGTCAAAGTTTAATGTTGGAGAACCAGATTTGGCCCTCATAATGCTCACTTCTATACTCCTCTTTCAACTTCCATTACACCTTCATGTATAAACATAGCTGTGACATGTTTGCAGAATTAACTATGGCAACCTGGATTAGCCGTTACCATCTTAACTGTATTCAGTCTGCATAAGCATAACCAGACTTATGAACAGCAGTAATCTCATAGTACAGAGTGCAGCTGAAAGGGTTTTAAATAAATAAAACACAAGTTCTCTCTCTGTGTAAACATAGAGCCTTACATTACGAGTATCAGGGGAGATTGTGTGAAAACAGGAGGTTTTAAAGTGCTCACTCCTGCAGAGGAACAGATCCATGTTGTGTCTCCGAGAGAACCGAGGAGGGGTTTTGTTTTAAACTGGACGAAACATTAATCTGCTGAAACTGGATCTTGTTGCTGTGATTAAAAGCACATGTTTCTGACCCTTGTACTGGGGCATAATGTAGTTACTGAATGATGGGGGGAGGGGGGGCAACAAGAGCTCAACATTTTGGGCACCTTTTCCTGTAGAGGAGGAGAAAATGTGAGAAAGGGGCCAAGCGTATGATCTCAGTGGTAAGAACACACGAGTAACTGTTACAAAAAAGAGTGATTTTAAAAGGGGCAAAGAGTTCATTGAGTCACACATACAAGAAAAAGGCACGAAGGATTGGGAAATGCAGAGTCAAGCACAGAAAGAGTGTTTCACTTTCAATCCTCGTTTTTACTTTTGCTGATGTTCAACATCCTCTCAGGACTCAGACCCTTACCACAGCAGATTAGCTCTTTCAGTTTCACGGTGGAGCGGCTGAGCTAACGTGTGGGAGTATCACATTTCAACATTGACACTGTTCAAGATGTAACTCTGCTCTATTACATCCTCTCATGCAGCGCTCTCTCAGATAAATATAAACCGGCCAGATATGCTGCAGATGTGTGGGTTTCGTTTTCTGAACAGTTGCCAGGAGAACATAAGAATGAGACCTGATGCTGGCTTGTGTTTTTTTTAATCCTTTGGTATAACATGACATTCTGCTAAAATGTGCAGTTTGTATTGTCAAATAGATCCAAGTCTTCTCAGCTTGTATCGACCGTACCTGCTGAATCAGCCGTTCACAAATCAAATCAGTAATCCACATATAGCATCAACTCTGGGAACTCAATGTAATGATGGAAAATCAAGGATAGTGAAGTTTTAATGTGAAGGTGTCCTTTCCTCTCATGTGTCTCTGCTGCTTTAAGCTCCCATGACTGTGAAGGAAGTGCTGCAGAGCCTGGTGGATGACAACATGGTGGACTGTGAAAGAGTGGGTACGTCCAACTACTACTGGGCCTTCCCCAGTAAGGCCTTAAACACTCGCAAGCACAAACTGGAGGAGCTGCAGAAACAGGTGAGGCCTCACAGTTGGTCTGACCCGATATCTCAATATCTGCAGATGCTACTAAATGGAAAAATGATCAAAGCAGAGCAGCGCGGTGTTTACAACAAAGAGATCGAGTTCTGAACTCGAGAAGTCAGATGTCTTTCCTCAGAGTTGTGGTGAAAGCGTGTAGTTTCAAACCAGCTTGTTGTGTTACATAAGATACATCAGCACAGAGATGATCTGAGAGGAGAGACAACGGAAAATATAGACAAATAAATAAAGGGATTAAAGGTGAAGTTTCTTTGTTCACTAGTTTACAGTAAAGGACACAAACACTTACGCTAACTGAAAGTGAAGAGAGGGAAAATGGGAAGAACGTTCCTCTAAGTAAAAACAAAAGCAGCATTTGAATAAAGAGGAAACCTTTTATTTATGTGTTGTTTTTTGTTTTAGATCTGATTTTAAATAACCATTTAAACTCATGTCTCACTTGGTTGAGAGATCTTTTCTCATCACAGTCATCACTGCTTGTCTTTGAATATGCAGTTATCTGTGATGACCCATTTCCGTCTCCCACTGCATGGCAGGCAGATGGTGTGAGGGTGGTGACTCCACACAGAACATTGGCCACCAGATATGTAGGACAAAAGTTAAATGTTGCGAAGCCGCAATCTGTCTCTAGATAATGACACTTGGTTGTACCACAACACGAAATAATATACTGTGCAGCCATACGTAAGACACCACGGAATATGTTGTATGTTATGTTTAAATGGCAGCATCTATTTAAGACTATATTATAAATTAGAATCCTGGATGTTGTGACAAAGAATTGAGAAATGAAGTATCATTTTCAGCATTGCTCCTTCTGTCAGTTTAACTAAAAGTTTGCTTTAGCAGCACTCTAATTATATATTAATGCAGATGAATCATTTGTGAAATGCTGTGGTCGACCTTAATGCTCCACCAAGGCCCAACAGTCCCCTTCAATTCACTTAAGCTACACCAAATTGCACACACCATACATATCAGTTTCCTAAAGATCCCTGAATTATTCACTAAGAAAATGGTGGAAATATAATGTCATATCAAAGAAAGTGAAAAGAAACTTTAATGGGTTCTTTTTTTGGCCCATGTCCCATCCGCCCACCAAGTTTCTCAGGAAATCTACTCTGCACTTTTTGTGTAATTCTGCGAACGGACAGGGGCAAAAATACAAGAGCACTGAGCTGACTTCACTGTGCTCATTTTGTAATTTGATAATGGAATCCATTTTATACAACTGATCCTATTCTAAGAAACAACATGTCTAATATGGTCTTGTCAATACTGAGTTGTTTCAGTAAATTAATTCATTTATCACATAACATGATTTTATTTTTAGATGTTAAATTACAGTATGATTGATTACTCTATAAACCTTCTTCATCTGCCATCTAACAAAGATGAAGCAAAAGAAATCAATCCACGTGCCCAAGTTTAGACTTGTTTTCAACTGATGTGGGAAACATTTGTGTCTTTCTTTTCTAAATCCAAAATCAAAACGGTCAAAGACTGTTGCTCCACTGGAAAATATTGTGAAGCACATCTGATTTAATTTGTTTCATGAAATCTTATTAAGTTGTGTATTTATTGGTATTTCTTGTTCCGTGATCTTTGCCTAGTAATTTGACTATGGAACTGCTGCCGTTCCCATGCTGCGGTTTATGAATTAGGTTGTTCCTTGTAAAATCATATCTGATCTTGAAAGTAGTTTGATGTCAATAATTGTATTTCATTTAATGCTTTTCTTTTAAGATATCTGATGCAAAACAGAGAAAAGTGACTCTACAGAAAGTGGTTGAAAAGGCGAAAGTTGGACGTCAAGATACAGTAAGAAGAGTTTCACATACTTCCCTACTTTGTATGATATGTTTTTAACGTAACATGCATAAAATCAAATGAATGATGATCATAAACTGATCTGTGTCTGTGCAGAAAGAGAGAAGCTCCCTGCTGAAGGAGCTGCAGGCTCTGAGAGAGGAGCGAACTCAGCTGCAGGCCGAGGTGGACAAGTACAGAGAATGTGACCCGGAAGTTGTCGATGAGATGAGTGAGTAAAAACACACAACTTCAGCACGGTAGTATTTTTTTTTATTACAGGGTCACTTTACTGACTGTACATACAGTACATGACATTTTAAAGAGGTTTAGATTTGTTTGGTCACTTGAGTGTATGAAAAGTGTCATGTCACATACTGTATCTATTTATATAGCACTCCACAAACAAAGCAGTTCGGTCGAGAGGTGTTTTAAATGATTTACTGATTGGTTTTGAATTGATCGAACATGGTTCAGCCATTTCTTGTTTGTCTTAAAATCATTTGACAACAACTCTGAGGCTGCTTTGTAATCTAGACAGAAATGGAGACGTTAGAAAACATCAAACAAAGCTGTCACCTGCATTTTCTTCTTGATGCCAGGCACTCAGTTACCAGCAATGAAGGCAAACTGTTGTGAAAAGAAACCCCTTTTTTTTTTAATTTTCACCATTGCTTTTGTTATAAAAAGGAAATCAGACTAATTGAAAAATAGTTGGAGCACTGGGTTCTGACATCAAGAGGCTCATAGAGGCAGATGGTGCTGTTTTGCAACCAGTGAAAATCTTTTATTAAAACGAGTGAAGAAAACATCCCGAGAAACAAAGCACCTGAGGAGTTTATGACTAAAACATATCAAAGCTTTTTTACTTCACCGCTTCCTATAAATTGGCAAATATTGTTGGCTTCAACATTTTCATCTTTTCTTTAAGATATTCAAAACATAAACCAGTGAAGTGAACCAGCACTAACCAGGGCTGCAATGAAAACATATTTTACACATTCAAACCCCCCCCCCCACACACACACGTTCCACCCAACGCTATCTTGGATGTCCATGCAGCTCTACATATAAGGTCTGAATGCACCCAAATGCATTATGGGAAGCAACTGGATCTGAGTGCTTAAATTGATTTAGTCGATCACTCTGCTCCTCCAACAGCTCCCTCAGCCTGCTCTGTCACATTCCACCCTGCACTTCACCTACTGTACATCTCGTGCACCAGCCAGGAGGGCGTTCACATACTCATCGAGAGCCATGTGTCCCAACGCCTGACTTTAGCCTACTCTGATTGGTCAGAAGGGCGAGGCCCGCTCACTGCAGCCAGGGTTTTTTGATGAGCCTCAGCTCCTGGGGCTTTTAACAGCAGCTCTTAAAATAAGAAATTAACTAAATACAATTCTAGAAAAAGTCAAATATTGTAGCTTTAATTCAGGTTCCAATCAATTGGAATTGTATTGCTCAGCAACAAGGTCAGACTTTCTCACGGTAGAAGTCAAAATTGTGAGCGAGGAAGTGAGAATATAAACGATCACTCAACACTTTACATCTTCTCTCTTTTTCTGGTTTGAACACTAGTTTTTCAGTTTTAATGTCGGACTGAATGAGATGAGGTTAAGAGCTTTTGAGACAAGAACAAGTTCACTGAAAATGACGTCTTTACTGACTGATGCACCTGTTGTATGGTTTGGACACAGCTATTAATGGTATTGCAAACATCCCATGCAGCTTTTTGTTCATGATTCACCTGAGGGGTGTGTGTTTGGCACTCTATGTACACGTGTAGTTAAGGTGTCATAAAAATATCAGTTTTGTTTACCTGCTGCTCCCAGACAATAATTTTGTGCTCACACTTCAGCTGTTTTTTTCCATTCCAACACGACAACATGTCTCATCTGCTTACAGTCACTCCACAGCAGCAGTTCAACTCTCTTTAAATTTGTATCGTCATAATTATTCATATATATTTACATTGTATTTTATAAGAAAGTGTTTGATAATACATCTGTGGAAACTGAGATTTGTGACGATCTGATGAAAGTAGAACTGGGCGATATGACCAAAGATTATATAATGATAAAAATGTTTAGACCAGTTGATATTGATAGTTGTCACGACAGTTTGGGCCTTGGTCAAAGTAGATGCCCCAACTCTCTCGATCTTGCCCCTCTAACTGAAATCTGAGGCAACATTTCCTCCTGCTTGGCTTGTACCTGTATTCTGCTCATTCAAAGACGCACCTTAATTAGAAAGATGAACCCAGTGTTTAATGAGGCAGAGAAAGGAGAGGCTTTCTTTCATTTTATTCTGTACTTTGCTTTTGTCTCCACTTGCCTGCAGTCTTGTTTTCTCCTTTTTGAACTACACCACACGCACATGAGAGCGTTGTGTGCATGACTCTATGATATGTCTACACCTGAAGGGGTTTTACTGAAGTTGCAAAATGGTCTCGCTCAGACCTGTTGATGCAGATGTGGTGCTCATTGGTTCAAAGAAGCTTCTTTGAAGCAAATGTCTGTTCAGATACTGCTGCAACAACAGTATTCAGTTTAACCACTTCTCCCTTATAAGGATATTCAGGAAGGGGATAGTGAGAGTTGAAAGCACACTTTTGTTTAAATAGTATTTAAGTATTTGTTGCTTTTTCTAAAAGCTGTTTTTTCTTTTTCTGAACAGTATTTCACAGATACATTTTGTAGGCTAGCAGAAGCACAGTTCCTTATCTTTCCTTGTTTACCTCTGTTCACCTGAAATCGGACACTATTTATTGCTTATACATTTTTATGTATAGATGTTTTTGGCAAATCTATCTGAAAACTGAATTTTAATGCCTTCGTGCATTGGACTTTGGTCGTGTGTATGTAGTTTATCTCATTAGATCACACCCACAGTACGAGGCGTTCTCACAGTAATGGCCATTGGAAACACAAATGCCTGCGACAGAGTGAACAGACAACATTTTTGATTTTGCTCAAGATTTGTCAGGTTTTGACAATGTTGCCACACCCATTGATGCCAGTAAGATGTTGTGGTAACAGGTGAGGTTAAAAACCAAGGAATTTTCTGTTGATCAGTGAATAACAACATCCAAAGCCGAATACACAAGTAAAACTTTATAAGAATAACCTGCGCATGTGAGCAGATCAAAAATCAAGTTTCTCTTGCCATCTGAATCCCCAGCCATAAAGTTAAATTACAAACTCCAGGTCCGTGAGTCAGAAGTTGTTCCATTCAGTCCCTCCCATTTGGAGCTGCTGTTTTTCGTCACAATCAACTTTTGTTTTATCTGTGGCATTATTATTAAACGCTAAAATAAGCAGAGAAGGTGTGGAGGGTGTGACACCTGTAGAGGCTCATTCCAACAACTGAGATGAATGCACCAAATTTGGTTGGCTTCTTTCCCGTTGTTGCAGCTAAATCAACATCTGTAGATAATTATCGTGGACTCGATAAAATTAATTAATTAATTATTTCATTAAGTACTGCTTAAAGGTAAAGACAATACTCTATGCATGGGAATTAAATGGAGTTCCCTGCTGTTGTTCAGGGCTCATTTTTATAGATCATCAAATATATCTCTCAGAAACAGGGTTATTCAGTTACAGCACATTGTTCAGGTTACTCAATGAGCTGCCCAGCTCTAGTTGCAGGGAAGTGGAGGCTTAACTGTCCATATACTTACAGTATTGGCGCAGCTGTCCAACAATCACATCACTGACCAAACCTTCTTTAATTGATTGCTGGATTCATTTGTTTGTGTTGCCTGTATGTATGTATTTTACTTCATACGTTGATATTTGAGAGGCTTTGTCGCAAGAAAAATTTCTGCTCTGAGGACGATAGACTTTCACCTGTTTTCTGTACACGCAGTTTCTTGCTCTCAAATATATGTTAGTATATGGACATACTTTATGGATTTGCAACACATAAAGAAAAATGTTTCTATCACCTGTAATATGAGACTTTCATTACATGTTGTTACATTAAAATGCGAAAACATACTTGAAAGAGTCTTTTATTTAATTTGTGTTTTTTCTTTTTTCAGGGAAGTCAAATGTCGTAGCTAAAGAAGCTGTCTCCAGGTGGACAGGTAAGACATCTTTAGTTTAAAATACATAAACAGAGCTAGGATAAGTCTGGAATTACAAAAATTAGTTTATTTATAATTGACAACTGATCATGATTATCAATTAATGTTAATTAATGTAATTAATTGTATTCAATGATCTCAAAGGGACACATTACTTTCATTATATATGACAATCAAATCCTCTCTTCTCAGAGACTGGAACTTGTGAAAATTGTTTATATTTGGTCAAGAATGGACTTTAACATATGAAAACAGTGAGTGATACATTTTCTGTTGGCTGTTGTTCAACAATACATTTATTACAGTAAAGCTGTTTTCAGACATGACCTGTGGGAAAAACTTTGGAGAATTAGCTACAGAGTTTACCCAGAGTTTGCCGCTCACACATGCACGACACAGCGAAGGTTTATTGCCTCTCACTCGGACATTTGCGTTCACACGTGCACCTCCCTCTGAGAAAATATTCAGTGCTTGTCTGAAAGCAGCTAAGGTCACCTGAATTTTCAGCAAAATCTTAGCTTAACAATGACTGGGAATGGCTCATTCCATTGATTACTTACTTGACGAAAGCTGTAAGGGCACTTTGTCTCCAGCATGTCACCTCCTGGTCGTCAGCACTCAGGCTCTCTGTGTGTGCATTAGTTGACCTCAGTGGTATCCATGGAGACAGCTGACCTTTGGGGGTCATGGTAACCAGCCAGGCCTGCAGTGTTTCACTACTCTTTGGCTCAACATTTCTCCTGAGTCACATTGTCAGTCTGACTAAGAACATTTTCCCTTAACTGACATAGAATTATACTAAATTTAAGGCGCTGTGACTCATACCTACCTCTGCCTTGAGTCTCACTTCCCTCATCTGTGGTGGACAGTACTAACCGAAACCGCCTTAGATGGTTCCTCATAGCACTGTTGGCAACAACAGCTACTTTTTAAACTACAAGATGTAATATTCATTTATTATGTTGCGGCTCTGATCTATATTGTGTTCACCAAATCCATTGGATGACCAATAGCTACACAACAGTAAATTACATTTTCCTTGGAACCATTGAATTGCCACTTTTACCTGGATGGGAAGAAGAGGTGGGTTCATCTTTTTGAACCCTTTTTAATGCAGAAAACATTAGTATACTGCTGTCTTTACTATGTAGCTGCATTTATTTCACCAGAACCTCCATAAATCATTAGATTCAAGAGATATTTAGATATTGTCATTACAAGACAAACAAGTGCGTTTGACCCACAGTTAAATGAAAACGCAGACTGTTGTTTAAATGCTTTCTTTAGAGGGTAGTTGTGCACTGCTCATTCTAAACCTGCCTGTTTGCAATGGGCTGTTTGCTGCTTTCTCTCTGAATTTTTAAAAGTGACTTGCAGTAATTGAGCTGTGGTAAGTAAAGACCGACTGCTGGGCTCAGTCCACAGAACCCTGAAGCTGCTCCACCACTACTGCACACAGAGCTGTTTACCTGTTTATTCAAAGTTCAGTGAAGTACTCTGTACATAGACCTGTTTATTTAAGGTTTATCAATATTGAACATAGCATGCGTCCAAATCGCACCACATTCCACACTGCACTTCCTTGTTACTTTAAGTGTGAAGGTGATTAGATGAATGGTTCTCAAAATATAAGAGCCACAACCAGACCAAATTTGGGGAATTTTTAGATTTGTTTACTGAAAGAATTTGACATCAGAGTGAAGCTCTCTTTATCCCAGACTGACTTTGCTGCTGTACTTTAAATATCCTGATGGGCAGCTCTATCATTGCATCTCAACTCATGAAGTGTGATTTTCTGTTTTCAGATAATGTCTTTGCCATCAAGTCGTGGACAAAGAAGAAGTTTGCCTTTGACGACAGCCGCATCAATAAAGCCTTTGGGATCCCTGAGGACTTTGACTACATGGACTGATTTATTTTCTGCTCGTGGACACAATGAGAGAGAAATAAGAGTTTAAGCTTCAGTTTGAAGCCTCCACACCTGGTCTCTGCCTTTCTAACGTCTGTTCTGTGCATTAGAGTGAAAATAAAGCTACCAGGATTTATATAAAAGCCTGGGGGTGGGCTTTGAGTAAGGATGGATAGCCGTGAGTTTGCTGCAACAGATGGACTTTATCAGCAGATATTTTGCTTTGGTGCAACCAGAGACTGAACCGTCCATTAGTGGCTCTGAGGAGTGAGAGGGTTCTGAGCAGCCAGACGTTTGGGACACCTGTTTGCATGAAAACTGAGAACTCCAAGTTGATGATGGAAAGGAATCAACACTTAGCACCAATGTGTCACCAGTGATCTAATTTATATGTTTTAAGCAGATGGTTTGGAATCAAATGCTTGTGCACTATTTACACTAAATAACAGATGATACATTCAGGATATGTTTTGTCTACAAGCGCTGTAAATATTTACAATGCATTTATGTTTTTGCAGAACCCCTTTTCATGTGTTGCATGTAAAACGTCCTGAGTTTTAATTAATTAATTATTTCATATGCATTTACTGCAGGCCTCCAAATTGTTTGCATTTCGTTTCCCTCTGTATGAACAGAAAAGGAAATATCTAGAATAACTAAACCGCTGCGTTTTCCTTTTTCTGCGCAACCAGATGTAGAACAGGTAGTTGTGTGTTCTGTTTACTCAGTGTCCTAGTTGTAATGTTTATATGGGTTTGTTGATTTAAATTTCAAACATACTCTGCCTGCTTGTCGTTAATGACGTGTTAACACGTTAATTTCTTTTGTTTTATCTCTTAGCCAATAAGGAGAACATGTTGGTATTAAGAGACAAATGTCATGTGAGCAATATGCAACCTTGGAAACACAATAGTGATAACAATCTGTTGAGAGTTTCCTTTTTCTAATGCTTAAGTTCAATTATTTATACTAATCTGTTTCTGAACAATGTGCAACTGCCACTATTATATGTATTTATTGTGGCAACCCTACGCCTGTTGTTAGTACACTGGTGCCTGTAGCAACACTGATCCACTAAAATCTAAATACCTCACTGCAGTTTTGTTTGGTGGAGCTGACATACCTGCAAACTAGTAACCTGAGCGTATGTTCATGTGTGTACCTGCCCAACTCGTCTCAGCTATGATTCATGAGTCAGAGCTGCTGAAGCAGAGCATAGTTTTAGCTCACTGTCACTGACTCAACTTAGTCATTTCCTGCAGCTCCTTAGGTTTAATGTGACTTTCAAAAGACCACCAATACAGCAATTATATTAAAAACTTTGGCTCAACCTATTTAGATTATATAATGACACTGAGGCAGGTAAAATTCCTCAGTCAAATAGGTATAAAGTATTTTTTTTCCAATGTTTGCTCTGTCAGTGGACTATTCCTACTAGTAAGACAGTTGTTAGGTATTCAGACGAGGCTTTACTCATAAATACAACATAAAATACTCAGAGTCCTTCTTTCAAAATCATACCTAGGTGCATCTCATGAGCTAAATGTGCTCACATATCAAACGTTAAATGGCCACTGACTGAGATATAGTGCACAATTGCACTGATGCGTCAGCATTTCACTGCTGGTTGAAGTTGAGCTAGTCTGAACTATTTCACTTCTGTGGAGCCCTGGGGGTTAAAACAATTGTTTGCCCCTGTTGACCTCAACTACATGGCAGTCCTATTAAATCACCAGGTACCAGAGTTAAATTAAGATAAGAAAGGGAAGATAAGATAATAATTTATTACATTTATTACAACAGGGACATTTACCATGTTTACAGCAGCAAAGAGGTCAGTAAAGAGACAAAGACAAAAGACATCAGTCAAGTACTAATAAGTAAACATGCAATACTCATAAATGTAAGGAAATGTAAAAAATATATATATACTGTTTGTATTAATATAACCAGTGGATTGCACATGAACCAGTGGATGGACAGAGACAGATTATTGTATGCCTCTGAAATGTAGCTGAGCGAATGTGATAAATCAAATATTAAGGACAGAAGCTGAAGACAGGGGACAGTCGGGGGACATTCTACTTGTGTGTTAATCAGCTGTGTGTTGCCTCCTGCAGCGGACTCACGGTGAACAGTGTTGTTGTGGATCCTGGATGTGCAGCAGAGGAGGAGGAGGAAGGAGGAGGAGGAGGAAGGAGGGACAGGGGGAGGGAGCTGCTGCTGCCGCTGCTGCTGCCGCCGCTGCTCTGCGAGAGAAGAAAGAAGCAACGCGGCGGAACACACGGCTGGTCGCTAGCTGAGGAGAGGGCAGCATGGCGGGGCTACGGGACTTCCAACCAGGCGGCCGCTGTCACAGAAAAACGTGGATCAATATACTACTAGGAATACTGCAATTACTTTTACCCTGCGTGCAGCACGGAGGGGCTCAGCTGCAAGGTTCGTCCTCACCTTTAGTTTTTATTTTCGCTGCTGCGTAAAGGAAAAAAACACGATTGTTGCAAAAAAACAATTAGCTAGCTTGACTTGACAGCAAATGCCCATGTGGTGAATTATTAAAATATAAATATGTGTTAAGATATTTCTGAATTAGTGAAGTGACCCAGGTGTATTTTTATTTTTTATAGAGGAGGGGTTTTTTGTGTGTGTGTGTGTGTGTGTGTGTCAGCTTGCTAGTTCATGCTAGCTGCCAGTTCCTTGTTCTGTTTCTCTGCGAAACCTTAACTTTTCAGACGAGGGGGTGAATAAACTTAACATCGGGATTTAAACTGGGTATTTATCGAGGGGAACAGGAGCTCCACGGTGAGATACACGAGCTGTAGTCGTGTACACTGCAGTAGCAATGGAGATGTGTTTTCCAAGTTCGTTAGCCACCGAGCTAACCTTCCTCCGAACCCGAGCAGCTAGCAAACAGCCTTTGTCAGGCTAAGTCATTTCCTCTCCTGTGTGTGTGTGTGTGTGTGGTTGTCATCTCGCTGCTGTTCACTTGATTCACTTGTATTAATATACTAGATACTCCTAATAACCTCCATTACTTAATGCTGCTGCTTTTCCGCTCATGTGTCTTAATAAACTCACTGTTGATTTCTTGCTCCCACGAAGCTCTGAGTCAGATGTCCACCAGCGTGGTCGAGGTCTGGCAGCCGGAGGATGCAGAGCCATTAGTCCCGCTTCAGGTAATCACCATCCCTTAAACCCCATTCCCCTTTATTCTATGGAGGAGGAATTGTGTGAGTGTGTGTGTGTGTGCAGAAAGACATTAATAGAAGAGCAGGTTTGCAAACGCAGCCACATGCACGAACACGTGTGCATCTTCTATTGTTGTTTGCCTCCACTTTGCAGCTCGCCCCTTCTGTCCACATTCAGCCATTCTGTGCATGATCAGTGTCCACATGTGATTTTCACCATCACAGTTTGGTGCTCGCGTTTTTAGTTAGTTAGTCAAGTTGCCAAAGATCAGTTCTCTAAACTGAAATGAGACCAGAGCGGGAGGCCACCTGCCATGTGGCTCCTCCTTATTTTCTTTTGTACATAGTGTTCATTGTGGAGTTCAGTCACCAGTACACACTGAGAGCACGCTTGCAGTGCTTCCTTGCACACTAGGTAGGAGTTATGTTGCTCCTCCTTGAGTTTGCATGTGTTTTTTTTTTCTTCTCTTAAGAAACTTAGTTGCTTCTTCTTAAACATTTTTCAAGCTGGCCTGTGTGGTAGTTATTGGTCATGAAGAAAGACCAGTACAAACAGCTGGAGCTCAGTGTTTACTGATAACCTGTCATGAGGTCACCAGCTGACTGTCATGTTACCTGGTGGGGGGTGTGGCATTTTCTGCTAGGCTCTGTAAACAGATAGTGTCAGTAGTTGGATTGCATTGAGAGGAAGTAAAAGGTTTGCGAGCTGACTTCCACAAAATACAGATACACAGTTAAAAAGTTAAACAGAAGATACAGGAGATATGTTGGTGCCCGGACATGTTTTTTTCCCCTTATCCAGATTGCAGACCAATTGGCAGATGGCAGAATTGTTGACATTGTTGAATGCCATGTTTAGATAGGCAGCAGTGAATGGAGGGACTGTCTCAGTTACATGGGCTATGTGAATTAGAGCATGACTTGGATGTCTTTCTTCTATACTGTGCTGCTGCTGGTCAGCTATTTAAAGTATTGTATGTTGCTGCAGGCTCACTGAAGTGGTGATGCAGGGTCATGTGCAGTGACACATAATTAAAAGTGATGTCAGATACGTCATAACTGAGCAGATATGCTCCTAAATAGAACATTTAATTGTTGCCTATTTGATTCCCCTCCTACCTTTGACTTATGTTTTGGTTTTGACTAAGTACAATATGTTTAGATCTGTATCATCTAGTCCCCTAGTAAATGCTGGATTATGTCAGTTTCCCTCTTTCAGTTTCCCGGTGCTGTGTTTTATATACAAACACTTGCCCTAAAAAAATGTAATCCATGCATTAACCTTAAATTCCCTACATCAAGAATCCAATTCATTTACACACTGTTGTTCTGCCGTTGAATATTCCTCCTTCCTGTAATTGCTCACCTGCTGCTTCAAGCAGCCCTATCATGTGTGCTGTCATTGTTGTGCTTAATCAGCAGGATAATCAGTTTTCTCTCATTCACCAAAGCTATTATCCTGCCAAGCTTTAACGGTGCTGGAGGCACTGTAGGATATAATGCACAGTAAAACAAATCTACATCAGTTGAAGCTTTTCAAGCTGCGACTTGTAACTTGTGCCGTGTGTCGACAAGGCATCTGTGGTTATGGATAAAATCTAATTTTATATCCCCAAGTTTGAAAAACAATAATTCAAAGGCCCTCTAGATTGAATGTTAAAACAGTCAGGAAATAAAGATCTTTTTGAATGTCTAAAACACCAAGGTACCACTCCATTGCAAAGATACTTTTAATGTGATCTGTCCATATAGCAGCCCGTCTCTTTGATTTGCAGCGTAAAGGGAGTTTCTACATCAGTAAACATAATGTGGCACAGTCTTTTTTATCACACAAATGGAGCATGTTGCTGTTGTGAGGATGTATTTTCTTTTAAATGTTTTCAGCTTCACTGTGTACATGAGCTGTGTGTTTGGATTGAATGAGGTGGTGGAAAGATGGGTGAGGGGGCAATAAAATGCCTGACAGAACATGCTCCATGGTAATGTTGCTCAGACAGCCACTATATAACATATATGTCCCTCTGGTGTTGTTTTGTGTGTGATCATGGAGCCAAAACGAAACCATAAAGTTTTTACCATACTTGGCAGAACTCAGCATAACACCCGTAGTTTCCGCTTTAGCCCTGTATGTTCCCTCGACATGCATACAGTTCTCAGCAGGCAGGCAAAACTTGGCATAACATCAGCCCTCCGTGTACCTCTCTCCTTTGGGGTGCGCATGAGAGAGTGCTGCGTGCGTGTGCCTGGACTGAGTCACTGGCCAATCACAATAATTAGCTTTCACCTCCATGTTGGGTCAGGTCAGAAGTGTTTGCTGTTTGCACTGCCTCAGACACCCACTCAGCAAGCCTCATTCAGTGAGAGTAAAATGCACGAAACTGAAACTGACCACATTGCTGCACTTGAGCTTCTGTGTTTCAAATTGCGGAGGTGTTTAGACACACCAGTGTTTGCAACACTGGTTTGTCAATTAGCTGTTGTGCACTTTTGGTCAAATGTTGTGTGGAGAGACGTGAACTCAGCACATGCAATATGTTGACATGCACAGTCTAATCTGGTTAGGCAATAGCTAGAAGCGTGCACAGAGAATAACTAGATTTAATCCCAGTTAATTTAAGTAGATTTGTGAACCGTGTGAATGTGTGGAAGTATCCTCTGTTTGAAGGAATGAGGAAGTGGGCACACTGTTTATTATTGGTGCAACAATGTAGGGAAATAAAATGGAGAGACTGTTGTGTAACTGGATGTTATCTCTCATGTTGATTTAAATTTCCTGCATAGCATTGGAACTAGGCTGATGATGTAAAGATGTTTTGACCAACACAAAAACCTCACCATTAACTACTTCATAATAAAGACTTTATTGAGAATGCTAAGAGAAATCCAAAAACCCAGTTGTAATTTTCATGCAAGCATTGATTTTCAGAGATTCTGATTTCATTCAGTAATACGGTCAGCTCATAGTGAGAACACGCGGTTAACAACAAACTGAATGTTCATTGTTTTATTCTGCGTAGAGTGTACTCCGCCAACACAACAAATTAGGTTTTCCTAAAACTGCTGTTGTCTGACATCATTTGCAGATGATTGTTTTCTGCTTGTTGTCTCACTTTTTAAATTGGGACCATGTTCAAATAATGGAAGTGATTGTGTTACATTGTGTTTTCAGTGATTTCTTCATTTCCAAACAAAGCAACATGGGCTGTCTTGTTTTCGACAGGATTCAATTGTGCAGGCTGATGATGAAGCAAGCTGTGAATCTGCAGCCCCTTTTTAAAAAGAAATCCCTCTATTGCCCAGCTATAACTCACGTTCTTCTTTTTAACAGACCAGCCACTGTTTATTGCATTGCCGCCTCCCACTGGAAATAATAATTATAGTTATAATAAACAAGTAATAAAGAAAGGAGTGTTGTTGTTACATCATTATGCTATTTGAGGCCTCTAATGTTCACGTTATATTCAAATCCATCCATCCACAACTTCATACGTTCTGCTTTCTATATCAACTATAGTTGGTAGTGTATCAATATGCATCGTACGTCTTGTTTATTAAAATCAGAATATAGTTATAGTTTTTCATGTTGAGCCCATCTCCATCCCACAATCTCCTCATATGGTTTTGTTCTGGCTACAGTGTTGATGTAGAACATGGGCTGCAGTTTACTATTTGAACTGTGCTGAATGATGTGTCTTTTCTTTCATTATCAGGTGGAGAAGGAGCTGAAAAAAGATGGTCTTCCACTAGAAGACAGGTACGTTTTTATTTTTGTTCACTTTCTGTGGTAGCAGCAGACAACTGAAGCTCTTCTGTGACTTCCTGCACACATTCGATGAAACAGGCATAAAATGAACTAACTTTCCCAGTTCAAACATCGTCCAGAGAAAACCACACATACATTCAGCAATTATAAAAGTGAATGGAGTTGATTAGAGGTTTCCACCTGTTCATGAGTGGCACTTGGGAGAAGGTGGAGTTTCCACCAAGCCACATAATTACTAACAAACCCCAAACCAGCATACAGATTGCATCACGCTGAAGTGTTCCTCTGGTGTATATGAGAATTATACTGTAAGACACAGAATGAAACTAGAGCTGTGGCATGAATGCAGTTTGTGAACAGCCCAGTGGAAAAACAAGCTTACCCCTACACCACCAAAGAATAACTGTGCTGTAGCTCCAACAAGATGTGCTGTGGATTGAAAAAAAGAAATGCTCCAATGTTCTATAAACATATCCAACAATCTGAAAATTATAGTACAGCTCTGTAGAATGGTTTACGCAGAGTCACACTGCAGCTGTAAGGTGACATGTTTCTGTATTCACTCAGACAATCGACGTTGTTTCAGGGTAGCTCGACTGAAGGTTTCTATAAAGCCCTTTAAAAGTCTTCCTCTGTATGCAGTATGTTGTTTATGTTGGTGAGTGAGGGGGTGTGTGATGGAGAGAGTTTTGGGGGGCGTGTGTTAAAGAGGCACAGAACCAAATTCCTGGCTAATTTTAGAACTCCTTGAAAGAAAAAGGAGGGGAGGTCCGTCTTTCCCAGCTGCATTTTTTCCCGTAGGAAATTGTTGGGAAAATGGATGTTCGCAGCAAAATATCACCAAGTCGTGGTCTTATTTAGTAATCATGACGTCAGTGCTGAAGTCTTGTATTTTTCCCTCTTACTGAACAGTTGCATATATTCTAGTTTTTTTTACTTCTGCTCCGTGTTTTTCTGGCTAGAGAGGACATGTCAGTAATGTGACGAGCCAAGTCTGTCTTATACCGCAACTAGCTCACTATGTTCCTTTATTAACTTTTTCTCACCTAGTTTGTACCTCAGCATATTGCGTGAAGTTCAGCTAACCTGTCTCTGCAAGAAGTTTGTAGCGCTCTGCTGAAGAGTTATGCCAGTCTTTTCTATTGCACAACCCAACATGACAGTGGCATGATGCCCAAACAGTTAATGCAAGAAGTCCCAAGTCAAACCTGTTTTGAAGATGTAACTCCTTGTAAGTAATGTAAGAACAGAACCGTAGCATTCCAAAGCAGTACTTGGTGTTTAAATATGTAGATTTTCTGCAGTTAAAGTTGTGTTTAAGAGACGTTCTTATGTCCTATGAAAAAAGTTGTCAGATGTCTTCTTTGGTTTTGGAGGGTGATGTCCAGTGTTGAATAAAATAACCCTTATGTCAATTTGACGACTACAAATCTATTTCTAAAAACCTGCATCTGGGTCATTTCCATCGCATCTAAAGACTAATACTAAATCTTTGGACTACTCCTTAAGCCTAGTTTATGCTTCTGCGTCGCGTCGACGCCGTACCGCTGTAGCTACGCCGTCGACGCGGACCCCTACGCCGTAGCCTGACGCGCATCTGCCAAAAAATCCTAACTACGCGTCGCGTTGACGCGGACCGCAAGCACTGTGATTGGTCCGCTCAGAACTTGAGTTCCGGCAGTTGCTTTTTCCGGTCTTTCTTCCTAGTCGTAAAAACCACCTCTGCAAACATCTTCTCTGTCGCCTGCGCTTCAACATTTGCAATATAAGCATTTGTTCTTCAATATTGAGGAGCTCCAAATACAGCTGCTGCACCTCGGTCGCCATTGTTTACTGTTGTTTACTTTACGGAAGAAAAAGCGAGGATTCGGCTATAACCACACAAACACACCCCCCTAGCGGCATGGCGGTGAATTGTAGAGCAACGCGTTCCCTCGAGGCAGAACTTCGAATGCTCAACGACTGCGTCACGTCGACGCCGTACCTAGGCCGTCGACGTGACGCAGTAGCATAAACTAGGCTTCAAAAGGGACGACCCTTAAGTTTTACTTCATCTGATTTACATGCAGCCAACATTTGCTGAACTTTTTTGAAATACAGCTATTTTTAAATGCAGGGAAGTTAAGAAGCAAAGGAGGCTTTGTAGTGCTGGGTGAACTCGAGACCTGCAGAGCCCTGGGCTGCAAGGCCTCTCGTGCCTGGGTTATCAGGTACTTAGCAGGCCTGCCGTCACTCTCTTCCAGCCTGAAGAGAAGAGCAGCGTGCTGAAGCAGAGGTTAATGATATCTCTGTCAGTCCAGTGTTGTGTCAAAAGGTCTTTGCTCCGCTCATCGTCTCTTGAGCGTGTTTTAAAGTAATTTCCCATAATACCCTTGTCCTTTATTGTGTTCATTTAAAAGCCATAGATCTTCCTGACACAAACCTAGCCGTTGTAATTGTGTTAATAATTCGGTACTAGTATTACTGTTCCGTGAAGTTTTCATTTCACCAGTATTCTCATTGTTTCTATCCCTTCTACAAACATGCGTGAATATCAGTTGACCTAATCTTTCCTCTGGTCCTAACCTCTCACCGTTAACACTGAGTGAGATCCAGGGGATCAAATAGCGCCAAACATAACTTGTTATTTCTGTACCGTGGCAGTGGACAGAACCTTTGGACTACAGCTCAGTGGTTCGCTTGGTGAGAGACTGAGTTTTTCACTCACGAGCAGCTGCTGCTGAGTTCACAGAAAAGACTAAGTTACTTATGCATAACAAATGATGAGGTAATGCCCCCCTTCACATTTTAAAAGAAGCGCACAAGAACCTGACACTTGATGAGAACCTGACACCGCTGCCCACAGGCCTTTTGCACGGCTGATATTTTGACTGGTCACTGTAGGAAAGGTCCAGGTGTTCCTGATAACACTAACAATGGCTCTGTTCGGTCCCAGTGCCAGTAATTCATTTCATTATTTACTTCTGAGCTGTCCTTTTCCTAGAGTGACATGTCAAAATTACCTCTTTGAGTGTTTCAGTCCTGTATTTACATTACGGTCCTGTTTTTAACACTGAACTTAAGACATTCCCTGAAATTACCCAGAGGGGCTGTATGTGAGTACTCAAATGTCTGAGTCATTTCCCCAGACGTTTTCTGAAACTAATGATTACATGTCCTGATTATCTTAAAGATCCGTAATCTACTTATCGGCAACGACATGAAACGAAAGAAAACACCAATTTGGAGAATGTGTATGTTGTTATAAAGTGTAAAATAGTTTTGTTCATTATGAAGCTGTAACAGGAACAATTAGCCTATTGTGGAAACCAGCAGATACAGTGGTTGTCCATTTAAAACTTATCCGACATGAGCCTTTCACAGACGTAGCAGTATCCATCTTTGTGTTTGCTCGTGAGCGGTGAATGGAACCTTTTTTATATCATAAACATATGTTTACAATATGTATTTTCTGTATTCAAGTTCCATATATTCCATTGTATTTGTGTGTACTTTTTATTGTAGTTATTTATTATAGAGTTAAACTGTAAAATATCAAGACTCAATTAAATTTCTATGTCGTAATGGGCCACCATTTCTGAACTCACTGACAAATTCTGTTCTTAAAAATGTGTGTATATATATATATATATATATATTGCCTGATATAATGCTTTAGGAATTTTTTTTAACGCCCTAATAACATATTGGCATCGGCCCTCACAAATCCGGTCGGTCACCAGTGCCAAACTTGTAAAAGTTTGTTTTCACACCTGCCTCTCTGCAGTAAAATGGCACCTATAGTCTGACAAGTAGTTGATGTCTTTGTACATCATTGTGTGTTGCTCCAGTTACCCACTGTGGCTCCATTCACTGTCGTTACGCTTGTTAGGGCACAAATGCAAAAAGCTGCACTTATTGATTAACCAGAGCGGAAGAAAGAAAGATAGGTAGATGATAGGGTAGATAGGATTCCTTTTGGGGCTTTTCATATTTGTCAGTGCGCCTTTCTTTTCTGTTGTCTCAGCATTGACCTCTTTTCTATTCTGCATCCTTTTCAAATGCCAATATGCACTTAGCTGCTGTTCGGAAAGTGACCCAGTTCACTTGAGCTTTGGCACAGGTGGCGAGTGGCAATTTATGTGGGGCAGAATATATAATTAATCATCCGTTTTTCATCTATACACTGCGTCAAGTTTTTTTCTCCCCGTCGTACATGCTGTTCTGTTCAAAACAGAAGATACAGATCTGTACATCTCAGACTGAACTGATGTCAGCCTGATTTCCTGCGTATTTACTTCACACTGTCTGCTGTCTCAGCAGTAGTCAAATCTCTCTTAATGTTGTTTTAATTTCTGAGTTACAACTAAATCTCTTTCAGTGACCATTATCAAGATATCATCTCTAACGGAAGTTATTCAAAAGCCTCAGTATAGCAGAAATGTTTATAACCAGTAAAACGAAAGGGAACTACTGCAACTATTGTAAATTATATTGGCAAATGAGTTTGCTGCCTTAACGGGAAATCATTTCCCTAATATTTGCATCTGTTGTGTAAATTTACAGTACCTACTATTCATTGCCAGTGTGTGGCTGTTAATGATTGAAAGTGGTCACTGGTGAAATGACACAGCCTGTTTTTTCTTGTCATGTGAGCATTGAGTGTTTTAAACATGAAATTTATAAATCTGTTTTTGCAGATGCAGAGCAGGTCAAAAAATCCTAAACTCTACCATGTCCATGTGTTTTTTGCTTGTTTAACCTTGTAGAGTGATGCAAATCCACACAGCTCCAGTTATGAAGAGTTGTTTAGTGACTAAAAGTGGGAGAATGTGTCAGCAATCATTTATAACAACATCATCTCCCCACATAACCCCTGAAAACTACTCTGGAAACAATACATTTATTTGTAGTCACGATCCAGACTCTGGACTTCATGACAGCTGGGACCAATCCTCACACACGTCCGCACAGTTTTTCCAGATACTTGGCAGGTACACGGTTCAAGCTTCTTGGAGAACATCGCACAGTTCAGTGGATTTAGGCTCAGTTTCTTCTGTCGCTTCATTTAATCCCAGAATGACTAAATGACGTTGAGAACCAGCCTTTTTGTGAACTGTGCTATCAGTTGCAGGACTCTTATTTGTGGCTTTAGATAGTTCCTCACAACTGTCGCTGTATGTTTTGGATGATTGTCATGTTGCACAATACATTTGGGACGAGTCACACTCACCCGTAATGGTAGTGCGCGATACAAGATAGCTTAACATTTTAAACAGCACGTTCTGTAAGGACAACATCAGGAAGACTTTATCAAGGAAGTTATGTAAAGAAGACTGGCCCAAAACGTATATATACGGCTGGCTGAGAATATTGAAGATGTAGTTGAAAACTGGAACAACTACTTTCCATAGAAACAAGCTAAAGCTGTTGCTAGATGGCAGAAGTCTGTGTGTTTTAAAGAAAGGTCATTGAAAGAGGAGTGGTCTTGTTTCAAATGTGTGGTGTTGCTGCTGTGGGCAAAATGCAATCGAGAGTATTCTCACTTCCTGCTGCTCTTCACTTCCTATTTCTTTGTATTGCTCTGTATTCATTATGTCGTGTATTTTACTGATGTAAGCTGCATTTTCAGGGGGTTTGACCACATTGTTTCTTATACTTGCAATTTAAATTTTGTAATTTGTCACGAATTTAAACTGAACTTGACTAGGAAATACTATTCAAAACTAAATAATACTGTGATGATGGAAATGTCTCCATCAGAAGTTTTGAGGTAGATGTGTTACTGATGGTGTTGACAGATAAAAAACTAACCCTTTTCCTTCTGTCTGTATATATTTTGCTGTAGTACTGGCTTGAAGTGGAAGTTTTCTTCATATTCTCTTTGCTCCTGCCTCTTTTTTTCACTTGTGTCTTATTGAACTGTGAGCAGCAGCAGGTTGTAGTGATGGGGAAGTAATGATTCTCCAAAACCACAAAATGTTCCCTCATTCCATCCTGACTTTAATGTACCGAGGGGTCCCACAGTCATTATCCATCTTGAGCTAATTAAATACAGTCACATGACACATGCAGTTTGCGGACAATAAAATGTGTGTAATAAGTAATATTTACAAGCTTGACAACTGGCAATGTCGTTAATAACAATATCCTGAAAACCATATTTTGTGGTTTTAATTATGAAATTTGTTTTGTTGCATTAGTAGAATAATGAGGGCTCAACATGCTGCAGTATGTTGGGGTATCGTAATTCAATCTTCCTGTATCATGATACGACGTCGTCGACGTCTGTATTACTCTCTCTGTTTCATAATCGTTACTAGTGCTCCATGAACTCTCAAACCATCTTTCCACTTGCTTGCTTGTGTTGGTCAACAGTTGTTTGAGTCTTCTGTCAACAGAGTTTAGTCTTGTCTTCACACAAGTATAAATATAGATCCACATGCAAGAACAAATCAGCTGCTGTCTCCCCGTTTTGTTTTTTTAATGGCACCGATTCCCCAAGCTCATTAGCACAGGATGTCTTCCACAGCATCACCAATTTAAACAGTGGAGCATCTAATGGCACTTCTGTCACTTCATACAATCCACATTTGCATTAGATATGATTTTATAATTGAAAAGTGTGTCATACAATGCACATTTTCAACCATGACTGATCTATTCCTGCTATTTAAAAATGGTTTTTCTATTTTTGCTTAACTTTTTTCTACAAAACCACAAAATTGATGTCATATTTATACTAATTTAGTTGAAATTGTTGGACTTACGAATGCAGCATGATGATAATTTGATTATGGTTCAAATCAAATAGTTTAAACTGATACTTGTGAGTACACAGGAAGTTTTATCATAACAGTGTTTGGCTGGTTAAGGCTCTGAATGATTAAATCGCCAGAATACCCTGATTATACGGAGCACTGTGTAAATATTGTTGTCTTGGAGTTTTTGTTAAGGTACTCGCACAATTAAGCCACACTTTTTTATGGTTTGGGTAATTATATTCATGTGCAAGTGATCAATCGTCTTCACTTGACTCACATCTTCGTATGATAGTTAATAAACTTCAGTGTTCCTAGTTCTTTTATTAGGCAGAGAAGTAGCTGGTTTCTGAAGCAGCCTGAGGCCGTGATAACTGCTAATTCATCCCTGTGAGCTGTCACATGCTTGGCTAGAAAATGGGACACAGTGTTCTTGTCCGAAACTAACATATTGATGTGTTTGTTTTCAGTTCAACTAATTAAATATAACTGTTGTCCTTTGTCCTAATGTTGTTTCTATTGTGATTTCCTTCTCTCCACCAGCTCCTCTCCATACACGCGTGAGAATGGGAGGCCCTTACATTTTCAGCCCCCAGCGTTGGAGTTTGGGACGCAGTAAGTACTGCTCTCAATTCTTACTTTAATATGACGTGTCTGAACAAACATCAATGTTATTCATTTTGTTCTGAAACGTCAAATCTGTTTTATTTATATTTCAACAAATCATAACAGATGTTATCTCAGTGCGCTATTTCATATAGAGCAAGTCTAGACTGAACTTTGTGATTTACCGAGACACAACATTCTCCCATAAGTAAGCTCTGGAACCTCGAGCAGACCCATACACAGTATGTTTATATAAAAATCTAGTTAACAAAATAAAAACAATTTATAGTTCACTGTTCTTTTCCCAGGAAGACAAAAAATCCTCTGTATTTGTGGCCTCCCTCTGCAGAGAGAAGCACATTAATTACATCAGCTCAACAAACTCGTGTGCTTGTTGGTACATTTAAAGATTATGTACCAGGTGTGCACAAAAAGCACCACAACCAGTGACAGCTTTATTCCATTCCAATAGAACAACATGAACTGTGCCATCTAAATATAACGTCAAAATGAAGCTGCACCCCTCTGGAACAGACTCAACAAACACTGAACCACAAAACTTCAGAGTGGCCATATTTATTACAGAGCTGTTGTATTGAATTGCATTATGTTGTATAGAGGTTCTAGTAAATGTCACAACTCTCACCTCTATATCAAAGCAACTAAAAGTATAGTCATGCGCATACTTTGCATTATGCAACATTAACTCTAACACCCAGTTAGCTTGTAATGTAGCCCACAAGAAAGTACTTCACATTTCATATCAGTCAGACATACATACTGTAGCTAATGGAAAACACTTAATGAATATTGGTATACATTTAAATGGCTTTGTTATATATTCCATGTGTGAGAACACAGCACTTCAGAAGGTTAGATTGCCAACAGATTTGTCTTCTTAAATAAATGGGAAATGTAGTGACATTATCAATTGAATAGCTTGTGGCAGGGTAAAATGAATTAAAGGGTTTCTATACACTCAATGTTGCTCTGCAAGTGTCAGTGTACGGTGGATTATATCAGAAATGGTCGAATCCAGAGATCTGATCTTTGAGCTGATGCAACTCAAAATATTCTCCCCATCTTTCCTGGTAATTTTGGTTTTAATTAGTTATTTGATGGTTTTATGATCGCAGTGACACGTCATTAAAAACAGCTGAGACTGACTCACGATTGGTCGAGCATGTGTTTCATCGGGAAGTCACTACTAGTTCCCAATTTCAACAGATCCTGACTGACTGCAAATGTGAAAATTGGTGGTTAGTTAGAGGAAGTTGAGATACATTGGCCATCTTTTATATATAGTCTATGTTACACATCATATAAGTAACAGGTATTAAATATTCCTTCGTTTGGTGTTTTGTTTTATGGCCTGCTTTCATTATTAAATTAACTTTTTGCTGAAAAATGTGCCACTGGAAGAGAGGTGTCCAGGAGAATTAATGACTAAGCTGACTCATACTTTAAAGTATAATTCTGTAGGACCTTTTTTAAATTTTGTTGTTGACCTTCAGGTTTCCAGCTGGCCACAATGGTGTTTCCTGGGTAAAAGCTGAGTGGAGAGCCAAGTTATTTATGATGCTGTTCTTTCTGTCTTTTCAGACCGCTGGGGCTGCCAAGAGCTGAAACCATATATATACACAACCCCAGCCAGGAAGTTCCTGTGACACTGCTGTCAATGTTTACATCCAGCAGGCATTTTTACATACCTTCCTTTCACAGAAGAGTAAGTTTCCATATGTGTGTACCAGAAGACATTCACAAGTAATGATGTTAGGAATTAATTCTGTTCAAATATTTTGTGTGTCTGTATTGTTTCACGTTTCTTCTCTTTCGTAGGTGATCCCACCCAGAGGGAAGGCATCTTTTAAACTAATTTTCCTCCCGTCTGAGGAGGGCAATGTAGAAAACACATTATTTATAAACACATCGGCCCATGGGCTGCTGTCATACCAGGTCAGTTCCATTAATACACCCCCTCTGTACAGTCTCAGTCTCTGTACCTAAATACATGTGGCCCTTTATAAAGATGCTCACAAATTTGTTATATTACCACTATATGAGTTCTATCTAACGACATTAATCACATCAAACTTTGTTCTTCTTTAAATAATAAAAATATCAAAATAACAACTTCTCTTAACAGAAGTTTTAATGTCAGTTCTTGGAAGCTTGTTATGTTATAGAATAGGATTCTTGGTCAACCACAGTGGAACCAAGGCAAATAATTTCAGTCCACATGATTTACTCCACAAGACTTAGTTGTGAATTTTGTCCATCCCATATCAAACCAGCACAGTATTTCTGAACACGCCCAGACACGCAGACACTTAGATTATCATGACCAGCTTCCAACAGCCACTCCCTTTACATGTTTACTTGTTTTTCAATGTTAAAAATGAGCCCAACAACACCGACCTTTCATGTGTTTCACACTTGTCTGTTGACTCTTTGTCAGTCAATGACATTTGTGCACTTATTTTGTTTGTACAATTGAAATAATGTTACTATAAACCTTTTGTTGTTATATGGCTGTTTGTGTAGTTTTTTTCGGTTTAGTATTATCTGTAATTATAAACACAAAACATTACCTAGCATGTTAGAAACTGCCCCTAAAGTTCATCTCAGGCTTAATAAAAGACACTGCTCCTTTGTTTTCCTTGTTGACTGTCTGCACGAGGTGTGGAGAATCCTTTTATTAATGTTCACTCTTCTTTTCCAGCTTTTTGGTGTGGGAGTTCACTGGGGGTCATCAAAATCTATCCAAAGAAAGGATAGTCTGCTAATATTCCCTCACATCCAGAGCATTAAGCTGACCCAAACTCAGGTATGTATTTAGACAAATGGTTTGGCATGCCACACAGATAAGCAAATAACGGCTCATCATTGGAAACAGCTGATTTCCCCTTTCCTGCAAGGCCTGATAAACAGAGGGCTGCATGCAAACACACAGACTTTGTGACACACACTGACAAGCACTTGTTGCTGTGAAATTACTGAATGCTTCTCCAGACAGCAAGAAGGATCCCACTTAATGTTTATAATTCTTTCCCTGGACAAAAACTAAATGTTTACCAGTAGATGATCATCAAAAACACTCAATTCAAAATTAAATGATTAAATGTAACTATCTCTCATTTGTACACACATTTAAAAACCATGTAACTCAATGAGAAATGAGTGATTGGCTTTAGAAACAAGCCAACGGAGTGAAAGTTTGTGAAATGGTATCTGAAACAGATCATCCCCTCCACAACAGGAAGTGGGGGGGGCATGTGCAAAATGTCAGTTTAGCCAAGTGCAGAAAATGTGAAAGTCTCGAAATCAACTGCTGTAGACTGACAGCCTGTCGCATGCAGGCAGGTTTAAATGCAGATAAACTATCAAACTATACCTCCCCTGCATGGCCTGCATGGGGATCTGTGATTACCAGGATATTCAACACTCTTTAAAGACTACAGTTATTAACAACAGGATCTTCTTAGTTTATTGTTCATTGCTTTTGTATGATAGTCCTAGAAATCTAGTTTTTAAGATAACGCTAAATCTATCACTATATCCGTGACCACTATACCTGGTTTCCACTGTAATATAAAGTGTAATGCACTGTACCACCACTAGATTTCAGTCAATCCTCCTACAGTGTTTATATTCAGTCATTAATCTGCTTGTTGTGATGTTTCTCCTGTAGGAAGATGCCTCTAACATCACTATACTGGGTCTACTCCTGGAGTGCAGCTTACCCAAGAGTTTGTTAAACAATCCTCAGGTACTTCTTTCCCTCAGTGAAGCCCTTCAATGGATCACTGAAAATCAAACATGCTTGAATATGGGAGAGTGACCGTGGTTTTTCAGTTGACAGGGTGCAGATTACAGCTGCTTCCAGACATGCACTGAAGTCTGCACACTTTTGTGAGATCCTTTTTCTGGATCCTCTCCTTCCGGCCCTCTAATAAATTGTCTGGGAAATTTCAGCGTGAGCCCATGTGAGATACAGCAGGAAAATCTAAAAAGAAAATGTACAAGTTTCAACAAAAGTTGAAAAAGACGAGCTTCACAGGGAGAATACGCACACAAAGATGTCAATGTGTAAAGGCAGCTCCTTCATTTTTCTCCAGAACCTCTGACGAAGGTTAGATCTCTTGCCAGACGTTCATTTGCTTTCTCAACAGAATCAGTAATTGATCTGTGGCTCCCAGTGCACATGTGGCGCAATATTGGTGATGCAAGAGACCGCGGCAGACAGCCAAACTATATTATAATTATACAAACTGTAATCATCCATTCATTTTTTTTGCGTGAGTGTCCCGGCTGCGTCCTTCAGCTTTTGTCCAAGATCAACACCTGTTCCTCTGTTATTTCTTCAGGACTTCACTGAGAAAATAGTGAACTGGCCTTTGCTCAGTGTCGATTCTACTCAGATGAAATGAGTCAGGCAGGAATGCAGCGACAGACTTGGTTTCAAGTGATTAGGTTTTGCTTTTACAGGCCTTGAGCCTTAGTGGCTCTGAGCCAGGGCGTCTGTCTCCTGGTCGTCAAGTGTAGATTCACCCACTGAGGCAAGCCCTGTTTTCAAGTGAGATTTGCACTCGCCCTCTACTGATCTATCAGTTTTAAGGGGTTAGTCACAGGGTGGGCAGCACTTCTAGGTTACTGCCCGCTTGTATCTGTCCCTCAGTGTTCAGTAACAGTCGGTCAACAGCAAAGAAACGTTTCCATCGCTGATTTTATTGTCAAAAAGAAAAGAAAAATTCCTACATTGTCTCACTTTTTCATTTGTCTGTCTTTTGTCTATTTACTTGACTCTTAAGCTTCTCATTGTTCCCATGTTCTTACCCGAATCTGTTTGGTGCATGACTGGTATGTCTTTCCTGTCCCGTCCCAGGGGTCCTGCCTCCAGAGTGAGGAGCGCCTCAGTCTGCAGATTAATCTGTCGGCGCGTGGTGACCGGCCCGCTGACCTGGACAAGCTCAAGCCTTACGTCATTGAGCATATTCTGGTGCTTCTGGTGGCCTCCACTGCTGGACAGGCTGCAGTAGGTAGGTGTCTATGACCAAAACAGAAACATCTAATCATACCCCTTTTGTGTGAACATCCTCCCCACACTCTCTGGCCATGTTAGAATAGCAGGTAAGTAGATATATTTTTTGGTACCAACGTGAACACATTTAGATTTATTCCATTTTAAGTAGTCTTGTCTTGCTTTTCGGCAGGATGTAGTTTATATTTAAGAGTAATTGATAATGAATGTGAGATGAGTCCAGGCTGAGCCTGTGTGTGTTCGTTCAGGCATCGACATGTAGTTCATTCATACTTGTACAAAGTCAGAGCATCCTGAGATCCAGGGAACAACTCCTGAGTCAGAGGCCTGTCCAGACCTGGTTCTTGGCTTCATTATGTTTTTTGATCCACCAGTAAGAACACCAGTAAATGTCTGTGCAGTCAGACTTGATTCTGTGGTGGATGGCTATCAAAGCAAAACATCAAGTTCCTACAGTGTTGCTGTTGTTGTCTTTTCCTCACGTTTGACTTGCGATTCTGATTCATGGGAAAAGGAATAAACTGTCAGATGGGTGAGAAATGTGACTTCCAGTCAGATTTACCATTTATTTCATATCATTTCGTGACCTGTGTCTCCTTTTTATCTCCCTTCCCTCTTCACTACGAAGAGGCACGAAGACCAACATTTTCTTTTTCATTGAACCCCATCAGCAAACTTAATCCGTGTTTCTGAACTCTGGTAATAATGGTCATTTTTACATATGGTATTAAACCTTTTTTTGTGGTGGAGAGAGACTTTTTGTCAAACGTGAAAACTTTCCTTTTTTCTCCATTTACTATAGAAGGAAATCTGTGTCTGTCTGAATGAACACAAGATTTCCATTAGGGAGATTTTCACTTATTGTAAATCAGGATCGCAGATTTCTGTACTAATCAGTAAATTGCTATAATAAACTGTACATATATGCTCAGTTGTATTGGTCTGTTTTTTCCTACAGGGGAACCAAAAATAGGAGTTCATTTGTTAAATTCCGGAGGCAAGAAGCTCTATGTAAAGGTGGGGTTTCTCTTTATCTTGCTTGTTCACAGCCTCTGTGGAAATTGTTCTGTTTCTTACAAGATGTTTTTATCTTTCCAGGAAATGCAGGTGCTATCAAAAGTTGAGGTCAGCCTAGAATTTAATCAGGTTCCTCTGAGACCAGAAGCAAAAAACTTCACTGAAGTGGCCACACTGGCCTGCAGAGGTGACTACTTTAATTTCTAACTTCCTGCAGTGTGCAATTTTATCGGACCTGAATGTCTTAATGATCTGATCCGATCTATTGTCAGGTTCATTGCCAGGCCACGGAAGAAAATGCATAAGTCATATAGGTTTAAAGATTCTGGGTAACAGGACAACCTACAGCTTCCCTGGACTACATATCACACACGGGTAATGTGGAGACCTTTTACTTTTCTACTCCCACATTTTTTTTGAGTTGTAGCTAGTAACTTAAAGTAGACATGTATTTATATGAATTGTCTCTTCTCATTAAGCAGCAATATGTTACTGAATAGTGTATTATAGTTACATTTTTAAATTATTGTGTCCAGCCTGTTCCAGGTGAAACAAAGAGATGCAGACTGGGTGGATGTGTGGATGACAAACACCCTCCTGCTGCCGCTCACTGTGATGAACGCCAGCCTCTCACAGAAACTGCAGGGTGTAATGAAGGTATGCACCACAGCAGCAAGAAGCAGATATTCTTGCATAATGATCAGATGGTGACCAGTAAACATTCTGTTATTTTATATAAATCACTCTATATTTCTACCACGAGGATGTAAAGGTAAGGTCAGGATATGACACTAATATCTCTGCTGCCCCCTGTCGCTCAGGTGATGAACTTCAGCGGTCCACTGACAGTTCCCCAGGGCTGCTGGCGGATCCTGTCCCTCCAGTTGCTCAGCAGGGCGCTGCCTGTAAATCATCTGGCCTCCCTGAGGCTGGAAACCAGCCTCGGCTCAGCTCTGCACGTCCCCCTCTTCTTTCACTCCTCTCCCACCAAGGTAAAATGCCAGCTCAAGTGGTTAGTTGGTAATAGTTGGAATGGGGATCAGTACACAAGATCAGGAGGTGTAATGATGTGTTCATTCTCTCAGCAGGGAAAAGTGGTGTTTGAGGCGGAGCAGGAGTGTGGGCGACCTTGCCCACTCAGATTGTCTGAAACAGGTGAGATGTCATTATCACCTCTGAGCGGGGTCTTAAAAATTCTATGTCAAACATCTTTTGGCTTTTAAAATTCTCATCTGAGTCTTTTATTGTTTATTTTATCTATATTATATATTTTTCCTCTCTTACTTCAGGTCATTCAGAGTGGCAGCGTTCTCTCCTCCCACACTTTTTCCTCTCGTCCTGGGCTGTCGACAGCAAACTTGCTGCTGAGCTCTGCTCCAGATGGCAGAGCCACAAAGACAAACTGCCTTGCAGGTGAGTTTTGTTTTTCATGCCATTATGAACCTTGAAGTTGAACAGAATTCATGTCATAAATATAAATCTTTGCGTCCTCTCAGGTGGCCCAGACTCCCTGTGGAGACGTCTGCTGCGCTAGACTTTGGTGCTACACCAGTCAACGAGAGCAAGGTGGGCACCTCTTTTAAGACTCTGCCCTCAACCTTATGGTTCATTTTTAAGAAAGACTTTAAACTTAAAGTTGTTTTTGTGTTGCAGGTGAAGACCTTCATGCTGAAGAACCCCTCCTCCTCTGTGGTCTCTGTAGAAATTAGAATCCTCTCCCTGTATCCTGCCCCTTTAGAGGCTCTAGACCTCCTCACCAAATGGTACGCAGAGTACAGTAACTGTTTTACATCACAGCCAATGATTCAATCAAATTCTGCTTCAGCAGCTTTGTGCCGTGATGCTCCAGAATATCACTCTGATTAAAATTAAATTGTTTTCCTTGGCAGGTTTAATATCAGCCCCCTCTCTGTCAACATCAGCACTACAGAGTTTTCTCTATTAGCTTCTCCCCCAAAGGTAAATAACTCCTGTTTAATTAAGTTATGACACTGTTAACATATAGCAGAGCTTTTTGACTGTTGGTCTATGAGAGACGTGGACAACACTAGCATTGTTGTCGTCCTTCAATCTTGTTTAATCATGTTGCTTTTCCTGCCCCAGGCGAGTGAAAACATGGAGACCATGTCACGAGAGGGCGTCCTCCGCCTGCTGCTGCAGCCCTGGGAGGCCAGAGAGGTCGCTGTGGTCTTCACTCCATCTGAACACAAACCCACCACTACCATTCTCATTATCAGGTATTTAATTCACATTAATAGGAGGAATATTTTCAGACTTTTTTATTTAGGCATTTTGCAATTACATTTTGCAATCTCCTGTGAAAGTGCAGTAGAATATATATAAAACAAGCCACTTCAGTAATACTCTTAATTTGGTACATGATGAAAACACAGAAACTCTTAAATACTGAAGTATAATGTTATTCTAATAAATGCATGGCTTTCAGTGTACTGTTGATTCATTCCTCTCTTTTTAAGGTGTGAATATAAGGTCTTGGTTTTGTGTGTTTTTCCTCAGGAACAACCTGACAGTGTTCGACATGGTGACGGTTCAGGGCCACGGGGCCAAAGAGCTCCTTAGAGTTGGAGGGAAACTACCGGGCCTGGGAGCCTCGCTGCGCTTCAACGTTCCTCAGTCAACTCTAATGGAGTGTCGCGATGGTGAGATTGTTGTTTACATCTAACATCCAACATTTATTGTCAAGTAATATTGTCTTTGATTTTAGTTGAAAGTATTTGCTTCACAAATGTCTTAACTTTACCATTTACCACTCCCAGGTCTGCGCACCAACAAGCCGCTTTTCGCTATCAGAAAAAGTTTCAAGGTGGAGAATGCAGGAGAGCTTCCTCTGACGGTCATGTTCATGAATATTAATGGATATAAGTGTCAGGGATTTGGCTTTGAGGTGCTGCAGTGTCGCTCCTTCAGCCTCGACCACAACACCTCCGCAGAGATCACCATCGCGTAAGTGGAGTTTAAGCCTTTTGTATTGTTTACAGAGGATGTTTTCAATCTGTTTTGGTATTTGAGTAATTTTGATCTTACTCAGTACTTTTTGCATATGACCAAATCAGTTGAAAGAGAGGTTTTATTGTCATTCAACCACAGGCAGTAAACACATTAATTCAGTAGATGGATTAATATATTTTTTTAACTTACTTACATCCGTTTTACTTTATTTACATCCCAACAAAGAAGTAGTCGTAGTTATTATCATTTCATGTGTGTTTCCTCAGGTTCACCCCAGACTTCACGTCATCCTGGGTAATCCGAGACCTGACTCTGGTGACTTCTCGTGGCACCTCTTTTCCTTTTACCCTCAACGTGACACTGCCGCACCACATGTTGCCTCTCTGTGCTCAGGTGGTTCCCGGCCCGAGCTGGGAGGAAACCTTCTGGGTGATCACCCTTATCTTCACATGGTAAGTACCTTCTCAGTTATTCAAGGGTTTCCTCCATGAACATTTTATTAGTCTCCACTGAAAACCTTTTATATTCCACTCCTTCTCCGTTTATCATGTTTTTTTAAATTTAGAATCAAATCATATTAAATCAAATAAAATCATTTTTTTTCTTTTAGCTACAATATTGTCTTTCTTCCCTCCACAGCTTCTCGCTCTTTGGTGTATGTCTGATGGCGTTCCATCAGGCCCAGTACATCTTGAGTGAGTTTTTCACACCCAGCATCAGAAGCAACCACAACTCTGTCCTGTCCCGGGACAACGGCTCTGTCAACAATATAACCCCCAATGGAGTGAAGTACGTCCAGAGTTTTTGTTGTTAAGTTTTGATCTCATTTACATGTACAGTTGATTTGTGTGTGTGTGTGTGTGTTAAAATACTTAAAGTTTGTCTTATTTTTGCAGTAAAACAAAGGGAAGTTGTAAGAGCTACGTGGAGACCTGTCACACCTCTGATAAAGGTAAGGGGCGGGGCTCTCCAGCCTTGGCAAACAGCCCCACCCAACGTCCTCAGTCCTCGAAGAAGGGCACCTCAAGTGCGCCATCCCAGCCCCAAAAGAAACACAAAGTTTCACTTTATTACACCAAACACAAGTCCAGCGCGTCTGCAGCAGCAGGTGGCGCTGTGACAGTGGATGAAGAGCATGAAGACCTGACACCAGACGCTCCCCTGACCCCAGACGCCGACGTCTGCAACAACAACGAACCAACTTTCACCAGCGAGGTGGACAAAAACACATCTGCAGACTTTAAAGAAGAGCCCCACAGCCCTATAGAAGATCAAGCTCCAGCCGTTATGTTTCCCATGGAAATGCCTGCTGGTTTCCCACATAACGTCACACTGGGTCCAGGACCTAGACCTGGTCTGTTAGTGTGTAGTCCTGTCGAGAAGAGCTGCACTGAGCAGATGGACTCTCAGAAAAGGGACAGCTCTGAACTGGAGGTAAGAAACTGGCTGCAATGTACAATAACCATTGAAATGAATACAATCTGAAGAGGTTCCTATGACAAATTACAATAATCCCTTTATTGTTTTTACCACTGCAGCTGAGAGAAGACGCCAAAGGCCAGAAAAAGAAAGCACAGAGCATCGAGTCTGGCACTGCACTCGGGAATAATAAGGGAAAGAGGAACCGCAGGAAGACAGAAAATGTCACCAGGTAGACGTCACTGTATATTTTTTATCCATGAAACACTCCACATTAATTCTGATATTTGATAGTGAAATAACTGTTAATTAGGATTGTTTTGAAATATTTAAAGAGTGAACAAAGAGCTACATCAGTAAAAACACAGTCAAGTAAAATGTGTCTTTCTGTGTGATTGCTGCACCAGCGCTCCAGAGCACAACATGCTAGTGATGCCAGAGAGGGAAAAAGAACCTGAGTGGAAAACAGGAGACCGTAACATCAGTGGGTCCCGCAACAGGAACCGCTGCTGCAACAACTCCAAGACAGAAGCACCAAAACCTGGTCATAGTACCGAAAGCCCCCTTAAACAAAACGGTAGGAATTCTCTGTCGTAGGTCGCTGCAGCCTTACAGATACACACGACTGAACAACTGATTGTAACCTATCTGGCTCCGATTGTCGTCTGACAGGCGTGTGTCCTGCCCGCCCTCGGAGAAAGTGTGCCACGGAGCGACGTGGTGGAATGTGCGAGTCAGGCTCAGACTCCGGGAGCTCATCAGGCAGCGTGAGGGCCAGCAGGGGGAGCTGGGGCAGCTGGAGCAGCGCCAGCAGCATAGAGGGAGACAAGGACCTCAGCTCCAGGACACACGTCTGCACTACCTCATCTAGAAAAAGTACGGAGCCACCGTGCACTGCTTTATCTATCAATACAGGAAGTCAAACTCTGATACAAGAGCCACAGGACTTCCTTCTTTTGAGTGTCTAGTGGTTCTTTGCTATGATGCAACAGTAACTGTAATTTTATTATAGATAAGAATGATTTACAATAATGATTTGCTTTGTTTTTGCAGGGGACTCCATGCAGTACAATGTCCACCCAGTGGAGAGAGACTGCTACCAGGCCATGAATACTAACTACAAGGCTCTCAGGTACTAACACACACACACACACTCTAACATTGATACAAGAAGCAGCTCTAGTATTTTTATCAGCTTCCACAGAAATGTTTTCTATACGTGGATTGTCTACAGTGATGTCTACAGAACTATTTTTTTTTTTATCCAATTCCTGTTTGACTTGTAACCTCTGCTTTGTCTCTGCTCACTCAGCATGAACAACTTGTATCGTAAAGACTTGTGCCAAAGCTCAGATCCGTCAGCCTCCAGCTTTGTTCCCAGTTTTGCTGCTGTTGCTGCAGGAGTGGACAGAAACATGGGTAAAGACATTCATAACAAACCCGGTGTCTCCGAAGCAAAGTTTGAACTTAAACTACAAGAAATCTCCGTTACTGTTATTGTACAGTCTAATGTAAAGTCGACGTGTTCTTCCTCAGACCTGACCGGTCAGTACTTACCTGAGGAGACGTGGTCGGCTCCGTCCATACCCCTCACCAATGAGTTCAGATACAACACCACTGAGGCGCTTCCCTACATACCTCAGCCACCAACCACCAGGCCGTATAATGGGTATGTGTTTCAAATAAGGTTTTTATTTTAACGATAAATTAAAGGACAAGAAATTATGAAAAGCATCAGTCAGCAATGTGGTGGGGATCTTCTGCCCTCTAGTGCCCAAAGAAATCAGTTTCAGCTTTAAAGAAGATGTAGATTGTTATTGTATTTCACACGTTGTGGGAACAGAATGATTCCGTTTCTATTCACTGGACAAACAACTTTTTGTTGGTGTTTTTCTTTTATCCACAGAAGAAATTAATTGAATTTTCTTATGTTAATCTCCTGAATTCAAATGGCTGTGGTTAATGTCTATAAGCGGCGCCCCTGCTTCAGATTAGTAATCCCAGAGATGTGTCCTGGCATGGTTCTCATTTATAATTTGAATAATTATCTTCCTTGTTTCCTGCAGGTTTACTTGGAATAGCGCCAACACCCAATGCAACAGTCCCTACCCCTACTGCGAGGAAACCAACTACATAGGTACAAGCTGCAGTGTACTTGAATCCAGTTTTATATTCATATGTCTAAGTATAATGTCACTGCAGAAAGTATTGACATTGGAATCCTTAAAGTTTCCATGGTTTGAAATTCAGCACATGTTTGTTGTTCACGTTTTGTAGGTAATGGAACTTTTCCAGGTGGATTTCCTGCTCAGGAGGCTCAGAACACGCACAGCAATCAGACGTGCTGGACCGAGGAACAGCCACAGGAATCCCCCTCGACCTGGGACACCGGAGCATGTGTGGGCAGCAAGGTGACGACTCACAACCGCAAAGCATTCACCTGTTTCACCTTAATGACATTCACCAAAGTCAGGGGAGATAAATCTACAGCAACTAACCATTATTCAGTCGATCGATTGATTTATACAGTTTGTTTTCTTCTCAACAACCAAAGATGTTAGATATATGTTAAAATAAATTTGTCAAAAACAATATTTGTCAAATTTAATTAATAATGCCCAATCTGTATTTGAGGTAGGAAACACTGAACAGGTAGAGAGGACAGGGAAACTATGGGTAATTCATTTCTTACACAATTGATGGTGCTGTGATTTATCATTTAAAATGTTGCCACAGCATAAAGTGCATTGGTACAGAAGCTTCTTCTTTCCTCGACTCCTTCAGAGGAAGTGTTCAGCTCTCGTAGCAGAAATGAGGAACAGGCTCCTGTGGTTTAATAGACAGTGTTGTTTTTTTTCTTTTCTCTGCTGCTTCTCCTTTTCATACAACTTCTTCATCTGTCACTGAACTCTCCTGTTACTCATGAGCTGATTATCAGCCAATACAATCCTGTCACAGATAAACCAGCAGATAGATTGTTGAAATTGAGTGTATTGTAATAACATGGCAAGTGTTTTAAACGCTGGTCACAAGGACACCTGAGGAGAAAATGATTTTGCTGAGGGTGGAGTGAAATGTTTCTCTCTTTACACGAACAGGAAGATCTTTGTATTTAAAGACTCTTTCACACCTAAAGTGTTTGGTCGGAAGCTTCAGACTTTTCTTTCTAGTATGAACCAAAATAACAGGTGTGAAATTCAGACCATGTACGAAAATTGAGTCTAACCCAAAGAGGTGTCAGTCTGGATCAGACTGAACCTTAAATGTGTGAAAACACTTTTTTTTTTTGATAGTTCGGACTAACTGCAGGAAGTTAAGACGGAATTAAACAAACAGAAACAGAGTTGCCCATCACATCTGACGATATATAATGTTTGACAGCGAGGACGTTCACTTTGTGCTTTCGAATGCCCAAAGCTGAAAAGGAAAGACAAGATTTAAATAATGCGAAGTGACAACCAGGTCATGGCTGCAGGGAACAAACCGTCAGACGCTCAACGGTAGCAGAGAGCATTTGGAAAATCTCTTTGAAGTATAATATGGAGATACGGCTGTGTACGGTGACACCTGAGCTGACCCCAGCTTCAATAATTCAGGGAAGAGTTCATGTTTTCCCTCTTCCTCCACAGCCATACTTCTCGGGTACCCGCAGCCTCTCCCCCATGTCCAGCCTGTTCGGATCCATCTGGACGCCTCAGAGCGAGCCCTACCAGAGCCACTTCCAGCCGGAGAGATCGGCCCCGATGTCCCCCGTGTCCCCCATCACCCCTCCTCACTCTCCCTTCAGCCGGGAGCCCGAGGGGACGTGCAGACCGATCCAGTACTCCAGCTTCAACCTGTTCGGCCCGCACATGAATCTCGACATATGGAACTCTTCCTCCAACCGCAGCTCCAACTCACAACTCTCCAACGACTCTGGCTACTGTGGAGATGTTTAAAAGGAACGGCAGACCTTAACAATAATGGCAAACATATAAAAAACATTGATATGTAAAAGAAAGGAAATAAAAATGAATGTTCTTTTATCATTATTGGGGAAAATGTGAATATTTCTTTTCTTTTATGTTCCCATTTTCAAATGTTTAATGTTGTGAAAGGTTAACCATTTGTTGTATATTTTTCTAGATGTTTTGCAGTTTTGATCATAGAAAATAAAAAAAAAAGTTTTGTACTTGAACGGCACATCAGTTTCTTTTAATGACATAATTTACTCGCTGCCGTTCCTTCTTGGCCGCTCTGTAAAATCTAATGAGTCATTTGTCAGAGCGCCCTCCAGTTCAGTTGAATCAATTCTGCACCAGATCCTTCATTTTTGTTTGTGCATGGATCTAAACTATTGACTAACTACACTAGTTGACCCACTGGTTACCATCTGCAGTGAGGCTTTGGAGAATATTTAGCTCAGAAGCCTTAATAAGCAGCATCAAGGGCCGGTTCAACAGAGCCAGAGGTGCTCACAGTCGACTCCCTAACAACTGGTTCGTCCAGTCCAGACTGTGCAGCATGAAAAACAAAGATTAGGCAATATAACGGCAAGACGACGGGCTGTAAGAACTTGTCCCGGTGATGAAATTGAGAAGGATCTGATATTTCTGTCACGTCCTGAGGTTGTGTCCAGAGATGGGAAGAGAGAGAGCGGTAGATCAAAGACGACCCGGTGGAGAACAGTGATGGCTGAGCTGGAGGAGAAGGGTAAGAATGAGTCTTAAAGCTAATGAAGATACCTGATTAACTCCTGAATCCACGTTCTCTCAGCTACACGTTGGTGTGAGTTACAGATTTCTTGCTCTTGTTTCAGCAGCAGAAAAAACTGCCAACTGTGAATCCACATTTAGATTCAGATCTATATCATTCTTTATTTGGATCAGCAGCAAATTGCACACAATCATAGATATCAATCAGTTTAATGACTTATCTGGAACAATCTGGAATTTATGAGTTCTTTCTCGACCCATGTCTCATCCTTTCACCAAGTTCCACGGAAATGCATTCAGCAGATTTTGTGTAATCCAGCTGACAAACAAACGAAGAGGAGTGAAAACCTCCTTTCCAGAGCTTCTCCCTCCTAAAACTCTAAAAGCTGCCTCTGACTTGAGTCTGATTCTCGTGTCAGTCCGTCAGAAGACAGGAGCACTCACATAAACGCTTTCATCGTTTTCATCAAAGCACTTTTTTCCGCTGTAAGAGCACCTGTCAGTCGAGAACCTGACAGCAGAGAGGGGTTTGGGTTCTGGCAGCTGCGGATCCGCCTCCAGCTCTTCATGCAGTTTTTGTCAGCTCTTTGCACACAACTCATCTGTGAAGTCAAACCACAGCCTTCCTGTTGTCATGGCAATGATCTGATCCTGAACCTGTGCCAGGAAACTGGAGCCGCTACTTCCTGATGTTGCACAATAAACACAGTGAGACCTGGGGAAATAGTTTTCAAACTAGAGGAGCGATTATAGAAAAGGAGTTCAACTTTCTGACACGATTGTGAAGGAGGACACAGACCCTTATCAAGCTATTATATCTTTATTTTCACTCCTCTGTCCTGCTTTATGTGTTTATAGTCTGCTGCAGGATTTTTCACTGTATGAACCTGCTCAGTGTTAAACTATAGATGATAAACTGTCACATTTAAAAAGAAACGATTACAAATTCAATTCTTGAAATGATGCACTGGCCATTTTATATATGAATTCATAGCTTGGTTGGTGCCAGAAAGACACACTGTGGGTAATTGAGGAGAAAATGTTAATTTGAATAACGTAACGTTTGACTTTTCTTAATTTATCAAACTTTTAGGTTTATGCTTTTGTACATTATTTGTAAATTTGATCAGGTCATTAACATGTACCTGACCTGCACTAATTCTGTGTGTGTGTGTGTGTGTGTGTGTGTGTGTGTGTTCATGTGCTTGTGTGCCTAAAAACGTGTGTAATTTATTGTCGTGCTCTTGAGAGCTGACATATTGCCGCTATTGATCTTTAGCCCTAAAGTCAACACAGAAGCCTGGATACTGATGACAGGGAGGCCACGGGAGCCAGGGTGTCCTGATAACACACACACACACACACACACACACACACACACACACACACAACACACACACATTAACACACACACACATTAATGCTTGACGTGCACATGTGTACAGAGTTACAGATGTCCGTAAAGGTCAGTAAAATCTAGTGAAGTGCAGAAGTTACTCAGTGAGACTTCATCAAATCATTGCATGTCACTGTTTAATTCTAATTAAGAGTTTAAGAAAGATGTCAATGTTTTCTAAGTTTCATAAATTCAGGGACGTTTCCTGAAAAGCACAAACACTGAGGCTGTTATGGAAGAAGACATTTTATCACTAACTAAAGATGCATTAAAACAATGTTAACATCCATTTATGAATAGATATTTTATATTTGTTCAGGTTTATATGTGTAACTTACATCATGTATATTTTAATCTTAATAAAAAGTCAAATACTCTTCAGGCCTAGAAATCAGTTGGAAAACACCTCATTACATTTTAGGTAAGCTAAAATGGGCGGGGCACTGAGCGGCACAGAGGAAGTGAAGTTGGACATTTTGAGAGACGACAGAATGAACTAACATATTGTTGGTTTAGCTCTTTTTGTTGACAGTCACAAAAACCTAAATCGTCTCCAAACGTATCTTTTAAATCTTTTAAACTTATCTGTTATTGGTTCATTGTCATGTCAAGTTCTAACCTGCTCATCAGGGACAGTCTGTTGCTTTGGGCACTTTGCTCTGCCTGATCTGTTTTCACCTCAGAGTTTAATTCTAGCTCAACAGCTTCAGGTGGAACTGACACAGCGTCTGAGAATCAAATCATCATCTGCATCATCTTACATTAATTATTAATTATGTCACTTTGCTGCCAGTATGTCGCCATCACTGCTGTTTATCTTTGTTTGATTTTATATTTTTTATACTTTAAGTTTTATTTTATTTTAAACCATAATTGAACAGGCTGTGTTAATGTAACACTCACCTTTGTACAGCTTCAGTTATTTATCTTTAAATCTGTATTTATATTTGGCTTCAATACTCCTTGTGTCTTTCAATCACCTTACACTTAAAATATTGCAATATCTCCATCAGCACATACTTCTTTACAGTGACAGCTCTGCAGTAGTTCTGGTGGTGAGACCTTCATCTCACAGTGAACTGGACTCATCTTGACCTTTTATTATTCTTATGCTCTTGTGTTTGACTGGATGCCTAAATATCCCTCAGGATCAATAAAGCATCCATCATCTATCATCTATCTATCGATCTGTTGGACGAGGATTGGCTTTTGGGAGTTTGACGTGGTTGTTGTTGCATCTGATTAAAGAGGAAGAAACACTGGAGAGCGTCATGCATTGTGACGAGCTGCATCTGACTGTATCTCCGGTGTTGTTGGAGACGAGTGTTGGGCTGATGTCAGTGCAGAGTGTTCCCCTTTAGAAGTCAAAACAGCATGTGATTTGATTTCACGCTCTTTTTATCCTTTAACTAGCTCGATAACGGGGACGGAAAAGGCAACTGAGCGTGTGTCTGTGTGTGTGTGTGTTCATAACAACTCTCCATCATCCCCTGGCAGAGGATCCATTAGCCTCGGACCCCCTCCCCGGTTTCCCAGTGATAAAGTAAACAAAGAGTGTTTGACCAATTCGACAGTCAAATATTTGTTCTGGAAGCTGCCTCATCCGACGGGAGACACACACACGTCTGCGACCGTGTGCTGAGGTATATATACAGTGACAGTCCCACCGGACCAGTATTACACATGCACGTACACAAACAGAAACGTGGATCCATCAGTGACCTGACCAGACCTTTTCTTCAACAGATTCTCAGCTAATTTCCACTTCTCTGGGTAATAAACCTTTCACTTTTTAAACCAATTTCAAAGATTTGATTCTGTCACCATCCTTCTCTCCTGTTACACTCTCACCTCTTGTCTCCTGTGATCGTCTCCCCAGCGTTGACAGGCGAACATGGCGGCAGGCGTCATCAGGAACTTCCTCGTCCAGGCCCAGACTCCAGCCTACTTCCCCTTGATGTTCCAGAGCTCTCTGTGCAAGGGCGGCAATGAAGAGGAGGGAGAAGAGAAGCAGGAGGAGAAGCCGGAGGAGAGGGAAGATGAAGAAGAAAGAGAAGAAGAGGAGGATGATGAAGAATCTGAGACTCAGGAGGAGGAAGAGGAGGAGGAATGCCTAGAGGAGGTTTTTCTGAACCCGGCCCACTGCGCTTTTGATGTGACCAAGCAGCTGCTGACCTTCGCAGACCTCATCAGTCGCGATGTTCAGAGATATTTCGGACGCTGCTCCGGTGACCAAGAGGCTTGTGACATCTACAGCGACTCCGTGTCCATCACAACCAGCGGGCGCCTGCGTTACTACGACGACCTGCTGAGAATAGCGAGAGCAGGAACTCCGGAGGAGCAAGAAAATGGCTTCGTGACTGATCAGGAAGCAGTTGGGGTTGCAAAGGGCAACTCCATTTTGGGGCCCCTCGCTGAACTGTTCGACCACGTGGGCCCGAGTCAGGGCCGCGGCCGACCGATGATCAAACGGCATCTCCCGCTCAGTTTCTGGACAGAACCGATCCCCTGCTGCTCCCTGAACAGCTTCACTAACACACCTGACGTCACAAACACGAACACACCACAGGGCGGCGCGCACACAGACACTGACACACACATGCCCTTTAACACACACCACAACACACACGCCCTGGACAACAATCAGCTGGACTTCAGTGACTTGCTGGCGTACTGGGAACCGAACCCTGAGCTCACACACACACTGTCGGAGAACACGCACATGCAGCATTGAAGTAAGTGTAAGAAGTGTCGTGTTCGTCATAGTTTTGATTGTGCAAAGTTTAATAAAAAGAATACATTGAAGTGCACAGTTTTTCTTCTGCTTTTTAAGGGTCAGTTCACCCAAATGCAAAAAAAACTTTTATCTAACAGCATCGAGTCAAACAGTCACGTCTGATCTTCTGTGTCTCTGAGATCTTAACCCTGATGCAAGAGAAGTGAATGGAACCAAGGTTCTCGGTTCAAGTCTTGGTTTTTCTGTTTTTCTCTGTGAAACACTCTAAATCGTCCATAGGGGTGAACTTGAGTGCCAGGAAGCCTCAGTCTCACAGGTAGCGTGGCCGAGCGGTCTAAGGCGCTGGATTAAGGCTCCAGTCTCTTCGGGGGCGTGGGTTCGAATCCCACCGCTGCCAGGGTTTTGTGATGTAGATCAAGGAGCAGTTGTTAGTTACTTTGAAGTTTAGACTAAGTGGCAATGCTTTGATCCTCATGAGGTAGAACTGTGACTATAGTTAAGTGAATTTACAGCTCTGCCCCCTCTGACAATCTGCTGCAACAGAGTACGAACTGTGTTGCGTACTTCTACAGCTATGACTAAAAACAAATATACATTTCCAACTCGCACTGCAACACATGATTTGCTGTTTTTCTGCTCCAAACCGAACATGACGTCATTCCTCCTCCATGTTTGATTTTTCACGTTTCATCACACAAAGTGTTCCACACTCCAGTTCAGTTCAATTTTATTATATGTGCTTTATCTCAAGGTCTTTTACATAGAACGTCAAGACCTTCAAAAATATAGAGAAACTCAACAGTTCCCACGATGAGCAGCACTTTGGCGACTGTGGAGAGAAACAATTGGCGGCAATGCACCTAAAGAACTGCCATAAAAAATATGTTGCAAGTTTCTGTGAGATTTTGAGTCTCTGGAATTGTCACTGTGAAATAGTTTCCTACAAACGGCAAGTGTGTGGTCTGAGTTCCTGGCAAATGTGTCCAGTGTGTGTGTTCTGAAGATTATAAGATTAAATCTGTCAGTATGGTCTCCCACTTTTTTTAATTTTTTAATTGTTTGAGTTGAAAATCCTCCAGTGTGCAGCAGCCCTGACCTCAGGTTGGAGGCTGAACCCCAAATTGTCCCTGAAAGCTGTGCTGGCAGTGAAGGAGTCATGTGTGATAGAGGAAGTGTATGAATGTGTGTCCCTCAAGGAAAAGACGTATAAATAATGGATCTGTTGAGAAGACTCTAATCAGCTATTAGCCTCATTATTATTCATTTCTCAATCCATTTCAGGAAATAGTTCGAGCAGATTAGTTTAGATCAGATCGATTTTATTGTCTAACTCAGTGGAAATGTGTCTTTGGCTTCTCGTTAAATACAATACAAGTACATAAAATACACACACAACACATTCAGTATATACCACATGCAATACAATAGTGCAAATGAACAGGTAGCACCAGGTACATAAATAAGATCAATATCATAAGATAACAGTATAAAAATAACATTCTAAGATTCCCTGTTAATAGTTTACTTCTGAAGTCTAAACAGCTAAAGGGAAATATACAGATAACGCTCCTGTCACTAATGCAAATCATGAATCTGTTGACAATGTGCTCATGTGATCCTGAAATTTGAATTTTAGCCGGAGGCAAAATAATAATTTCTGTGTGAATGAAACATTTGCATCAAGGCAGGACAGCTAAGAGTGTTTTCTGTAGTTTAATAAAATAAGAAGAGAAGGTGACAGAAAACCGAGGAGAGGAGGAAGATAAATCCATGTAATATCCCTGTTTTTAGGTAAATGAGGCCCAGAGTGCAACTGAGTATATTTATCCACATGTTCCCGTCTGTCTGGTGAAAACCTCTGATAGTAAACAGGATCATTTTCAAGAAAAGGGAGGAGAAACACAAATGGATGAGTGTACGTGTGAAACCTAAACAGTAGATCGGACAGTTTTCCCAATTCTGGACTGTACAGGGCACCGCCTGATTGGCTCAAACTGGAAAGAGCGTAACTCCTGATTGGATGAGCAGGAAGGCCAGTAACAAGTCGACACACACACTCTCCATATTAGACACATAAAGGTAGAAACCTGCAGGGACACATGTACTGAAGGTGTCCACTACCTGAGCGGAGGCACCAGAGCAGCCGGACACGGGAAAACAGCCGACATGAGGACGCACACGCTTCTGTCCCTAACCCTGCTGGGCCTGCTGCTGTGGGCCTCCTGCACCCAGGCCAACGACTCAGAGGAGAACAGTGACTCAGAGACAGAAACACCAGAGGAGAGAGATGAAGAAGCTGCAGGAGAGTCAGAGGAGGAGGAGAAGAAAGAGAAAACAACAGAGATAGAGGAGGAGAAAGATGTGATGGTTCTCCACATCAACAACTTTGACAGAGCTCTGAGCGAGAACCAGTTTCTACTGGTCGAATTCTGTGAGTAGTTGCGATGTAATGTATAAATATAAATAACTGAAAATCAAATGAACACTTTTGATTTAGTTTTACATTTTTACAAACCAGAACTTTACTTGTCATATGACCTCCTACCTATGAAATCAAAAAGAAATAAACATTGAAATTGGAATGTTTCTTTGTGTAACTCAATCTCACCTCAGAAGAGTCCATATTCATTTTGTAAATTAACATTATTCTATTGTATAGTCTTGTTTCATTCTTCGTTCTGGTTTTACAATCAATTCAAGTATCTGTAGCATGCACCTCTGATATTTGATATATGTCTCCTTAAGCTCAGATTCAATTCACTTCTAAAATGTTTTCAGTTTCTCCTTAAACAGTTTTTCCAAAAACCTTGAATTACTGTGCAATTCTTACGAAAATGAATCACATCTGTTTGCCTTCCTTTAAACATCTGTGTTGCTTTTTATCACAAACCAGATTTTGTGTTATAATATCATGCAGATGTGTATTTTGAAAAGAGGACGTGCAGATGTGAGCTCTTTTATTTTAGAGTGAGAACAAAAAACAAAATGTTAAATGAGCAAAGAGGGTAATTTTCCGCCTTGGGAACAAATATGCTTTGATAATAGGTCTTAACCTAATAGGAAAAAACTGTGGGATACGACCAAAAGCTGCAGGAAGAGCTGAGTATGTGAACCTTTAGTTTAAATGTCTGAGACTTTCCTGCATTTCTTTCTGTTAAAACCTTCTCATGCATTGATGCGTTATCATGCAAATGCATGTGCACACAAGTGGCCTCTCATGTCCAGATGTTCTCCAGGTTCATTCTCCCACACATGAGCTCAGTCGTGGCAGAGAGGTCATCAAACAGGATAAAGCCTGAAGCCAACTGCCACCATTGCTATCAGCAGCTTATTTCCATGTATATCTGGACAAGTGCTGCTGATAGTGACAACAGGGCCGAGGCCTGTTTTAGTTCCTAAACACCTCTCAGGTCCCAGTTTGTCTCCTGCATGATCTGCGTGTGTGTTTTCTGCAGATGCCCCCTGGTGTGGTCACTGCAAGCGTCTGGAGCCGGTGTACGCAGAGGCTGCTGGGAAACTGAAGGAGGAGGAAGCCACGATGCGTTTGGCCAAAGTGGACGCCATGGAGGAGAAGGAGCTGGCTGAGGAGTTTGACATCGGAGGTTTCCCCTCTCTCAAGCTGTTCATCAACGGAGGCCGCAAGCAGCCTGTCGACTTCACTGGTAAACACACATGAAGCACAAACACACACACACACACAAGCCCAGAGGATTCATTTAAACTCATTAAAAAATACAT